>NC_081414.1:252865597-253488097 GCF_030272615.1 Cryptomeria japonica
TTTATCTTTTATCACTTGGCAACAAATTAGGTTCCTATGCTACTCAAGGATGTCCACAAGTGACTAGAGGATCCATGATGGGCATTATCTTTTTCTTTGTTTGTTGTTTGTGGTGTGAACCGATGAAGTTCTAGGGAAATTGCTCTAGTGGTCATCTGTGATAGGAGCATTCAACTATTGAATGCCACACATACCTCGACCCCTAGTGTTTTTCCCAGAATGGAGGGGTTCACTCCTTGTCTGCTACGTGTTTGTTTCTACGATGAGATATCTTTACAGCTTGGTTCCTTATACCCTAATGTGCTAACATTCATTGTTCAAATAATAAGGCTCAGTGATGAATATATATTGCACAATAAAATATGTGACAAAGGTTCATGATTCTTTCAATTTCATTCTCATCTCATCTGTTTCTTGATAGTCTATTGATTTCCCATCTTCTCTCTAAATCCTATTCTTTTCTAACGTCTTTCTTTCATCAATCGCCTCTTTCTTTCATCTTACTAACATTTCTTCAAGGTACGTCTGAGTTAAAAAAAATTATTGGCATTATCATACAAAAAATATATGCATTCATATAGATACCATTGCATTCATAAACATCAGTTTAATATGCATACATGTAGTACAAGCATCATTCATGCATACATTATAGATACCATTGCATTCATAAGCATCATTGATATATACATGGAGTAACCATTGCATTCATGAATCATATAGAATCAAATAGACATACATCATATAACTAATAGCTTTATATAAACACATAAGGAAGTAAAGCATAATAGATCGCAGCCAAAAAACTGCATATCATATATATAACTCAAAAATGATAATGTGTATGAATACAATAAATAAGCCCGAAGGCTCAAATAACATGATCAAAATGTTGCAACCGACACTACCTCTGTCAGCCGATGGGTCTTGCCCACTAGATCCTGCCCCAGGATGTCAAGGTGGTCCCATAATACCACCACTGCTAGTCTGTCGAGATGTAGATCAACTCGATCTCCTCCCCATAAAGGCACTAAAGCTAGCCTCTCTCTGACCCTCAGGGATAGCTCTCTCATAAGCCTGTCGATAATAAATAGCCTCCTATGCAGCAACAAAGTATCTATCTGCCTGGTCGTGTGCCTTTGTTGCTAGTCTGAATAGCTGATCATATGCATCCATGGTAATTTGAGCTCTCCTGACTGCCTCATCTCTCTCCCTCTAGAGACGATCCCTCTCAGCCTCTAAAGCACCGTAGTTTGCATGGTAAGCCTCTTGCTCGACATCTCGTCTAGTGACCTCCTCCTCTAGACTCTGAATCTGTGCTCTGAGAATCTGTGGATCATCCTCATCCCTATCACCCACCTGTCCTTCTCCACCTTCTATAGTAGGCACGTCCTCCAGCTCTGGCATGTCATCATCATCATCACCATCCTCACTGCTCAATGACTCTAAAGAATCATTGTTATCCCCGCTGCTGATAGACTCGGTGTCTCCACCAATTTCTACATCCTCATTAAATCCCTCATGTCCTACCTCATCCTCTCCCTCTGCTCCTCCATCTCCCTCAGCTCCACCCTCCTCTCCTCCTTCAACTCTCTCCCCCATGTCTATCCTCAAGCGCTGTCTAGGATGTCGAATCTGTTGTGCTATAATAGGAACAATAGGATCAATAAGTGGAATAGGCCTATGTCTGGAAAACCATGCATCATACTCCGACGTAGTCCCTGGATCCGTTGCACCTCTACACCAACCCCAAAATAATAGCTGAAGAGCATCAAACTCAATAGAAGAAACATGCAGCTGTATGCACACCCCCCAATCAAATACCTCCCAAGATACACGAGCAAAGTAAGCAGTAACAACTGGTGTCACATGTACCTCTCCAAACTGTCTCAATACCCGACCTGGGAGATACATCTCTATAATCCATTGCGTCTCAAAAGTCCTACCAATCAGATACCTCTGTTGTAGGCAGAAAGGAAAGTGTACTACGTCATGCACCCAACCGAGGCAATCTAAGTAAGGTCTCTAAATAAAATGTTGAAGTATGTCCACCTGATGCCTCCAATACAAGGTGTTACCTGAACCCCTGAGTCTGATACCTGTTGTGTACCTAAAAGCATAAGGCTCACCAGGCTGCAAATCAACATAAGTAATAGGCCTTGAAATGGAAATATGAGCCCATGCCCAAGTCTGGAGCAGTGTCACACCACAACTGATAGACCGATATCCAAGATATACAATCCCATGAATCTGATAATACAACATGGCAAGAAAACAAGGACCCCAAGCATATACTCGTCGATGAACAATCATATCATGGAGCACTCTGCCCCATCACACTGGAAATTTGTGGCCTCGTCTGTCAGTTATCAACAAACCACCAACAATACTACATAGTACAATAGTTGTGTCATCATAATCTAAATAAGCCCAAGGAATGTCATATCGACCACTGATCTGCAAGTCCTGTATCTCACACTCAAAAAGTGCACACAATCCAGCAATGCCATCATCATGGTCATACACAACTCTCTCACCATGAATTAGAATACGCAATATACTCCATACATCCTCTAAGGTAATGGATGCCTCCCCAGTCAAAAGATGGAAAGAACATGTCTTGGAGTGCCACTGTTGTATCAACGTTGTAATCATGGCCCTGTTGGTCATAACCTTTGGCAAGTGTAACACATAGTACAAACCAAGCTATCAGATATGCTCAATCTCCTCATCAAGTAAATCAACACGGAGATCAAGTCCACTGGGTATGCTCTGTCGACAGTATAGCACTCCAATGTTCTCTTGCAAAGAGAAAAATTTCAAAATATCAGATATCGGATTACGAGAACATAAAAAACAAAAATATTATCATACGCATAACAAAAAAACATTCATGTACAACGAATGTGTGACATTTACTACTAATATGGTACAATTATGGCTTATGCCTGACGTTTATAGCAAATGCATAATGAAATGAGTGCATGTGTAACATTAAACACTATTGCATAAAGAAATTAACGAATGCAGTATGATTATAACTAATGTGTAATATTATGAGCGTATGCGTAACATTAATGGCGAATGCATGAAAATCGAAAGGCTAATGTATGATGCAAAGGAAAAATTGAACATTGTAAAAAAAAATTTGAAAAATACCAAAAACATGCATAAAATCAAGCAAAAATTTAGAAAAATACCATGCCGCTAGTCCTAGGAGGTCTCTGATATGAACGTATTCGGTCAGACAGGTGCAATCGAGCTCTATAGCCAGCCATGATGATCAAATACTCAAAGGAAAGCACAAAATTAGCAGAGCAAACAAAGAACTTACCAAATACCAAATGAGCAAAGGAAAACCTAAAATCTCTATTTATAGCTCAAAATAAGGGTTTTTTGCCACCTCAACGCCCATGGTCCTCGCCAGCTTCAAACAACATGTAGGCTACTCAAACGATCTCGAAATTGAACGAAAATTCACACAATTGCTTATTATACTAAAATAAAAAATATGGTCTCAATTTTCGAATCTTTCGACCAGTTTTTCCGAGGGGGCATATTTACACTATATAGTGGTACCAAGGCAGATTGGGGCAGAATTTTCATTTTCTTTGAAACAATATCGTTCTGACATTGTCTCAAAGAGGGGCAAATGTAGACACCTAAAAATGTCTCATTGATCATGTATTAATTATTCGTCTAATTGATTAAATGATTCTTTAATTATTTAATTAAGATAATTAATCTTATTCTTCCAAATTTCATATTTCCTCATCATCTTACTAATTATTCTATTTCTATTCTTTCATCATTTAATCATTTTAACCATTTCCTAATGTTAATTAAATATTTATTATTTAATTAATTCTAATTAATTGCCCAATTTAAATAATCTTTATTATTTAAATGAATTCTATTCTTGATTTCTATCTCTAATTATCTAATCATTAACCCTTTTCTAAATATTAATTAAATATTTATTATTTAATTAATTGTTATTTAATCCTTTAATTTAAATAATCTTTATTATTTAATTAAATTTCATTTCTAAAATAATTAAATAGTTTCTTTAAATTATTTAATTAACTAATTATTCCTTCAAATTACATGTGCATGATTTCAAAAATCAAATTGATAATCAAAGTCAAGTTATAAATATATTCAAATACTAAATTGAATTTAAAATAAATTTAATTATTTGAATAAATCTCATGCAAAGATTAAATTGAAAATCAAAGTTAAAGTTCAAGTACATGCTAAATTAATTAATTGATAATTAATTCAATCAATTAATTAATTAATTCAATTATCTCTCCAAATCCTATTTCCATCTTTTAGCTAGCATTTTCTAAATAAAGCTTTCTTTGTCATCAATCAATTTTCTTCCAATCACCCTTTTTCTTCCCTCGGTTAGTTTTTTCTCAATCAGTAACTCAATTAATTTATTCAATCTATTATGTTTCATCTGTTCCACCTTTCAATCAATCTTCTCCAAAAATCTATAAAATGAGCATTCAATCTCCATTTTCAATAATCACGAACTTTGAATCTTTGTGTCACTTGCAGGTTGGAGCAAGAGAAGAACAATGGAAGTCATATGCGATTTGATTAACATATTTTACATTCTTATTTCTTAATTGTAATATTTCATTGGTTTTACGTTTGGATTGCTTAGATAGTTAAGGAATTCGTGATTTTCCTTATTTCCTATTTAGCAATGGTGAATTTGAGCATAGCATAATTAGTAATTGAGTTATGAACTAGCTCTAACCATCTTATGTGTGAAAGTTGGCATTAGAATATATCATGTCTGGGTTGACATCAGAAACAAATATATAAATATTCTAAAAATTGAGTCTCTAAATACTTTGTTGAAGGAACAAATTGTAAAGATATAGATATTTTAGAAGTTGAGTCTCTAAATACTTTGTTGAAAGAACAAATCATAAAGATGTCAAATAGACAAAATTCACAACAAAGAAACTTGATCACTCTTTTTTTACTTCGAAATTTCCTTGGTTGATTCTTTTGTAATCAGAAAATTGTGCTCAACTTTAGATCTTATAAACTGCTTAATCTCATCTTCATTTAAAATCTATATTCATCCATTCATTCCTATTCCATTAAAAGAATTTGCTTCACTAACCGAATCGAGCATCAAATTGAAGGAACTTGTCAAGCTGCGCAAAATTTTCCATTCTGAAAGACGCAGTTTCGATACCAAAAAAACCTGGAGCGCTTTCCATAGAGCTCGGATTGCATGTACACCGTCTGGTATGATATTCCTGACAAGAAATTTTGCGTGGCTTTAACCGCTTCCCTAATTTAAACCCTATTTGCAGTTGAGTTCGTAGGCCTTACAAACAATTAGCCTTCAATCCTTCAAACTTGTGTTTTCTTTTCTTGAAAAAATATTTAAGCAGAAGAGGTTAGTATTGGAATGACAGCCTGTAGCAGAGAAAACAAAGAAATAAAGAATCACCTACAAAGCAGAGCAGTGCACAGGCGTAATATGTTGCAGGCCTCGACTCTGCGCAATTGTATGCAGTCTTGCTCCATTGTAGAGCCGCAAGAACCGCCATAAAGTGAACCGAATTCATGCATTTGCGGAGTTGTCTCGAGTTTTACCATTGGCAATTGTGCAGATACTCCGAAACATCCACATTCCAGGTACTCCTCTCACCCGAACTCGTGATCTTAGAGAAACGTGGAATTTTTTATCAATAACATTGTATGAAACCCCAATATTTTTTCGTAGTGTTTGCAAGCATTGCATGCCGCTGCAAATTCTCTGCACCTATATAGAGATTCTTGAGTATGCATTACGTTAGGGTTTGGTTAACTCTCCATAGTAAGGAGTTAATAGGTAATTTTAGGAGCCTTGCCGTTTCAGAACTGTACAAATCTGGGTGAACTTTTTAAATTTGAAGGTCTGGAATTATCATTAATTTAAGGTTCTTCAAATTACTCAAGGTTTTATATTTTTTTTAAGAAATTACGAAGGCTCTGGCACCTATTTAGAGATTCTTTAGTGTGCATTATGATAGGATTTGGCTAGCTATCTGCAGTCAGGTATTAATAGGGAATTAAGGAGACTAACCGTTTCAGAAATGGAAAAATCTGGGTGAGCTGTTTAAATTTGAAGGTCTGGAATTATCATTAATTTAAGACTGTTCTTCAAATTATTTAAGGTTTTATATTATTCTGTTAAAATCGGGGTGAACTGTTTAAATTTTAAGGTCTGGAATTATCATTGATTTAAGGCTGTTCTTCTAATTATTCAAGGTTTTATATTATACCGTAGAGATGAAACCGTCCCTGGACAAATTCAATTACAATTCAGGCTCACAAAATTCACTGGTGCTTCATGCATTCTTGTGATTTGTAACTAATTTCACTGCTAGATACTGTGTACTGTGCAGTTACTGAAAACCAGTTATGTGTGACTGGAACTCATGACTGAGCTGCTGCTTCTGGTGAAAAGCTTTGGAATTAACTAGAAGCGAGTGCTTTGTATATTTTAAAAATTAATAAAGCTCTATTGAACAATATATAAGGTAATGGAGAGGAATGCTGTTGTGGGCTTCCGAAAGGAAAGTCGCATAGACAGGCTTGGCCGTGGCCACTAAAACAACCTTTTCCTTCCATTGAAAATATTCATTTCCAGGTGGGGTTTGTGGTCACAAATTTAGTTTTCACCTAGGAAAACGTGAATTAAGGAAGTATAATATAGCAAAAGTATGTATCACTTAAGCACTGAGCTTGACTGAAAGCCATCTTGAAAGAGGCCAAATAGCCCCATAGTTTTTAGCTGAGGATTTTTTATGAAAGTTTGCAATATTCGCAGAAAATCAATTTAACACAGGAAGACAAGGGCAAGTATGCAAGCTGGAAGTCACAAAAAATTGCCATCTTGCCAAATTGGTTGTGTGAATGACATGGACTTTTAGTATTAGTTAAGGTATTTGTGTGATATGATTTCTATTTTAAGACAAGACAAGAATGCAAAGCGTCAAGTTCCTGCCAATAATGTGGTTAGCTTAGAGTAGATAAAATTAGAGATGAAGATGGAGGGGGGAGGAAGAGGGAGATAAATAAATATAGAGATAAAGAGATGGGTAGATAGAGAGGAAGAGGGAGAGATGACGATATAGAGAGGGGGGGATATAGAGAGAAAGAGATAGATAGAGAGATAGGGGGGTAGGAGAGTGATAGGAGAGGGTGGTAAAAAAGAGGGAGGGAGTTCAATATAGAGAGAGAGGAAGAGAGAAATATATAAATAGAGGGCAATATAAAGAGATAGAGAGGGATAGAGAGATGGGGAGAGATAAAGAGAGGTAGAGAGATAATAGATATACATAGAGAGGGACAGGGCAAAACCCAAGTCCTAATTGTACATATCTTCACCCCTCTAATAATAATTATATATTATATTATATTTATATCTAATAATTTTTACTATAAAATGCAATATATAATTATAATATATTTTTTAAAATGAATTTACACATGATATAATAATATAAGTTATATTATATAAAATATTGTTTGGATTCATAGAATCCTTAATAAAAATCTTAATATTATAACATTCACAAAAAATTCTGTTTGAATTAACCATATACAGACATAAAAACATATTTTGTAAGTTTTATTTTTATATAATATAAATTAATTTTTAAAATAATAATATACTTATATTTTTAATTAATATTATTTTATTTATAAGAAAACCAATAAATTTTAAACTTATAATATAATTAACATAAAATATTTTAGAATAATAAAAATTAATGTATGTATAATTAATATAACAATAAAAAATAAATGACAATATATAGTTTATTAAATAATCTTATTCATAATAATTTATAATATATAACTAGCATATATACCTTAAATTTTAATTTAATCTATATAAAATACGCCGAGAGATATCCTTCTCGAGGCACCTATTTTTAATCAATTTTACACCCTAAAGTCAAATAGGCGCCTCGAGAAGGATATCTCTCGACGTATTTTATATAGATTAAATTAAATTTAAGGTATATATGCTAGTGGCACGCACGATGTGACATGAAAAACATAAAATAAATGCAACATATAATTATATAGTATCTTTTTCTTGAATTGAATTATATTATTATGTAGAGATATATGAAATTTATATATCCATTTAGACTATTTTTAATAAATATATATGTGTTGCAAAATTAAAGCATGTACTAAAATGTAAGATATATATTAGACTTTATTTAATGATAGTACTTATAAAACATTATTTAATGGTTAGTATTATGGTTAGGAATAGGGTTAGGGTTAAGGTTAGTATTATGGTTAGAGTTAAGGTTTACATCATTGTCAGGGCTATGATTAAGGTTCGCATCAAGTTTAGGGTTTGGTTTAGGTTTAGAATTATGGTTAGGGTTAGGATTTAGGATTATGGCTAGGGTTAGGGTTAAGGTTACTATTATGTTCAAGGCTAAGGTTTACATCCTTGTTAGGGTTAGGGTTAAGGTTAGGCTACAATTAAGGTCATTATTCTAGAAGAATGGTTGGGGTAATGATTGAGGTTCAATTAGAATTAGTATTAGAGTTAGGGCTAGGGTTCAATTAAGAGTAGGGTTAATATCACAATTAAATTAGGGTCTTATTAGGTTTAGGGTTAGTATTATGATTAAAAAATGGTCAAGGTTTAAGGATAAAGCCTGGTGTTAAGGTTAGGGCTCTATAATAAAGCATGCTTTCATGGTTAGGATGAAGGTTTAATTAGAGTTATGGATTACATTAACATAAAGATTAGGGATAGTATCAAGGTTAGGTTGGATTTAGGGTTAAGGTTATTTTAGGGCTATAGTTTAGGTTCAAGATAGGGTTCAATTATAGCTAGGGCAAGAGTTTAATCAGCGTTATAATTTAATCAGATTAGTGTTAGGGTTAAAGTAGTATTAAAGTTTAATTAGGATTAGGGTTAGAGTTAAGTTTAGGGTTAGGTTATGGTTAGGTTTCAATCATGGTCATATAGGTTTAGGGTTAACATTACACAACAACTAGGGTTACTATTCTAGGAGAATGATTGGGGTAAGGGTTGGGGTTGAATTAGAATTAAGATTAGGGTTAGGGCTAGTGTTCAATCAAGAGTAGGGTTAGTATTACAATTCATTTAGGGTTTAATTAGGGTTAGAGTTTGAGGATAACACGTGGCACTATGGTTAGGATTATATAATAAAGCTTGATTTTAAGGTTTAATTAAGGTTATAGTTATGTTAGAATAAAGGTTCAATTAGGGTTAGGGTTTACTATGTCTAGATTAGGGATATTGTCAAGGTTAGGGTTTGATTACATGGCAAGACTTTAATTATTGGTAGGGGTAATATTTAAGTTCAATTAGGCTTAGAATTAGGGTTATTATTCAATTGCATTAGGATTAGAGTTAAATTGTGATTGAAATTAAATTAAGGTTGGAGTTCAAATTAGATTTAGGGTTCAATTAAGGTTAGATTAAGGTTCAAGTTGTAGGTAGGGTTCAATTTTATGGTTAAAATTAAGTTTAGGGCTAGGTTAGGGTTGGAATTCAATTAGAGGGATCATGTTTAAGGGTTAGCATTATAGATAATTAGAGTTTGATTATGGTAAGGGTCTAATTATAGTTAGGGTTAGGATTAGAATTAAATGAGGATTATGATTCAATTACATTAGGGTTAGGAAATTAGGATTAGACTTCAATTAGGATCTTGGTTTGGTGTAGATTAGGGTTGGGATTAGATAAGATTTAGAGTTTAATTAGGGATAGGGTTAAGTTTAGGGCTAGGGTTCAATTATGGTTATATTAGGGTTCAAGTTGTAGCTAAGGTTTAGTTATAGGGCTATAGGTAGGTTTAGGGGTACGTTGTGGTTAGGTTTTAATTATGGTAAGATTAGGTTAGGGTTAGGGCTCAATTATGTGTAGATTGGGGATATTGTCAAGGTTAGGATTTGATTATGATAAGGTAAATTATAATTAGGATTAGTTTTAAATTTCAAATAGGCCTAGAATTAGGGTTATGCTTCAATCACAATAGAGAGGGTTAGAGTTAAATTATGGTGGGATTAGGGTTCAAGTTGTAGGTAGTGTTTAATTCTAGGGTTCTATAATAAAGCTTGCTTTCAAGGTTAGCATTAAGGTTTAATTAGGGTTAGGGATTGCATTAGCATAGAGATTAGGGATAGGGTTAAGGTTAGGATAGTTTAGGTTAGGTTAGGTTAGATTAGAATTATGGTTAGTCTTAGCATTTAGTATAAGCATTTGCATCATGCTTATGATTAGTGTTAGGTTTGGGATTAAGAATTAGGTTAGGGTTAGGGCTTAGGATTATGGTTAGGAATATGATGAAGGTTAGGTTTATATCATGCTTAGGGTTAGGGTCATGGTCTACATGATCACACTTATGGTTAGGGTTCAGGATAGGTTTGGGTTATGGTTATGGTTAAGGTTTAGGTTTATGATTATGATTATGGTATGGGTTAGGTTTTAAGGCTATGGCTAAGGATTATTGTTATGGTTAGGGTTTAGGATTATGGTTCAGTTAGGGTTAGGATTATGATTGGGGTTAGGGTTATGCTTTAGATCATGGTTAGGGTTGGGGTTTGGGTTGGGGTTAGGATTATGGTTAAGTTTTATATCATAGTTAAGGCTAGGGTTTAGAATTATGGTTAGGCATATGGTTATGGTTAGGATTATGGTTAAGTTTTATATCATGGTTAAGGTTGGCCTTAGGGTGAGGGTTATGGTCAAGGTTGAGATTTACATCATGGTTAGGGTTAGGGTTAGAATTAAGGTTAGAGTTAGGGCTTAGGATTATGATTAGGCATATGGTTAGAGTTAGGTTTATATTGTGCTTGGTGTTTGTGTTAGTGTTAGGGTTAACGTTAGGGAAGAGGGTTAGGATTATCATTCAGGTTAGGGTTGGGGATAGGGATAGTTTTTTGTTATGGTTAAGTTTAAGTTTTAGGGTTATCGTTATGGTTATGGCTAGGGCTAAGGATTATTGTTAAGGTTATGGTTAGGGGTCAGTGCAAGAAGATGAGTCCACTTTTTGGCCAAAAAGTGGAAGTGTTTTCCCTGTTTTTCAGATTTTGTCTCACTTGAGCTTAAATTTTGAAACACTTAGAGATTGAATCTTGGAAAAAGTCAGTAATATAAAAGATAGCTCTCTAAGTGTACTTTTCAAATATGTAATTTATTTTAATACCCACATAATAAAAAATAACTTTTTGAATGGAGTTCTAAAAACTATGTTTTAAAAATGCCTGTTTCAGGACCATACCATGCATGTGTACGACCCACACTTTTTGACACAGTTAAAATTATTTTCTCAAACCGTTTTGGGAAATGGTTTGTAACACACTGAAGATTGATGAGCATATTTTTCTGTATTTTTTTTTCAAATATTTTTTTTTAATTAATTTTTTAATGGCTGTAATTATCTTTTTAAAAATTTGACGTGTACGACCCACATAATTTGACGTAAACTTAGCATTTTTTGAATTTTTTTTTTTTAAATTGAAAAGAATTTTGTGTAGATTGATGACATATAATTTTTTTTTCAAAATTCATTAAAATAAATAAGTTATTAAATTAAGAAAATTAGTTAATATTTCAAATTTATGAACCTGATTTAGTATAAATTAAATGAAAAATAGTTAAAATAATCAATTTTTAAATTAATTTACATATTTAGAATCTAGACAGTGTAATCTGAAATGGGTTTCAATTCCGTATAAAAATTCTTTGATTAGAGGCACGTAAACTATTTCATTTCATCATATTTGTGCTTTCATTCATGGAGCTTTGAATTTGCAGGTTCATGTCTCAGGTGTGGCCATCCCAGGCCTATCCCGGACCTAATCCCGAGGCAAGTGGCGGGTTGTGAATTCAAATTTTGCATAACGGGCCCCCGTTTTATAAACGGGGGCCCGTTTCATTTTTTGCCCGTTGGATTTAACAACGGGCCCCCGTTTTTAGAAACGGGGTCCCGTTATTTAAACAACGGGCCCCCGTTATTAAAACGGGGGCCCGTTATTTAAATAATGGGCCCCCGTTTCTAAATAACCGTTACTGTAAAAAAAAAAATAGATTGCATCGATTTACCATAGTATCATTGAAATCCATACTGACAAAGATTTTTTACATCATTTGGCAGTACTTTTTAATATTTTTTACACGATTTTTTGAAGAACTCAATAAAAAAATATTATTTTTTGAAGACGAGTTTGTAAAAATGGGTTCTAAGCAACGTCAAAAGAAAAAAAAGAGGACAATGACAATGGACGAAATTCAAGCACAAAGAGAGAAGGAGGCAAAACGCCAAAGAGATCGAAGATCACAACAACGGCAATTGAATAACACTTCTGAAGCATCTAGTTCAGTGCCTGTTGTAGATGAGACCATTGAAGACATCATGATGGATGCAAGAAATGTAGAACCACACACGGGTATGACTGTTGATGCAAATGTTGATGTGGATGCGAATCCTGGTATGTTTTTAAATCCTGATGACTATGATGCCAATCAAATTGTTGATTTAAATGAAGCTGGATATAAATTTCATACACCAATACGAAAAGAAATAAAAATTGAAAATATTACACCACCCTCTCTAAAAGAAAATGAATATAATTTGTTTACTATTGATAGCAATGTGCTAGATAATCTTAATGGGTTAGTTTCTTGGAGACAAATCAGAACACATGCAAACAGATTATATAAACAATTTTTCTATAATAAAAAGTTAGGATTCCAATGTCAATTAATGCTACAATTAATAAAAATGTTAAAAATGCGTAAAGTCATGAAAAAAATAGGTATTTATGCAAAACCAAAAAGAAAAGATGAATCATATAAGCAAGTTGTATCTACTGTTGCCAGTGCCATCGATTCTATAGGACAAACAAGTCGATCTAAAGATAAGAATGCAGCACGTAGAGTTATAACGACTGCTATAGTTGACAAAATGACTGTTAGTAAAAGAATGTTAAGTGATATAAGTGGCTATTTGAACTTACATCGTAGAACCTTGTCAAGAGCGGCCAAAAGAAGAGACACAATTGAAATTGATCCACTAAACCATTGTTGGAGTTTTAGTGGTAGACTTCAAAGGTCGGACATGAAATTAAATGATGAAACTAAACAATTAATTGCAAAATTTTGGCATGATAACACTAGAGTTTCATCAAATGCTAGAGATGTTTTAAAGTTAAGGGTGGGATCAAAAATTCGTGATCCTCATCCAAAACATCTTCTTGACATGACTCAAACTGAATTCTTTAAAAAATTTAGTGATGAATCTGTGTTAATGAATTTACGAATTAGTCAAAGATCATTTGAAAAATGCAAACCCTGGTATGTTAAAATCAATAAACAAAGAATATCTTGTTGTTGTAAAACTCATGTCCAGTTTTGTTACTATTATGATGTTTTTCGATATATTCGTTGTATGTTGCATGGTAATGATCTTGTGCAGGATTGTGGTGTTTATGTTCCACCTGAAACTATAAAAGATTTTATTGGAAGTTTATTTTGTAAACCACCTAATGAACAATTATTTCTTTCCAGTTCATGCATTTATGGTGTTTGCAATTTATGTGGGAACTATTCTTCGATAGGTGAATGTTTGC
This sequence comes from Cryptomeria japonica, assembly GCF_030272615.1. Lineage (NCBI taxonomy): Eukaryota > Viridiplantae > Streptophyta > Pinopsida > Cupressales > Cupressaceae > Cryptomeria > Cryptomeria japonica. Next base: position 252,879,254 of record NC_081414.1, read on the forward strand.
ATGAACATGTTTCATCTGAGTTTGGACAAAAAATGGTTGATGTTAGGAGATTTAAAAATATAGAATACCCTCTAAAGGATGGAAAGATGGGGAAACGTTTAGAATTGATTACAGAACAGAATAGTGTGAATGCATTTATTAGTGAGTTTAAAACTCATATTGTTCCAAAATATGTGAAACATTCCCAACATGCCCGATGGCTTGATGGACAGTTTCGCATATGCAAGAACACATTTCCAGTTGGAACAATAGTATCAGTTGTGGATTTTGCAGAAAATTATACTCTAAAACCACAAGAGGAAACTCAATCACAATACTACAACTCAATGCAAGTGGCCATATTTGTGCACATTATATATAGACATGACCATGACAGTACAGAAGATAACAGAAAAATTTTGAGGGAGTATCATTTCTATGTTAGTGATAATCGATTACACTCTTCAGAGTTTGTCCAACATTGCTTCGAGGTATTTTATGATAATCTTAAGGAAAGAGAAATTGACATGAAACAGCATATGATATGGTCAGATAACTGCACTGGACAATTCAAAAATGCAAGAATGTTTTATTGGCTATGCAAAGTTCACAAGATAACCAATGTCCAACATTTATGGAGTTTTTTTGAAGCGGAACATGGTAAGGGGGAACACGATGGAGCCGGTGCCTGTATAAAAAGAGCTCTTGCTAGAGAACAATTGAAATTCGAGGATGCAGTGAAATTCAGAGATGCTTGTGCAGTTGTAGATTGGTGCAATTCAAAGTTGTCAAAAGGATCAACTGAAAACTCTACAATTCGACGTTTCTTCTGGTTGATAGAGGAAGATAATATTCCTATTCGGCATGATTGTAATACCATCATTGGATCAGCTAAATGGCATTCGTTTAAGAGTTCTAATTCAAACACATGGACTATATTCACAAGGCAACTTGCTTGCTTTTGTCAGTTTTGTGTTTCCGGAGATTGGGAATTTTGTGAGAATAAAGAATGGGTTGAAGAATGGCAACAAAGATCATTGACACCCATAGATGCAAATGATCCGCATGAAAGAACTGATGAAGATATGGATCAAATGTTTGCATCAAATGACTATGATCGCATTTCAGATCTTATACAACAAGGTAAAATTATTTTTAAAATTTGTTTTGATTTATTAAATAGTACATAAATTTATAAAATCTTACAGTGTATATTTTTGTTTTTATTTCTCATTAAATATTAAAATAAAATTGTTTTGTGCACAGGACATGTCTATGCTGTTGTTGCACCAGAGGACAATGAAGAGGGGACAGAGCTTTGGTTGGCTCGATGTGTAGAGACAAAACATAAGCTAACTACTCCTCGAGTAGATGATGATGGTTATGACTATCCAACAGGATCTGTGGTTGTTGTTGGCACTTGGCTACGCAAATATCTAACAAGAAAGAATGGATTGCCCGCATTTGAAGATTATGAATTAGAGAAGAAGATTATACATTACTCGCATTTGGTAGTGGCAACTAATATAAAATTGGATAGATATCGTGGCAGGCCTACTAATAAACAATTATGGACTCTCTCTATGGAAGAGCACGAGACAATTATAGATGCTTTGCAAAAGAGAGAGGATGCAGATGGTATAACGGAATGAATCTGGTAAAATTTTGTTTCAGGTCTACCACAAGTAGAAGGCATCAATGAAAACAAAGTTATTTAAATAGACTGTTTATTTTATTTTAGATATGTCTTCTTGATTACATTTTGTGCACAATATACATAAATGAGAGACTATTGGTCAAATTTATGAATGAGATAATTATGTTTTAATCAAGTTCTATTCATTATATTTGTTAAATGATACTTTTTAATTTAGAATATATGTTATAATTATAAGATATGTTTCGATAATTAGTTCATGATGTATGCACATTTAGTTTATCTAATCACAAGAACTATTTAAATGAAATTCCAAAAATAAAATTACAAGTCCACATAATGCCTATAAAGTTGTTTAAGCACAACTTCCATAAATAAAATTTCAAGTCCACATAATATATAAAGTATGCACAAAATTTCAAGTCCACATAATTTCAAGTCAATATATATGATCTAATGTGCACATAATTTCAAGTCCACATAATATCTAATGGGCACAATACACATAAAGTATGCATGTATAATATATATGATCTAATCCTATTATGAAACTATCCATATATATAAAGTATGTGTGTGCACGTGTAAACAAAAATGTAAAGCCTGTAAAATAGTACATATCAGAGCCAAATAAACAGTAAAATTTCAAGTCCACATAATCCATATAATATCTAATCCATATATATGTCTAGATGGTAACATGATGTTCACTCCACATAATATCTAATGTGCACAAAAAATATAAAGTATGCACAAAATATATATGATCTAATCCTATTATGCAACTATCCATATATATAAAGTATGTGCACGTGTAAACAAATGTGTAAAGTCCATAAAAAAGTACATATCAAAGCCAAATAAACAGTAAAATCTAAGTGCTATCATCAATAACATCTCGTGGTCTCTTGTCCCCGGGACGTGGTCCAGATCCACCTGTCTCATGCTGTACAATAAAAAAATAATATTAAAATATTACTTGAAATTAACTATTAAAAGAGTCATTTATCAAATATAGTAGAATTCGTAAATTAAGTTACAAACTTACCATATGCTCATCAGATCCTCTAGCAGTATCTCTCTTGTCCCCAGGACGTGGTCCAGATCCACCTGTCTCATGCTATACAATAAAAAAATAATATTAAAATATTACTTGAAATTAACTTTTAAAATAATCATTTATCAAATATAGTAGAATCCGTAAATTAAGTTACAAACTTACCATATGCTCATCAGATCCTGTAGCAGTATCTCTCTTGTCCCCGGGACGTGGTCCAGATCCACCTGTCTCATGCTGTACAATAAAAAAATAATATTAAAATATTACTTGAAATTAACTATTAAAAGAATCATTTATCAAATATAGTAGAATTCATAATTTAAGTTACAAACTTACCATATGCTCATCAGACCCTCTAGCAGTATCTCCTCTAGCAGTATCTTGTGCAGTATCAACACCAAATGTAGTGCTAGCTAACTCCTGTACAAGGTCAAATTCAAAGTGTCCAATTAAATCTTAAATTAAGAGTCAAAATAAGATCAAATTAAGTATTACATATTAATACCTCAAAGGATGTCGATGTGCGTTCAAATTGGCTCTGATCAAAATTATGAGGATAACCTATCCTAATGGTAGTGTCCACCTGCATACATGCATTTAATGAAATCATATTTAGTGAACATATATATGTGTACTAAATAATTTCAAGTTAAGTTACAATATTGTAAGAGTTCATATTTAATTTAAGAATTATAAGATACATACCATAGATGGTGTCACAATAGTCAGACCCTCTTCTCGATGTGATGTAGAGGGTCCCTCATGACCTGAATCCTGGAGAAAGAAGCATTCAATGTATCAACAAGAAAATTTATATAGTATACGATGATAACATATTAACTTAAAAAGATCTAGTACAATGTCTAGATAGAAATTTATACTATACCCCATAAGGTGTGCCGAGTTGTGTTCCAGTAGATGCAACATTGACTCTAATATTAGGCGTAGTCCTTATCTACATAAACAAAATTTATTTAATGAAGTATTAGATTGTATAAAAAAAGAGATGCACTTAGTTTATACCTATATTTAATGAAGTACATAAAAAGATTGACATGTACATGTATATATATCTATACCTGGTCAAGATGAACATCCGAGCAAAGAAAATCCATATAAGATGTCATCATACTATCATCTGCTGCATCATGCTCATCTGGAACTGAAGTAGATCCTACAGCAGTAGTAGGACCTACACACGTCTCATGACAACTCGAACACATATGTGGCATCCATCGAGGAGCAGATGCCATGTGAGCAGCTTGCTCACTCAGGTTACCTGTGAGGGAAGTCAAAGCATCTAATGTCGAAATGAATGATGTATTTTGGACATCTGCAGGAATCGATGGAGCAACAAGTGGAACTATGGGTGGATCTGGTAGGGGATTATTACTCCGTGCCCCTAATCTATGCTGTGGCATTCCACGACCAACACCCTGGAATGACTTAATATCAAAATAATTTGGTTTTTGGTTCATTACAAACTCACAGTATAATTTCTTCAAAAAATAAAAAGGGACCTCATAATTACGATGTGGTGGATAATCAAAAACCATCCACCATCTATCCCAAAAGTATCTAGCCATTTCTGGATGCACACACCACCTAATTGAAATTCTTTTCTGGTTAGGTTGCATTGGTTCTCTTGTTTTTGGGTTGGTAAAATATGGACATAAATGAGCTTTGGTTATTTTCAAATCAGTGATTTGTCTATAAGTTAAACCATCGGCATAAAAATCATGCAACTCTTGTCGTCGTCTATGAAATTGATCTAATTGAGAATCAACAGATCTAACTGACTCGACAACAGTTTGCATTGATTTTGCAAACTCTACAAGATGGGGTGGCGTGACTTGCTCATTTTGGATAGCAGCAATGTTTTGTTCAATCACTTGTAGGTTTTCATTAATTCGTTCTCTTAAACGAATTTCATCCAATCTAGGGGGTGGTGGTGGTGGTGGTGGTGGTGGTGGTGGTGGTGGAGGAGGAGGAGGAGGAGGAGGGGGTTGTGGTGGGGGATTTTCACCTAATAGTTCATCTATGTCAAAGACATCCATGATAGCAAAGAACTCCTGCATATATAAAGATATACATGAATTATATACAACTCTATGTCAAAGAAGAATCATTTGTTTTCATATATAATCTTTCTATAAAATTTAAGATATCAATCCATACACAAATTCTCTTACAAAGTTGAATAAGAAATGAAACTCTTACATAAAAATCAACACAACATGCCAACAATTAAAAACAAAATTAACCTTGCAATATTTACTTTTAAAATAATCAATTTCAACAATATTTTACACATACATTTATAATTATCAACTAGAATATTATTTTGACTAACATTCCAAATAAAATTCCTAACATACTATATGATCCTCATTAATACGCATCCATAATATTTCTTTAACGGATACATCTCCTTCAAATCATCACATCGTAATGCTTTTTATTTTAATAATTGAAAGCTTTAGGAATGCGGTCACGCACAAAGGGGTCCACTATCATACTTGCAAGCACTTGTTCATCACAATATTTTATTGTTTAATATGCAAAATTTTGAAAGATTTTGATATGTATAGACAAATTAAATTTTTCATATAATTAGAGGTGAAATCAATTTTGAATTCTACCTCAATGATTGAGGGGATCTTACAATTTTGACTTTAAATATAGCTTCATTTAAACTCTTTCATAAATAAACTAAAATAGAAGCTATAAAGAATTGCTAAATTCTAGCAATATATGTGTATGCAAGCAAGCCTAAAAAATAGGATGTAAGGTGCTTAAATTGGCAAGATAGGATGTAAGGTGCTTAAATTGGCAACATAACATTGCATTACAAGAGTTCTTGAAAATAGCTCATATAATGATTTATTTATAGTCATGAAGGATAGAGGATTAAATACTAAGATTGTTTTGAGAGATCAATGGAGTAGATTGATTGAAAGGACTGTGTGCATTAGAAGCTTCCAAGTGGCAACTTATGTTTGGTGCACATGAGGAGTTCATGATCCAAGAAATTTTTGAGGAAAAGGTCTTCTTAGGGGCGTATACACCAAGATGTTGTAAAAAAAGGTAGCCAAATGACCAAAAAAAGATAAACACGAGCGCGTTATTGGGAAATTCATTTAACGCATTTGAGGTCTTTTTTGTAGTGATTTTTTCTTACACTATCCTAGGCTTGTTTACACTATCATAGGTTCATTAGGACTATCCTAGGTTCATTAGGATTGTCCCAAGTTCATTATGGCTTTCTTAGGCTCATTAGGACTTTCTTAGGTTCATTAAGACTGCCCTACATTCATTAGGATCATTTGAGGCTCATTGGGACTATCATATGTTCATTGTGATTGTCCTAGGTTCATTAATTTAATTCGTGTGTTCATTAGGACTATCTCACGTTCTCAAATAGCTTCAACTAATATCTTAAATTAACTATTTTTAAAAAAAATAGCTCCTTAACAATTTAATATTATATACAATCGAATATGATTTCAACTTCAAACCTTGTGCACCTTTTAAAACCAAAAGATGTTGTTAAAACCATTCTTCTAATATTAGCTTAATCATAACATAATCTAATAAATCTTCCTCAAAATATCTACCAACTTCAAATCATATATTAAATCTTTTATAATATAAATTACATTCTAGATATACCAATATACTTCTAAAGATATTCAAAATACTTCTTGGGAATTATATTTTTCAAATCTTTCGGATGTATATATAATTAGCACCCCATTTAGAAAAATCATTATCAATCAACATTATAAATTGAGAATATTTTTTATTTTGTATTAATGAATTATATATTTGGCATATTAGCTTCCTTTATGAACCTATGTAAACCAAACTCCAATTTTAGTAACTTATCTAGCTTTGCTCTAAAATTGTGTCCATAATTGACCCTTTTATACCATCACATGACATAATAGGACCATAATAGGACCTTTATGCCATGACATGGCATAAACCTAAGCCTAAACTTTCATATCTAAAATTTGAAGAGTAATGTTAATTACTTTTAAGGTTATACTAATTTAGTGGTAACTTTTGTATTGCCTAATGAGGATTAAGAACAATTTAGGTACATATGTTCGGTTTTATTTCAATTTCATTTTCGAACATTTTTGTTGTTGTTTCCATTTCATTTTCGGTTTTTTGTTTGTGTCGATTTCATTTTGTTAATTATCTAGGTTTGGTTTTGGTTTCTAAATTTGTTGATTACGGTTTAGGGTTAACTGTTCAAAAATATTTTAGATCAAAATCAAGAATTTACAAATATAAAAAATAATTTATTTATATGCTACTATTAAAAAAAACTAAATAATACACACAAAAAAAATATATATATATACAAGAAAATTATGAAATGTGAAAATAGATGACTGAATGTGTACCTGGGATAGTGGTGGAGGCTTGAAGTGGAAACCACAGCACGGGGGCCCATTTTTGATCTCTTCTTGTCAACTCACTGTAACGGTGAAAATGAAAAATTGTCCAAAAAAATGGTAAAAATAGAATTTCAAAACGGGCCCCCATTTTGTTTGTAAACGGGGGCCCGTTTTCTGACAAAATGGGGGCCCATTTTATTTGGCTTCAGCACCCCGTGACCTTTCGGCTCGGGATGCCGAACCATTAACGGGCCCCCGTTTTGCGGAGCGCATTTTCCAACGCGCAGACTTCCGCGAATTTGTGACTCATTAGCTTGCACATACCCTTAGGTTACAGTTTGTATCATGCTTAGAGTTATAGTTTGGGTTAGAATTATTTGGATTATGGTTAGGGTTTACATTATTGTTAGGGTTAGGGTTTGGGTTCCAACAAGGTTTATGGTTTGAATTATTGTTAGCATTAGGGTTTAGCATAAGGTTTAGACCTAGGTTAGGATTAAGTGTTATAGTTATGGATATGGTTAGGGTTAGTATTTAGATCATTATTAGGGTTAGAGTTAGGTTTTAGGTTTAGGGTTTGGACTATGGTTAGGTTAGGGTTTGCATCATGGTTAGGGTTATGCTTAGGTTTTGAGTGAAGGTTTAGTATAATGATTAGTGTTATGGTTAAGGTTAGGGCTAATGATTATAGTTATGGTTATTCTTATGATTCAAATAGGGTTAGGTTTCAAGGATAAAACATGTTATTAGGGTTAGGGTTCTATAATAAAGCTTGAGTTTAAGGTTAGGGTTAATATTTTTAATTAGGATTAAAGATATCATTTAATTAGGGTTAGGGTTAAGTTATGGGTTACATTAGCATAAAGGTTTGGTTAGGGTTAGGGTCAATGTCAGGGTTTATGTTGTTCAAGATAAGGTATAATTAAGGTTAGGATTAATTTTAGGGTTAGGTTATTAGGATTCAATTAGGGTTAGATTAGAGTTATGGTTAAGATTAGGTTATGGATAGGATTAATTTTAGGTTGTGATTAAAGTTACTATTCTAGGATAAAGCTTGGGGTTAGGGTAGGGTTGATATAACTTTAGTTGAAGCCTAACCATAATTGAATTCTAATTTAACTATAAGTCTAATAATAATTATAATTAGTAACTACAACCAACATTAATTAAATCTTATTACTAATAGTTTTAAAGGGCATTGTCTGTCTTTCTGTTGTCTTTGGTTTGGGGAAAATCCTGTGTTTGGAGTTCTGAGCTCTTCTTTTAAGGTTGAGGGTGCCTGGCAAAACCCCTGGTTGCTGGTTTTGGGTTCTATTTTAAAACCTAGTTTGAAGGTTGAGGGAGCTTTTCAAAACCCCTACTCGCCAGATTCAAATTGTATGAATATCTGTTGTAATCTGGTGTTGTTATTGAAGGTTAGGGGTACCTTTCAAAACCCTGATAGTTGGTTGAGGGTGCTTGTTATACCCTCGATTATTACTATTTTGTGCTATAGTTTGGAGTTGTAGCTTTGTTGGGTGTGGCGTGACTATGCTAGTTGTTGCTTGTTTTAGTCATCTTTGCTGGATTTTGGCTGCGGTTTTTCATTGTTTATTTCTTTTAGCAGCCTGCTTTGTTGGGTTCTAGATCTCGGTAAAATCCATTGGGTTTTGGGTCCCTCCAAAACCTGTTGTATGGGGTTTCGGGTCCCCTCAAAACCTATTTTTCTCCTAATCAAATACATTAATTAAATCTTAAATTATAATTGTTACATTTTTCTAGTTTATTATAAGGTTATTTTTTAAAAGTATACATAAATATATGATTAAAGACAAACTTACATAGAAATTTAAGTATAGTGGATTAAACTTTTAGATGATAAATTATTAATAAATTATAGATTTTTATTTTCAATTATTATTTTTTTTAAATAATTATTTAGATATCAATTATATTTCTAGCATTTTATCGATCTCTAAAGATTAATAAGATTATCATCATAACTCTAATAGTAATTATAGTTAAAAACTATACCTAACCTTAATTAAACCCTAATCTTAACTTAACCTTAAATTATAATAGTAATTACTAAAAACTCATTTCACCTTTTCCACCTCTCTTCCTTTTAGAATAAATTTAAAACTAAAAATATAGATATGAATAAAACCTTTCTAAAAAAAATTTAGATATATAAGCAACAATTCTATTTTATTTTTCCTTTTGACATGTAAATTATTTCAAATTCTAAATTAAACTAAATTCTATATTTTCTAATTTTTAAATGAATCATCAATCTTTTAGAATAAATTTAAAACTAAAATATAGATATAAATAGAACATTTCTTTATTTTTCCTAAGTAACATTTATATTCTATTTTAAAATTTTTTTCATTCAAATCATTTCAAATTATAAAATTAAAATAAATTAATTTCTTTTATAAATTTTAAATGAATCACCAAATTTAAAACCAATCTTAGATATAAATGGAATCTTTTTGTACTTTCAGTAAATAACATGTATATTCTATTTTAAGTTTTCTCATACAAATCATTTTAATTTTTAAAATTAAAATAAATTATATCTTTCCTAATTTTTAAATGAACCATCAGTCTTTTAGAATAAATCTAAAAGTAAAATCTTGATATAAATATAACCTTTCTATAATTTTGTAGATATAAGCAATATTTCTATTCTATTTTTTCTTTTCACATGTAAATTGTTTTAAATTTCAAAATAGAACTTTTTTTTTCAATTGTTGAATAAATCAACAATTAATTTTAAAATAAATTAATCTTATAATTGAATTTTTAGAATAAGATGATGTTTAATCATGTTACTCCAATCATCTTTCCATGTCTAAACATTCTAACAACTCCTTAAGACTCAATTTATTCTATCGTTTATATCATTTAATAACTATTTTGAATGCTACTGAGGTAAATAGAATTTTTTTTATTTATCCTTCAATATTGGGATTACATTTGAATATTCTAATTTTCCTCAAATAGCATATAAATATTGCAACTTTCTAAATATTTATACATGCCCTCAAGCTATGATATGAATCAAATAAAAATTATTTTAAATATAAATTCTATTAAATAATTATAGATCTAACATGCCCGGGATAAGAAAAGGAAAAAAAGTGAAGAAGGTGAAGAGTTGGAGAACAGACAATAAATGCAAAGCTTCATAGTTAATAATTGCAAAGCTTCAACCCGTAGCAATATGTACAACCAAAAGAGATAATCTTTCTCAAATACATAATTTTGAAGTCTGATAATTAAAAATATAATCTAGAGATGTGAACTCATGGAATGCAATGATTGCAAGATTTACAGAGAATGGATTTGTTGAAAACGCTTTCAAAATATTGAAACAAATGCAATGGGCAAGTATAAAGCCAAATTCTTTGGTAGCGTCTTCAAGAATGGGAGCTTTCAAATAGGGCATGGACATGCATGAAAGCATGCATAATGGTATGGGGAATTTTTTTAGATACTAAAGTTGGAAATGCTCCAGTGGACATGCAAGCAAGATGTGGAATCATAGAAACGGGCATTCAATGGATTGCATAGCAACTCCTGCAAACAAAATTTTGAAATTAAACTCTTAATATTCTATGTCCCTACAATTATTTTATTCTGAAACTACTACTACTAAAATGCCAATTACGACATCCCTACAAGTGCATGCCAATCCTATCTATCTGTTGTAAAAATCTTTTCAAAATAATTATGATACATTCGAAAACTCTAGATTTGTAAAAAAACAACAGACTATAGATTATTGGTATTTTGCAACACTTATAGTGTAAAGTGAGGCAAAAACGTAATAATTTATTGAATCGTGGGAATCATTTACGAATTCTAGCACCCAGTTCCTTGCCAGGTTTCACTCCATTCAAGTATCAATTTCATTGTCCTCATGCTAGCCATACTTGACAGGAGCTTCTTCAATAGTTTGTTTCAATTTCTCACTATCTATTGCTACATCGCACTATTTCACCACAAAATCAATCAAATGCAAGACTCATATGTATGCAAAAATCAAAATCAAAGGTCCTTGATGATCTGGGCAAGTTCCAAATTACTTACTATAAGGTGGAGGTTTGATAATTTGGTCGTCAAAAGATGTGAGATTCGCATTATGGAAATCCAAGAAAAGGGATTCGAAAGTCTCCAACAATCAATGCATTGTCCATCTACACAACAAAAACCAAAACCCCCTATCAGTTTTGAATAAACAAACACAATATGGCTAGACTGCATGGGTTATATGGAAATTGAAAAACAACGAATTTGTGCAGCTAACATATAAATCCATAGTTATAACTATCCTTGCAACTGTGCATGTTTAAAATAAGTGAAGCAAGAAAGATACTTATTAATATTAATATTAATCTATGGTGAAGATTAAATGACTGGTCTTCCTCCTTTACAACAATTAAATTGTAACAGTTATGAACAGTAGATGGCATGATTTGGCAACCATTAAGATGTAATCACAGACTTTTCATATGCCTATTGCAATTCAATTGTAACTATCATTTCAATTAATTTTATTAAGAAATTAAATCGTTAGCTACTGTCAGGAATGTCAAACATTTTATTTTTCTTACAAGAAATATTCCATCGTGATGACCTCCTATTGATGCCATTGTAGGTTACGCCTCTCGACGTAATTAATTTACTTGAAGTGAAACTTGTACCTCCAAATGCCAACATATCGTTAAATACAAATTTCCTTATAAGCAACAAATTAAAATTTTAAACTCTCTTATAAAAATAATAATATAAACCTTCTTATAAAATTTAATAATATGCTCCATGGATGACTTAGATTGTTCCCTCCAAATAAATGTAATAAATAATTAATACCATTTTTAAGGAAAGCAATGAACTTTGTAGAATTCCACGTGGGACCAACCACTTAGTAGCCAAATTCATTTAATTTGCAATAACATCCATAAAAAATTAGAGCCCATGCACGTTAAACAATGCACATGGTTTATCACCGTGTACTTATTGACAAGGCTTTAAATAGATCTTCCAATGCATTAAGTGGTTCGATATGTTATGTAGGTGGTCATGTACATTTAAAATATTAAAATATGTTACAATTGGAAGTTCAACAATTAATGACATGTCAAATTTATATTAAAATATTTAGTTATGTACTTCATTCTTTAAATGTGATTTTGATATTTAATTTAATGAAGTATAAAAAGTGATGTCAGTAATAATAATTATAGGAAAAAAAAAATTGATAAAAATTAAATTTATGTCTACTAAAATTAATGTAGACCAATCAGATGAAAAATAAATACTCCTTGCAGAACACACCTAACCGTGTTATGAACGAGGCATATATACCTTACCCCTTATGGGATTTGAACCTGTGACATCTATTTAAAGAGCACAAATTCTCCACCACTAGGCCTACTCAAGTTGTACATGGACTTTGTCATTAAACCAAGTGTCATTTCACTAACTATAATGTTTGTCCTCATCATTTCCTCCCCCTTATAGATAATCATCCTCAATTTCTAAATGAGATTATTAATTTTGGTGGTAAAGTAGACAAGGAAAAACATGTGGCCCATGTCAAGAAAGTTCTTTTATGGTCAAGAAAGAGTAATTTTCCCTTCATGATTAATGTGAGTCCAAACATTAGCAAATTATCTTTGGTTGATAATTTTTTAAATTTGAGAATGGTAAGTTCAAGATGAGTGATAAAGAATATTTTTGTCCAAATATCTAGATGGCTCTTACAACTCAATCTTGTGTACATGTCTAACATCTTGGAGGACAAGCTGAGTTGGTAGTTGATGGAAAAAGGCATTAAGCCCAATTCCCTGGAGAATAATATAAGTTCCACATGTGATGGAATTCAATTTGTGTTGTTATTTGTTATTGAACCTTTTAGTAAAGCCAAACACAATCATTGAGTTGGAAAGAGCAATGTACTCAAATCACTAATGAAGTGCATTGAATTTGGATTGAGTTTATTATAGAATGCCATGATTTTTTGTGCAAAGCTTGGCTAGATTGTGGACAAACAATGAAGCTTTGTCTTGCTCCTTTTTCCAATGGTGTGCATTTAGAGCTAGAAGCACAATCAATTTTTTTAAGGAGAAAACATAGTAGAAAGATATATAAAGGCAATATTTTTTATGGCACACAAGGTTGAAAGATATAACAATATTTTGAGGATTTTATCATATAGAAAAATGGGTAATCTAATAGTATTATGTAAATAGGTGTTTCATTAGTATTATTTTTATCCAAATTGCGATTAAAATCTTTGTTTTTCTCATTAGTTTGCAAATGAAATCAAGTAAAATATAGCTAGCAACCTAAAAACATCTTGTAAATGGTTTCAAGGTTCCTTCAAAACTTGATTACCTCTAATTGAAAATATCCTACTTACTACATAAATATTTTTCATGATCAGTATTGTCTAAATCATAAATTTCTTATTTTGTGTGTATTTTAAGAATAATTCTCTATAGAAACTAACCCTTATGAAAATATCCATGATATAGATCTAATTGAGAATCCATGGGTCATACATTAGTTAGTAATTTGAAAAAGGTAACCTTATTCAAGGAGAAACATTGTTGAAAAGTAGTAGAGTTTCTTCGCTCATTTATGTTTATTCTTAATCACATTAGAGAAGACATTGATTCTTTCCACAAAATCTAATGTTATCTAGTGTTGTACCCTTAGTTGCACAACATGTTGTTGTAAGCACCTACACTTGCATCATACACAAACCCTAGATTTATAGTACTCGCTAGATTAATGGGGTTAGATCCATATACAAAATTTATCTTTTTGTATTGATTTTATGATTTAAAGGATGGATTGTAATTGTAAGAGCATTCTTAATAGTGTTGAGAGACTAATTAGGATAGTGGGACTTAATAGAAGCTACAATTATTTCTTTATTTGAATGTGTAATATGAAAGCATTTATATCCAAAAAGATCCTAAATGGAAACACATAACTATGAAATTTCTAATCCTTTTCCATATTCTCAATAGATAATTTATATCCAATACCAGTGGGAACCTTTTAATGGTCATTTATAAGTTTTGTATAAATTGATATGCATAAGATCACCTCCATTAATAGGACCATTAAATATCTCTCAATATATAATATGTTTAAAGGATTTTCTGACGTATCCATGCATAGATTTGGATATTCCTTTCTTTATGGATTTTATTATGAAATTGTTGGTTCAAAATATATTACATAAAGCTTAAATATCACATTATTGTATACAAAAATAGGCTAATATATTTCTTTTATGTCAAACATAGTTTATTAATTGTTGTCTCACGTATCCTTCCACCTAGGGAAAAAAGGTATCCGATTAAATTATTTACATTTCCAATCTATATGTAACATACCTAGTGAGTTCTACAATAAAATATTCTATTCTTTAAGCTAGGTTTTCTATGGTGTGTTTTGGTGACTGGTCGCATCCTCTATAGTGGGAAGTATGAAAAATAGGGTGGGAGTATCCTCTCAAGTTACTATAGTTGGTCCCATTGGTAGGTTTGTGTTGGTTTATGTTGTGATGGGTTGTAAGGAGAGAATGTTGGTTAGTGAGTAGGCCTTTTTATCGTCAAAGTGTTGGGGTATATGGTTAAGTAGTGGAACCATTACCTCATTCATGGGATAAAGCATATAGGATGAAGTATATGGAATCGAGCATGGAAGAAGCCAAGGGATGAATCATGGACTAAAGCCCCTACCATTTCCCTCACCTTAGCAAGGAAGAAAGCATCGTCATCCATACATAAAGATGATAGGTATATAGGCCCAGGTTTTGAAAGGTGTTTAAGGAGTATATTAAAGAGGGAGGATGGGTTTCCTACCTCTCTCCACATGTTGCGAACCCCCTCTATCTGATAGGTGTTGGAGGTTGTACCTTTTCTTCCTAGGTCCCCTCAACCTACTATAGCAACCATAATAGCAAGGTGGGTTCCCCATATTGTATATAAGGCTTCAATTTACATGGTTTGATCTCTCAGTCATTTTGGTGAAGAGTGTAACATCAAACTTCCATCTTCTTCTCCCCATACAACCCCCACTAGAAAGAGATAGGGAGTTGTATCACATATAAGGAATGGTTCCCATTGAAGAACCCTTTTGGAGTTTTTCCTTTGGGACCTAATGATGTAATGGAAAAAAAAATGGGTGCCCCCACCTCTTTTTTTATGGATGGCCATGACACTATAGGGATGGGGTTGAAGCAAGATTTCTTATAGGAGGGCAGATCACTTTTATTCACCACTCCCTCTCTCTCTACTTGGTTCTCTCAAATATTTGACTTTAACATTGGCTTTTGTACTTCTATGAATATTTATAGGTTTCAGATGAGGAGTGTATGGTAGTGGGTTTATGATATCAATTGGTACGACAAGTTATTATGTAGAGATTTTTAAGACTCATAAGTAGATTCCTAAAGGCCATAAATTGATTAGCAACCATAATTGAACAAAGATATAGACATGGATACATCCAATCTAAGACACTACTAGCTAAAAATCTTTTAAAAATTCTTGGTTAGATAAATGCTTTATTGATATGGAGTGAGTGTTAGCATCTCATCCCATCCAATGCAAGGTGCTAAAATAGAGAAAATATTAATTAGGTGCTAGGAATGAGAGGGGATAAATCGTCTCTTGTTATTTCTTGTATAGATCATGTGTTTCCTCTTGCTATGTTTACTAGGTGGAATTTATTAAGAAAGTTGGCCTCTAGGTTTAATACTTCCCCCTTTGAGTCCCCTATATTTGGGCCTTTGTAAGAGTGCTAAGGCAAAAATAATATAGCACCAATCATGACATACCTACTCAAAATATTCCTCTTAAAATTATTCCTCTATAACTCTTCCTAACTAATATATATCCAATCTCTCTCCAAGTGGAGAGAGAGCGATGTCATTTGTTACATATAGAAGTTGATCTTCAAAAACCTTACTATGTGAGATTTTCATTATAGTCTTGTAGTTTGTCATCCCTCTCATCATAATGTGTTTTCCTTCCCAAGAATATGTTAGCACACAAGTTTTGGTAATGATCAAATAAGCTCAAATTCTAGGATTAAATCATCATTTATGGATCTTATTCTTGGGATTAAGTTTTATTGGTTCACAAGTTGAAAGATGAATAATAGTCTCTTTCCAAAGATTTATTTCTTTTCTTTTTTTTAAAGACAAAATAACCCATAAGTATAGAGTTAGGGTCCACCCACCCATGAAATGTTAAAATTTTAAAATCTTTCCAACTAGGTCCCTTAGGTCAATTAATTTTTTCATTTGGTCAATTAAACTATATTTAAACTAAATCCAATAAAAATAGCTATGCATATTTTTATGTTGCATAATACTCGTGATTAATAAGTCAATATCTTTAGATCTATTGAATATACTTAAAGCGTCAAGGAGTTCCACGTGTGAAAGATGATTTCTATGAGATTCAATGCTCAATATACATACATAGTGATCCATATATTGTAGTATAAAATAAATAAGTAGCACTTGCAAATGAGGTAGTAGGAAGATAAGTCAAAGAATGCCCCACACCTACAAGACCACCAACATGATAATGTCTACCAAATAGACAATAAAAAGCACTCATGGTACTAAAACCACCTATACTAAGTGTATACACCTAAAATTGGCCTAGCCTGATTAAATAATATTTTATTTATTTAATTATTTTATCGTAAGTCTTCTATTAATTAAATAGATATTTATTTATTTAATTAATTTACTAATCCTCTTCTAGCATTTCTTTATTTAAATAATAAAAAAATTGTTTATTTAAATTACCTTTTCCTTAAATTAAATAAATATTTTATTTATTTAATTGGCCCCACTTCTTCTATTAATTAAATAAATCTTTATTTATTTAATTAATTCATTATATTTTTCCCCCATGACACTTGTCATTCATTTCTTAATTTGCCTTTAACCACCTCTCTAACATTTTTCTATTTTCTATACCTACCCACTAATCTGAACTAGTCACTTATCCTTCCACCTCTTAATCATAGCCCTTCATTTCTAAGGTACTCTCTATAAAAGAGGATCCTTTTCTCTATCCATCCCTAAAATATGTCTCAATCATTCAAGCAAAGCATCTGCATACTGTCAAACTACACAACCACAATCTGTTCTTCGTTGAGCTCTTGTGCACACAAAATTTGACAGCAACCATAATATCAAGCAAGATCAATGTAGATAGAAAACAATGAAGATCAAACCCTATGAGCATGTGAATGGTATAATCTTTTATATTTGATGTGTTTGCATGTTGCTAGGTTCTTCACTGATGTATGGTGGATTTCATTGTAAAACTAGGCTTTTATGTGGTTGAATCTTATTTAGTTTTACAATACTTTAAATTCACAATTTCATCGCACACATTTTGGCACGCCTAGTGGACATGATTTTTTATTAGATTTGTTGTTTTTGTAGGAGTTTCTAACCCTATATTGTTGTTTTGTAAAAAAAATTGGAGACTAACCTTGTGGAGCTAGGGTTTTGGACACAAGATTAAGGTTTTGGAAAGATTTGATCATATCTCACAAATGGTTGGGAATGTCTATACATTTTTTTTTCGTAGGTTTGAAATAGCATTAGGAGTTCTCAGTTCAAAAATTATATTTTTTTGGATTAGTTTGAATTATTTATTAATTTTTTTATGATTTTTCATAAAAAATAATTTTGAGAGTAAATTAGTGATTTTTTCAAATTTTCTTGTATTTTTGGAAATATATCAAAATTATAAAGGGGGTATGTTCTTTGTGCTTTTAATTTTAATGAAAAATAATTCGTGAAGAATCGAATCTTTGAAAATTAGGGTTTTACAATGATTGATTGTATCTCACAAACGGTTGTGCATTTGTGGATAATTTTTTTTTGCATGTTTGGAATGGTATCAGAAGTGCTCAGTTCGAAAATCAGATTTTTTGGATCAATTTTGAATTATTTATGTTTTTTTCATAAAAAAATAATTTTGGGAGAAAATTAGCGAATTTTTCGTATTTTCTTATATTTCTTAAAAGATCTCATAATTCTAGAGGGGGTATGTTCTTTGTGCTTTTAATTTTTATGAAAAATAATTTGTGAAAAATCAGATCTTTACAAATTAGGGTTTTTAAAATAAATTTTCTTTCTAGGGTGATTGGGTCATCCTTCCAGTCTAGGACGCCCCTAGTTGTCCTCTCATGCAAAGACAAAATAGTATATAAACCCGTGAAGGTGTCCCTACATTTAAGTCAACGAAGATTCTAGGTTGTGGGCTAAAGTTGTTGTCATGAGACCTTGACCTTAAGCTAAGAAGTGTATTCAATTGTGATAAGACTCTTGGAAATTGGGTTGTTTCAACCTATTGAACATACACATTGCGCTCATATCTGGACAAAAACACTTTCAAATATTTTGTCTTCCTGTTTGTCGTGTCTTCTTGCCACAAAAATACTAACATTTAGATCTAGTCACACATTGAAACATTGGAAAACTTGTACAGAATTGAAAAAAGTACTTTGTCAAAACACGTCTGTGGTTTTAAGATTCAAAGAGCTCCTAAGGCTAATTACATAGGATTCCATTTAGTCAACCATTATCTTTTCACGACTTTCCATTCACTTTTAGATATTTTTAGACATAACTTTCAATCCCCCATTTACATCTTGTAACTAGAGCCAAAAGGTTGTTTAGTAGTCCTTATCTTATCTTGCAAACACATCACATACATCTCTAGGTGGTTCTCACATCAGATTTATCATCTTGGGTACCATTTGGACATCTCAAGTTAAGGTCGACTTACATATAGGAATTTTTTCTCCTAGGAAGCTACACCTTTCTTAGATCATCACATCTATCTTGGAACAACATTTTGGGACATTGCAAGACAACCCTAGATTCATTATCCATTTTCATAACAGCCTTATCTCTCATAGTCTTTATATTCCTCCATAATCCACTTTAGCCAAGATATTTTCATGGTTGAAACCCAATCTCAAAGGTCAAGAATACAAGGTGATGAAGCTCAAAGATCTCTAAACATGGATACATATGAGTTTGATGAGGAAGAATTTTCCAGCACATGAACTTTTAAAAATCATAGTAATGCACAAGAATTTGACAATTAATCTTGCACAACTACATAGATTCAAGAGCACGTGTCAGATGAAAGGTTTAATAGATTTCTTGAGACAATTTTGAGAAGAGACCGCCAAAGATTTGTATGCATGTTAATCCAAGATGATGCAAGATTACCCCATGACTTTGATGTGACATAAATTTTGGAAGAAGATTCAAATTAAGCTAATGGTAACAATGTTGGACCTAGACATGAGCATACCATGCCCAAGTTACCTTCGTCCCTTTCAAAAACCTAAAATACCTAATGCTTACACGCATGTCAATTATGCTAAGAAAACTCATGAACAACCTTGTGCACATACTTTTCAAGGTCAAAGAAATACCAATGCTCATACTCAAAAAAAGGTGATACTCAAGGTCCTAATCATGATCATACATATACTAGAAGACCACACATCACATTTAATGACCATACCCAAGATCACACTCAAAATACCAATTACACACATGGTCATAATACATATAATCACCCAAGGCCTAGTGCACCTCATGACAATATCGTACTAGATGCCTCATACAATAACTACATTCCTCCACCACTTGAACACATATACGACCTATATTTGTTAGACAGTTCAAATAACTGGAAGACAACTGAGAGGGGGGGGGTGAATTAGTTGTCACATATTACCAAAAGTATTAACAATTTAAACATTAATACTGGAACCCAAAACAATAATATCGGAATAGTAGTTAATCCAATTAAGCATTAACAATAATCACAGAATAAAAGCCATTCACACAACAGCAAAATTTGTACCTGGAAAACCTGGTACAGGGAAAAACCATGATGGGAATCCTACCCATAGTCAGATAATACTTCTACAGTAAGTATGTGAATTACAATGAAGGGGTTTGCACTTTTCGGAAGGCCAATAGCCTAGAGCACACTACTCATCACAAAAGGAGTCTCACTGACTACATACAAATCCATACTACAATCTGGAGAAGTGTTGAACTGCAAAAGATAGCATCTCCTATGCCAGAGTTCAGTTCTGGTTAAGTTCAATACTGGAGGACTGAATCCTCATAAACCCAATTTGATCTCCAATGATCGACCAACTCCTTTGCCTCAATGATATTACATTATTCACACATTACAATTCTTGACCATGACCTCTTACATTAACCATGATGATCTACAATGAGATCTTACATCTATATATACAAACCCTCAACCATAAACAATTAGGTCGGTCACCAGACAATAAACCAATTACATAATTACAAACCATGTCATCCTAAGACCAAATAAATAATATCCAACACATAAGACAACCCATAAATACATCAATAGCTCCTATCCACACGTTACTTCAATGTTGGTCCATAACCTAGATCAATCGGGACCAAGTATAGGTCCATACGCTTCAGCAATTATCTTCAAATGCCAAGTCTCGAACATGATCACCAACAGCATCCTGAGACTCTATCAGAAGCTGCACCAACATTACTTAGGCAATTCATCAAAGATCTCCTACAAAAGCTCTACCGGTGAAACCCTCCTCGGAACCAGAAACCAAGCTTCTCAGCAAGAAGGACAACATCCAATTACCAGACCAAAACCAAATGACTAGATATGAGTATGAGCATCATGAGCAAGTCAATTCAATCACCAGATCATACCGGAGCCTGTCGGATCATGCCGGATCCAAGTAAACCAAAAAACCACTCATCCTATCGGGACCAAAAGGGTGTCAATGAAGCATCCAGACATATAGTGTTGACATCAATGACAAAACATCAATGCAACACATAATCAATTGCACCAAATGGCCAACAATCTCCCCCTTTGGCATTGATGGCAACATTAGATGTGAAAAACATCTAAGTACCAATTAATACCATACAAGCCTCCTCCTGTGGAAGACAGCCAACAATATCTCGCATATAGCTCTGAATATCAATATCTCTCTCCCTTTGAATAATATCTTTGTGTAAAGCTCTGAATTTCTCTTTCTTTTTCACATCAATATCACTCCCCCTTTGACATCAATGTCAAAAATCTAATAGAAATATCAAAGCAAAAGTATAAACCTTTGAATCTCAAAAGTTGACTACTCCCCTGAGCAGTAGCATCCCACATCAATGCTGAAATGAATAGTATCTCTGATAATGCATACTAGACTGATGTCAAACCGCATCAATCAAGTCTCTGATATAGGGGCAGAAACCCCTAATTTGTCTCTCAGATACTCAACTGATTCCTTGGATAAAGGTTTAGTGAAAATATCTGCAATCCGCTCTTTAGTGTTCACATAAACTAGTTTAACATCATTTGCTTCCACCTTCTCTTTCAGAAAGTTATACTTGATAGTGTAGACACCTAAAATTGTCCAGTCTAATTAAATAAATATTTTATTTATTTAATTATCTAAGCCTAATTCTTCTATTAATTAAATAAATCTTTATTTATTTAATTAATTCATTTATCCTATTCTAGCCTTATTTCTTATTTAAATAAATGCATTTATTTATTTAAATTACCCCTTTCCTAAATTAAATAAATACTTTTATTTATTTAATTGTCTTATTCTTCTATTAATTAAATAAATCTTTATTTATTTAATTAATTCATTATCTTTTTCTACACATGACACATGTCATTCATCTCTTAATTCCTACACTACCTACCTCTTTCATTATTTTGGTATTTCTTATACCTACCCTCTAATCCTAGCCGACCTCCTTTTACACCTCTCAATCTTAACCCTCCATTTCATATTGTGTCTTCTATTTAAGAAGATGCTTTCTTCATTGTCAAACCCTAACCACTTGATCAATTGACTACACTACGATCCTACTTGCAACCACATTCTGTTCTTTGTTGAGCTCTTGTGCATATTAAAATCTGAGAGCAAATATATCAAGCAAGATCAATGGAGATAGGAAGAATGGAGATCAAAACCCTAGTGGACATGTGATGGTATAATCTTTGTGATTTTGAGTTATTTGCATTGTCTTAGGTAATCTTCATATGTTATGGTGGATCTTTGTTCATTGTTAGGCTAGGGTTTAGTGGTTGGATTCATTTAGCCTTTCAATATTGCTCTTATTGTTATCCATTTTCACCATAAACATTTTGGCACGCCCGGTGGGACTCTTGTCCCTTTGCATTTAACATTTTTGTTGCAGATTTTGCATTTTTGAAGTTGCAGATCGGACATTTTCCGACAGCATTTTAGGTATTTCCGCGTCTGCGAGCATTCAGATCGCGTCTTTGAGTTTCAGAAGCGTCTGCGTTGTCGGGAATCACGCCTGTGTTTTTGCCATTTTTTATTTTTTGCAAGTTTCCAGAACCGCGTCTGTGTATCAGAAACACGTCTGTGTTGCATCTGATCGCGTCTGCGTCCTGGAAATGCGTCTGTGTATTTTGGACACGTCTGTGCATCACAGAACCGCGTCTGTGTCATACAGACGCGTCTGTGTCTGGTATAGCAGCATCTGTGTTTACTGTTTTGAAAATTTTCAATTTTTCTTTGATCCGGGTTTTCGGATTTTGCGCTTAGGGTTTCAGATCTGGTTTATTTTTGCACTAATCCTTGCAGATCTAGCTAATCAAGTTGTGCAGCTTGCTTTGAGGAGCAAAACAACATTTTTGTTGAAGGCCTCTTTTCACAAAGTCTTTTGGGTTTTTCTAAAATTTACCTAACTTGTGTGCTTGCAGGAAGGGGTTATCATTTGAAACAACCCAAACTACTAACAATTTTGTTGCAGGGCCTTGGCTAGGGTTTTGTAATTTTGTTGTGTGCCTTGTTTTTATAGATTAGCAAACACTTCCATTGGTGCACTAAAACTGAATCATTGTCTTTTGTGTCTTAAGCAATAGGCTCTTTTTGTTTAATCTTTAGAGGGCCTGTCTTCCCGTGTGGTCATTAGGACTACTAGTGAGAAGAGAACGACCCAAGTGGTAGCGAGGAAAACCCACCTCATCCAAACCACTATAATCAAATGTATTCATGGTGAAAACTATGAATAACGTGTGCTGATTAGTTCATACCGACACTATGTCTCCCCATAAACCCGTTTGATCAAATTTATTTGATCATTTGTAGGGCGTAACCCCTACCGGCTGGGAGCCTTCTGTATTTACAGAGCTGAAAGTGCCGCATGTATGGCCACACGAGCGGATGCCCTTACTAGCACCTTTTTGTTTTAGAAGCCCAAATCCTTCTAGTTGTTGAGGCAGGAGGTCGGACCTCTGGTAGCGGCCCACACACATACGGTTCTTAGTAGAGATACAAAGTTCGCCATGGGGAGTTTTCATGGGGACTGATGCTTGGCTGACCCGAGAAGTGAGTGCCGAGGGTGGAGCCAGTGAGGTCAAGCATCTAAGTATCCGCTCTGAATAGCGTAGCCTCGGGGGTAAAACCCTATGTGGGATCAACAACTATTGTCTTGGCCAGCCCTAAGATTTGTGCTTGTCTTATGCTAAACCTTCAAACATTCAAGACTAAACAACAAAACATTGTGTCTTTTGTGTCTTCAAGTGTATGCAAAACTTTTTACATCAAACAACACACTTTTGGGGTCTAGACAGTTTGCAAACATTGAGTCATCAACGTTGTGTCCTCTTGTCACGAAAAATAGTCAAACAGTCGGATTTGGTCACAACAAAACAACTTCACAGATTGAAAAAATTGCACGAAGTTTACAGAAACGCGTCTGTGTCTGTTTTAACCATGTCTGGGTAATCTAAGCGCGTCTGTGAAGGGCAGAATAGCGTCTGTGTTTTTAGAGGCGTCTGTGTCGAACAGAGACACGTCTGTGTCTGGGAATCATGTCTGTGCAGTATACAGTCGCGTCTGTGTTCAGAAGGGCAAAAAAACTTTACAGTCCAGCAAACATCAACAAAAAAATCGCAGAAGTGCGTCTGGGTTAAACACAGTAGCGTCTGTGTCAGGAAACCGCGTCTGTGAAGGCTAAAGTCGCGTCTGTGTTCAAAATTGGAAATTTCAGAGTCCAACAAACAAAAGAAATCAGTTTCGGAATACTTGAGCTTCCTAGGTTGTCTCTTCAGGTTTCATCTAGCATTCAACCTGTCCTAAGGTCTCATACAGTCCATCATTGCTTTACATCTCTCATTACATTCACAATTGTCTAAACTTGAGTCAAAAGGTCACTTGCTTGTCCTCATCATACTTTGTCAACACACTACATACAACTACACTTTGCTAAGTGGTCCCTCATCAAGGTTTCTTACCTTTGGGTCTCATTTGGTTTTACTTAGAGTCAAGGTCAGCTTACCTCATCAAGAGAAACGATCCTCTCTTTGGAAGTCACACCTACTCTACTACTTACATACTTGGTCTTACACTTTGGACATTGCAAGTACACCTCAAGATTCATTTACATTCCATACAACTCTTGGTCTTCCATACTCTTTTCACTTTTCATCTAGTCTCTCACATCTTGGTCAAACACCTAGTTCATGGTTGAAACCCGCCTTCAAAAATCTAGGAAAATAGCTAAAGAAGCTCAAGAGTCCGCAAATATGAGTTCTTATGAGTATGACAATGATTTATTCTACAATCCTGAGCACACTACATTACCAGACATGAATGTTTATAGAAACAATCCAAATGTGGAAAACGCAGACACTACAAATAACAATGCTACACACAATGACAATGTGGACAACTTTTCAATACAATCAGCAGATATAGAAGAATCTATAATGAATCCTCATTTCAATAGATTGGTTGAAGAGATAATGAAGAGGGATAGACAATACTTCTTACACATGATGGCACAAAGTGGAGCTAAAATACCTCATGACTTTGACATGTCTCAACTTATGGAAAATCGACCCTCGCAACAAACTCAATCCAACATGGATCAAAGGAGACCCAATAGTGGAGGAAATAGAGGACCGAATAATATGATGCCTGAGTCACCATCAGTTTTGCTTCAAAAACCAGAAATCCCACATACACAAACTCAAACATATGATACTTACCTTCGAAGACCATCATGGAAGCCTTATATGGATAGATATGCTCAATCACATGCTCAAGGTATGGATCAATCAAAACAAGTGGACACTCAAAGACATCCTCAAAATTTTGACACAAGGAGACCTCATGTCAAAATTGGGGGCAACACAATGGAAAATGAAATGCCTATTGAGTATGGTATATATGCACAAAACAGATATGGGGTCCCTCAACATGAAGTTATGCCAAGTGCTCCATATATGCCGCAGCAATATAGACCTCCATATGGACATGTCTACGATCAGTATCATCCATACATGCAACAAGCTCCTCCTCAAATGGGTGTTTCAAACATGGGGTATGCTACAAGAAATCAATCTCCTCCCAAGAATAATTTGGAACAACAAATTACAGATCTACAAAAGAAGATGGAGGACATGAGTACAACAAAACCAACATACACTATGAGAGATATATGTCCTTATCCCTTCGATAAGAGCATTCCAATGCCTCTATTTCCTGCACACTTTGTGATGCCAAAATTTGACAAATATAGAGGGAGAGGAGACCCCAAGGCACACATAAGACAATTCTTCACAGCCTGCATTGAGGTAGCGGCAGAAGAAACATACTTGATGAGGTTGTTTCCACAAAGCTTAGGCGATCAAGCTATGGAATGGTTTTCTCAATTACCTCCCTGTATTAAG
Source organism: Cryptomeria japonica (assembly GCF_030272615.1). NCBI lineage: Eukaryota > Viridiplantae > Streptophyta > Pinopsida > Cupressales > Cupressaceae > Cryptomeria > Cryptomeria japonica. Next base: position 252,905,174 of record NC_081414.1, read on the forward strand.
TCATGGGGTGACTTGGCAGAGGCATTCATTCAACATTTCTCCTACAACATAGAAACAGATGTCTCGGTTACTACCTTGTGCAATACTAAACAAAAGGAAGGAGAATCTTTTGCAACATTTTTACAAAGATGGAGAAATCTAGCCAGCAGATGCTCTTGCGAAATCCCGCAGAAACAAATGGTGGAAATGTTCACACAAAATGTTAACAAGGCTATTGGCTATGATCTCAGAAAAGCTTGTTTGTCTACATTCAAGGATGTTATTGAAAAAGGCCTAGCAACAGAAAAGGTCTTAATTGAACAAGGAGTTATCAAGATATTTAAAGAAAACAAAGATGACTTTAAAGGAAAGGACAAACCAAAGTTTTGGAACAAGAACAAGAATACAGTTAATGATGGCGTGGTTGATGCCAATACAGTGAGACCAAAGTTTATCTTTTCTGGATCAAGTTCTACAAACAATCAAGTGAATAATCAAACAACTTCTAGATCACGAAGGAAGTACACTCCATTGGGAGAACCACTTGAGTCAGTTTTCAAGAAGCTTGTGGCAAACAAGGTAATCACAGTTCCAGATTTTCCTCCATATGAACCAAAGGTTAAGCCGAATTGGTGGAATGATGATGAGTATTGTGAATTTCATAAGAGCAAGGGTCATAAGACAAGTAATTGCCATCGATTGAAGAACATTGTGCAAGATCTCATTGATAGAGGCGACATTGAGATTGAGGGACATTCATCTAATCAAGAACATGAGATGTTTAAGGAACCGTTCCCAAAACACGACAAAGGAAAAGGCAAAGTCACAGATGATCAAGCCAATTACACTAGAGCACCTTACAATTATGATTCTACTATCAATCACATCTCGATGGACAATCATATTTCTACTATTACTATCAAGAACAAAAATCCTGAGAATCCTTCTCAGAGACCCAAGATTGTCCTAAAGGGTGTTGGATCTTCTCTCGAGCCTACCTCTGAATGTCATGTTACAACTCGTCGAGGTAAGATTACATTGCCAGGTGCCTCAACTAAGAATACCAATTCTTCATCAATCAAGCCTGAGTATGACCTTGTAGAATAGTTAGGGAAGACACCCGCGCTCATCTCCATTCTTGAGCTTCTACGCATATCCCCTGCTCATAAAGCTATCCTTGACAAAATCTTGAGAGACACTGCCGTCCCTACTGATCTGAATGTGGACCAATTCCAAGCCATGGTGGGATACCTATCCGTTCCACACTCCCTCACATTCACAGAAGCTGATGACGCCTCCATAAGTCAGCCACATAACGCACCATTACATATTGAAGCCTTCATACACAAACATCGAATAAAGCGAGTCCTGATAGATGGAGGAGCTGGTCTAAACATTTGTACATTGAGCACCATTAAACAATTGGGATATTCCGATAAAGCTGTGAATTCAAAGAACCAAATTACCATCAAGGCATATGATGATGAAGAACGCTCATCCAAGGGCACAGTCACCTTACCTCTAAGAATTGGGCCAGTTACAAAGGATGTGGTTTGTCAGGTCCTGGATTTAGATCTCACTTATAATATATTGCTAGGACATCCTTGGATTCATGAAATGAGGGCAGTCCCATCGACTTATCACCAATGCATTAAATTTCCTCATAATGGAGTCGAGGTAACAGTCAACGGTGATCCAAATCCGTTCATATATTGCAATAAATTGAGATCACATACTGAGACTATCATTCCCAGTAATCGGGAAGCTCTTTCCTTCTTCGGCATACATCGACCCTGAGTCATTAAAACCTTCGACATCCAAACAGGGTGAACTTAGAAGCAAGTTTCAAGACAAAGGCATGGGAGAATACACTTTAAATCAGACCATGTATTTACGACAAGTCATGAGCTCTCCAAAGGAATTTGGAAGGCCACATCCTAACAAGCAAACATTCATCATGATGCTCAAATGGGATCCTACTACCTTTCAAAGATGGGGCGAATTGGAAGAGGAGGATTTATACAAAATGCTCTACAAAGATGTTGAGGAGGACACACAAGATCAGATTATTATACCCTGTGAGAACTATGGCAAAGGCTTCAAAATTCTGCAAAGATTCGGGTATGATGGAAAAAGCCCTCTCGGGTTACACAAAGAAGGCATCATGGAGCCCTTACAACCTGAGTTAACTACAAGAAGGGAACGCTCAAAGGGACTTGGTTTTCTGAATTCCAAGATACACAATAAAAGAACAAAAGAGGCATTGCGAATCAAAGTTGCCGAAATTCATGGAGAAGACTACTATTCCACAGATTCTAATGAGTGGGAATGGGGTTCAGACAAATCCTCCAGTGACTATGAGCTCACCGAGACATTTAGAGAACCAGATGAACCCACAAAAGAGGAGGAATTTTACAAAAAGTTCAGAGTTGGTCAAGAATCAACCCATAAGGATCCCGCACAGTCTTCGTTTCAAGGTCCTAGGTTGAAATCGCATAGGATGAGGACACCTGTCCCTGAAGGCGCTACTAGTGACGATAATTTGGATTCGCTCGCGATCGAAACTGATGAGGAGAGTGCCATCGATGACCTCGACGATTGTCTTGACATACCTGAATATAACCACATCTTCACTCTTCGCCCTGCAAACTCTGAAAACACTAAAGAACTTCCCCTTGTTCACCCCCAACTCATTGACTGGGATCATGAAGGACCAGCACAATTTGATACATTTCAAAATGACGAAGCTATTATCGACTATCTTGGCATACGAGATTATCTTCCCCCTAGAGACCACAAAGCAGGATACACCATAGAACTCAACAACATAGCATATTTTGGTGAGGGTGTCAGGCCTTCTAGTCGCAAAAATGTGAAAATAAGAACAAATCAAGGGTCTTATGGCGAAAACCACACTGCGGCGCTATCTGACTCCAAAAAAGTAAAAAGAAAGGACGTATCTGAGGGCGAAAACCTCTCTGAGGCACCCGAAGATGGAAGGCTCGACATTCTCCCAGCATCATATGAGGAAAAATCATCCATGTTGGTAGAGGAGACTATAAAGACAAACATTGGTACGGAAGAGGTTCCACACAACATATTCCTGGCTCAATCCTCGACAGAGTCTGAGAGGGCAAAATTCATAAGCTTCTTCAAGGAACGACAAATCAACTTTGCATGGTCATACGCTGATATGCCTGGATTAGATCCGGATCTGGTAATGCATCATTTGACAGTCAAACCGGGGGCAAAGCCAGTAAAACAGAAATTAAGGAAAATGCACCCGCAAGTGGCATTACTAGTCAAGGCAGAGCTGGAAAAATTATTGGATGTCGGTTTCATACGCCCAATTGATTATCCCGAATGGATCTCCAATCTAGTACCTGTCAGTAAACCAGATCGTAGCATAAGGATATGTACAGATTTCAGAGACATCAACAAAGCTTGTCCAAAAGATGACTTCCCATTACCAAACATTGACTTGATCGTTGATCTCACAGCAGGTCATGAAATGCTATCTTTAATGGACGGATTTTCTGGATATAATCAAATCAGGATTGCGCCTGAAGACCAACATAAAACATCATTCACTTGTCCATGGGGAACCTTCTGTTGGAATGTCATGCCTTTTGGGCTGAAAAATGCAGGCACTACTTATCAAAGAGTGATGACCATTATTTTTCATGATCTCATGCACATAACAGTGGAAGATTATGTTGATGATCTCTTGGGAAAATCAATAGACAGAGATACACACTTGGACATACTTTCAGTTGTCTTTGATCGGCTGGAAAAATACAAAGTAAGATTAAATCCAAAGAAATGTGTCTTTGGAGTAACCTCAGGGAAGCTCCTAGGATTCATTGTGTCTAAAAGAGGAATCGAGGCCGATCCAGCAAAAGTCAAGGCTATCTTGGACATGCCGCCACCGAGGAATATCAGTCAACTTCGATCTTTACAAGGGAGACTCCAATCCATACGAAGATTCATAGCACAACTTGCAGATAAGTGTAATCCTTTCCAGCACCTGCTACACAAAAACATCAAGTTCAAATGGGATGAGAACTGTCAACAGGCTTTTCAGGCGCTCAAAGACTATCTTTTGAACCCACCAGTTTTGATGCCACCAATTCCAGATCAACCTTTATTACTCTACATATCAGCTACTCCAACGGCACTGGGGGCACTCTTAGCACAACAAATACCTGACGGCAAGGAAAAAGCAGTATACTATATCAATCGCACACTGGTGGGATATGAGCTAAATTACACACCAATCAAGTGTGCCTGTTTCGCTGTGGTCTTTGCTTCACTAAAATTACGCCATTATATGCTCACTCACAAGACTAAGTTGATTGCCAGAATCGATCCACTAAAATATCTTCTCAACAAAGCTACACTTACTGGGTGGCTGGCCAAGTGGGTAATGATTCTGAGTGAATTTGACATCAAGTACGTAGACAGAAAAGCAATAAAAGGACAAGCAATTGCAGATCAATTGGCAGATGCTCCCATGATAGATGATGTTCCTCTACAGTCAGAATTTCCAGATGAAGCAATTTTAACAATATCACATGTGAAGCCATGGCAACTATACTTTGATGGCTCATACACACAGCATGGAGCAGGAGTGGGTATTCTCTTTATAACTCCCCAAGGCGATTCTATACCAAAATCATACCGCTTATCATTTCCTTGCACCAACAATATAGCGGAATATGAGGCATTAATAACTGGATTAAGAATTGTCATTCAATGGAAGATCCAAGAACTTCGCATTTTTGGGGATTCTCAACTGGTCATCCGTCAAGCAACTGATGATTACCAAACAAAAGATGAAAAATTAATGCCTTACAAACAACTGGTAGATGATTTGAAACAGCACTTCACAAAGATAGATTTTGAGCAGATACCAAGAGAACAGAATCGTGCTGCAGATGCCATGGCTACGATTGCTTCGCTCATTGATCTACCACAAAATGAGACCTGCTATGAGTTCTTGGTAGATAATTTGTTGATTCCTTCATACGAGATCACTCCTACTGAAATGATATGCATTGTTGGTCCTGAATCCCAGTTATATGGTTCCATATTCACATACCTTCGCGACAATATCTTACCTCCCGATCTATCAAACAACCAACGCCGCACTTTCATTCGTCAATCCTCTCAATACGTCATTCTAGCTGATATCCTATACCGACGAGGTCTAGATGGCACCCTTCTTAGATGTTTAGAGAGTGACGAAGCTCAGATTGCGTTACGAGAAGTGCATGAAGGGATATGTGGTCCGCATACTAGTGGTCCTACCTTGGCCAAGAAATTCATCAGGACTGGATATTACTGGCCTACTATGGAAAAAGACTCATATCAGTTTGTCAAGAAATGTAAGCAGTGTCAAATTCATGGAGACCTCATACATGCACCAGCACAAGAACTACAACCACTCGCGTCTCCTTGGCCCTTTTGTCAGTGGGGACTCGATCTCATAGGCAAGATTCACCCTCCTTCTTCCAATGGTCATAAATTTATTATCACAGCCACAGAGTATTTCACAAAGTGGATTGAAGCCGTGCCTCTCACACAAGTTACAGGGAAACAAATTGCTACCTTCATCCTGAACTACATCATTTGCCGATACGGGATTCCTACTTCCATTATTACTGATAATAGGTGTCCCTTCAAAAATCAGGATGTTCGTGAACTCTGTGACTGCTTCCATATCTCTCATCGTTTCTCCACACCATATTACCCCCAAGGTAATGGCCAAGCTGAGGCGTCTAACAAAACAATTCTCAAAATCCTTAAAAAGACAGTCGACGACGCTGGCCGTAACTGGCATATCCAACTCAATCCTGCACTTTGGGCCTACCGTACAAGTGTCCGCACACCTACAGGAGCTACACCTTACTCACTTGTCTACGGCGCTGAAGCCATCTTGCCTATTGAGGTCGAGTTACGTTCTTTACGGGTCTCTTTGAGAAACATCATCAACGATGAAGATTACAGGGTCTCTCGCTTACAAGAACTAGAACTGCTGGATGAACGGAGACAAACCGCTTTTAATCATCTCAAGGCTTACCAACAACAAATGAGTCACAGCTACAATCACAAGGTCAAGCCTCGCACATTTGAGGTAGGTGATTTGGTCCTCAGAGAAAACCCCAGGAATCAGCAAGACAGAGAGAAGAAGGGCAAGTTTGAACCAAACTGGCTTGGTCCTTACATTATTACAGCAGTATATGGCTCTGGGGCATATCAGCTCTCAACTACAGAAGGTGAACCTTTGGAGGATCTTATCAACAGCATGCACCTTCGTAGGTTCTACACATAGCTCATCGGAATATCCTAATTCAAAAATACAAAAAAAAAAATTATAAAACAAAAAAATCGTTACTTGGTGAAAACCTAGCAAACAGGCGCCTTGTGACACAAAAAAATTGAAAAAATCGGAAAAAAGTAAAGAGAAATAATTTCGTCCAACGGTGAAAACCACTTCGGTGGCGCCCTGGGCAAGTACCATGGTGAAAACTGGGTCACCAGCGCCATGTGTAGAAACATTGCTCCTCCCTCCTTCAAGATTCACTTTCATCCTTTCACTTTGCACACACTCACAACCTATTCACTCACAATAAACTTACCCATTCCCATCATGGCTTGTTATTGATCTACCTAAGATTGGTTAGCCATCCATAACCCTCCCTTTTCACTCCCTTTCCATCCATAATAAATCAGATCCTATCTGTGGCTAAGGCAAATCCTACGTCTAGTGATGGGTGTGGAACTGAGAACATCACATGTTTTGAGGAGTATAGTTTCTTCCAGCTTTCTTCAGTCTATCCACGCACAATCCGCAGTAAAGCAACATTTGCATCATAGATCCGCAATAAAGTATCAGTTTCATGGATTCAGTTAGTTTCAAATGAGACACAGCAACAACAATGAGCTTCAACAAAATCAATTCTTTCAACAGACTCAGACAACATATGGTTCAGTGCTATCTATCTTTTTTGTGAAAGTGAACATTGTGACCACAATCGAATAAGACTTATACAAGTGACAAGAGACACTAAACTTGAGAACTACAGTGGATGTTGGTGTCGAGTCTTGGTTTTCTTTTGATTTTATCTTTTTGGTGACATGTCTTTTAGCTTTTCCAGGATGTCTTTGACTAGAGATTCTATCTCCAGGATGTCTTTGACTAGAAAGGCGAGGATGGGGTATCGTCACCTATTTGCATTTGTTGTCTGTCGATTGTCTTTTAGTAATGCTATGACTTGTCCAAGGATATGAGGACACTGTGAGTCTAGTATGAACTGGGGCATTCCTTGTTTGTGACTGTCTTATCTCCATGCAAATAGGTACAATGACTTTCTGGGTCGAACAAATGCCTCGATTGTCATAACCTATTTTGCCATAATAAAGCTCAATGATGATAACGCACAAGAAGCTCTTTCACGTTCATATCTTTTGTCTTCCATCCCCCTTTCTTGATTGACTTCCATTGTCCTTCTTGAGTCTGCGTAGCCCGCTATCACATGATTGAGTATAATGGCACACCAAAAACATTTGCATTTCATATAGTTACACCTGCATCACCACATATAAGCATTTCAGATATCACAACTGCATCACATCCTGCATACAACACATGTTAGCACATCTTACATTTTCATTATGTAAATAATCATTTGCATTATCATATTCATCGGCATTACATACATTCACATTTGTATCATGCATCCCATACAAAACATAAAAGAACAAAAATATTGCATTGTGTCATATACATATTTGCATCCATATCACAAACATCATCGAAACATACATCACATAAGGTACACATGCATATAGCTGCCGCAAAAATGAATCATCTCTCATATATAATCAAATGTGTCACGATACAATGATGTCAAAAGAATCATATGGCTACAATCACCCGCAGGTGTCTACAATACAAAAATGGTACATATACTGATACAAAGGGGAGCCCTCTATGGCTATGATGAACTCCCTCCCTCGGAGCCGCTGGCCTCGACGGACGCTGAGCTGTAGAAGGACCTGCTCCAAGATCACCCTGCCTGTCTGGTGGTGGTGGAGGACCCATAACCCCACCACTAGAGGCCTGCCTCCTCCAACTCCCTCCCGTAGCCATCGCTGTCCGCGATGGTCTATGGAAGCTCCTCGCCCGCTGATCCGCTGGCACTGCACCATAGTACAGGTCTCTCCAGTAGCCAATCTCCTCACCGGCTCGCAGCACATATGCGTAGCCTGCTCCTGCGTCCTCTGCCGCCTGCCTCCCTGCCCTCAGAGCTGTCTCAGCCTCAGTATATCGCTGAATGGCCTGATCCCTCTCTCGCTCTGTATCTCGGAGCCTGATCCTGAGGCGATCCCTCTCCCGCTCCAACTCCTGGATCTCGTCTGCCTAGCCCTAGCAGATCTCCCTCAGCTCCAACAGCTCATCCTCCTCAGGATCCCCACCCTCAGCCTCTGCCTGTGGCTCTCCCTCTGCGGGTGCCTGTACCTATGCCTCCCCCTGTACCTGTCTCAGTGCCTGAACCAGTGCCTATCTCTGTACATGCCGAGGAACCTGCACCTGTCTCTGTACCTGTGCCTGTACTGGCACCTGTCTCTGCACCTGTCCCTGCCTCTGTCCGTGTGCTGCTGGTACCTGCAGGGGCAATCCACCGCGACCCCTCACCACTACCTGGACTGGTCCCTCCTATCCTCCCTCCCTCCGAGGTGCCACTCTCCTCTCTCCCACTACTCCCCTCCGCCTCTGTTGGCCCCTACCTCCATCCCCTCCACCATCATCATCCTCATCCCCTCCAACCTCTCCCTCCAGCAGCTCTCCCGGATCTGTCAACCGCGGAAACGGATGCTCTACCCAATACGCGGAGTACTCTACATCCATGCCTGCATCCTCAACCTCCGGCCACATATCCCAGGGTAGGGGTATCATCTCTGTCAGCTGTGTGACGGCCTGATCATACGATAATAATGGCCCGAACTGTGCCTGATCCCTGACTGTATGGGCATACATGCCCGAGCCTCACGGCATCCTCTGGATCCGGCCGAACTGTCTGCCTACCCTGTCAACCAGTTGTCTCTCCAAAATGTAGGGCGTCCATCCAATCAGATATCTGCTCCTGAATGTATATGGCAGCTCCAAGGCGTCGTCCTCCCACTCCTTGCACCCCAGGTACGGCCTCCAGATGACTGTGTCAATATCATCTATAACACGCCTCCAGTGCTCCAGCCGGCCAATCCGAGGCTGTGACGTAATCATATCATAGAGGTGTACGAAGCTCCGTCCATGCCCTCTACCTCTGAAGTGAATTGGTCATGTGATAGGAAGGTGCTCATATGCCCACACCTGTAGGAGTGTCACTCCACAGCCCAGTCCCACTGATCCATGATAAACGAACTGATGCAGCTCATAATACAGATGCGCCAGGACGCATGGACCCCATGCATATCTGGTGTGCTCAGTCACCAATGTCTCTAGTGCTCCTCCCCAGCCCACTGCCAACCCCCGTGTCGCTCTGTCTGGACACAAGAACCCACTGATGGCTCCTCCGATCACAGCTGGCAAAGCTAGTCCTGTGGCTATCATGGTATCCCATGCCACATGCCCTGCTCTCATCTCCAACCCGGAATCCTGGAATACCCGTCCCAGCGCCTCCTTGTCTCCATCTCGATCATATGGAATCAGCTCTCCATCGATCGGTATGTGCAAAATCCTATAGACATCCTCGAGCGTCACTGTCATCTCCCCCATAGGCAAGTGAAACGTGCAAGTCTCGGAGTGCCATCTCTCCACCAGTGCAGTTAGCAAACCCATGTTTTCCCAAAACTCAGGCACATATAATACGTGTCTTAATCCCATCTCCTCAATAGTAATCCTGTCCTGAATCGACAACTCTGGTCGCAATCTCTGTGTCGACGGGAATCTCTCCCGTGACTCCAACATAGGCAGATACTCCTGCAGTCAAGCAAATCAAATCATGTCAGTCATAGTGGCATTCACTGTTTATCACAAAATGCTACTCGCTATCTAAATGCATATGGTTCTCTATCCTAGTGACACTCATTGTTCATCACAAAGTGTTGCTATCTATCCTAGTAGTGCTCCCTGTTTATCACAAAGTACTACGTGTGTGACATTCCCTGTTCATCACAAAGTGTTACTCACATTCGCACTCCCTGTTCATCACAAAGTGCTGCATATCTTGGTGCTCCCTGTTCATCACAAAGTGCCTTGATCTATCCTAGTCTTCCTAGAGGACCTGTTTAAGTGTATCCTCTCAACAGCTTATCCAATCGACAGCGTATGTTCATCACAGAACTGCCGATTTGACCTAGAAGACTAAACCCATGCATTTTGACACACAAACGCACTTAAAACTCATAAACGTGATTATATACTGCACAAACGCGCTTCTGCAACACAGACGCGCTTTAAGAACACAAACGTGCCTATATCATGCACAAACGCGGCCAGGGAACATAGACGTCCCTTCATGACATAAACGCCTCTAAAATTCACAAACGCGCCCGCAATCAACGCAAACGCGTCCCAGGCATAGACACGCCTGGAACCGACACAGACGCGCCTGTTGGACACAGACGCGCCTGGCACTGACACAGACACGGTTGCTCATTTTTGCATTTTTTAAACTACCCTATTCCTAGCGCATTTATTGCTACCTATTGAGCATTAATGACAAAAATTGAAATGTGTGTAGGTACGAGGAGGTTTCATGGTACTTACCGGCTCTCCTGCCTCTGCTGGCCTCTAGAATCGACGAACATGATCGAATCTATGCACGAAGGCCATCGCTGTTGACTGCTACTACTCTTTTCTCGCTCTGCACTGTGATCTTGTAAGGGTGTGGATGACAATGAGGATGTCTTTTGCCCGTGGTCTATCTTATAGCCTACCCTAGCCCTCGCCCTCATTTCCCGAGTCAGTATTCTTCATCCCGTGACTTTGTCACTTTATCCGGTCAGTCCATTCTAGCCTTCCTTTCTTATCGAGAGATTGTCTGCAATCTTTTCAGACATTTTCATCCAATCTCTCGAGGGGGCATATTATTCCCATACTGGGGCAACTTTGTATCAGTTCATCTTATCTTCTTTGAAACAACGCGACAAGCCGCATTGTCTCAAAGAGGGGCAAAATGTAGACACCTAAAATTGTCCAGTCTAATTAAATAAATATTTTATTTATTTAATTATCTAAGCCTAATTCTTCTATTAATTAAATAAATCTTTATTTATTTAATTAATTCATTTATCCTCTTCTAGCCTTATTTCTTATTTAAATAAATACATTTATTTATTTAAATTACCCCTTTCCTAAATTAAATAAATACTTTTATTTATTTAATTGTCTTATTCTTCTATTAATTAAATAAATCTTTATTTATTTAATTAATTCATTATCTTTTTCTACACATGACACATGTCATTCATCTCTTAATTCCTACACTACCTACCTCTTTCATTATTTTGGTATTTCTTATACCTACCCTCTAATCCTAGCCGACCTCCTTTTACACCTCTCAATCTTAACCCTCCAATTCATATTGTGTCTTCTATTTAAGAAGATGCTTTCTTCATTGTCAAACCCTAACCACTTGATCAATTGACTACACTACGATCCTACTTGCAACCACATTCCGTTCTTTGTTGAGCTCTTGTGCATATTAAAATCTGAGAGCAAATTTATCAAGCAAGATCAATGGAGATAGGAAGAATGGAGATCAAAACCCTAGTGGACATGTGATGGTATAATCTTTGTGATTTTGAGTTATTTGCATTGTCTTAGGTAATCTTCATATGTTATGGTGGATCTTTGTTCATTGTTAGGCTAGGGTTTAGTGGTTGGATTCATTTAGCCTTTCAATATTGCTCTTATTGTTATCCATTTTCACCATAAACAGATAGATATGTGCTTTGTCTTAGAATTAAATACCAAATTCTTTGATATATCAATAGCAATAGAGTTATCACAGTGAATAACTACCGGTGCGTCACAATCCACCTTTATATCCTTCAACATTTGCTTCATCCATAAAACTTGTGTATAGTTAGTAGCAGCAGCAACATACTCAGCTTCAACAGTAGATAGAGAAGTACATGACTATTTCTTGTTGATCCATGAAACCATCTTCTTTCCAAGAAAGAAAGATCCACCGGAAGTACTTTTTCGATCATCAACATCTCCAGCCCAATCAACATCTGTATATGCACATAAAGGGAAGTTATCATCCTTAGGGTACCATAAGCCATATTCTGATGTACCTTGCAAGTATCTTAAAATCCTTTGCACCGCCATCTCATGGTTTTCTCTAGGATCACTCTAAAATCTTGAAACAATACAAACAACATTCATAATGTCAGGTCTAGTCTAAGTCAAATAGAGCAAACCTCCAATCATATATTTGTATCTTGTAGGATTTACCGATGCAGAAACATCTTTTCTTGTCAATTTCTCACTTGTAACCATAGGTGTACTTACCGGTTTAGAATCTCCCATTCCAAACCAAATATTCTCACTTGAATTTCTTGTCATTTCTCACTTGTGAACATTTCTGATACAACATTGATTGTGAAGTATTGGTGACAACTTTATGCAACATAAAGCAGAAAAATGGAGAATCTTTCGCTCCATTTTGTTATGCAGGAGCATCCCTTGTTCTTGGAAATCTTGCATCAACCAAAAATATTTCCTTTTTGTTTTGTAGTTTCAGCATTTCATTCTGCATTTTTTGGCATTGGCTCACTGGATCTTTAGGAGTTGTATTTTGCTTGAGGACTTCATCATCTACCTTATTCCCAAACTGCAGAGCATTTGGATCATTTTCTAGCAAGTTATCACTATCGATTTCTGAGATAGTTTTCTGGTACCGGTTGCCTTTAGTGATCTATCGGATCCCTTCCGTAGCTTGCGAAGCCCTGAGCATTGATTTTGATGTTCCTTGACGTGTGGTCAAACTTTCCTTTGTTCTACACTTCATCCTTTGGATTTTTCGGAGGAATTTCTTTGGCGGAGGCCGACCTTGTTTTTTTTACACGTTAGGTCTTGTTCTTCGGTATTTGATCCCTTTTTGGACCGACTGGATCCCTTGGATTTTATAAATTATTGTAATTAAGCATTAGAATGCAAATCTAAGGTGGTAGACAGAACATATAAGCTAGATCTTAAGATTTGAGGTCTCGGTTGTGACCTATTCTGTAATTGAGCATGTTTTAATAGGCTAGTGAGTCGGTTTCTATAACCCAGATGTTATCGATTGATTGTAATTAGTTTTCATGATATAATTCATTCTGTTCTCCATTGCCTCCATCATATCCTTGTGTTTTCGTTGTGTTTACTCTTGCTGACCGGTCCAGACTGATCTCTTTGAGGTCCCTCCTAACTGATGATTGCACCAAGTGGTATCAGAGAGGACTTCGTTCTAGAGCGGATTGTGGATCCGACCTGCAGCTGCAAAGGACCAACGAGAAGAAGGCGCGAGGAGGAAATAGGAATGGTGGAGCACGTGGGAATGCAGACCCGATTGTGACAGAAATGTTAAGAGGAATTGCAGTCCAGTTGGAAGTCATTGAGATATCATAGAGAAGAGACTGACATGTTGAAGATGTGAGTGAAGATGAAGGAGAAGAAGCCCTCCCATAACAAGTAAACCCACCGGCGATTGATCCAGATGAAGAGAGGTTTTTGAGGGTTTTGAGTAGGGTGAACACTAAACCTCATTTTACCCCACTAGAATATGATGGAAAGTTGGATTCAGATGAATTGATGGATTGGATCTCGAAGATGGAGAAATATTTTGATTTTGAGAACACTACAGAGGAAAGGAAGGTGAAATATACCTGTACCAGGTTGAAAGGACATGCATCTCTTTGGTGGGAGAATTTACAGGTTGATAGACAGAGAAGAGGTAAAGATAAGATCAAGACATGGGATCGGATGGTTTCTAAGTTGAAATCAAAATTTATGCCAACTGATTATCAAGTGAATCTGTTGTTGAAGTTGCAGAATTTGAAGCAGAAGGAATCTACTGTGAAGGAGTACACCGAAGCATTTTACAAGTTGAATATTAGATCTAGACATGTTGATGATGAAGTTGAACAAGTTGCAAGATATTTGAATGGTTTGCAGATGTCTATACAAGATGAACTCAGTTTGATCAATTTGCAGAGTGTTGAAGAGGCTTATCAATATGCCCTGAAGTCATAAGAGAAGCTCAACAAAAGACATGAGCAAAAACAGAGAGGTAGAGGTGGAAGGTTTTTCGGAGGAAGATTTCAAGCAAGAAGAGAATATACTAGAGGCAGAGGAACCTGTACAGATCAAAATAAGGACAAGGAAGTAAGAAAAGATGATCGTTCATACCATAAGGATGATAGAAATTTCTATCAGAGAAGAGAACCTGATGGTTTCTAGAATGAGAATTTTGAAAAAGATGACAGAAGACAAGACAAGAGAGTGTTCAAAGGAACTTTCTTTAAGTGTGGAGGAGAAGGACATCATGCTTTTGAGTGTAAGAAGGCAAAGAATACCAGGAGAACAATAGTCGTGGAAGAAATCCCCACCGGATCAACTAATAAATCGGAAGATGGAGAATTGTTGATGATGAGAAGAGCTTTGTGTCATACTAGAAGAAATGAAGAGCCCTTGTAGAGGAGGAATTTGTTCAAGACCAGATGTAAGGTATCTAGTAAGTGTTGTAAAGTTGTTATTGATAGGGTAGTTCAAATAAATTTGTTTCAGAAGAGATGGTGACTAAGTTGAATTTAGAAAGATTGAAACAACCTAAGCCTTATCAGATAGTATGGATTCAAGATGAACATAAGTTGTTGGTGAGAAATGTTTGGTGAAATTGAAAATTGGAATTATCATGATGAAGTCTTGTGTGATATTATACCTATGGATATTTGTCACCTTTTGTTGGGTAGACCTTGGCAGTTTGATAGACAGTCAATACAAGATGGGAGAAAGAATACATACACTATTGTGGCCAATGGGATAAAGCAAACCTTGTTTCCCTTGGAGGAGCTTTTGAAGAGTGAAGTTTGTACGAATGCTAGAATCTGTCTGGTGGATGGAAGGAAATTCCTAGATGGAATGAGACATGAGAACGTGTGTTTTGCATTAGTTCCTAAGAAGATCGAGAATTCAAAGCATGAAGAAGAACACCCGGAAGAGATAAAAGAGTCGCTGATAGAGTATGAAGACATCACATCAGATAATATGCCTGATGAATTACCGCCTATGAGAAGTATCAGTCATTGCATGGACCTGATTCTTGGAGCTAGTTTGCCTAACAAAGTTGAACATCAGATGACACTGGCAGATAATGAAGAGTTGAATAGACAAGTGGGGGATTTGTTGAACAAAGGTTTGATCAGAGAAAGTTTGAGTCCTTGTGCAGTACCAACAGTATTAGCACCTAAGAAGAATGGAGAATGGAGGATGTGTACTGATTCCAGAGCAATAAATAAGATCATAGTGAAATGTTGGTTTCCTTTGCCTAGGATGGATGACATAATTGACTATTTGAGTGGAGCCAAATACTTTACAAAGATAGACTTGAAGAGTGGATATCATCGGATCGGGATCAAAGAAGGAGATGAGTGGAAGACAACATTCAAGACAAATGAAGGACTATATGAGTGGTTGGTGATGCCTTTTGGATTGACTAATGCACCGAGTACTTTCATGAGGCTTATGAATGAGGTATTGAAGAAATTATTGGGTAAGATTTTTATTGTATATTTGGATGACATTCTGATTTTCAGTAGGACAAAAGAAGAGCATTTGTTGCATTTAAGACAAGTTTTGCAGAGGTTGAGAGAAGAAAATTTGTTGATAAACCTTAAGAAGTGTACTTTCATGAAGGAAGAGTTAGTCTATTTGGGATTTGTGATACCTGAGGATGGTTTGAAGATGGACCTTGAGAAATTAAAAGCAATTGTTGAATGGCCTACAACGGAAAGCATTGGAGAGGTAAGATCATTGCATGGATTGGCTAGTTTCTACCGAAAGTTTATTAGAAATTCCAGTTCTTTGTGTAGTCTTATGACTGAGACAATGAGGGGAGATAGGAAGGAGTTCAAGTGGACCATCGAAGCAAACAAAATTTTTGAACTGTTGAAGAAGAACATGACTAAGAAGCCTGTGTTAGCATTACCAGATTTCAATAAAGTGTTTCAAGTAGATTGTGATGCAAGCGGAAGATCAATAGGAGCAGTATTGAGTCAGTAAGGGAGAGCAGTAACTTATTTCAGTGAGAAATTGAATGATGCAAGGAGAAGATATTTAGTGTATGATTAGGAGTTTTACGCCATAGTTGAAGCCTTGAATAAGTGGAGACATTACTTGTTGCCTAAGGAGTTTGTATTGTATACAGATCATCAAGCTTTGCAGTATTTGAATAGTCAGAGTAAGTTGAATCAGAGACATATGATATGGGTATAATTTTTGCAGAGTTACACCTTTGTATTGAAGCATAGAAGTGGGAAATCTAACAAAGTTGTTGATGCATTGAGTAGAAGAAGGAATTTGCTGACAAAGATGAGAGTGACAGTATTAGGATTTGAGGAGTTGAAGACCTTGTATGATGATGACCCAAATTTTGATGAACCTTGGAGAGCATGTAGAGAACCAGTTATGGTAGATAGAAGCAAGTGGTTGGATTACTTCATTCAGGATGGGATGTTGTTCCGAGGAGTTCAGTTGTGCATACCTAAGAGTTATATGACAGAGAATCTGATAAAGGAGAAACATAGTGGAGGATTATTCGGATAGTTTGGAGTTGGTAAAATAGTAGCATTGGTGAGTGAGCATTACTTTTGGCCCCAGATTCATAAGGATGTTAGGAAATTTGTGCAGAGTTGTAGAGTTTGTCAAGTTGCAAAGGGTAGTAGTCAGAATGTAGGATTGTATAAACCTTTGACAATATCAGAGAGACCTTGAGATGATATTAGCATGGATTTCATACTAGGACTGCCTAAGACATGGAGAGGAAATGATTCTATATTTGTGGTGGTGGATAGATTCTCAAAGATGGCTCATTTCATACCTTGTAAGAAGACATCATATGCAGTGCATATAGCTGACCTATTTTTCAAGGAAGTGGTGAGATTGCATGGATTACCTAAGAGAATAGTTTCAGACAGAGATACTAAGTTTGTTGGTTATTTTTGGAGAAGACTTTGGAAGAAGATGAAGATAGATGTAGTAAATTGAAGCTTGGGAAATTTGTTGAGATGCTTGGTTGGAGACAAAACCAAAAGTTGGGATTTGATTCTTACACAAGCAGAGTTTTCCTACAATAATTCAATAAATAGGAGTACCAGAAGGACACCTTTTGAGATTGTTACTGGAGCACACCCTAGAGGTATATCAGAATTGAGAGATATTAGCAATGAAGACTAGAGAAGTTCGAAAGTAGAAGAATTTACAAATCATATAAAGGACTTACATATTCAGGTTAAGGAGCATTTGGAGGATATGAACAACAAGTATAAGGAGAAAATGGATGAGAAGAGGAGACATAAGGAATTTGAAGTTGGTGATGAAGTGATGATGTATCTGAGAAAAGAAAGATTTCCAGTTGGGACCTATAACAAGTTGCAGATGAGGAAGTTTGGACCTTGCAAGATTTTCAGAAAGTTCAATTCTGGAAATGCATATGAAGTGGAGTTACCGGATAGTTTGAGTATTTCACCTATATTCAACACTGCAGATCTACATCAGTATCATGAATTAGAATTCAGTAAGGATAGTATTGTAGACTTGGAGAAATAGTTGCCCCAGAAGGAATCAGATCAGATTGAAGATATTTTGGACAGTTGGATACCCAGAGCAGTCAGTATAAGGAGTATTGAGTGAAGTGGAAGGGAAAACTAGATGAAGACTCATCTTGGATTTCTTAGGTAGAGGTAGATCGCCTTTGTTTTCCTCTGACCCCAGCAAAGTGAGAGACTCACTTTTTCAACAATCCCGAATGTCAGATGCAGGAGCATCCCCAGTTCTTGGTAATCTTGCATCAACCAAAAATATTTCCTTTCTGTTTTGCTTTCTATTTTGCATTTTTAGCATTTCCTTCTGCATTTTCTGGCATTGGCTCATCAGATCTTGAGGAGTTTGATTTCTCTTGAGGACTCAATCATCTATCTTATTCCCAAACCATGGAGCATTTGGATCATTTTCTAACAAGTTGTCACTATCGGTTGCCTGTGTTGGAATCCAAGATCACTAAGAGGGGGGTAAATTAGTGTTCTACCGGTAAATGAATTTCTGAACTTATTTTGATGAATCAGTTAGTAGAAAATAAAATTAAAGTGCATAAACCAAACAACACATAAAGAAGCAATACCATAACACCAATATTTATATGTGGAAAGTCATGTAAAGGGAAAAACCATGGTGGGGCTTATACCCACAATATCTATATACTTTATCAAGGTATACACATATTACATAGAGGGGATTGCACATGCAATCAGGCTCATCGCCTAGAGCTCACTGCTCAAACATAAGTCTCATTGACTTACACAACAATACACAATGATTTCATACAAAAATGAACTTATAAAGTGCATCTGAACATGTTGGATAAGTTTCGGTTTAAGCTCTATCAACCTCCTCTAAACCAGTTTATTGATACTTTGTTCTTCTCTGTTCTACACTATCGGTTAGGATTGTGCACATGAAACTGCACTCAAAAGCTTCCACTCACTGACCAAGTCGCATACCATGAATCACTGACTGATTCACATCATGGATCGCATAACCACTCATATCAAATCCATCACTAAAATGATCTCCCTTCAATACCCTTGTATCTTTCCACCATGTCGACCTTCATAAGAAAACAAATATGTCGGTTGTCATATCACGAAGCATGATATGCATTATCTTGATGATGATAATTAATGTTGGCCTACATGCTACCATAAATTCCACAAGTGATTTTACTAGGGTCCCAAAATACCTTAACCGGGCTCTATACTTAACAGGTCCCAAATAAATGTTACTAGTACCAAGACTAATCGGTTAACAAGACTAAAGAAAAGTGTGTATATGTCAGTTGTGCATAGTGTATACTGGTTGACTCAATGAAGACAAAATGATCAGACAATGAATCAAGATGAGAAATACCAACACCCGAAGATGAGTTGCCATCAATGACAACCCCAAATGTGATTCACCTTACAAGATGAGTGTCAATTGCCAACAATCTCCCCCTTTGGCATTGATGGCAACACTTATGTGAAAAATGATATCATCTCTGAATTTGCTCCCCCTGACTTGTACATCCATGTAGTTATATACATCCATTTTTCAATGTACTCCTCTCCCTTTGACATCAATGACAAAGCGGGGTACCCACCAAAAATGTTGTACAAATATATACATACCGGTTCCTATACATGTTTCAAAATGTCAACATATAAAGTCTTCAAAAATGAGAAGTGTGTAGCCCAACCTTTCTTGAGAGAATCAAGAATGGAGGTGAATCCATTCAAGAGACTAGCATGATATTCAATTGCCTTGGATTCTGTGGGATCATCCTGTTGTATGTTAGATATACATTTTGTCTTGTGAAATAGTAGGTTATCAAGCTGGGGCCAATAAAAACTTTCAGCTTTGTAGCTCTCTTTATTATGTTGTCCTGTTCCTTCTCTAACCTTGAAATCTAATCCATATCCGCCAAAACTGGACCATCTAAAGAACTTGTCAAATTTGTTGTCGGATTGTAGGAGTTTGAAATCTGGAGCAAGTTATCTTTACAATCCAAAATTTGCTTGTCTATGGAAGTTGTGAGTTTTGAAAAATGTTGACAAGTCTTTTATACCTTCCCACCATCTGCTAATGTTGCATCAATGGAATGTAAACAAGTTTGAACCTTAGCCTTCTCAGATGCAATCATCTGCAAAAATGTTTATTTTCGGGCCTCAAAAAATTTGGCTTTACCCTTAGTTATAGAAATCTTAACCAAAGAATCATAACGCTTAGGAATGAATTCAATAATCTCCTGTAATTTACCAATTGAGCTTGCGCTCTCCTCTTCCTAGAATTTCGGTACTAATTGGTTCAAGACTTCAAAAGTGTTCTAAATTAATTTTGTCTTTAGAGTCCTCTTGGGCCAATTCCTATGTTGCCTGTGCTTGGAGTGCTGCAACTACAAAAAAATTCTCTGTCAGTGACATCTTATGATAAGGCTTGTCAAAACTAACAAAAAATTGTGGCATTTTCCCTTTGTCTAAGGATGATGTGTCAATTGCTGAATTGGAAGGGAAGTATATCACTATTTGTTTGCCTGTGTCAACCGATGACTTATCATCTATGGCCTTTGCCTCCTGTGCACTGGTGGCTTCACCACTTGGTGCCTCACTCACTTTTGGTGTATCATTAGAGACCTTCTCCTCTATATCCTTATTCTTTGCAACATATACCTCTACATTTTGTACATTATTTGTTGGAGGATTCAAAGTATCCTCAGTTTCAAAATTGGACTCACTAGTCTGTTGAGTAGTAACCGGTGGATTTGTATTTACATTCTGCTCGTTTGATTTTACTGGTTCCTTGTCCTCTGGTAATTGAATATTTTGTGATTGTACAAAACTGGGACTCAACTCATATCCAAGACTCAAAATAATTCTAACCCATATATCTATAGTTTCCTTCTGGATTTCTTCAAATTTCTTTAACATTAGGTTATTAATTTGGTGTTTAGGATTGAATTTAATTGAACCTATCTTATTAGTTAAATCTACAATCTTTGGTAGAGTTATTGATGGGCAAAGATTGACCAATTTATTTCCTTTATTTGTCAGTCCAAATTTTATGCATGCAATTTTCTGACCTCTAACTTATCATACAATTCCTTCGGCAAAATTTTCTCTAACTCAATCAAAGTCCTACTAAAAGAATCAAGATATAAAACAATTGCCTCCTCTAACAGCTTCTTGTCTTTATCATAAAAATCATCAAAGAATGTAGAAATATTATCCAAATTACCATCATTAATTATCTAATCAATAAAATCTTCATTTAATTTCTTCTTACCGGTTCTTCTCTTTGATTTTGGTTTAGACTGCTCATCTGACTTAGGTTTCTACTTATGTACAATAGTGATTTTGGGAGTCTTCCGAGGAGGCTCCTTCTTAGTTTGTTTCTTCTGTTCTTCCTTCTTTTCTCACAACCCTTACAAAAACACCTTTCTTCTTTGGAGCTTGTTTAATTTCTTCATCAGATTCAGTTTCCTCAAAAGATACAGTCACGTATTGCCTAGCCACTTTTTGTTTCCTCTTCACTGATTCCATTGGCTTGGGGCTGGTAGGCTCACCAGATAGTGCTTCCAGTTGTTTGGATGTCTCAGATGTAACTGGGACCATAGTAGGAGTGGCCTGAGCTGCCTTCTTCGCTTCTCTCTCCTCCTTCCTCTTCTGCTTCATCTCTTCCTTTCTCCAAGCTTCAAGGATTTTCACTTTTTCTTCAATTTCAGCCCTATCATGACCCTCACTAATTAGTGTCTCAACTACAACCCTTGTCATCTTCTTTCTTATAGTGGGTGCAACTTGTTCTTGATGAACCTTTAAACCTATTTCTTGAGTTGTCCCAATTTTTTCTTTTTTTTCCATCAATTGGAGCTTTCAATAAATGCCGTGCAAAAGCATCAAGTATGGCCTCATCCACATCATAACCCATAGGCATGATCTAGACTATTCTAGGTTGGACTACCTCCATCATGCATTCATCTTTATTAACCATAAAACAAATAGTATCTTTATATTTTTCTATAATTTCCTTTGGAATTCTTGCCCTATTTTTCATTTCTTCTTGAAAAGTTTTGAAAAATGCCCAAAGATTGGCCTTCTGTTGTTTATCACCTTGACTATCTAATATCTCAGTCATTTGGGTGGCTACCAGTCTATCAAAAGCCCATTGAATTTTACCATATCTCGGTATCATATTCAGAAAATAAAATGTCAATCATATGATGAAAGATCCATACCAGAATGTATTTTTATCATCTTGTTTTATCTTCTAAAGATTAGTCATTAACTCCTTTAGCATTACACTGCACAGTCATAATGTGCATCCTCCTTCACCATCTGATGTGCAATAAGAATGTTGTTACTGGAGACGGAGTTTAGCTAGTTTGACTAATAGACTTTATAACCAATCATCATTGCTGCAAATTTTACATCAATCTCTAATATCATCAACTCTCATTGATCTTCCATCGAAGGTGGCGCCGGTGAGTTTGCAGAGTTTGGTGTTACAAAGTTTTGACCTAGGGCCTGGAAAACCTCCAACCCTATGAAGGAGTGATATTATTGATGACTTCCTTAGTAATTTTTTATGATCGGTCCAACCATATGAATTCCCCATGAATGTTGTTGATAATATATCTAACCCATTCATCTTCATCGAAAGTGAGAAAATCCATAAATTGGGTAAAACCCTTCCTCTGCAAATGTGCATATTCTGGCTTCAACTGATTATTGATGATTAGATTTTTAGTGAAAACACAAGACATCTCATAGCTCTTAATCTCCTCAATATCACATTGGATATATGCCCTAATGTCTTCAATGTGAATAACACCAAGGAAAACACTCGAGAATGCTCCCAATGGTTCATCCAAAAGAGATTTGAAAGGATGCTTCTTAAATTTAGGATGAGAGCGGTTTTTTATCTCCACCACCAAAGGAGTATCAATATCCGATGTTGAAGCCATGATAAATATCAAGGGTTTCTACAAATGGTAAATACCTCAAGATCTTATCAGATGATGAAATGCTCTTTGAATGTAGATGCTCGCACAAATCACCTTAGGACTCTTGAAATGCTCTCGAAATGGCTCCTCGGAATGCTCGATCGGTGTGTGAAGAAACTGTTTATCTTTTTCCCCTTTTATCGCCATTAACCCTAATTTTTCACTGTCATAAATGCTATCAAAGAATCTGACCGCATCACATAATCTGCACATAGGTTTCGGTAAACACTTGAAATTGCCTGAGAATCCATCCGCAATCAGAATTCCCTAACTACAGACCTAATCTGAGGTTTTTTCATGATCTTCAATGATTTGCCTACCCCTAAGGCAAAGTGCCTTAGTTACCAGTTGTAGTTCCTACTTCCGGTGTAGGACCTAATGGCTCTACCAGTTGATCTGGCAATGGAGTATCTGACTTCCTAACCCATCTTCTCTCATATTGCTTTCTGATATCTTCAACCTTTGCCTTTCCCTTCTCATCTGCATTTGGATCAGCTACCGATGGATTCTTACTCTTGCAATATTTAGCAATATGTCCAATCTTGTTGCATGCATAACAGATAATATTGTTCTTCTGAATTTCTTTGTTGTACCCTTGATTTCCTTTTGATTTGCATTGGTTATCCATATGTCCAAATCTACTACATGCATGACATATGAAATTTCCAAGACTGACAGATGATGCATTGTTCTGATTATTCCTATTTCTACACTGACTTGCTATATGACCATAGTTATTGCAAACAAAGAATATACCATTGAATTTGTGAGCATTAGGTTGTCTTATCAGTGATTTTTGGTTCCGGTTGTTGACATGATTCTTCTTCTGACTGGATGATTGATCTTGTTGTGTAGTACC
Organism: Cryptomeria japonica; assembly: GCF_030272615.1. Taxonomy (NCBI): domain Eukaryota; kingdom Viridiplantae; phylum Streptophyta; class Pinopsida; order Cupressales; family Cupressaceae; genus Cryptomeria; species Cryptomeria japonica. The sequence continues at coordinate 252,928,820 of NC_081414.1, forward strand.
GGAGCTTTCTCTTACTTCATATCCAAGACCCCTCTTATCATTAGCATCTCTTTGGCTCTTCCGCAGTTCATAAAGTCTTGCAGAGCTAGCTTTGAACTTGTCTTTGTACTCATTTGCAGTGGCTAAATCATCTCTCACGATTATGATCTGTCTCTCAAGTTCCTGTTTATTATTTCGGGACTCAATCAAATCAAGTTTCAACATGTCATTCTCATGTGTCAGTTTGTTGCTTTCATCTGATTTGTGCTTCAATGCTTGAGTTAGGTTTTCTTTATTCTTCTTCATGTCTTCAATGTCCTTGCACATTCTCATGTTTAGGGCTTGCTTTTGATTCTTCAGGGTAGTATTATCTTGAGTAAGTTTTTGACATTGATCTTTCAAGGAATCTTCCTCATCACTACTCTGATTTTGCAGTTGATCACAGAGTTCCTTCCTCTTGACTTGAACAACTGATAGCTTTCCTTGTAATGAAATGATGTGTTCTCAGACTTTCCTTAATTCATTATTCAATTTATTGTTTTCCACTTGCTCATTAACAAGATCCTCAAGAGCAAGTTGAAGTTGTTGCTGCAAACCGGTTTCCATTGGTTCCAAGTTTTGGATCTTCCTCAAGTTTTTAAACTTATTCCAAGGAACTAAGCTTTGATACCAATTGTTGGAATCCAAGAACACTAAGAGGGGGGTGTGAATAAGTATTCTACCGGTAAATGAATTTCTGAACTTATTGCTTATGAACCAGTTAGCTAAAAATAAATTTAAAGTGTATAAACCAAACAACACATAAAGAAGCAATACCATAACACCAAAATTTATACGTGGAAAACCCTGTAAAGGGAAAAACCACAGTGGGGTTGATAGCCACAATATCTATATACTTTATCAAGGTATACAAATATTACATAGAGGGGATTGCACATGCAATCAAGCTCACAACCTAGAGCTCACTGCTCAAATAGAAGTCTTACTGACTTACACAACATTACACAATGATTTCATACAAAAATAAACTTATAAATTGCATCTAACCATGTCGCATAAGTTCTAGTTTAAGCTCTATCAACCTCCTCTGAACCGATTTACTGATACGCTCTTCTGTTATGTTCCGCACTACCGGTTAGGATTATGCATGTGACATTATGCACAAAAGCTTCCACTCACTGACGAAAATGCATACCATCAATCATTGATTGATTCACATCATAGATCGCATAACCACCCATATCAAATCCATTGCTAAAATGATCTCCCCTAAATACCCTTGTATCTTTCCACCATGTCAGCCTTCATAGGAAAATAAATCTATCAGGTGTTGAATCACGAAGCATGATATGCATTATCCCAATGATCATAATTAATGTCGGCCTACACACTACCATAAATTCCACAAGTGATTTTACCGGGGTCCGAAAATACCTTAATCGGGTTCTCTACTTAACCGGGTCCAAAGTACACGTTACCAGTACCAAGACTAACCGGTTAACAAGACTAAAGCAAAGTGTGTGTATACTGGTTGGCCCAATGGAGACAAAATGATGACAATGAATCCAGATGAGAAATACCAACACTTGAAGATGAGTTTCCATCAATGACAACCCTAAATGTGATTCACCTTATCGGATGAGTGTCAATTGCCAACAACTTGGACCTATTTGCATTAGTGATCTACCAGATCCCTTATGTAGCTTGTGGAGCCCTAAGTGTTGATTTTGATGTTCCTTGGTGTGTGGTTGACCTTCCCTTTGATATACACTTCATTCTTTGGATTTTTCAGAGGAATTTATTTGATGGAGGTTGACCTTGTTGTTTTTTTACACGTTAGGTCTTGTTCTTCAGCATTTGATCCCTTTTGGGCCGACCGGATCCCTTGGATCATATAAATCATTGTTATTAAGCATTAAAATACAGATTGAAGGTGGTAGATAGAACATAGATGTTAGATCTTAAGATTTGAGGTCCCAGTTGTGACCTGTTATGTAATTGAGCATGTTTTAGTAGGCCAGTGAGTCGGTTTCTGTAACCTGGATGTTACCGATTGATTGTAATCAGTTTTCATGATATAATTCATTATGTTTTACATTACCTCCCTCATATCCTTGTGTTTTTGTTGTGTTTACTCTTGCTGACCAGTCCGGACTGATCTCTTTGAGGTCCCTACTAACCGGTGACTGCACCATTTTGACAACGATGGAGAAGTTTGGCTAGTTGATGCCCTTGTCACATTCCAAAAAAATAGATGGTTGATATGTTTACCCAAAATGTGAACAAAGACATTGGATATGAATTTTGTAAAGCATGTTTACCTACATTCCAAGAGGTTATTGAAAAGGTTTATCTATTGAGAAGGTCCTTATTGAGCAAGTCACTATCAATTTAAAGAGAACAAAGATGAAGGAAATGGGAAAGACAAACTTCGATTTTGGAGCATGATCAAGAATATTTTCAATGATGGGGTTGTGGATGTTAATGTGGTCAAGCCAATGATAAGTTTTCTCGATGCTATCATCTACTAATCAAGTAAATACACAAAGAGCACCAAGGCCTCGAAGGAAATACACACCTTTGGGAGAACAAATTGAAAGTGCATTAAATAAGTTGGTTGCCAATAAGCTCATTACTTTATCACGAAATCAATGATTTGAGCCAAGGGTAAAACCTTCATGGTAGAATGACAATGAATTTTATGAATATCACAGGAGCAAGGGCCGTAAGACTAGTAATTGTCACAAATTGAAGAATCTCATTCAAGGTCTTATTGATGATGGTGCAATAGAAGTTGATGGTCATACTTCCAATGAAGAGTGTGTGATGTTCAAGGAGCCATTTCTAAAACATGATAATGGAAAAGCCCCTAAGACAAACAATAATTACAATTACACTAATTTGGCTTATGATTACATTGTCAACCATATTACCAAATTGAACAACCATGTGTCTACCATAACCATAAAAGGAAAAGCCCCTGAATGCAATGTCACTACTCGAAGGGGTAAAGTTACTTTACAAGGTGCTACATCAAAAACAATTTCATTGTCCAATAGCCAATATGACCTTGCAGATCAATTGGGAAAGACACTCGCTGTTATTTTGATCCTTGAACTTTTGCGCATTTCATCCTCACACAAAGCTATTTTGGACTACATTTTGTAAGAGACATTTGTTCCTACCAATCTAAATGTAGACTAGTATCAAGCCATGGTGGGACACCTTTCTACCCCTCATTGTCTTACATTTAATAAAGAAGATGACGCATCTCCATAACAACCACACAATGCGCCACTTCACATTGAAGCTTTCCTCCATAAACACCGCATAAAATGAATCTTGAAAGATGGAGGAGCAGGTATCAATATTTGCAATTTGAAATTTGTCTTGGCATTGAGATTCTCTAAAAATGTTTTGGATGTAGCGTCGTAAATTGTACACCCTTGATTGTGTGGTACAATTCCACGCTTAGGTTAGCACCCGTCTTAGTGTGTTTGCATCTTGCATCTTAATTCCCTTTAAGAATTTAATTAAATCTAAAGTCTTATTTCATCCCTCTACACATCATAAATTGGGCCATTTACCCTAAGTGTGCCCATTTTTATTTTCTTCCAATTAATCATTTCATCAAATACCTTGATTATGTCTTATTTTGACCTTAAAGGCCCGATTTCGCATATCTAAATGTCGCAAATTTTCACATACTCATGGAAGTTGCTTTAAAATCATAATACCTTGCTTCCCTGAAAAATTTGGCGAAAAGTTGGTCGGACTGTGTGTTTGGACCATGTGGGTACCCGCATGGTCTTGACTTTTTCTCCCTGAATTTTGGGAGCATGTTTTGGCAGTATTTTAATATTCAAATCCAAGAGATTAGCAAAAGATATTATTTTTAAGTTGGCCTATGACTCAAAACAAAGTTAGGGTCTCCTACATAAATCCTTCCTTTCCTCATTTGAAGGATCTAAGATCTAGTGATTGAAGGAGCCACTTGTGAAGTCTAAAACAAAAAATCAAGAATTCATCAAGCATTTATCAAGCCTTCATCAATCATCTTCAATAATAATTAGGAGCTTTGAAGACATTGAAGAATAATAGGAGATCATCGATTGTTGATTGACTTGTACCTCTCCTTAGGGTTTGGTATGGTTTCATGTTATTTTCATGTCTTTGTATGAGCTTCATAACATTCATTTTGAGATTTAAATTCATGCTTTAGATCCATTATGGAATTTGTGATTTGAAGCATTTACATTTACATTTACATTCATTTAGGGTTTACTCTCCAAATTGTAGGGTAGAACTCTAGATTTACTTTCTTGTTCATTTAGAATCTTGCATACACAAAAGATTCTTGCACACATATTTTCAGTACATTATCAGCTAGAGGTGGAAACCACCAAAGCAAGGGGTTTGAATAAGGCAAAACCCTATATAGCCACCTAGATACCATGTTTCAAGTTGTAGGTGTAGGTATAGGAATCCGACAGACACACGAATTTTTGGACCAATGGAAGACACAGGTACAATCTTAGCTTCAGAAACAAATCCCAATCTCCAGGGACCAAGGCATGACAACCCGGTCTAGGACTAGGGCGTGACACCTCATTATTCCCTATTCTGCAACATTTTTTAGTAGTTTAGCACTTCAAGCTCTAAGAATCCAAAATCTAGAAGTTCAACTTTCTGTAGGATCAGGGACCAAGGCGCCCAACGCCCTGGTCCTGCCTAGTCAACTCCAAATTTTAAGCACAGGTGCACATTTGAATCCCCCTTCCTGCTCTATATTCAATATCTCAATTTCAAATCTGCAAGTTTCTGCATTTTCAGTTTATATTTGCATCTTTGTTCATCTGCTAGCATAGTTGATCATTTCATTGCATTTTGCACATTTCCTCTTCATTGCAGCAAAGGAATAGAAACCCTAAGAGATATTCTTTGGCTCTTTCTTCCCTACAAGAAGTAGTCAAAGTGAGACTTCTCCCTAGTCTCTTTCGTATTCCAATGTGTGTACATGAGAGCCGGATTAGGTCTTAGTTACTTGGTTCCATTTTTATGTTCCAAATTTTGGTGAAGGCGACATCAATCCAACATTCTTAGATCTACATTTTTTTATTAAATCTTGTTATTTGTTTCATTTCTATCAAAAACATTAAAACCCCAAAATATTGTTTTATGCATTGTGTGTTCATTTCTTAAACATATAGTTCATGCACTTTTATGCTTGAATTTAGTGTATCACATAATTAGACATTTAATTTACTTCCTTTTCTTGCATTATTTTTCTCATTACATTTTGTAAAAAAAAAGGACATTTTCAAATAAATTTCAGGGCGCTACCCCGAACCCCATTTTACCTACGTCGGTCTTTGATCGACTTGTCTTTGCATCATAATAGTTTCCTTGATCTTTCTCTAACACTCCATCATGTTCGTAAGGAACCTATTAAGGACATTTTGAGGCAAGAGGATGACTTCAATAAAAACTTTATTAATTCTTTCCCTCCTAAAGATGAAGCATTAATAAATATTATTATTCCATCCCCCAAAATTGACCTATCCATGAGGACACCATAGTGCGAGAAGATTGTTGTAACACTTCTCTCAATGATCTCCCTATTTTGGATTAACCATTAGATGATGGTATTGATTATTCTCTTAATTTGTCCTTCTCCTATGAGAGTACCCTGGTCAAAAAGATGATATTTCCCTTAATACCTCACTCCTATTCATTTCAATACCCTTCCCTCTAAAGATGAAGCATTTCCCTCTCCCCAACTTGGCTCTACTCATGAGGATACCCTAGTTCAAGAATATGTTGTTCATATTTCCTTCAAAGATCTCCCTCCTAAAGATGAAGCTTTAAAAAGAAATGCTAATCCTTCTCATAGAGAGTATCTTCCCCATGTGCATCTTTTGGTGATAGAGGATAATATGATGCCTACCTTCCCTACTAAAACTAAAGCTTATTTCAATACTCTTCCTACTAGGGATGAATCATTAATGACTAATGGTAATACCTCTCCTAAAAGTAACCCTATTCATGATAATATTTTTGTGCAAGAAGAGACTGTCAACACTTCTTTCAATAATTCTTACCATATGAATGATGTTGATCCTTCTCCTAAAATGCATACTCCTTATAAGGATGCCTTGGAGAAAGAGAATGATCTTATATCACAAGGGTTTAATGTCATTAACAATACCCTCAATGAGGATGCCCCTTTCATTCAATCTAAATAAAATCCTACTCATGAAGAAATGTTTAAGGTTGATGATTTCAACTTTTCTAAACCCTCTTCACATGTTTTCAAACCATCTTCAATCAATATGATGCATGTGAATGAGACACATAATAAACCCCTCTTCACATGTTTCCAAACCATCTTCAATCAATATGATACATATGAATGAGACACCTAATAAATCCTTCTTCATAGTTCAAGGTGCTAGTCCTTCCTCAAATTATCAACCTCTAAAGAAGCCTCTCTTGGTGGTTCAAGGTGGTTATAGTGATTATTCCTTTCTCACTCCTAACAAACTAGTTATTACTGTGTAAGGAGGTTATCCCACTAAGAGCCCTTGTGAGTATGCTAAATAAATCACCCGAGAGAGTTACAACGTGGTTGCTCACACATATAATACAAGGAACAATAGGCAACTGAATCCTCCTCTGGTTATCCCTTCTTCACTTCCCACTTCTCAATCTACTCTTACACCAACACCTCATATATCACAAACTCTTAGTAAGGAGTATGATCTTATGGGATGACTTAAAGCTATGCCTGCTCACTTAATGGGGGCTCATTGTCATTCATGATGGTACAATTTCACGTTCAATCAATTTCACGTTCAATCATACTTTGGAAGCAACATAATAGCCTTTTTTATCCCATCTCTTGTCTCTATGTATGGGGGGGCATGACTGACTTCAAACATCTCTCCTTCTTAAGATTAAAAATTTCCCCTTTGTGAAGTAGTATATTCTATAAGGATTTATTATTGATTGTAGAGGTATACATTCCTATTGGGAACTCCCTCTCTCATATTGTACATATCCTTAATTAGGACCTCTTCTTTGGTGTTGGAAGTCTCTAATCGTTCATCAAATTCATTTCTTCATTGAGTTGTATCTTTTATAAGGAACTCTTCTATGTTGTGAACATGCATATCCCTGATGAGGACCTCTTTCCTTCCTTTAGAAGAATGTTTATTTTATAAATAATCTCTCTTTGATGACCTTACCTCTATACTTGGGGGGCAAGGGTGATATTTCAATTTTCTCTCTTTTTCCAATGATTCACCTTTCCTTTGTTGAGTTGCATTTTTCATGTGATGTCATCTCTTCCATAGAATATATGTGCTCTTAGGACCTATTCTTTTTTGGGAATGATACATCCTTTATGAACAACTTCTCCTTAGTGAAAATGTATAATCCTTCGCTTAGAATCAACTTTTTTGTAGGTATTGGAGAAGGTGTGCATTCTTATCCTCCTTCTCCTCTCCTTAAAGATTTTATCCTTATAAATAATCCTCTCTATTCTTTAAGGTGGATGTATATGGATAAGGATCTCTTCATTCTCTTATTCATCAAAAAAAGATTCCTAATATTTAAAAGGTAATTGCCTTTATAAACCTTAATTCCATATTTTATGCTTAATATTTCATCTTGTGTTAGAGAGATCCAATCCTCACACTCTTGGTTGTGTTGGAATTGTGGCCTAGTTCTCTTTCTTACCAAATGATTCTCCATTGGTTTTGATCTTGCATCAAACCTTGTTGTGAGCATTTGTCATGAATTTTCCTTAACAATTTGTTGTGGTAAACATGATAACCTGTTTCACCTCACTAAATTAGCAAGTCAAAACTAGGGGGTGGGGGAGAGGCATATAGCTACCCGTGAATTTCATTACTTCTCTAGTAAGCATTTAGGATATTTTGTGATTTTATCTAACAATGTGGTTTTGTAGGATGCGATTCCTAATAGTGTACTGCAGATAACATTGGGGGCTTTGTCTGGCACCTTATGGATATATCCTTTGTCATGAAATGTTTACTTTTTTATACTTTATCTTACATATGCACATAGTGTCATATGACCGCTAAAGTGAGGGCTAAATGTAGCGTTGTAAATTGTACACCCTTAATTAGGTGGTACAATTCCATGCTTAGGTTATCACCCACCTTAGTGTGTTTGCATCTTGCATCTTAATTCCCTTTAAGAATTTAATTAAATCTAAAGTCTTATTTCATCCCTCTACACATCATAAAATTGGGCCCTTTACCCTAAGTGTGCCCCTTTTTATTTTCTTCCAATTAATCATTTCATCAAATACCTTGATTATGTCTTATTTCGGTCTTCAAGGCCCGATTTCGCATATCTAAACGTCGCAAATTCCCACATAATCCTAGAATTTTCTTTAAAATCACAATATCTTGCTTCCCGAAAATTTGGTGAAAAGTTGGTCAGACTGTGTGTTCGGCCCATGTGGATGCCCGCATGGTCTCGACTTTTTCTCCCCAAATTTCAAGAGCATGTTTTGGCGGTATTTTAATATTTAAATCTAAGCGATTGGTGAAAAATATTATTTAAAGTCAACCTATGACTCAAAACAAAGGTAGGGTCTCCTACATAAAGCCTTCCTTTCCTCATTTCAAGGATCTAAGATCTAGAGATTGAAGGAGCCTCTTGTGAAGTGAAAGTGAAAGTTATGTGAAGTCTGCAACAACAAATCAAGCATTTATCAAGCCTTCATCAATCATATTCAACAACAGTTAGGAGCTTTAAAGACATTAAAGAATAATAGATCACCGACTGTTGATTGGCTTGTACCTCTCCCTTAGGGTTTGGTATGGTTTCATGTTATTTCCATGTCTTTGTATGAGCTTCATAACATTCATTTTCAAATTTACATTCATGGTTTAGATCCATTATGGTATTTGTGATTTGAATAATTTACATTTACATTCATTTAGGGTTTACTCTCCAAAGCGTAGGGTAGAACTCTAGATTTGCTTTCTTGCTCATTTAGGATCTTGTATACACACAAGATTCTTGTACACACATTTTCAATACATTATCGGCTATTTGTGAAGGTGGAAACCACCAAAGCAAGGGGTTTGACTAAGGAAAAACCCTATATAGCTACCTAGACACCATTTTTCAAGTTGTAGCTGTAGGTACATGAATCTGGCGGACGCACGAATGTTGGGACCGACGGAAGACACAGGTATAGTCTCAGCTTCAGAAGTAGATCCCAGTCTCTAGGGACCAGGGCATGGCGTCCTATTCTAGGTTTAGGGCATGGCGCCCTGGTCCCCCCTGTTCTACAACATTTTTTGGTAGTTTAGCACTTCAAGCTCTCAGAATCCAAAATCCAAAAGTTCACCTTTATGCACAATTAGGGACCAAGGCGCCCAACGCCTTGGTCCTTCCCAATCAGCTCCAAATTTTAGGCATAGGTGCATATTTGAATCCCCCTTCCTACTCTGTATTCAGTATCTCAATTTTCGATCTGTAAGTTTTTGCATTTTCAGTTTATATTTGCATCTTTGTTCATCTCCTAGCATAGTCGATAATTGCATTGCATTTTGCACATTTCCTCTTCATTACAGAAAAGTAATATAAACCCTAAGAGATATTCCTTGGCTCTCTCTTCCCTACAAGTAGTCAAAGTGAGATATCTCCCTAGGCTCTTTCATATTCCAATGTGTGTACATGAGAGTGGGATTAGGTCTTAGTTACTTGGTTCCTTTTTTATGCTCCACGGTGGATTCTATAAAGATCACTATAAAGGCATATGATTATGAAGAACACTCCTCAAAAGGAACAGTCAATCTACCTCTAAGAATTTGGCTAGTAATAAAGGATGTGGTTTTGTTGAAATGTGGCGACTGATCAGGAAAGTACTGTACACTCTGCATGTATCCTTGCCGAGGTCCAGGGTCGGGCCGGGCCCCAGGCAGGGGTTCGGGGGCGGCAGCCCTCGAGAAAATTTTTTTTGCCGTTTTTCGTTGATGAAAATCGACATTGTAATAAAACCCTAAAAAGGCCAACTTTGTTTGTTGCCCTAAAAATGCATGTTATAAGCGGTTGGGATGCTTAAGGCATTGTAAGGTTGATGTACTATTTTTGCTGGATAATAAGAAAGATTGGACGGTTGTGTATGGTGGACGTAACCCATTCTGGGTGAACCACGTTAAATCTCTATGTTATCTGTGTCCTATTTTATTTCTTTATCTTTTGTTTTTAAATCTGCATATAATTGTTAGTTCATATTTGCTTCGGATCTGCTTGAAACCCTAACAGGTTTGCCAAGTCCTTGATCTTGATCTCACATACAATATACTTTTGGGATGGCCTTGGATACATACATTAAAAGCAATGCTTTGGATTTATTATCAATGCATCAAGTTTCCACACAATGGAACTGAAGTCACAGTTAAAGGTGATCCAAACCCATACATGTATTACAATAATCTTCAACCAAGACCTAAAATAATAGTCCCTATAAATCGAGAAGCTACTCCATCTTTAACATATATTGATCCCGAATCACTAAAAGCATCCACTTCCATGCAACATGAGGTCAAGGAAAGAACAAGATTAAAGACATGGGATGTGTTGAGTATATATTTCATGTTGATCAACTCCCACTATCTCCTAAGACATTTGGTCGACAAGATTGGGGTCTATGGATAATAGTTTCATAGAGGAAGATATCAAGTATGAGAATGGTGAACACAAGCCGAAGTTACAAATTATGGGCTATCAAGGAATAGATCTTGGTGTACATGAGCAAGGAATTCTAGAGCGCTTACAACCTACAAATAATTTGCAATATCAAGGAATTCGGTATGAACCACCTAGTGTTGTGGTTACTGGGTCTAAATGCAAATCTGGTATAATAGTTCAAACAGCTCTTGATATCAATAGTCCTAAGAGTATTTACAACAAAGAATCTATTGAATATATCTCTAGCTCTTTTGAGAACTTGTATATCCTTTCCATTTCATCTGCTCCTTCCAATTCCATTCCTCTCCTAGAATTGGATCAACAAGAATCACAAAAGCCCTTATTGGGGATCAAAAATCAAGCTTTGAAAAGAAAAATCTAGAAGTCAAAATAAAGAGAAGTCTTTTAGTCTAAATCAAAATTATAAGCTATTGGACTCTACAAAAAATGAATTCAAGGATAAAAATCCTATGAAGAAAAAAGAACAAGAATTGATCTCCCCTAATACCAAATTAATTGTGGGCATAAATTTCAAAAGTTATAAGTCAAAAGGCATACTTGTTGATCCTAAGTCTCCATCAAGTCATTCTAATTTTACTTCTTCCTACATTTATAAGCCTTCACCTCACAAGAATTCATTCCATACATCCATCTCCCTTAGTGGTATATCATATCGATGGACCTTTAATGAAAATTCCTTGAGGGGCTTTATTATCAAGGATGCCTAAACTTCTTTAGTTGACATGCATATTGACCAATGTAGTTCACACATTAGTAATTATACCTTAGTTCCATCATCAAGGAAGACAATCAATGAAGATACACATCATTCAATCAAGGAACGGTTCTCCTTACGTAATTTTATAAGTGACGAAGACTACAAGGTCTCCTGGTTGTAGGATTTGGAATTGTTAGATGAGCGTCAACATAATGCATTTAATCATCTGAAAGCATATCGGCAACACATGAGGCATAGTTATAATCATAATGTGAAATCTCACACATTTGAGGTAGGTGACTTGGTACTAAGAGAAAACCCTAAAAATCAACAAGACAGAGAGAAAAGGGGCAAATTTGAACCGAAATTTGGCTTAGGCCTTTGATGCGGGAGCATCCCTGGTTCTTGGCAATCTTGCATCAACCAAAAATATTTTCTTTCAATTTGTTACTATTTTACAATTTCAGTATTTCATTCTGAATTCTTGGCATTTGCTCACTAGATCTTGCAGAGCGATATTTTGATTGTGGACATGTTCATCTACCTTATCCTAAGTCTGCGGGACGTTTGGATCTTTTTCAGACATGTTATTTCTTTCAGAATTTGAGACAGTTTTCTGGCTTAGAACACCAGAACCACTTGGACGTATTTGGCTATTGGCGGATCTTGCAGATGACTTTCGTAGCTTGCAAAGTTTCAGTTCATTGTTTCCAACGTTCCTTGGCATGTGGTCGACCTTTCCTTGGGTCCGCAATTCATTCTATGAATCTTTAAGAAGGATCTCTTTGGCAGAGGTCGACCTGGTTGTTCTACACGTTTCATTTTGTTCATTGGCATTTGTTCCATCTTGGGCCAATGCAGATCATTCTTGATCATATAAATCAATGTAATTGAGCATTAGAATTCAGTAGTTAAAACATAGAAGAATAATCCTAAGGTTAGCAGGTCCGTAGTTGGCTCACATTCATGCTTGAGATTAAATGTTGCATAACACACATGTTTTGTACTAGGCACGTGAGACTTGTTAGATAGCTCAAATAACCGATGGACAACTGAGGGGGGGTGAATCAGTTGTCCACATATTATAGAACTTTAAGCATTAAAACCTTATAACCAAAATACATAAACCAAATACCGAAATAGTAGATATAACAGTTAAGCATAAATATAAACCACAGAACATATACCAAACATCCACAAAAGATAACACCAAGATATGTACGTGGTAAACCCGATAAAGGGAAAAACCACGGTGGGAAGCCTACCCACAGTCAGATAATACTTCTTTAGTAAGTATGTGATTACAAAAAGAGGGGCCTACACATGCAGGAAGGTCAACAACCTAGAGCGCACTTCTCATCACAAAAGGAGCCTCACTAACTACAAAATAAATCCAGACCAATTCGGAAAGAAGAGTGAACTACAAGAAAAACATCTCTTATGCTTGAGTATAGTTTTGGTTAAGCTCAGTACCGAAGGTCTTAAACCTCTTCCACCAACCCAATTCGATCACCTATGATCGACCAAAACCTCTGCATATGATTACAACCTTATTCGCACAAATAATCCTTTATCCCAAAAACCCACGATCTACAAAGAGATCTTACATCATATTTATACCAACCTAGGACCTAAACAATTAGGTCGGCCACCTAAAAGATAATACAATAAATTTATAACATAAACCCGCAATCCAATGATCAACCAAGTTGGCCTAAGACCGAAACAACATAATACAATCAATACATCCAACTAGAAATGCATTGGGATCATCCACCAACATGTTACATAAACTAGTCCATAACCTAGCAGAATAAGATAGCATTAGGTCTGGTCCAAAATGCAACACCACCGATCAACAAGAATAGGAACAAGATAACCAACAGCATCCTAAAATCCATCTAGAATCCGCACCAACACCACTTATCAAGTGCATCAAAAGATCTTCAACAAAGCTCTGTCGATAAAACCCTTACCTGTGACCAAAAGGCTTACTAGAACAAATGATAGCTCCTAAGTCATCAAATACCGAACCAACTGATCGTGATACACATCTGAATAGCATGAATGACATATCCAAACCAATTCCACAAATCGAAGCATATCAGATCATACCGGATCAATATCATAATCCAACCGCTCTACCGGAATCTACCAGATAACCGGTAAACAACCAAAACAGTCGGTGTTGCCATCAATGAAAAAACATCAATGCAACACATAATCAATTCCTCCAATTTGCCAACAAGCCTAATTTTGTGAGCTCACATGTTGCTGGCAGTTTGTAACTGATTTTCAAGATATAATATAATTTGTTTCTGCATTGCCTCCATCACATTGAGTTGTTTTTGTTGTGCAACTCTTGTTGCACGGTCCAGACTGTTCTCTTTGAGGACTCTCCCGTTGTGACTGCACCAGCCTTGTGCCATCACAATACTTTATGGCTTAGGTGCATATATGGTATCAACACTAGAAGGAGAAAAAATGGATGATCCTATCAATAGCATGTACCTTCGTAGATTCTATTCATAGCTTTTCAAACAATCCTATTAAAAATACAACAACAAAAAAATTAAAAATATAAAAAATTGTCACTTTGGTGAAAACCTAGCATACAGGCGCCCTGGAACGCGAAAAAAAATTAAAATAAAGATAAATAAATTCATTCGATGGTGAAAACCACTTCGGTGGTGGCATGGGCAAGTACCATGATGAAAACTGGGATATTGACGCCATGTGTAGGGACTTTTGCTCCTCCCTCCTTGAGGACTAAATTTCACCCTTTCACTTTCCACACACTCATAACCTATCATTCCATAATAAACTTGTCCATCCCCATCATGACTTGTTATTGATCTACCTGAGATTGGTTCATCATCCATCTTTTCACCCTTACCTTTCACCCATAATAAATCAGGTCCTATGTATATATAGGGGCATATCCTAAACCTAGTGATGGAAGTGGATCTTTGGCATCGCATGTTGTGAGGAGCATCATCTTTTTATTCCTTCCTTCTTTTTGTGCATAATTGTAATAAAATATTACTTGCATTGTCGATCCGCAATAAATTTTTGGCTCCTCTCCACAATAAATTTTTCGCTCTTCTCCGCAATAAAGTATCGGTTTCATGGAGCAAGTCAATTTCAGATGAGACATAATCAATAGTGAGCTTTCAACAAATCAATCTTTTGGCAGACTTTGATTACAACAAGGTTATTTAGTGACAGTTTCAAACATGTTAACACATGTGGCAAGAAGCATTTGTGACTTGAAGATTTCAATATTTTTTAGTGTCAAGTCTTTGATTTTCTTTTGATTTCATCTTTTGTGGTGTCATATTTCCTATGCTTCTCAAGGATGTCTATGGACTAGAGTGGATGGGAAGGGGCATGATCACCTATTTTGTTGTTTGTGGATGGTCTCTTGGTAATACTATGACTTGTCCAAGGATATGAGGACGTTATGGGTCTAGTGTGAACATGGGCATTCATTGTTTGCAACCGTCTGATCTCCATGCAAATGATACAAGGATTATATAGGTTGAACCTATATCCGGATGGTCACAATACATTTGCAATAATAAACTCAATGATGATAATTGCACAAGAATCTTATTTCACCTTGTTAGTGTAAATTATGTCTCATAATTACACTTTACTTAAGTTGACTTAGGATAATGCATTCATTATAGTTTGCATATGAGACACTTAGGGAAGTGTGCATCTAGGGAAGATGGTTGTAGGAGAAATTCCACCTTTTGTGGTGATATCTTGCTGTCACATTCCACCTTAAGTGGGTGATTCACCTTTAGTGGAATAATCTATTATTTCTCCTACCTAGCCATGTATCTCATTGAGCCACATGTCATGATTGTGTGCTCTCATTTTCATATGGTCTTGCCTTTATAAGAAGACTCATCTTCATTGTAGGGTTTATCCAATTGATTATTTTTTGCATCTTGATAAGAATACAGTTTTTCCTTGTCTATCTTTGTCTCTCTTGTGTTGTGTTATTCATTGCACTCTAGATCTTGGTTATTATTGGCAAATTCTTAAATGGTATCAGAGCCATTGTAGTGCCATTGTGTAGTCATTTTGGAGAGATCTTGGTGTATTTGAGATTCATATTTGAAGAGTGGTGTCAATTGGGAGCATCCTACACCAAATCTGACATCACCATTGATTCTGGGAGGCTGTTTCCATAAATATTAGCTATAAATTTGCCTATATTGGACAAAAGTTGTTCTGGGGCATTAGGAAAAAAAATCACCTCCTAGGCTGTACATTAAGGATTTTTCATTAAAAAAAGTTCTGCAAAGTTTTTTAAAATTTTATATTATATATTTTCGCAAATTTTTTTATGTTAATATTTAAAAAATAATAATTTATTTTGTTGGGGGGGAGGGGGGTTCGTAGTTCCTACCACTTGTCCGTCGGCCACTATTTTCTTTTGCATTGCCACTTTGCATTCTCCCCGACCGCCTGTTGGTCTGCTTCGTCACGCCTATTACCATCTTTCAAATTCAAATTTAGAAAGTAAGATATGGCATGAGTGGTTTGGACACCTCAACTACCGCTATCTTCAATAGCTTAGCTTTAAGGAAATGGTAACCTCAAATTAGTTTTTCAGAGGGTGTATGTGTAGGGTGTTCCATGGGCAAGCATCCTGAAGAGAAGTTTGATAAGGGGAAGTCTTGGAGAGCTTTGGAAGTTCTTCAATTGGTTCACAACAATGTATCAAGTCCCTTTCTAATGCCTTCATTTAGCAAAACCCATAGGTCCTCACCTTCATTGATGACTACTGTCGCTTCACTTGGGTCTACTTTCTTGTTCACAAGAGTGAAGTGTTTTGATAGATTTCTAGCCTTCAAGGCTCATGTTGAGAATCAATAAGGGAAGTTAGTCAAGATCCTTTGTATAGACAATGGAAGGAAATATGTGAACAATAGATGATGAATTTTGTACTCTTGAAGGGATTGATCTTTAGCACTCAATTTCCTACACTCCATACAAGAATGGTGTTGCAGAAAGGACGAGTAGAACCCTTAAGGAGATGGCTAGCTACATGATTCATGCTCATTCTCTTGGTCCAACTTTTTAGGCAAAAGCTATCAATTGTGCCACACACATCTAGAATCGAGTTCCCCACAAGGCTTTGAAGGGTATCACTCCTTTTGAGGCTTGGTGTGGTAGAAAACCGATTGTGAGACATTTCAGGGTCTTTGTGTGTCCAGCATGGGCTTGCATTCCTCCATAGAAACCCAAGGCATTGGAACCTCATAGTAGGCCTTGCATATTTTTTGGATATCCCGAGGGTGTTAAGGCATTTTGACTTATGGATCTAGAGACACATGAGGTTTTCATTGAGATGAGTTTTCACTTTGAGGAAAGTTCTTTTAGCTTGGCCTCTCATCCTCCTCCTCCTTCCTCCATTGTGGATAGTGATGATAGTGACTTAGATGATGATTCTCCCTCAACTCTGACTCGTAGGCTTATAGCTCTGTAGGGTCCACTTGTAGTTGAGGAAGCTAATCCTTCATCTCCTCCTAGACCTCATTGGGCTCACCAGACTCTTGAGTCAGTGGGTTCTCTTGTTGGGGATCCTTCAAACACTCGAAGGAGTTGGTCACATCATCAGGAGCTTCCACATGCTTACATTGCTATAGCTTTTGATTCATAGACCTTTCAGGAAGCATCAAGAGTTCATGAGTGGGACTCAACCATGGAGGAAGAGTGAAGTAGTCATCGTCTAGGAGGGACCTCAAAGAGATTAGTCTAGACCGTTTAGCAAGAGTAAACACAACATAAACATGGGGACATGATGGAGGCAATGTAGAACATATTGAATTATATCATGAAAACTGATTACAACTAACCGGTACCAACCAAGTTACAGAAACTGACTTACAGGCCTACTAAAACATGCTCAAAATACAAAATAGGTCACAACTGGGACCTCAAATCTTAAGATCTATCTTCTATGCTCAGTCTATCTTCTTGATTTCATTCTAATGTTTTATTACAATGATTCATATGATCCAAGGAGATCCGGTCGGCCCAAAAAAGGATCAAAACCCAAAGAAAAAGACCTAACGTGCAAAACCAACAAGGTCAGCCTCTGCCAAAGAAATTCCTCCAGAAAATCCAAACGATGAAGTGTAGATCATGGGAAAAGGTTAGCCACATGCTAAGGATCATCAGAATCAATGCTCAGAGCTCTGCAAGTTATGGAAGGGATCCGGTAGAACACCAATGAAAATAGGTCCAGGCAAGCGGTAACAGAAAACTGTCTCAAAAACCGGTAGCGATAACTTGCCGAAAAATGATCCAAATGCTCCACGGTTTGGAAATAAGGAAGATGATCAAGCCTTCAAGAAAAATCCAACTCCACAAGTTTGGGTAAGCCAAATCTGAGACACACAAAAAGAAATGTTGAAACTACAAACAGAAAGGAAATATATTTGGTTGATGCAAAATTGCTATGAACCGGGGATGCTCCTACATCAAAGAGTATAGTTCCTTGATTAGAAACAACACTTGGGAGTTAGTCCCTCTCCCAAAGGGGAGAAATATGGTTGAATGTAAGTGAACCTATCAGACTAATTTTGTAGCAAATGGTAGTGTGGATAAGTACAAGGCACAACTTGTTGTGAAAGGTTTCTCACAGGTTCCTGATGTTGACTATATTGAGACCTTTGTACCCGTAGCTAAGATGAACTCCATTCACTTGAAAATTTCTATTGCCACAACTCATGGTTGGGTTGTACATTAGATGGATGTGAAGAGTTCCTTTCTTCATAGGGATCTCAATGAGAAGTTTTACATGGATCAAGGTCCGCATGGATTCATTAAGGATTCTTATTTGGTTTGTAGATTGAGGAAGTCTATCTATGGCCTCAAGGCCCCTAGGGCTTGGTATGCCAAGATGGATTCCTTTCTTCTCTCCATAGGATTCATCAGGTGTCATTCCAATTAAAATTTCCACATTTTATGACAGGATGACTCTCATTTGATACATGTGCTCTCTATTGATGACTTGATCATTACAAGCAGCACATCATCCATCATTGGCAATGTCAAATCTTCTTTGTATGAGAGAATTTGCTATGATTGACTTGGGCCTTTTGCAATACTTTCTTGGGATAGAGATATCATAGTCACCTTCTGAGATTACACTTTCCCAGCCCAAGTATGCTCTTGACCTTCTAGCACAGTTCCACATTGTTGATTGTAAGCCTGCACTGATTCCCTTTTTTTCAAGAGTCAAGCTTGAGGCTACGTGTTCCACTCCACTTGTTGATGCCACATTGTATCGTCAACTTGTTGGGAGTCTCATTTACTTGAATCACACTTTCCCTGATATTTCCTTTGTGATTGGCATGGTTTCATGCTTTATGCAGAAACCACATGAGCTTCATTAGAAAGTTGTCAAACACATCTTGCACTACATACATGGTACACATCACAAACTGATTCACTATGCAGTAGGCACAAGACTTGCCTTGGTTGGTTACACAGACTTAGATTGGGTTGGTGATCTTGATGATCATAAGTCCACTTCAGGTTACAACTTTCATCTTGGTTTGGGCCCCATTTGTTGGGAGAGCAAGAAGCAACATGCTATTTCTCTTTCTTCAACTAAGGCTGAGTATCAAGGAGTTGTTAATGTAGCTATTGAGGCTATTTGGCTTAAGAATATTCTCATAGAGTTTGTCTTCACCAGTCCACGACATACAGCCCTTCATTACAACAATTAGAGTGCCATTCGGATCTTGAACAACCCAGTTTACCATCAGCAGACCAAACACATCGAGATTCCAATTCACTACATTAGGGAATTGATTATAGAGTAGGTCACTGATTTGGACTATTGTCCTACAACAGAGGAGGTTGTAGACATCTTCACCAAACCTATTACTAAGAGTAAGTTTCATCAGTTGTGAGCTCTCTTAGGGGTGCAGGATATTTCATCGGGGGGTCAACTGATTTCTCCTTCCTCTCTTATTGTGGGGACTTTTTCCTCTCTTGAGGTTTTATCCTTCTTTTAGAGTTATTTTGTGTTTTAATATCTCTTTTGGTGGGGATTTTTTTTCCACTTGGTTTTCTACCTTTCTCCATTTGTATTTGATTGCATTTGTATTTTTTCATGGTTACCTAACATGGCCTAGTAGTCGGGATCCATCTTGCATTTTTATCTTGAGTCTATATTCCCTTAAGTTGTACTTAAGTGGGGGGTGTTGGTGTAAATTATGTCTCATAATTATACTTTACTTAAGTTGACTTAGGATAATGCATTCATTGTAGTTTGCATATGAGACACTTAGGGAAGTGTGCATCTAGGGAAGATGGTTGTAAGAGAAATTCCACCTTTTGTGGTGATATCTTGTTGTCACATTCCACCTTTGGTGGGTGATCCACCTTTAGTGGAATAATCTATTATTTCTCCTACCTAGCCCTACCTACCCTTGTATCCCATTGGGCCACATGTCATGATTGTGTTCTCTCATTTTGATATGGCTTTGCCTTTATAAATAGGGTCATCTTCAGTGTATGGTTTATACAATTCATCATTTTTTGCATCTTGATGAGAATAAAGATTTTTCTTGTTTAACATTGTCTCTCTTTCGTTGTGCTATTTATTGTATTGTAGATCTTGGTTATTATTGGAAAAATTTTACACACCTCCATATCTTCTACCTTTCATTGTCTAGTCCTATCATATCCCTTTGTCATATGTAGCCACACATCATTTAATTGAGTATAATGACACACCAAAAAAAAATCATGTATACATTCTACATCACCACATAGTTAATCCTTTTTATCATCATAATATCATTATCATACATGCATCATGCATTCATTGCATTAGTACATAAACATCATAAATACATGCATCCATCATATAACATCATAATCATCATTTAGAACGTGCATTGTATTCATGTTAGGATTATATAAATCATCATAAGTAAAACGCATCATATAAACACCATCACATAGGTCATAATTGCATCATGCATCTATAAGCATACATCATATATGCATCATAGGATCATATAAGTGTTAGACACAATGCACCACTGAGAGGAGGGTGAACCAGTGGTTCTCAATCTTTTCTCTTTATCTATCATATGTGTGCATACCAGTTATTAGATCTAACTAGGAACAGACCTACTGATTAGTGAGGAGACCAACTTCAAATGCAAACACACACAAGAGGAATCACATATCACTAGCATGTACGAGGAAAACCCAAGATGGAAAAAACCTCGGTGAGCAATTTTGTTGGAGACTACTCCAATCTGGCCTCTAAATCAAACCTATGTTACAATGTTTAGGGAACCAACCCAAGGAGCTACAACCCCTGTCTTGTTTATGGGCTACAACCCAAAGGAGCTACAACCCATACACTGAGCTACAACTCAATGAACATAATAAAGACATCAATTACCAAAGTAGTTGTCTTGTTACAAAAGAATCTTGTAACCATTTCATATACCTTACTTTGTCGGTGAGATACCTTCTCTGCTACACCAGTACACCTCTCTCTTAGCTAATGTGTTGCCGATAAACTCTACCGGTTCACCTTTCCTCTATTATTCTCTACTGGACCTCCTCCTCACTTCTCTAGTCTTCACTGGTACTATGCTCTACCAGTTCTATGTCTGCCTTCTCTGCAGCTTCCTTCACTTCTGCTATGCCGGTATCGACACTACTGGTTCTGCTCTACAATAGAGGAGGTTGTAGACATATTCACCAAACCTATTACTAAGAGTAAGTTTCATCAGTTGTGAGCTCTCTTAGGGTTGCGGGATATTTCATTGGGGGGTCAACTGATTTCCCCTTCCTCTCTTATTGTGGGGACTTTTTCCTCTCTTGAGGTTTTGTCCTTTTTTTAGAGTTATTTTGTGTTTTAATATCTCTTTTGGTGGGGATTTTTTTTTCCACTTGGTTTTCTCCCTTTCTCCATTTGTATGAGATTGCATTTGTATTTTTTCATGGGTACCTAACATGGCCTAGTAGTCGGGATCCATCTTGCATTGTTATCTTGAGTCTACATTCTCTTAAGTTACACTTAAGTGGGGGGTGTTGGTGTAAATTATGTCTCATAATTATACTTTACTTAAGTTGACTTAGGATAATGCATTCATTGCAGTTTGCATATGAGACACTTAGGGAAGTGTGCATCTAGGGAAGATGGTTGTAGGAGAAATTCCACCTTTTGTGGTGATATCTTGTTGTCACATTCCACCTTTGGTGGGTGATCCACCTTTAGTGGAAGAATCTATTATTTCTCCTACCTAACCCTACCTACCCTTGTATCCCATTGGGCCACATGTCATGATTGTGTTCTCTCATTTCGATATGGCTTTGCCTTTATAAATAGGGTCATCTTCATTGTATGGTTTATACAGTTCATCATTTTTTGCATCTTGATGAGAATAAAGATTTTTCTTGTTTAACATTGTCTCTCTTTCGTTGTGTTATTCATTGGATTGTAGATCTTGATTATTATTGGAAAAATTTTACACACCTCTATATCTTCTACCTTTCATTGTCTGGTCATGTCATATCCCTTTGTCATATGTAGCCACACATCATCTAAATGAGTATAATGACACACCAAAAAAAAAATCATGTATACATTCTACATCACCACATAGTTAATCCTTTATATCATCATAATATCATTATCATACATGCATCATGCATTCATTGCATTAGTACATAAACATCATAAATACATGCATCCATCATATAACATCATAATCATCATTTAGAATGTTCTTTGTATTCATCTTAGGATTCTATAAATCATCATAAGTAAAACGTATCATATAAACATCATCACATAGGTCATAATTGCATCATGCATCTATAAGCATACATCATATATGCATCATAGGATCATATAAGTGTTAAACCCAATGCACCACTAAGAGGAGGGTGAACCAATGGTTCTCAATATTTTCTCTTTAGCTATCCTATGTGTGCATACCAGTTATTAGATCTAACTAGGAACAGACCTACCGATTAGTGAGGAGACCAACTTCAAATGCAAAAACACACAAGAGGCATCACATAACACTAGCATGCACAAGGAAAACCCAAGATGGAAAAAACCTTTGTGAGCAATTTTGTTGGAGACTACTTCTCCAATATGGCCTCTAAATCAAACCTATGTTACAATGTTTAGGGAACCAACCCAAGGAGCTACAACCCCTGTCTTGTTTATGGGCTACAACCCTTGATTTAGGGCACCAAGCCCTAACTTGTTTATAGGCTACAACCCAAAGGAGCTACAACCCCTACACTAAGCTACAACTCAGTGAACACAATAAAGACATCAATTACCAAAGTAGTTGTCTTGTTACAAGGGAATCTTGTAACCATTTCATATACCTTACTTTGCCTGTAAGATTCATTCTCTGCTACGCCGGTACACCTCTCTCTTAGCTAATGTATTGCCGATAAACTCTACCGGTTCACCTTTCCTCTATTATTCTCTACTGGACCTCCTCCTCACTTCTCTGGTCTTCACTGGTACTATGCTCTACCGGTTCTATGTATGTCTTCTCTGCAGCTTCCTTCACTTTTGCTCTACTGGTATCGACACTACTGGTTCTGCTCTACAATAGAGGAGGTTGTAGACATATTCACCAAACCTATTACTAAGAGTAAGTTTCATCAGTTGTGAGCTCTCTTAGGGGTACGAGATATTTCATCGGGTGGTCAACTGATTTCTCCTTCCTCTCATATTGTGGGGACTTTTTCCTCTCTTGAGGTTTTGTCCTTTTTTTGGAGTTATTTTGTGTTTTAATATCTCTTTTGGTGGGGATTTTTTTTCCACTTGGTTTTCTCTCTTTCTCCATTTGTATGAGATTGCATTTGTATTTTTTCATGGGTACTTAACATGGCCTAGTAGTCGGGATCCATCTTGCATTGTTATCTTGAGTCTATATTCCCTTAAGTTGCACTTAAGCGGGGGGTGTTGGTGTAAATTATGTCTCATAATTATACTTTACTTAAGCTGACTTAGGATAATGCATTCATTGTAGTTTGCATATGAGACACTTAGGGAAGTGTGCATCTAGGGAAGATGGTTGTAGGAGAAATTCCACCTTTTGTGGTGATATCTTGTTGTCAGATTCCACCTTTGGTGGGTGATCCACCTTTAGTGGAATAATCTATTATTTCTCCTACCTAGCCCTACCTACCCTTGTATCCCATTGGGCCACATGTCATGATTGTGTTCTCTCATTTTGATATGGCTTTTCCTTTATAAATAGGGTCATCTTCACTGTATGGTTTATACAGTTCATCATTTTTTGCATCTTGATGAGAATAAAGATTTTTCTTGTTTAACATTTTCTCTCTTTCGCTGTGCTATTCATTGGATTGTAGATCTTGGTTATTATTGGCAAATTTTTACACACCTCCATATCTTCTACCTTTCATTGTCTGGTCCTATCATATCCCTTTGTCATATGCAGCCACACATCATCTAACTAAGTATAATGACACACCAAAAAAAAAATCATGTATTCATTCTACATCACCACATAGTTAATCATTTATATCATCATA
The DNA here is from genome assembly GCF_030272615.1 of Cryptomeria japonica. Classification (NCBI taxonomy): domain Eukaryota; kingdom Viridiplantae; phylum Streptophyta; class Pinopsida; order Cupressales; family Cupressaceae; genus Cryptomeria; species Cryptomeria japonica. Next base: position 252,952,845 of record NC_081414.1, read on the forward strand.
ATATCATTGTCATACATGCATCATGCATTCATTGCATTAGTACATAAACATCATAAATACATGTATCCATCATATAACATTATAATCATCATTTAGAACGTGCATTGTATTCATGTTAGGATTATATAAATCATCATAAGTAGAACGCATCATATAAACATCATCACACAGGTCATAATTTCATCATGCATCTATAAGCATACATCATATATGCATCATAGGATCATATAAGTGTTAGACACAATGCACCACTAAGAGGAGGGTGAACCAGTGGTTCTCAATCTTTTCTCTTTAGCTATCCTATGTGTGCATACCAATTATTAGATCTAACTAGGAACGGACCTACTGATTAGTGAGGAGACCAACTTCAAATGCAAACACACACAAGAGGCATCACATAACACTAGCATGTATGAGGAAAACCCAAGATGGAAAAAACCTCGGTGAGCAATTTTGTTGGAGACTACTTCTCCAATCTGGCCTCTAAATCAAACCTATGTTACAATGTTTAGGGAACCAACCCAAGGAGCTACAACCCCTGTCTTGTTTATGGGCTACAACCCCTGATTTAGGGCACCAACCCCTAACTTGTTTATGGGCTACAAGCCAAAGGAGCTACAACCCCTGCACTGAGCTACAACTTAGTGAACACAATAAAGACATCAACTACCAAAGTAGTTGTCTCGTTACAAGGGAATCTTGTAACCATTTCATATACCTTACTTTGTCGGTGAGATACCTTCTCTGCTACACCGATACACCTCTCTCTTAGCTACTGTATTGTCAATAAACTCTACCGGTTCACCTTTCCTCTATTATTCTCTACTGGACCTCCTCCTCACTTCTCTAGTCTTCACCGTACTATGCTCTACTAGTTCTATGTCTACCTTCTCTGCAGCTTCCTTCACTTCTGCTCTGCCGGTATCGACACTATTGGTTCTGCTCTACTACCAGTTGAACACTTCAACCCGGTTCACCCTCACTCTCAGTCCTTCTTCTTAGATATACATTGACCACTTGAGTGGTTCTATTTCATATGCAGAAGTAACTATCAATCACTTCACAACAACATTTCCTTCTTCTATTCAGCAGCACATAACAATGTCTTTGGCCTACATATATATAGTATGGTTTTCAAGCCAAAAGCCAATTCAAATTCTAGGCGGTTAGGGTTTCCTCTTCATCCTTGAGGCAAACCAAATCCAATCAAATCATGCTCGATCTGATTTCCCAGAAAGCCAACTATACAACACCTCCATCAACGCGCCTTCTTGATCATGCCTTTTATCTTTGGCGATCTTCTTTTTCCCTTAACATCTAGTCTCTTGGTCAACCACCAAAATTGGTCTTGTGATTTCCTTTATCCACCTCGATCTCCTTAATCACTCTTAGCTAGCTCTAAGTTGTCCTCATAGACCTCGAGACGCAAACCTCTACAACACGTCTCGTGATTTGTGGGATCTGCCATTAATGTTGACCAACTCTACAACTACCTTATCGGTGTTCATTCATTCTACCGCTGCATGTAGGTTCACCACCTTGACTCCATGTGGCATCCATGTCGACCAACTACCAGCTTGGCACTTCGTGTCGCTCCAGATAGGATCACCGACCAAACACCCAACCGGTTCTTCTCTTCTATCAGTTTACTAACCCCTGTCGGTTAAACCCTCAAACCAGTCTATCATCCACCTTGCACTTTGCTTCTCTTCTTATGGACTACTCAATAGGTCAGCATACTTGCTAACCTACCTTCTGCACAACTTCATCAAATGGGGAGTCATCTACATTTGCACCTTGTCCATATTACCAGTGAACATTCATACAAGTAAAATCCTCTTGATAACACCATGTCATCAACCTTCAACAGACTTCATCTTCAATTAGGCCATTCTCCTCTGAGTGTATCTATTCAACCTTGCCTTCTCCCTGATCAGCTTGGACCATATCACAACCGGTTTGTCAAGATGACAAAATCATCAGTCCTTCACCTGCACAGGCAACTCAACATGCCATCTTTGTCGGTCCAGTGCATAACCCTGATTTTATGCACTCAAGGCAATCCTTTGTTTCACTGGTAGATCCAATGTGAGCCTTCAAACACTTTCCTTTGATTCATCTCATGGAACTAGTATGCATACTATGCATACTAGAAGATAAGTTCCACTTACCGGTGAGAGTGAATCTTTGTAATCTACATCCTGCAGTGCACTCATGTGGCTTCTCTTAATGACTGCATCTTCATCCGGTGGGAGTCTTGTTGTTCTGCAACCTCACAACAAACTGATGACCTGTTCATCCTTCTCCTCTTGTGTTGATGTGATTTTGATAGCATTTCACCTCTTCATCACAAACAACCGCTCAAGCACCTTTCCCATCCTTCTTGTGCACTGGTCATCATCTTGTCGGTTGTCAACCACTCACTTGGTTGATCTAACTCTTCTATGTCAACACATCACTTACCAGTTGACATCCTTTCCTTACTGGTGTTACACTGTATCGATAACCTGCTCATCTCATCTACACAAGTTAGGCACTAACTTGTGTATCGGTAACCTCTGTCTTACCTTACCAGTGTTCTGCAACACACAAAGATATCCATACATTAAACTAGTTAGCTCAAAGACATGCAAGTCTGCATGATCAACAACCGGGCCAATCATATGTCATTCAGGTCTTTTCCAATACCGCTTGAGACATAGACACCTCATTCCATGCTATCGGGGCGAATGCAATGAACTTCCAACATCATTGTCTTACATAACCTGCAAGTACCTATTAGCATGCATGTCGGTAACATCCTGCACATACCGGTTAATATTTGATACCAATTGTTAACCACACTTATTGACATATGCAGTAGTGATCCAACATTGATCTGGAGATGTGTAGTTAAGGCAGCTTCTACACCCACTTATCATCTTATTTCCATCCTTCATACTGACAACAACATGTTCTTCTATGTTGCCATCTTCACTGAGGGGGTGAAAGATAAGTTCAATGTATTACTCCCCCTAGGGTACTACATCTCCTTTAGGCCTTAGGAGATATCACCTGTGCATTGGATGCACAGTGTCGGTCCATGGTCTTCTTCCTCCATACCTGCTTGGTCTCATTCATCTCCCCATTTCTAGGCTTGGGAGCAGGTCTTTCCTTCTTATGCTAATGGGTCCTTTCATTTCCTGATTCTTCATCATAGCCAGAAGTAGCATCCATCCCCACTTCATGTTTGGGGAATTTCTTGACATACTGGTTTGACCATCTTCTTTTGGTCATGTTGTTGTGACTGGCAACCGAAACCGATGGACCTCTTGCTCCTGCAGGGACATTTCTCCTTTGGTTCCATGCAGGTCTCTGACTTCCATATGATCTGTATTCACCTTTCTGCAAAGCATAGCCATTGTACTAGTCTCCATGTGACTGTAGGTTCCTCTTCCTGCATTCAAGCTTTCTATGTCCAAAATCATTGCAGTTATGACAAATAACATTTGCATACCCGGGAGAGGGGACATGCATGTATCTACTCCTGGATACATTTTTCCTATATGCATGATGTCTATGAGATCCTGGAATATTCTTTCTAGATCTCTTTCTACATTCCTCTGCCCTATGGTCATAGGCATTACATGCAAATCAGTAACCGGTAAAGGATGGCATATGACTTACAAATTTATTTTGTCATGCATGAGGAGATCTTACCGATTTAGCATCCCCATTTCTTCTTCTTTGGGAATGGATCCTTGGTTGTCTATTCTATGCAGCTCTTCCATCTGGTCTCTTCTTCTCCCACATTTTCCTTGCCCTATGGGTGGTAGCATTTCTTTGTCCGCTGCCGGGAGGAGATCTTCTTTGTTGTCTTCTCATGTTCCTGCTTCCAGAGAAGTTGTCTTCTCCCATCTTCCCTTTTCCTTTGGAATCAGCATTGTTCCTCCTTGTAGCACTGGTCTTCTTTCTTGTCTGCAAGTCTTCACCGGTTGTATCTAGATCAACCTTCTTCCGGGGACCATTTCTCACTGTGGAGGTTTGGCCTTTGTTTTCTCCTTTTGAGGAGACAAATAGAATGTCATTGTGGGGGACATTCTTGCTAGTGGAGCATTCATTGTGGGGTCGTGGGTTTGGGATGCATTGTCTCCTGCACTCCGGGAGTTTGGGGTCTTAAGTTATAATTTTTCATATTCTGGAGGTCCGGAGTTCCGAAATTCTTTTCTTTTTTTTTTGTTTTATATTGGCATTACTTAATATTTCGGGAGTCCTAAACTTCAAGGTTTCGGGCATCCTGGGAATTTTAGGAATCTGGGCTATTCATTTGCCATTCACATTGCTCTCTGGGAGTCCGAAACTCCGGAATGTTTCAATTAGAAAATTTTAATTCCTTTGCGTTTAGGGAGGACTAGAGTCTGGAATGTGCTTTAGGGTTTTGGAGACTCTGAAAGATTGCATTGTTTGATTATTGAAAACTTTGAAAGTTTTAAAATTTATTTGCTAAGCTTTTAAAAGTTTAACTTTATTTCATTTTCAAAACTAATCATAATTTTAATTTTCAAATTTAACATTACTTAATCTATAAAAAATCTTAAAATTTAAATAAAATTTAAATTTTAAAATAACTATGAATTAAATAAACTAAATTTAAACTTTAACTTTACAATTAATTTTATGTTTATTGCAACTTATTAAAAATTTATTTAAATTAACTTTAAATATCAAAATGCAAATAACAATTTACATTAATATTTTTTAAATATGTTTAAAATTTAAACTAATTCCAATTTTAACCTAGTTAAAATTAAATAAGTTTTGAATTTTAAAATAATCAAAACATTAAAATAACTTTTATCAATTTTAATACTTAATCTTAATTCAAATAAATTTTTGAATTCGTTTCTAGCATTATTTATTGTTTTTGTGATTTATTTATTTTTTAATTTTTTTGTATTTTTGGAAATATTTGATTTTTTGTTATTTTCAAATGGTTTTTCAATTTTTTATTTATTTTTCAAATTTTTCAATCTTTTTTGGATTTTTGGCTTTTTCGATTTTTAGGGACTTTGTGTTTTTCACCTTTTTTTGATTTTGCGGATCTTTTACACTTATGCCAAGCCTACAACCTACAGAAGACGAAGACAACTAGACGACAACGACAACGACAACGACGACGAACAAAAAGACGAACGCATGACGAAGACGACAACAACGACCAACAAGAGGACGCATACATGAAAACGAAGATGCACAAGCGACAAGCTCGGAACCTTGAGGACCCAAGTTTCCCAAAAACAGACAGAAAAACAACCTGGGAGTTTGGGAATCCGAACTTCCGAGGTGAAAACCAAAAGACGAACAAACACTTCGGGACTTCGGGAACCCGAACTTCCGAACAAGAAAACAAAAACGAGCAAACAACCCACCTCAGGAACTCGGGAACTTGGGTTTTGAGGTGAACAAAAGAAAAGACTAAAAAGAAAAGGAAAAACTAAAAGAAAAAAAGACAAAAGAGGGGACCCGTATTTTCATAAAAATGAAAATGATGGGACCAGATATGCAGGCCATAACAATTCCTAGGGAGACCATTAACTACTGACATCCATACATCAAACCCTAGAGAGGATAGGAAGACTTCCATTCTACAACTCCAAATAGAAAAGTTTGAACCATCAAACACAGGAGCAGGGATTGACACTAAACAAAACATTGTGTCCTTAAGCCAGAATCTACCCAAGCTGGAGAAAGCTCGTCTAACTAGGAACCTAGGCTCTGATACCAATTGTTAGACACAATGCACCACTGAGAGGGGGGTGAATCAGTTGTTCTCAATCTTTCCTCTTTAGCTATCCTATGTGTGCATACTGGTTATTAGATCTAACTAGGAACAGACTTACCAATTAGTAAGGAGACCAAATTCAAATGCAAACACACACAAGAGGCATCACATATCACTAGCGTGTACAAGGAAAACCCAAGATGGGAAAAACCTCAGTGAGCAATGCTACTGGAGACTACTGCTCCAATCCAGCCTCAAAATCAAACCTCTATTACAATGTTTAGGATACCAACCCAAGGAGCTACAACCCCTGTCTTGTTTATGGGCTACAACCCAAAGGAGCTACAACCCCTGGACAGAGCTACAACTTAGTGAACACAATAAAGACATCAATTATCAAAGTAGTTGTCTTGTTACAAGTGAATCTTGTAACCATTTCATATACCTTACTTTGTCAGTGAGATACCTTCTCTACTACACCAGTACACCTCTCTCCCAGCTATTGTATTGCGGGTAAACTCTATCGGTTCACCTTTCCTCTCTTCTTCTCTACTAGACCTCCTCCTTATTGCTCTGCTCTTTACCAGTACTATACCCTGTCAGTTCTATGTTTGCCTTCTCTGTAGCTTCCTTCACTTTTGCTCTGTCGGTATGGACGCTACCGGTTTTGCTCTGCTACTAGTTGAACACTTCAACCCAGTTCACCCTCACTCATAGTCCTTCTTCTTAGATATACATTGAGCACTTGACTGGTTTGCTTTCATATGCAGAAGTAACTCTCAATCACTTCGCAGAAACACTTCCTTCTTCTATTTAGCAGCACATAACAATGTCTTTGGCCTGCATATTTATAGTATGGTTTTCCTGCCAAAAGACAATTCAAATTCTAGGTGGTTATGGTTTCCTCTTCATCCTTGAGGCAAACCAAATCCAATCAGATTGCTCGATCTGATTTCCCTAATAGCCAATTGTACAACTCCTCCATCAAAATGCCTTCTTGATCACGCCTTCTATCTTTGGCGTTCTGCTTTTTCCTTTAACAAGTGATCTCTTGGTCAACCACCAAAATTGGTCTTGCGGTTTCCTTTATCCACCTCAATCTCCTCAATCACTCTTAGCAAGATCTAAGTTGTCCTCTCAAACCTCGAGCTGCAAACCTCTGCAACACGTCCCATGATTTGTGGAATCTACCATTAATGTCAACCAACTTTGCAACTACCTTATCGGTATTCATTCCTTCTACCGCTGCATGTAGGTTCACCACCTTGACTCCATGTGGCATCCATGTCGACCAACTGCCAACTTGGCACTTCATGTCGGTCCAAATAGGATCATCGACCAAACACTCAACCGGTTTACTAACCCCTGTCGGTTAAACCCTCAAACCGGTTTCTCATCCACCTTGCACTCTACTTATCTTCTGATGGACTACTCAATAGGTCAGCATACTTTCTAACCTGCCTTATGCACAACTTCATCAGATGGAGAGTCATCTACATCTGCACCTTGTCCATATTACCGGTGACCATTCATACGGTAAAACCCTCTTGATGACACCATGTCATCAACCTTCAACAGACTTCATCTTTAGTCAGGTCATTCTCCTCTAACTGTATATGTCTAGCCTTGCCTTCTCCTTGATCAGCTTGTACCATATCACAACCGGTTTGTCAAGATGACAAAATTATCAGTCCTTCACCTGTATAGGCAACTGAACATGCCATCTATGTCGGTCTAGTGCATAACCCTGATTTTATGCACTCAAGGCAATCCTTTGTTTCACTGGTAGATCCAGTGTGAGCCTTCAAACACTTGCCTTTGATTCATCTCATGGAACTACTATGCATACTATTCATACTAGAAGATAAGTTCCACTTACCGGTGAGAGTGAATCCTTGTAATCTACATCCTGCAGTGCACTCATGTGGCTTCTCATAATGACTGCATCTTCATCCGGTGGGAGTCTTGTTGTTTTGTAGCCTCACAACAAACTGATGACCTGTTCATCCTTCTCCTCCTGTGTTGATTTGATTTTGATAGCATTTCGCCTCTTCATCACAAACAACTGCTCAAGCACCTTGCCCATCCTACTTGTACACTGGTCATCATCTTGTTGGTTGTCAACCACTCACTTGGTTGATCTGACTCTTCTATGTCAACACATCACTTACCAATTGACATCCTTTCCTTACCGGTGTTACACTATACCGGTAACCTACTCATCTCATCTACATAAGTTAGGCACTAACTTGTGTACCGGTAACCTTTGTCTTACCTTACCAGTGTTCTACAACATACAAAGATATCACTACCCTATTACTCCTCCTTGACAGTGTTGCACATAACCTATTCCTCTCATACCGGTAGACATCCCATACCGGTTTGTGGAAGGTGTTCTATTTTTTTGTTTGATCTGGTATACTCATGTTGCAAAATTTAATAGAGTATATATAACTAGACATATGGGTAAATGGGCTATGATTAATTGGGATAAATATCACTTTTAAAATCCTAGTCACTAATGATTTAAGGCCAAAAACTATGTATCTTTCCTCTAGATTTATTGATCCCTTATTCAATCAATGCATATGCATATGATCGCCTTATCAATGCTCTATTGATAGGGTCTATCTTCAATCCCAATTGAGTCTTTTGCTACTATAATTATTGGGTAAGAAAAGTCAATTAATGTTTCTATGTGTTCTTCTACAAGTGTTTCTACTTTCTCTCATTTCATTGTGTGAGATTTTGCCAAGATCAAGAACTCAATGAAAATTACAATAGAGAGACAAAATAGATGATAGGAATAAACTATATTCTATCAAGATGAAAATAATGATCAACTGGATCAGCAATCAATCAATTAATCAATTACATACAATGAGTATGAGTCTGCTTATATAGGCAAGGCTATATGGATATGTGAGCAAACAAACATGACATGTGGCTCAATGAGAAATAAGGGTAGGTAGGAAATAGGTGTGGTAGGTAGGAGATAGGTGTGGTAGGTAGGAGAAACGATAAAATATTCCACATGAAGTGGATCACCCACCGAAGGTAGAATGTAACAACAAGACCACAAAAGGTGGAAATTCTCCTACACACACTATCCCAATGTGGCACAAACACCCAAGTGTCTCATACCCAAACTACTATGATATACATGTACCTAAGTAAACTTAAGTAAGGTGTAATAATATCCAACATGAATAATTAATTACACGAACACCCCCCCCCCCCACCTTAAGTGCAACTTAGGGAAATGCACTTAAGTCTACAATGCAACTAAGAAATGCAAGATGGGTCTCGGCTACAAGCCCATGTTAGGTACCCATGTACAAATACAAATGCACACAAACCAATGCAATCTCTCATAAAGCGGGGAAAGAGAGAAAAACCCAATGGGAAAAAACCCTCCCCCAAAAAGAGAGATGAAAACTATATACAAAGAACTCTCATAGAAGCATGTGAAGGACAGAACCCCATGTGAGGAAAAATTCTCCCCCATATGAGATAAGAAGAGAGACTAGGTAGCCCCCCCTCAATGTAGAATCAACACCAATGGTAGAAGCTTGAAGATGAATGAAGAAACTACTTCACAAACGTCAAACAATATTCCTCCTCTTATGAAGAAACAAAACCAAAGCTGTATCCATGAACTCTCCCCAATCTTGAAGGAAAGATGTAGGAAAAATACTCATGATAAATGAAATCTCTAAAAACTGCTCAAGTGTCCCCATGTCGGGGATTAGACAGGTATAGTCATGAGAATCTGCAAATTCTGAAAATTCCTCTACCACTACGAAGAGCATGAAATTCTCCCATTTCAAATAAAATTACACCAAAAAAGGAACAAAAATGAGCAAGATATGGCCATTTGAAGTTGAACTCCAATTTCAAAAATGCAAATGAGAGGGGGTCCAAAAAAATTTCAAAATACTGCTGATGTAGGCTGACATCAACAAATCATGAGCTTAAATTTGATCGTTGTATGCCCGTCAAAATGGTCGTTCGAACCCCCTTGGCCAGACGTACAGAAAGTGCCACGTGGTAGTCTGTGAATGGTTCTATACTGTACAAAAAATCTGACGTGGCAAAACCAAGTGGTAGGCACAGCTGGCATGGCAATATAGATAGTGATGTGTATGTCCACGTGGCAATGGGGATTGTGAAATCCATATGATGACCTAGCACTGACCGGATGTCAACTATGTAGTGATTGTGCGGTAGTGTGCAATAAATGAATGTCGTGTGGCAACTGAGGTGTCGGTGTGGATTGTCTATGTGGAGTGTGCATAGAGGGAGGAGTCACTGGGAGACGAGGAGTTGTCGGTCTAATAGGGTGTGTCGGTGGGTGGTGGTGTGAGGTAAACCAGTGGGGAACATAGACCGGTCGGAGGAGTTGGGGATGCTGATAGCAGTCACCGGCGAAGGACAACCCCAACTGGAGGTACACGGTACACCAACCACGGTGGAGAGAGCACGGTGGCATAGGGAGCTGAGCGTGGGAGGGGTCTCGAGCAGAGCGCAGGCAGCTGAGAGTCGGGAAAAGCATAGACCGCCGAAGGTTGAAGACCCGATGGAGAACACAGGTAGCGCTTGTCAGAAAACCAGGCAAGGGTTGGCCGAGGTGGCGGTGGTACAGTCCTTGTGTAAAAATAATTATGCAGAACACGACAGGGTACAGGGTGGGGGTTGACAAAAACCCCCCCAAAAAAATTTGTTTTTTTATTTTTTAAATAAATAAAACTTTTACAATATACTCGACATAAAAAAATTCTGTGAATTTATAAATAATATTTTGAAAAATAAAATTCGCAGAAATTTTTTTAAAATATATATTTTTTTTACAAAATTCGTACAATAATAGCAAAATTGGTAAAAAAATTTCCCTCACCAAAATAGGCCAACTTTATACTCAATTTTTATGGGAATGGCCTACCAGACTCAGCTGTGATGTCCAAATCGTTGTATGACACCCCCAAAACGAGCAGCACCCCAGATCCAAAATTTGAAGCCTCCAAAATGTCTCCAAAAGACTAATCAATGAAGCCCTCTAGGCTCTGATACCATGTGAGATTATTCCAAGATCAAGAGCTCAATGAAAAGTACAATAGAGAGACAAAATAGATGATAGGAATAAACTATATTCTATCAAGATGAAAATACTGATCAACTCGATCATCAATCAATCAATTAATCAATTACATACAATGAATATGAGCCTTCTTATATAGGCAAGGCTATATGGATATGTGAGCATACAAACATGACATGTGGCTCAATGAGAAACAAGGGTAGGTAGGAGAAACAATAAAATATTTTGCATGAGGTGGATCACCCACCGAAGGTGGAATGTAACAAAAAGATCACAAAAGGTGGAAATTCTCCTACACACATTATCCCAATGCGGCACAAACACCCAAGTGTCTCATACCCAAACTACTATGATATGCATGTACCTAAGTAAACTTAAGTAAGGTGTAATAATATCCAACATGAATAATTAATTACACCAACACATTGCATACACTAACTTGAATGAAATATAATTTCAATCAACTATTTCTCCTATTACTATTTATATATTGTCACAACCCTTGTGTATGCTATAGGTATAAAAGAAGTAAAAAGCATGTACAAATGCTCTCTCTAAAACTAATTATGACTCTATTTCTTGTTCTTTCTACTTTTAGTTCTACCTCTTAATCTATTGGGTCTTCTTTATCAACTTCATCGGGTCCTAACACTAGGGAATTTGTCCTTGAATCTTTCACCAATCAAATTAATATTGTAGGATCAAATGGATTGAATGCTACTAGATTTGGATATGTTGGATATCTATCTTGGTATCTCGACCTAGAGGATCCATAATGAATGTATCCACACTTTGACATACTTACACTTCTTATACATGCCTTAGTATCTCATGGCTCTATTAATTATGACTATTGTCATGCCTTAGTATCTCATGGCTCTATTAGTTATGACTATGGAATTTACTCCACATCTATATGTGTTATTGATAATCCTCTTTCTTCTAGAATAGAAAGAGATTTTGATACCATTTATGCCACTTGTGCTCTATCCACCTCAACCTTTGTCATAGTACACACACACACATATCTATATGTATGTATGTATGTATGTATGTATGTATGTATGCATGTATGTATGTGTATTTATGTATGTGTGTGTGTATGTATATATATGTACATGTAACACACACACACACACACATATATATACATACATACATATAGATATATGTATACATATATGTATAAGTATATGCACAATATGTATATGTATATATGGACATACACACACATGTGTACATATTATATGTACATAGATATATATGCATGTATATGTATACACATATAAATATACATATGCATACAAGTATATGTATGTATGTACACACACACACACACACACACACACACACACATCCATACACACACATACATATGTATGTATGTATGTATGTGTATATATGCATATATGTATACGTATATATGTATATGTATGTATGCATGTATATGTATGTATGCATGCATGTATGTATATATATATATATATAGCTATATATTTATATATAAATGTATATATGTATGTATACATACATACATAGATACATACATACATACATACATAAATTGGAATTCATGAAGTCATATATTAATATTCACCCATGTAAAGGGGAAAATTTGATTTGGCAATTTGAAACATTAGAGAAATCACCAAATCAATTTTCGCTTTTGGGGGAGGAATTCCTTTACATTCAAAAAAAGGGAAAAATCTAGTAGATTCAATCAGAAAATGAGATAAGGACTAAATACTAAGTAGATTGATTGAATATGATGTGTTTCTCCCTCTTTTGTAAGTTGAAATGTTGATTTAGGGTAAACTATCTAATTTGAAGACAAATCTGAGAAAATAATGAGTTACTGCTTCGGGATTTTGTCATGCACCTGGATCTAAGTAACATAAGTTGATTCAGATATGCCCTGCAAAAATGCCCCAAAAAATCAGGGACAGTGGTGCTACCTCTTGGTTCTCCGAATTTTTCGTGTGTCAACAAGGGTTTTTTTGTCTTTGCAAATAAAGCTTAATTCCATAAGTACAGTTGTGCACCTTTTTCCTGCACACAGAAAGAAGGGGGAAAAGGTTGGGAATAGGGGTTTGCCTAAGTCAAACCCCTTTTTGGAATCAACCTTGAATGAAATATTGCAAATGCTTTAAATAAATGATGGAAAGGTATACCTTCATATCTGCAATGAATGATGGCGATGCTTTGCTTCTTGAATGTAATCACATATGTTGTATGAAATGGCATGAACATGAAAAAACCCTAACACACAAACACATGCTTGCAAATGAATGATGTAATGTTGCTCCACAATGGATAGAAGTGTTACTACTTATCAAGTTGCCATTAGTTTTTATATTCAAAGTCATACTATATACTCTAGTCGGTTAACACTACCAAATCATGTAGTCGATATACACAGAGAAGTCGATATGCATAGTCTAGTCGGTTACAAAAGAAAGCAGTCACAGAATGCGGTACACACCGAGTTGTCTACCAAGTATCTTTTTATAGCTACCGAGCAGCAAAGAAGACACGCCGAGTTGACATACACCGAGTGAAACGTGTTACCAGATACATTGAACCTGGACATGCATATGAAAACGTGTTACAAGATCGAGGCACATCTAACTGTTATCACATTGGAAATTGCACTAGAAGACTGTGTATGATTACGAGGTCAATCTAACCAATGAAATATTTTGTTTAGTTATTCATTCGAGGAATCTTGTTTGTAAGATCGAAGCAATGAATTGGATCACCGTTTTAAGAGATCTATTTATACAGCATGAGTTAAGTGTATGTATGCATGAAAAAAGACTGTTATAGAGACACAGAGGTCACCGAGAAGGTATTCAGAGAACAGTCAAAGAATAGAGTAAAAAGAAGGGTTTACCGAGTTACTATATGGGTTACTGAGGTATGCTATAAGCAAGGTAATCTATTCTGAGCACATAGAATCTGCTATAACATTTCAGATGTAAATTTGCAGATATTTGTAATGATTTTATTGTAATATTGTGAAGTTGTAAGAGAAACCTTTAACAGGGTAAAAGACTCTAATCAAGTCTATAAATTGTAAAGCCTCTAACCAGGTACAGCATTCAAAATAAATGTTGTAAAATCCTTTAGCAAGGTAGATCTAACAGATCTTGTTACTCCTAACAGGGTAAGCTATCAAAAATAGCTAAAATGTAGCTCTAACCGAGCATTCTTTATTATTGCAGTAGTGAAGTTGTGGGTGTCATCCCCACCGCAGTTTTTCTCTCTAACCAAGAGTTTCTACGTAACCAAAATATATGTGTTATGGAGTGAATCATGTATGATTGTTATCTATTTGTTTTAACTTTATTTTATGTTACTGCACTATTATGTTTATGCATAACAGTAAAGTTATTATTGAAGAAAATTTTTGGAGTACTGATTCACCCCTCCCCTCTCAATACATTAGCTTTTCATATTGGGCCTAACAATTGGTATCAGAGCTTGAATCTTGGAAAAGGGTTTAACTACCTAAAGAGAAAGATCTTATCAATGGAAGGCTATAAACAATCTCGGAGGATTGTGTATCTGCAAGAAGAGTTGGATCATGCTAATCAAGTGATTGCAGACATGCAAAGACAAATGCAAAAATCTCTGAAAGTAAGAAGAATATTATCTAATGATTTGCAGGATTCTCAAGAGTTAGTGGAACAAATTGAGACATCATCTGAGAACAGTATATCTAAAGAGACTGAAGAAATGATTGGAGTATTGAAAGAAAAGAACAAAGCATTGGTTGATCAACTAAAAGCAATGAAAAGAGAACATGAACATTTCAGTACACAGATGACTGAAAATCTAGATGCATTGAGGATAGCTAAGGATAAAGAAAGAGATCTACAAAGAGAGAAACAACAACTTGAAGTCTTAGTATCTGATAAGAATGATGAAATCACAAGGTTGACTGGGATTCAACAAAACCTATCAGATCAACTAGGTTATGCACATCTTGATGCAATTCTGAAAAATGATGAGAACCAAGCATTGAGACTTGAAGTATCAAGGTTGACCGATGAACTTGAAACAGAGAAGAAATCCAAAGAAACACTGAAGAAGATTTATGAAGCATCAAAGATGTTGGATGAGCAACTGAATACAAGAAGACCCAACAAAGATGCAAGACTCGGTTACAAAGGAAAAGACTCTACCGAGAAAGGAATTCAAACTACCAAGAGAGGAGAATCATCAAAGCAAGCTAGAAACGGGAATAACATCAAAAGAAAGAAGCCTATTTGCTACTACTGTGGAAATCAACGTCATACTGCCAACATGTGCCAAATCAGAAAAGGTAAGCAACCGAATATCACTAAGTCCAATGGTTATTGTTACAATTGCAATAAATATGGTCACACATCTAATCAATGTAGGATAAAGTCTGTTAACAACTATCAGAAGGCAAAATTCAAAGGGTTTTGTAGAAACTGCAATAGATATGGACATAGTACCGAGAAGTGTTGGCTTAAGCAAAAGAACTACATGTGGGTTGTACACCGAGCAAACACTAGAGGTTACTGAACTCACACAGATCCTTACCGACAATATGCAGTAGTACCATGGGATTACAATACAAGGATATGGTGCGAATGTTGTGGAAGATATGGACATATTAGTGCCAACTGTTTTATAAGGTTTGGAATGAACAACCGAAGATCATGGAGAAATCCTGGTATGGCATGTTTTCATTGTCACAAAGTTGGACACTTGGCTGGAGATTGCAGAGATCAACCTAGAGGAGACACTGAAGAGATAAAAGAAAAATTGAAGATGATTTGGAAAAAGAAGGAAATCATGACAAATGAAGAAATCACCTTACCTACCGAGTTAGGTGCACCTATTCCAAATTAATTAGAAAAGGTATGAAGGGACTGCATTCTCTGAAAGTTAAAACCATAATAGTTCCTATTCTATTATGTACTAAATTCAAAATCTACATAGTCAAGATGCATTAGTAAGTTTGAAATTCTATCAAAAGTACTTTATAGGAAACCTGTCAAGTTGGTGTATACAAGAAGCCTGTCAAATCAGTAAATGAAGGAAATTTGGTTACTCGATTAAAATGAAAAAGGAGAGTAAATCGGTTAAAAGGTGAACCGAGTGCATTTAATGTTTTTGACCTAACCCGCACGGAGCCTGATAAGGTATTTTGTGTACTTAAAAGCATTTTCGCGGTCATTTTCATTCACCAAGTTTTCAAGAGAGTAGAGCAGAGCGAATCAAGGCGATCAAAACCTCATTCAAAGCAAATCCAAGGTATTTACATCAATCTCATCACACTGTTAAGCTAGTTTACCAATCTTATTGAATTGTTATTATCTATTGAGTGTGAAACGTTTGTCGTTTGTAAACTGTCAAACCCTAAGGATAGTTTGCTAGTTTTACCTGAAATCTATAACGGCGCCCAAGATCCAAGATCCCGTAGTTGTCAAGAATGTAGAGAAGCCCTCTCTGAAATACTCTTTGACTCCTAAAGTCGCCTCCGAACCGGATGACAAAACTGCCTTTTCACTCATCCCAGATCGAGTCTTGTTAGTCGAAGATGTGAGATTCTTCACCAAATGTCATGTTGAAGAACGCGGTCATGTTGAAATAAGTGACACCTATGATGAACTATGTACCGATGGTGTATTAAACAACAAGTATGAACACATCAAAATCAAAGGATTGATTGAAGCCCTAACCTGTCCTCGTGTGTTCAAGCCCCAATGGGTTAAGTTTGTTTTGAGCAGAGTTCATGATGATTTCATGTGGCTAGAAGAGCAACCATTCAAATCACCAAGGAAATCATTCATGTGATCACTAGTTATCCTATCTATGATTATGCACGAGCTCAAAAGATGATATCACAGAAGGAATTAATCAGTTTAACTGGAGTAGAATCTGATTACAGAGGACTGAAACTGAACAATGTCACTGATGCAGAACTTAAGTTTGCCATTAGAGTAATTGGTTACTGCTTAATCCAATCAGCAAGGGAAAACAGTGTACCCTATGCCGCAGTTGACTTAGCTTATAAAATTGTGAAAAAGGGAATGAAAGTTGACTTATGTGAAGTGTTATTGAAAAACTTGTTTGAGAACCTGAACACAATAAGGAAGCCGAAGAAGAACAACTCGGCAAATACACTAAAGTTTGGTTCACTTTTTGTATGCATGTTTTTCTACTTTGAGAAATTCTTTCCATCAGTTGGTAAAGTAGTTTGGGAGCTACACCGACCAATCACCCATCAGATTAATGACTTTATCAAGAAGCTAGGAGATAATTTCAATGATGTAATGGATGATTACTTTAGCAAATTTCAAGAGAAGATGCACAACAGGTACCGGATTCCACTCCAGCTGGTAGAGAAATATAAAGATGATATATGCTTTGAGGTAGACACTGATTACTGTTATGTGAATGTTGTGGAACCAAGGACTCAATATTTGCCACCTATGGGTTACGAGATTGACTTTGACATCACACAACAACAAATTGATGCATTTCTTACATTGCCAAGGCATGCTACCGAGCTAATATATGGTACTTATGAAAAAGTTAAGGAAAAGGTTAAAATGAGCATTGTAGTACCCAAAGCTACAAGAAAGGCTACAAAGATGATTAAGGCATTATCTAAGAAATTCGGAGAAGACTCTTCCTCTACACTTGTCAAAGGCACTCTTGCCATCACTGAAGAGGAATCAGAAGCTCAAGAGGTAGCAATAACACTGAGCATCGAATTGCCTAAGGGTAAAGTGTTGAAAAGAAAGAAACTAGACACTTCAAAGGCCCTACCGACTCCACCTCCAACAAAGAGACCTAACACAAGAGCATCTAGAGCATCACCGAGTAAGAAACAAAAGAGTGTTACTGTTCCCAAGGTAACAAAGACATATAAGAAATCTACTTGGAGACTCATTCTGGCAAAAGAGTCTAGTGATATAGAATCAGAAGATGCCAACAAATTCCAGATTGTAAAGAGCAAGAAGGTAAATATACATAGTGTTGAAAACTTTTGTGCTAATCTGAAAGAATATGGTGGATTTGGAGGATTTAGATATGTCAAGTATGAGACTAGAAATAATGATGAGAAGAGACAAATTGAAGAAGTTGTCATCTGCACACTTCTAAAGTTTCGGCTAGCTCCATTAGAACTAGTAAAGTCACTTCCAAATCAACTTTACTTGCATATTGATAATAGGTGGAAATATGCAATGGACTCAGAGAAACAAATCAGAGAAAGAAGTCTAGTCCATCTATTTCCTGATATATCTGTAGCAGAAATTAAGGAACATTTGATAACCTACAATTCTAATTTTCTTGTCAAACAGAGAGTCTTAAAACTGATGAATGGGCTATACATTGACGTAGAAAAGGAGACAAAAGCAAAATGGCAGGAAATCTTCAAAATCAAGTATGTCGGTGAACAAGCTACAGTTGAAATTGTTGATGTCACTGAGCACGAAACTGATGTCACCGAGCAAGGTCCTGATGCTACCAAGCAAGACTCGTCTGACACTATTCAAATTGATGAAGATGTCATGGATGCAGAAGGACCGGAGCAGGAAATGATAGAAGGCACTACATATGCAAAACTTGTATCTAGTGAATCCGTTTTAGAACAAGTTCAGCCTTATCCACCGGTCAAGCAACCTATCTCTACCGAAGCTCCTCAAGATACAGCATAAGGCACCGAAGGTCACCAGTCTAAAGCAGCAGAAGGTACAACTCAAGAACAGACCTCTCAAGCATTGTCAAGCACTGAAAATGTTGCAGTTGAGACACCCAGTACCGAGACACCAAAAGACACCACAGCGGCTACAGGAACCGACCAAAGTGTTGCCTCTACCGAACAACCTACCAAGGGTCAACAAACCTCACAAGCTATTGTCTTGGTCCAACCAACCAAAGGTAAAGAGAAGAGGGTAAAAAAGCATAGTTTCAAAGTTTATTTATCTAAACCAATAGTGTTGCCCAATGTGGATATCTCAAAATTAAAGGGGCAAGCACTCATTGATTTTGGTGAACTATGCAAAGCAAAGGCCGGACAAGAAAAATAGATGGCCATACAAAAGAAGAATAAAGTACTTCAGAAGGTGAAGACACTGCTATCAGCTATGTTACCTATAGCTACAGTGTTAACCGATGCAGCCATCCACATTCAACTAGATGAACTCCTTAATCAAATAGAAACATCCGGAGTTGATGCATCTGAGTATTTGAGCAAGCTAAAAGACAAGGAGCTTACTGCAAAAATGATAGAAGAAGTCCAGAAAGCTCTAGCTATTGGCAAAGTCAAACTTGTCAAATTCATTGCTGAGTTGTCCCCTCAACTCAAGCATATTCTTTATTTATTTCAGAAACTTTGTACATTTTCTATATTCATTAAAGATATCAAGAATAAAACTGATGCAATTGAGAAAGAGATCACTGATCTCTCAAATAAGTTGACCACAGAGCCAAATTCAATTCAAATTCTTTATACAAAGCTTCAATAGCTCATGGCTCAACAATTGGAACTAAGAAATGAAGAACACAAGATCAGGATGGATATAATGACACTCCAGACATTATTCCTTCCTTATCTTTCATCAGTTCAAGAGCAGATCAACCGAGCTACACACCTATCTACTACACAAGAGGGAAGCACTCTTGATGGCTTAATATCACTATTGGTTGATATTCAAACACAAAATTCTTTAATGGAAAGTGTAAAGGATGCACTCTCAGTCACTCTCACCGATGCCCGGAAAAAGTATAAATCTATTTTTGATCAATTACCACACCCGGATGGAAATTAAGTTTTTGATGTTTGTCCAAAAGGGGGAGTGATACTATATAGTGGGAGCAATATAATATATTTGGGGAGTGATACAGTTTTGGTGATACAATGATACAGTTTTGATATAATATTTGGAGTATAGTATATAGGGGGAGTATACTGAGCAAAGTATGCAGAGTAAGCAGAGCACACAAGCATAGAACCGAGCATGCAAAATCAGAGTTATGTACAGTATAATGATAAGGGGAGTATATCTGAATATACTATTTCATTGACTATTGTATATAGTGTCAAGTATAGTCATTTTGCAAAGTATATAGATTTTTGAGTTATGACTTTGAAAGTAGTTTTTGTCAAACATCTCAACTAATGTCAAAAGGGGAGATTGTTACTACTTATCAAGTTGCCATTAGTTTTTATATTCAAAGTCATACTATATACTCTAGTCAGTTAACACTACCAAATCATGCAGTCGATATACACAGAGAAGTCGATATGCATAGTCTAGTCGGTTACAAAAGAAAGCAGTCACAGAACGCGGTAAACACCGAGTTGTCTACCAAGTATCTTTTTATAGCTACCGAGCAGCAAAGAAGACACGTCGAGTTGACATACACCGAGTGAAATGTGTTACCAGATACATTGAACCTGGACATGCATATGAAAACATGTTACAAGATCGAGGCACATCTAACCATTATCACATTGGAAATTGCACTAGAAAATTGTGTATGATTACGAGGTCAATCTAACCAATGAAATATTTTGTTTGGTTATTCATTCGAGGAATCTTGTTTGTAAGATCGAAGCAATGAATTGGATCACCGTTTTAAGAGATCTATTTATACAGCATGAGTTAAGTGTATGTATGCATGAAAGAAGATTGTTACAGAGACACAGAGGTCACCGAGAAGGTATTCAGAGAACAGTCAAAGAATAGAGTAAACAGAAGGGTTTACCGAGTTACTATATGGGTTACTGAGGTATGCTATAAGCAAGGTAATCTATTCTGAGCACATAGAATCTGCTATAACATTTCAGATGTAAAGTTGCAGATATTTGTAATGATTTTATTGTAATATTGTGAAGTTGTAAGAGAAACCTTTAACAGGGTAAAAGACTCTAATCAAGTCTATAAATTGTAAAGCCTCTAACCAGGTACAATATTCAGAATAAATGTTGTAAAATCCTTTAGCAAGGTAGATCTAACAGATCTTGTTTCTCCTAACAGGGTAAGCTATCAAAAATAGCTAAAATGTAGCTCTAACCAAGCATTCTTTATTATTGCAGTAGTGAAGTTGTGGGTGCGATCCCACCGCAGTTTTTCTCTCTAACCAAGAGTTTCTACGTAACCAAAATATATGTGTTATGGAGTGAATCATGTATGATTGTAATCTATTTGTTTTAACTTTATTTTATGTTACTGCACTATTCTGTTTATGCATAACAGTAAAGTTATTATTGAAGAAAAGTTTTGGAGTACTGATTCACCCCTCCCCTCTCAATACATTAACTTTCCATATTGGGCCTAACAAGAAGAATAACATGCAGCCTTGAAGACCTCTAGAGATGCTTGATGATGAATGCTTGATTGCTTGAATCTAGTATCTGTCCCTTTCTATGTTATCATGTTATCACCTTATGTCCAAATGAGAGGGGAAGACCTCCTTATATACTTGTATGTCATCAAAATTATTAATTTTCTGATATAGGCTGACATAGAGCAAGGTTTACCGCTTAGATTTGAGATGGGGCCAGGGGTTTGAATTGGGTCCCAATTAGAGAGGACCAAGGTGTAGCACCCTGGTCCTAGTGAGGACAAAGGCACCACGCCCTGGTCCTACCCCAAATTGGGCTAGGTTAAGGGGTCCCAGCAAGGTACAAAGTGAAAATATGAAGTTTATTACATGGCAGAGGCATAAACAGGGCCCTGTCAAGCATGAGGATGAAAACACTAAGGCGAGGGCCTCAAATACGGTGAAAATTGCAAGGAGTGCAATTTTAGGACGCTGCAACCCCATAGGCACCAAGTGATCAATTTCACATAACAACATTAGGTTTTATTAGCATATTTTTAATAAGATAATGTATCGCCATAAAATCACATCATCATCTTGAAGCTTGAGTACTTAAGATCTCTTGTTGCGGACTTAAGATCTCTTGTAGCCAATGATAATCAATGATTGTAACAACTCCTCCAAAACTCAAAATGCATCCTCAAGCTCAATATTTGGCCTCATTATGCCTAAAATTTAATAATGCAAAAGTAGTAACCATATTATTCAAGATTCACTCTATCCAAATCTCTGATAATTTCTTCAAACTTAATGATGTGATACATGGAGTGATCATCATAATATTTTGTTGTTTTTTATTTAATAATGTGGACAAGATCCTCATTAATATGGAAGTCAACATCTATATATATGTTTATATGTATGTATATGTATGCATGCATGTATATATGTATGTGCATGTATGTATGTATGTATATGTATACATATCTATATATGTATGCATGTATGTATGTATGCATGCATACATACATACATACATACATACATACTGTAGCATCATAAATTGTACACCTTTATTAGTGTATCCAATTTCACACTCGCGTAGCACCCATTTTAGTATTTCCCTTTCCTCTATGCATTATATGATATTTATTATAATTAATTAATAAATAATTCAATATTATGTGTCTTATTCCAGTTTGCTACACTCTTATTTGGTCCCATGGTTCTAGGTGTGCCCTTTATTTTTTAAATATCCTAATTTATACTTATCCTGCCCCAATTTCAATTTTCAAGGCATATTCCACATATCTATATGTTGGCATTACATTAAGTTTATTGGCATGAGGATATTGAGAAGGTTGTTGGAGATCGATGATATAATTGATAAAGGATGATTACTGTCTTAATAATATTATTTTGTCATTGATGTCGAGCAATTGATTTTCTGATTCAGTATGATGTTGCCATATCTTAAAGAGTATGTTTTGATGAGTATAAAGATGTCGGTAAGTGACACTGAAAGAATGTGAAAATGAAGGGGAGTAATAAGTTATTCAATGGGCAACTATTACCGAGTTAGA
The DNA here is from genome assembly GCF_030272615.1 of Cryptomeria japonica. Lineage (NCBI taxonomy): Eukaryota > Viridiplantae > Streptophyta > Pinopsida > Cupressales > Cupressaceae > Cryptomeria > Cryptomeria japonica. The sequence continues at coordinate 252,975,601 of NC_081414.1, forward strand.
CAGTGATGAGATTATGATATTTTGATTGTTTTGATATCCTATATATGTGTATTTGAAGATTGAATAAGAAGGAGAAAAGATTTCATGTAATAGAATGAGTAAAGGTTTGATACTATTCTATTTTACCGAGCAAGGAGCCAATCGGTAAACTCCAAGGTTATTAGTGTCAGTTAAAGAAGGAAGAAGTCACCAAGCATCGTCAGCAAGCAAAGCTACCGAGACAGTAACCGAGACAAATATAGAATGTCTACCGAGTAAAGTTCATAATTAATTGAGTATCAACCGAGCAGTAACAGAATGCATTGGATGAATAAATACATTATTAAATGAAGGATGCCAATGAGCTGGAGATTTATAGAAGATTGGAATGTCATGCAAGAAGTTTGTTAAGGATCAACGGCAATGAAAATTCAAGAGTTAGATCTACAGCACAGATTGAACGATCATAACCAAGCACAAGTACCAAGGAAGGAATACAAGTTTCAAGGCAAGATAAAACGTTTTTCAATTCGAAGGATTCAATGAACCTAGTCAAGTTTGAAGATCTGATGGCTAATATTAATCATGGGAAATGTGATTAAGGAGATTAAGTGGTTAGGAATTGCTTATAAATAAGGAAAGTTGATGAACAAAGTATGCGTGCAAAATAAAAGAACAGTGATGCTACAGAAGTGATTACAGAGTACAAAAGATTGAAGATCTGATTGAAGAACAGAGTAAGAAGCCCAGCAAGGAGGAAGATAAGTCTTATGACAAGATTATTTTGAGCACATAGAGTCTGCTATAACATTTTAGATGTGAAGTTGCAGATATATTTTATTACTGTTATTTATTTTTGTAAGTGACAAGAAATCTCTTAACCGAGTGGACCTAATAGTCTTATTTGTAAATCCTCTAGTAAGGTAACATTCTAATTGAGTGTTTGAAATCCTTTGACAAGGTCACTTCTAACAAAGTGCAAGATTCTGATAGATCTGAGGGAAATCCCTTCACCGGGTCACATCTAGTAATGTGTTTATGTAATCTTTAATAGGATTGGCTTTTAACCGAGCATACTCTAGAAGAGTATATTTTCTTTGTGGGTCCAAACTACCATAGTGGTTTTTCCCTATTTGGGTTTCCACATTAAATCTGGTGTTAAATGTGTTTTGATGTTTCAAGTTTATCAGTTTATAAGTTTGAATGATTTACAGTCATAGGTGCATATCAAGTAAGTTCTACCAAGGTTGAATCTGATTAGAACATTGAATTGTGAGTTTATATGTTTCACCCCCCCTCTCATTTAACTAACGATTGGTATCAGAGCTAGAACTTCGAAAGAAAATTTTAAAGGAACTTGAGGCAAGATCCGAAGATGTATAAAAGGGATGCACCAAAGTTGAATAAGTCAAGTTTCTCCACATGGCAGAAAAGGATGAAGCTGCACTTATCAGGAATTGGAGAATATGCAACATATTATTCAGGAGAATGATTACACTGCACCTAGCATCTACCCTATGACAATGGAAGAAATAAAGGCAAAACAATAACATATTCAAGCAATGATTGAAATTACATCAGCATTGACCGACTCAGAGTTTAATGATCTAGAAGGTTGTAATGATGCCAAATCTATGTGGAATAAGCTTATATTTGTGTATGGTGGTGATGAACATGTTCAAAGAGAAAAACTAGATAGTCTAAGAGGACAACTTAAATCCATGAGAATGAATGAAGGTGAGAACATAATCCAATATAATACAAGGTTAAAGGAAACTATCAATCAAGTCAAAGGAGCAGGAGGAACTATTGAAGAAAAGGATGTAACAAGTAAGTTGCTGAGAACACTTCTACCTGCTTATGACATTTGAGTCTCTGTAATTAATGAATTAAGGTCTGTACCAAACATGCCAGTCTCTTTGGATGCTACTATCGGTAAGCTACATGCTTTTGAGTTAAGTAATTTTGATAACAGTGGGTCTTCAGTAAGCAAAGTTGAATCTGCATTCAGTTCTTTTCATCTTGGTGAATTTGATGATTACAATGATAGAATGTATAAGTATGTTGAAGGAAATCACAATGGAGCAAGTGAGAGGTTTCACAAAAACATGGAAGAAGTACACAAACTATATGAGGAAATCAGAAAGCAAGAAGAGTTTGAAGCATTATTGGCCAGAAGGTTACCAAGAGGCAAAGGTAAGTATAAAGGAAATTTACCTTTAAAATATTTTAACTATGATAAAATTGGACATATGGCTTCTAACTGTCCTGACAAAGAATGTAGTGAAAAGAGAGAATACAGAGATGACAGACAAAAAGACAACCAATACAGAGGGCACCGAGACTTCAGAAGGAGAGATAGAAAGACATGCCTAGTAGTTGATGAGGAATCCAATGATGATAAATCTGATGGGACTGAGACAGAGAAAGTTGTATATGTGGCTATCAAAGATGGATCAGATGAAGAAAGGTATGAAGAAAGGTATGAAGAAAAAGCCTTAATATCACACATAAATAATAATGATTCTTGGATCATAGATAGTGGATGCTCACATCACATGACAGGTGATAAATACAAGTTTGTTAAATTAGAAGATTATGATGGAGGTTATGTACGATTTGGTAATGATGCACCATGTCCTGTGAAAGGTAAAGGTTCTATCACACTTCTTGACAATGCTAAATGTGATGATGTATATTGGGTTGAAGGTCTAAAATACAATTTGTTGAGTGTAGCACAGCTAAACAATACAGGATACCGAATAGAATTTCAGAAAGGAATTGTCAAAGTTCATGACAAACATGGAAAGTTGGTTGCTACCGGGACTCAAACAAGAGGTAATACATTTCATCTTGACTCAACTCGGAACAATTGTCTGTATGCAAAAATAGAAGATACCTGGTTATGGCATAAAAGGTTTTGTCATGTAAATTTTGATAACCTGATCAAAATAAGTAAGAAGCACCGTGAAGAGGTCTACCGAGCTTGGAAAAACCTGAGAATGCAATATGTCGAGGATGCTAGATGCGGCAAAATAGAAGAACATTGATGTTGCAGAAGTTATTACAGAGTACAAAAGATTGAAGATCTAATTGAAGAACAGAGTAAGAAGCCCAGCAAGGAGGAAGATAAGTCTTATGACAAGATTATTTTGAGCACATAGAGTCTGCTATAACATTTCAAATGTGAAGTTGCAGATATATTTTATTACTGTTATTTATTTTTGTAAGTGACAGGAAATCTCTTAACCGAGTGGACCTAATAGTCTTATTTGTAAATCCTCTAGTAAGGTAACATTCTAATTGAGTGTTTGAAATCCTTTGACAAGGTCACTTCTAACAAAGTGCAAGATTCTGATAGATCTGAGGGAAATCCCTTGACTGGGTCACATCTAGCAATGTGTTTATGTAATCTTTAACAGGATTGGCTTATAACCAAGCATACTCTAGAAGAGTATATTTTCTTTGTGGGTCTAAAATCCCACAGTGGTTTTTCCCTATTTGGGTTTCCACGTAAAATCTGGTATTAAATGTGTTTTGATGTTTCAAGTTTATCAGTTTATAAGTTTGAATGATTTACAATCATAGTTGCATATCAAGTAAGTTCTACCGAGGTTGAATCTGATTAGAACATTGAATTGTGAGTTTATACGATTCACCCCCCCCCCCCCCCCTCTCATTTAACTAACACTATACATTATGGTTTGAGCCATTGAGTTGGAATCGATATTAAAACTCCATTATTTTGCATTCCCCGAAACTAGAAAAAAGTTGTCGGGACTAGGGAGACCTACCACCCTGGTCTGACACTTTTTTCCCCAAATTTCAGAAGGATAATATGGTGGTCCTATCTATTTCAAATCCTGCTCCATGTGAAAATATATCAAATCTAAATTGGCCTAAAGGTGATTTCAATTATGAAATCTCTATATAAGGCATCCCTCTCAATTCATTTTCAACTGTACTTACTTTTTTACATAAATGGATGTTATTTTTACTATTGATGGTATATCTAGGTCAACTTTATTGACTATTATTAGTATCATTAAATGATTGTCAATATAGGTGAGGCTTTAAATGGTGAAATATAATTTAAATAAGAACTATAAATGTCCTTCTATCTCGGGGTTCACCTAACTATTCAATTTCTACATCTCATTATTTTCACATTACTTTGGTAGTTTTCCCTTCTATTAATTCCTAGTAGCTAAGTAAACTATAAATAATGGGAACACCCAATCTAACCCCTATTCTTGGTGGATGATATTAGTTATGCAAGAATTGTGATCTAACATCTTCTATACCCTCCTAAGGAAATTGAATCATTTGATCATATTTTAGTGACTAAATATACATGTTAAACATTTTTATATGTGTTGTCCTATTTTATTTAGTATCTAGTTATGAATATAGAGGAAATAGGGCGTCATTCCCATTTTCATGTTGCATGTACCATTACCATGAGGCGAAATAGGTAACATAGTTCTCATTCACCTAATTTTATTAAAATCTCTTTACCACCTTATCCCTACTTTTGGTGTTTCAACTACTACCGTTGGGTCTCAATCTAGATATATAGCAATCTCTTCTTTAATAGTATAGGGTGTACATTCTATTTAAAGGACCTAGGTTATATGCTTTGGTAATGAAAAGTACAATGGTTAGTTGATTTATCCTACTAATAGTCATTTTCTCACCATTTGTTGCATTCTTTCCAGTCTTAGGTATATAATATATTATAAACCTCATATAATGCACATATATAGATTGTATAAACTAGATCAATTCTTTGTGTTCTTATCAATTGCGTTTTCACTTGTTTCCTTTCCCATTGCTCTAACTAATTATGCTTCTACCCTCCTAGACTCTGCTAGGTCATTTTGGGAAATAGTATCCATAAAAGTAGTTAGGATTGGCAATTATAGTTGGTTGTACTACCACACTTATATGTAACTTACCTAGTCTATTGAAGAGAACCAAGAAATTTTAAAAGTTATTCTAATTCATAATTGTTAAGAATATTGTGTATCAACCTTGCAGTTATAATAGGTTAATATATGAAGCATGAGGGTTGTAAGGGGGGACCCCCCATGTGAGGTTCAAGGGTAATATACCCTTGAAAAAAACACACACACATATATTATAAATTTGGACCATTTATCATCAGCTCATATATCTGATGGTAGAGAAATTGTGTTGTTTTTTCTTCCCCTAGAAGGAAACCTTATTTTATTAGGGCATTGTATTGTGATTGTGCATTGTGATGTATTGTGAGAGTTTGATAGTTGTTGAGTTGCCTTCAGATCCCTAGTTGGTGATACTTCTGAGGGAAATTTCTCTACAAGTATATTGTGATTTTGTTGATTTTTGAGTAATATGTTGGGTGACTTTTGGGGTGTGGGGTTTTTCTCTCGAAAAGGTTCTTCTTATGTGTTGTGGATAGAATGGTAGTTATGTTTATTTTTGTAACTATTTTAAAGATCTAAAATGTTTTTGCATTACCATCATCTCAAGATTAGTGTAAGAATTTGTTCTACTACCTTAGATTCCTTACAAGTGGTATCAAAGCTTGACCAATTTAGGTTTCAGTTGCAGATTGTCATTTTTTTTTAAATAATTTTTTTGGAGTGGTAGATTATGGAAAAGATATTGTGTGATCTTGTTGCATGAATTTTTATATGTTAAGTTCATCAGTGAGAATAGAGGTAGAGATTTTTTTTATAACAATTTTGAGATGTGGAAGCTAAAGATGGAGGAATATTTAATAGATAGAGATTTGTGGAATATTCATGATAATGTTTTCAAGCCTATAGAACCTACTTTGGCTACTCAATATGATGTTATGGACCCTAAACTCAAGGGTCTAATTAGGTTGAACTTGGTAGATTCTCTTTTAATAAATGTCAATGAAGAGACCCCTGAACAAAAATTATGGAACAAATGTGTTGAGATGTATCAAGCCAAATCTTTAGTGAATAAGATTTTCCTGAGAATGGAAGAGGGTGGATGAATTACAGGCCGCCCAAAAGCATTCAATATATTGATGGCTCAATTAGAATATATTGGTGTCAAAATGGATGAGGAGGAGAAATATCAAATCTTGCTTTGTTCTTTTCCTAATTCATGGGATTCTCTTGTTATGGATTTGGGAGTACTTATGTTTGTTGGCAGTTGACACCCATCCAGTTTGGTTGTGTTATCATTGATGGCAACACACATCATTTTGGGTTGAACACTTAACCAGTACTCACCGGTATTCATGATTTGGCAACCGACATTCAAGTCAACTGGCTAACTAGGAACCAGTATATGAAGTAGACATAGGAGATTGATCCAACCGGTCTACACGGCAACAATCAGCGGCATCGATCACAAACTTTAATGTATTTATTTTTATCTAGGCTAACATGTAAATAAATTGTAATATCATTGTAAGCCGACATAAGGCATTCATGTTTATATTTGGGAAGGGTATTTAAGTCAATCTGGTTAGGTTATTTTATATATATACATACAGAGAGAAGGAATATATAGTGGTGTGATATTGTACGAGCAATGTTGATCGACTAAATGCAAATATAATATTTTGTAGTTAGTCTTGGTTATTGGTTTAGAGGTTTGGGATGCGAAGTAAGTTACCGGTAAAGGAGGACACAGTGAAAATCGGTATAGACAATGCTTGAACCGGAACTCATCCAGCATAGCAGATGCATTCTCTAAGTTTAGAATTTTGTTTGTAAACCAGTATTTGGTGTTTGTAGTTAGTGAGGCTCCTTTTGTGATGACCAGTGCGCTCTAGGTTGTTGGCCTTCCTGCATGTGCAGACCCCTATTGTAATATTTATTCATTTGGCCAGTGGATAGATATTGCGGGTTGCCAATCCCACTATGCGTTTTTCCTCTTTGAGGTTTTTCACGTATAAATCTTTGTGTTATGGTGTATGTTCTTGTGGTGGCATCATTTCTACTTACTCTTATATTCTTTTATGGTTACCGGTTACTGAATTACTTTGTTAATAAGGTTAAAATTGATTTCATCGGTAGAACACTTATTCATCCCTCCTCTCAATGTTCTCGGATTCCAACAATTGGTATTAGAGCAACTAAAAAAGATTGACGAGGCTCTTAACTAGTGCATATGTATATATAGGTCTTTTACTAACATCGACAAACTTACAGCTAACCTGGAGATAAAAATAGAAGTGGCAAAGGCCCGGTTGGACATCTGGCTATAATTTTTTATGGTACTCAGTCATTGACCAGTGCTATTGATGGTCAAATTTTGGTTACAAAATATGAGATATCAACCTTGGAGAAAGATATGGACAGGTTAATCCAGCAACCTAAGGAATTGAGAGGGTTGGTAAGTCCCCGGTTGAACACTTTGTTACTTCATAATCGGGAAAGTTAAAAATTGATGAATAAACCCACGCCGAGAGACCTAACTAAAGAAGAACTTCATGCATACATTCTTAATGGGTTTGTATCTATTTTGAGAACATTGAAAACTAGTTGGGATACTTACTTAGGATTTTTGGAGGGTGCTTGCTTGGATATATTCAAGTACATCTAGATCCAGTAAACATATTTTTTTGCCTTGCCTTTGTCATTGATGTCAAAGGGGGAGTGGTTGTTGTGAAAAATGATAAGGACATAAGAAGTAATGTATAGCTCAAGGGGAGCAGAGTCAGTTTTTGGAAGGAACCGGGACAACACTATAGCGACACCGAAATGTGAGTCTAATGGTAGGTAGAGTAAATGAAATAGTTAAGGAGACCCATGAGGCATGGGTAAAATTATTTGTAGATAAACCTGATTTCTTTACTCCACTGGTATTCCCTCCTAAGTCTAGTATTAAAGACACATCAGTTGATGGTAAAGGGAAAGGTATATTAGGTTTGGATTCACCGGTTTTGGAACAGAAACTAACAAAGGATATTCCTTCGGCAGTATCACCTATCATAATGTAGAGAAACCGGTAGATTACACTGAAGCTGTGCATGATAAGCAGGATACACTAGAACAAAACATTCTGGATGTAGAGGTTATTGATGTAGATACAAAAAATAAACAGGTTGATGACATTGAACCTTTGACAAGAAATATACATACAAAAGAGGTTAAGGTTGTGCAGGTTACTGCACCAAGTGGCGAAGCCACTAGTGTCAGTCAGCAGGTTGGAGGGTTGAGTAATTCTTTGTTGGCACTGGGCTCATTCGATCAAGTTGATTTTGGACAAAGGAATATTAAGAAACCAAGCAATTTTGAATTGATGTATGTTGCAACTCAGAAGTTAAGGAAGGATGGATCAGAAGACAAGCAAGTCATTAAGCAGGTCATTCCGGTTTTGCAGCAGCTAGTTCTAGGATACACTAGTTCGGTAGCTAGCCCCTCTGGTAAGCTTAAGAGTTTGACAAAACACATTACAAAAGAGTTTCAAACTCTTCAATTGATATCAAACTGGCAGTTAATAGAGAGATACAATGTAGCTAGGAAGGTTGCTTGTGACAATATTATCATGTCAGACAAGGTGAAGATGACAGAGCAACTAGCAAAGGTTGATGAGGCTCTTAATCAATGCAGTTGTATATATAGGTCTTGTACTTACACCAACAAACTTACAGCTAACTTGGAGGTAAAAATAGAAGTGGAAATGGTTGTTATGAAAAATGATAAGATATAAGAAGTAATGTATAGCTCAGGGGGAGCAGGGTCAGTTTTTGGAAGGAATCGGGATAGCACTTCAGCGACACATTTTTTTCACATGAGTTTGGGGAGATTGTTGGCACTTGACACTCATCTAGTTTAGTTGTGTTGTCATTGATGGTGTAGTACCCCTACTCGTTTGAACTCATTAGACTCATATTTTATTATTATTTGTTTTAAATGGATACATTACCATGATGTGTTATTCAGATTTGTATGACATTATTTCATGCTTTATCTGGATATGAGATGCATAATTTATTTGGAGTATTTCAGTACTTGTGATTTATGGCATTTTATGGATTATTGCTATATACTGACACTTTACTTTATCTATGCAATGTGGAATTATATGTTGTGTGTCTGAGAGTGTATTGGATGCAAGGGGATGATTTTCCTTCACTCATTTCGGTGAGACAAGGAACGTCATGATTCTCCTTCATCGGTGTGTATGTCGTGTTTTCTATATTGTATATATGCATGTGTGGTTCGGTGATACAAGATATTGCAGGTACAAGTACTGGGTAGGTATGGGTTATCGTCTCCACCTGGCTTCATAGGTCTAAGCGTGCCTTATATTTTCCAATGGAAGTGGAGGAGATAGTAGTTGACCCTATTTTACTCATTTACACTCGTGTGAGTGTCGTCAATTGGTTGTCCAGTCAGTTAGTTCGGCCTTCGTATTTTGTTGTTTGATCTTTTTATGAGTATTGGCTTGAGATTTGTTCAGTTTGTGTGTTTTAGTGGATTTGATTAGTTAATTAAGTTTATGGAGTTATCTCATAGTTGATCTATGTATGCATTGAGATTATAAATTTAATTAATTAAAAGAAGTTATTAAATTAAGTTGCAAGCTGCATGATATTAGAAATATATTTTATTTAGATTTTAGTGAAAAATAAATTAGATTAATTTCATTTATTGTTTCCTAGAATTTTAAATAAATAAAAGAATAAATAAATGAATAAAAGAATTCATTAAAATTATAGTATTACTTTAATTTCTTTATTTAGAAAATTAATTAGAGTTGCATGAGAAAAGAAAAGAAAGAAAAATAATTTTTAATTATTGCATGTTAACTTATCCCTTTGTTAGAAAATTGGAAAAGAAAATAAGATTGCTTTTATTACTAAATTTAAGTTTTTGGGAAAAAGATATTCAACCTAGAATTTTAGTTTAAAAAGGAGGAAGAGGTCATTATTTTAGGAGACACAGGAAACAGGTCAGGGATTTAGGTGAAGAAATTTATTTGGAAGCTTGTTGAAAAGATTAGGGCTCTTCTACATATTTCTTCCAGGAAAGCTATACCAAGTTGGGTGGCTTCTTTTGATTGTTATTTTAAGAAAATATTTCTATTTCTTCTATCTTCTGAATGATGTGTGTGTTAAGATGATTGTCATATCCTGTCTGATTAATTTTGTTCTTAGCCAAAGTCCATACCTGAAGCTAATTTCTAGTTTAATGGAAAGAAGGTATTTCTGAGTGTTTGTGGATTAAATTTTGAGAAAATTGGAAAAATTATTATGGCAAATTTTGCCAAGAATTTTGTTGTGCTTGGAAATTGCAAGATTTGGGAGGTATGGGATTTATAAGAGAAATCATTTCATCTTGTTTGTTTTTATTCCGATATTGGTTATGACAGTCTTTTAATTGTATCATTGTGAAATTGTTAATTACTTTAGAAATAAATTTAATTATAAATTAAATTTATTGGGTTATTTACGTTTTGGGAAAATATTTTATTTAATTACAAAAAAAAAAATTGTAAAAGATTAAATTCTGTAAAAATGAATTTATTGGAAAAATTATTGTTTTATTTATGTTATTGAATTTACTGAAAATAAATTAATTTAAAAAATATATATAAAAAAAAAAATTAACCCTGGGTAGCACTACTGACGGTAGTACGGCTACCGTACGGTAGCATGTGCTACCGTGCATAGTGGCAGAGATTAAATGTTTTTTTTTCCGTGCGTACCTTGACATAGCACTTTCGGGTTTTGTGCCCGGGGTTGTGTATTTTGAATTATTTATTAATTAATTTATAATATATAATGTGTGTGTGTGTGTGTGTGTGTGTGTGAAATCTATATATATGTATTTATATATATATATTTATATATAAGTAGTTTGTTTTATTAATATGGGTATTATATTATTTTAGCTTTATTTTAATACTGTGGAAATTAAATTTTGAGTTGTTAAATATATATTTTGTAATATAATTATAAGTGAATTATTTGTAGGTATTCATATAATTATATTATATGAACATAATTTAGTTTATAGTTATATTTATATTTTATGAATGTAATTAGATTATTGTTTGGGTGTTTTCAGAAGAAAAAAATTGTAAATTTGGAGATTTTACATTTATGCTTGAAAACATTAGGAGATTAATTTTTGTGTGATTGATTTAATCTTATTGGACAAATGAAAAATATGATTTGTATTAATATAGTTGTAAATTCTTATTATCTGTAAATTCCTTATTTGCAAGTTATTTATGCTTTTGGTTGTTGTAAGAAAAGATTGCCTGTATTAGGGTCTTGTGTAAGTGGTGTTTGCAGTCAAGCTTAATTCCATTGCAATTCTGGTTGAGTTGTCATTATGTACTATGCTATTTTATGCCCTTGGTCAGGTGTTGTTGTATAACCTTATTGATGTGAGCCATTGTGTGTTTTGTCCAAATGATCAATCTTGGGTTAGTGATTGTGTATCCTTCACCTGTGGTTTGTTAGGATTAGTTATGGTTGTCTATTTCGCCATAGAGTTCTCATAGAGAGACCTTTCCTGTTAGTGTCCTATGAGAGAGAGTGGCTTTCGAGTGAGGGACGTGCCCGAAGTGGATGACAGGATAACCCGTCGAAAGTCAGTTAAAAAGTGATAACCTAATAATATATTGGGGGGGAGTGAAATAAATAGTAATTAAGATAATATACCTCGTGCATAGGTGTAGTGCTTATACAGGGCTCATAATGTTACGAGAAGGCCTGGAATGGCAAACTTACCACCTTGTCTTCACGAAAGGATTGGTAGGGTCCGCATGAGACTTAGTTGGAGCCTGAAGCCAGGAGAGGTTACCAGGACAGAGAGTTGGGACCTAGGAGGCCTACCATGGTAACCATCAAGCTATGCGATGACACTCTCTCCTTAGAGTCACTAGTGTTTTGTGAGTTGAGTCACGTGGATGTTTGCGGAGTCTTGTAATTCTTTTGTGCTTGTCTTATTTTGCTTGCTTGAGGGTTTTCTACTATCTCCTAGCACGGTGGGGTGGTTCCATTTCGGGATCACATGGTCGGGTGGTAGTGCCACTTCCCATCGGATGTTCTGGATTGTATCTTCAGGGGAGGAAAGGCTTCGCTGGTGTTCTTGGTTCATGATTCATGTACCATCTAATGTCCGTGATCATTGTTCAGTTGAGACCTTGTGGTCATTGTATCATATTTTTATGTAACCTTGATATTGTAACTTTGTAATTCGTGGTATTATTGGAAGCCATGTATTTATGGATATTGTAATATTATGTCAGTGGAATGTATGTTAATTCAGTTGCTTTGATATTATGTATAAGTGATTTATAGAAAATTGAATGCATGGGAATACTTGATTCTTTCATTATGGAATTTAGATGTATGTGTAGTTTTAAACTTAAGCGTTTACTTTATCTAATTAAATGGACAATTGGATTAACCATGGTGTTAATATAATCTACAATTAATCTTCGTTGGTAACCCTTAGGAAATTATGTGTTAGTCTTTCGATGTGTTATTAGACGTGCAATGGTTATAGTTAATGCACTTAATCTTTTAAAAAATATATTATTTCACCCTTTAGTTGACTAGTGGTGTTGTTTTCCTTTAGGTTCCTAGCGAGGCATTACAGATGGCAACACACATCATTTTGGGTTGGACACTTAACTGGTACTCATCGATATTCATGATTCGGCAACCGACATTCAAGTCAACCGGCTAACTAGGAACCGGTATATGAGGCTGACATGGGAGATTGATCTGACAGGTCTACACGACAACAATCAGCGGCATCGGTCACAAAGTTTCATGTATTTATTTTTGTCTAGGGCGACATGTAAATAAATTGTAATATCATTGTAAGTCGGCATAAGGCATTCATGTTTATATTTGGGAAGGGTATTTAAGTCAGTCCGGTTAGGTTATTTTATATATATACATACAAAGATAATGAGTATATAGTTGTGTGATATTGTGCAAGCAATGTTGATCGACTAAATGTGAATATCATATTTTGTAGTCGGTCTTGGTTATTGGTTTAGAGGTTTGGGATGCAACGTAAGTTACCAATAAAGGAGGACATAGTGAAAATTGGTATAGACAGTGCTTGAATTGGAACTCATCCTGTATAGCAAATGCATTCTCTCGGTTCGGAATTTTGTTTTTAAACCAGTATTTAGAGTTTGTAGTCAGTGAGGCTCCTTTTGTGATGACTAGTGCGCTCTAGGTTGTTGACCTTCCTCCATGTGCAGGCCCCTATTATAATATTTATTCATTTGGCCAGTGGATAGATATTGTGGGTCACCAATACCACTATTTTTTTTCCTCTTTGAGGTTTTCCACGTATAAATATATGTGTTATGGTGTATGTTCTTGTGGTGGTATCATTTCTACTTACTGTTATATTCTTTTATGGTTAGCGGTTACTGAATTACTTTGTTAATAAGGTTAAAATTGATTTCAATGGTAGAACACTAATTCACCCCCCCCCCCCCCTCTCAGTGTTCTTGGATTCCAACAATGTTATCTTGAAGACTAAAGTTGTAGTGGATTCTTTGCTTTGTGAAGAGAAAAGGAGAAATGTATCCATAAATGCCAATGAAGCCCTAAATGTTCATAAAATACCTAAGGAAAAAGTGAAGAAGGATTAAAATCATGATACATTCAATTCTAAGGAGAGATCCAAATCTCTTGAAAAGTCCAAAGTTATTTATTGGAATTGTGGTAAGCCTGGACAATTTGGTAAGGAGTGCAAAGAAGAAAAGAAGAAGAAAAACAATTTGATTTTGATTTTGAATACGTGAAGGAAGATGGTGATGTTTTCATTGCAAAATTGGTCACTTAAGTAGGTAATGATGAATGCTTAATTAAATTAGTTGTATCATTCCATATGACTTTTGATAAAGATTGATTTTTCAAACATGAATAATTTGATGGAGGTAAGGTGTACTTGTTTAAATATTTTTGGTCATAGTAAATTTAGAATCAAGTTTCTTGATAGTACAATAAAAAAAATTAATGGTATTCTACATATCCCTAGATTAGCATGAAATTTATTATCTTTGAGCAAACTAATAGATGCAAACAATAAAAGTTTATATTCTAATGCAATATGAAAGATTGTTAGAGGTGCTATGATGATTGCTAGAGGTATCATCTTTGGCATATTGTATAATCTTGTTGCATACAATGTTGAGTGCAATAGGATTCATATGAAAAACAAGTTTGTGGCTACTTTGTTGGAAGAGGTGAGGGTTTCATTTATAATAGATGGTCATTGATTTTGGTTACCTAAGGGTGCTCTTTATTTTGAATCAAAATTACCTATAGAGAAGACTATGTTATGACACTAAAGACTTGACCATATTTGAGAAAAATGTCTAAGGACCTTGAAAAATCAAAACCTTGTTGAAGGTTTTATTGATTGTAATATTGATTTTGATTTTTATGAGTGCTACATTATGGTAAACAAAACTAAGTTATGTTTTACTAAGTTGTCATAAATCTTGTGGTGTGTTGATCTTATTCATTCTAACATGTTTCATTGTATAGATGGTCCTTACATTAGAAAATCCATACATTGTATTTCATTTCTTGATTATTATAGAAGGACATAAGTATATTTTCTAAAGAGAAATCCTAATATTTTTGAGCAATTTGAAGAATTTAAAGTGATGGTTGAGTTGTAGACTAGAAAAAAAAAGTTTGAGGATTGATCTTGGATGAGAAATTGAAGATAGTTATGCTCAAAATTTGAAGATGCAACAAAAACATATAACATACTATCTAGTGTGGCCCCCCTAAAATGTCAAAAAAAATAGTATTTCAAAAATTAGATGAGTGAGAAATTAGCTAACACCATGTAGCTTATGCTTATTTTTTTGTTAGTTTTTTAATGAATATATAATTATTTACTAATTTTCAAAGTGAACACATCATAAAAAATTAAAAAATTGAGAATGTACACCCTAATTTTATTGAAAAATAATAAAAAATCATTTTTTTAAATGTGTGTAGAATAAAATCTAGTTTCAAAAAATGTAAAATTTTTCAAATTTTGATGAATGAGTAAAAAATGATACCAGAAATATTATACTTTGGTTTTTGATGAAAAATGGAGACACTAGAAAAAGAAATTAAAGATCAAAATCTTAACATAATTGAAACATGGAAAAAATTACATGGTAGAAAGCTAAGAGAGAGTTCAACATTACCATGTCATTTTTTGACTTGAAATTGAAACATATGCAAACTTGATAGAGAGCACAATTGATATTGTGTCAATTCTATTACTATTTGATAAAACATGTCTTTGGGTATTGAAATGCCTTTTGATTGGATGCCCGAGGAAAATCCAATCCCGAAGGGTTGGAAATTTCCAAGGCGACGATAACATGAGCATGATAACATATTCACATTATAGTTCACACTTGTGTTATAACATGCTCACATTATAAAACGCTAGCATTATAATGTGCTCAATTTTATTTACCTCAATCTATCTATTCGTAATGAATTCATGAACAAAATGATATTATACATCCATATGCTTCGTTTGTGCATGATACATGGGGTTCTTGGCTAAACATATTACACTTTTGCTATCACAACTAGTTTGAATAATCCTGCAATCAAAACTAATATTTGTACAAAATCTCTATAACCAACTTCTTTCTTAGAGATATGGGTAGCAACCATACTATACTAACAACTGATTTCAAGGATGCTATCTCTCTGTTCCCAGTTTGCTTTCCCAAGTTGACCTTTGACAATTGATAGTCAGGGATTTGAATATCTTTATCATCTTTGTATACCAAAGTAGTATCAATTTTAGCAATCCTTCCCCCCAATTCATTTGTTCCAATGATGGAGAGGACTCTTATCTTCTTAACTGGTTTCACCTTCTAAAATTCTATAGCCATATACCACAAAGTAAAGGGCTTGATAATAATTTTTTGCCTCTTTTCTAGGTTGATTTTCAACCAATTGGTTACCAAATAAGAACTTTTTATTCCTTGATCACTTTATACTAAGCCATATTTGCTACCCTAATCCATAGTTTGTACTTTGGTCTCTGTGTTTTCTTTCGTCTTAGATTCTTTGTTGTGCAACCCAACAATGGGTACGTTAGACAAAATGGTATCAACAATCTTTGTCTAATTTCCTAAAAGACTAATCAATTCTTATTATTCCTCGTATTAGCACTTGTTCTTCTAGACAACCTTCTAAAATATTTTGATTAATATCACCCACTAGTCATCGTAACTCTTAGATTTGTATCTTTCTCCACTTTTAGGAGTGATTTTTTCTTCATGCATATTCACCTCAACGTCATTTATGTTTTCCTTCAAATCTTCTAGTTCAATGTATTATTGATGCAAACGAATTTCTTTGAAAGGTTCAAGTTCTATATCCACTTGATTTCTCTACTTACATGTTTGTCCTTTTATTGGAGAATCATCTTGTTGTTGTTAAAAATCTTGTGGACATGGTTGTGATTCTTTTGCTTTTGATGAAGAAGGGGAAATAATAGTTGGTTCTAGAGGTACAACTATTTCATGAATATATTATTTTTTTCAGCTTCCTCACCTTCTATATCAACTTGACCAATGACAAATCTTGTAGGAAAGACAAGCCAAGCTACTACACCAAGACCTTCTACAACTCTAGCTTCAACAACTTGATACGAAATTGTGGCCTTTCTAAATGCTTGATTAACCACTTTTACTATTTCTTATGTCTTTGTAGGCTCCTTCATGTTAGGCTTTTCTTTTACCTTTTGCCTCTTGTAATCCTTATGGATGGATGAAGTGGACCCTTGAATGGCTAGTCATTTCTTTCTCTTCCCCTTTCCCTAAATAATTTAATCCTAGCATCCAACCATGCATTACTTAAACTAAGTACTTTTTCAAAAACTGAGTCTAGTGGCACAACTTTTTTTGACCAATTAATGGGGTTCAATGACTTATTTGCCACATTGTCCAACCCATACATGAGATCTAAAATATATGCATCATTAGAAAATTTCATAGGAATATCATTTATTGACACAAATGCCTTTGGTTGAAAGAAAGTTAGTCTACAATACTCTCTCTTTTTGCATTTAAAATCATCCTTCAAGTCTACTTAAAAGTCCTCCAATGATGATGTTGGAATCTAAGAACACTGAGAGGGGGAGTGAATCAATGTTTTACCGATAAGATAAATTTAAATCTTATTAACAAAGTATTTTAGTAATCGGTAACCATAAAATAATATAGCAGCAAGTAGAAATGATGCAACCACAAGAACATGCACCATAACACAAAGATTTATACGTGGAAAACCTCAAAGAGGAAAAACCATGGTGGGATTGTTGACCCACAATATCTATCCACTGGCCAAATGAATAAATATTACAATAGGGGCATGCACATGCAGGAAGGCCAACAACCTAGAGCACATTTCTCATCACAAAAGGAGCCTCATTGACTACAAACACCAAATATAGAGTTACAAACAAAATTTTGAACTTGGAGATTGCATCTACTATGTTGGGTGAGTTTTAGTTCAAGCATTGTCTATACCAGTTTTCACTATGTCCTCCCTTACCGGTAGCTTACTTCGCATCCCAAACCTCTTAACCAATAACCAAGACTTGACTACAGAATATTATATTCACATTCGGTCGATCAACATCGCTCACAAAATATCACATCACTATACATTCTATCTATTTGTGTATATTCAAAATGACTTGACCAGACTGACTTAAATACCCTTCCCAATCATAAACATAGATGCCTTATGTTGGCTTTCAATGATATTACAAGTTATTTTCATGTCGGCCTAGACAAAAAAAAATGCATTAAACTTTGTGACCGATGTCGTTGATCACTGTTGTGTAAACCTGTCAGATCAATCTCCTATGTTAGCCTCATATACCTGTTCCCCTAAATGTAGGATGACGAATCATGAATACCGGTGAGCATCAGTTAAGTGTCCAACCCAAAATGATGTGTGTTGCCATCAATGACAACACAACTAAAACATATGAGTGTTAATTGCCAACAATCTCCCCCTTTGGCATTGATGGCAACACTCGTGTGAAAAAATGGATCGCTGAAGTGCTATCTCAGTTCCTCCCAAAACTGATGGTCAAAAATGACCTTGCTCCCCCTAAGCTATACATTACTTCTTATGTCCCTTAAATTTTTTCACATCAACCTCTCCCCCTTTGACATCAACGAAAAAGGCAGGGGCAAATGAATGAAAGAATGAAATTAAAATGTGTTTACCGGATCTAGATGTACTTTAATATATCCAGGTAAGCACCCTTCAAAAATCCTAAGTAAGTATCCCAGCCAATTTTCAATGTTCCCAAAATAGATACAAACCTACTAAGAATGTATGAATGTAGTTCTTCTTCTATTAGATCTGTTGGTGTGGGTTTATTCATCAATTCTATACTTACCCACTTATGAAGTAACAAAGTGTTCAACCGGGGACTAACCAATCCTCTCAATTCCCTTGCACATCGGATTAATCTATCCATATCTTTCTCCAAGGCTGATATCTCAGATTCTGTAACCAAAAATTGACCATCAATAGCACTGGTCAATGACTGAGTACCATCAAAATCGTTAGCCAGATGTTCCAACCAGACCTTTTCCACTTTTATTTTTATCTCCAAGTCAACTATAAGTTTGTCGGTGTTAGTACAAGACCTATTGTAGCATCCTAAAATTGCGACACTTGCAATTTCGACTGCATTTCGGTCTTCACGATGGCGACGCAACACGCAACCTGAATGGAGACCCTGAAACTTGCTCATGACACCAAAAACTGCATTTTCTTGCACCCTGGCCTGAACCTCCTTTGCACCCTGCTGTCCCGGGAGGTGGGACTAGAGCGCCCAGCGCCCTGGTCCTTCAGGACCAGGGTGCCCAACTCCCTGGTCCCCCAAGACCATGGCGCCCAGCGCCCTGGTCCCTGGGTCCTATTTTGGGCCTGGTCTCTTTTGGACTTCGGGTCTTTATGTTTACAATTTGGAAATTAACTTTCCTGGTCGGCCTAAGGTCAGGAAAATCAATCTATCAGCCCTAAATGACAAGTATATAAACTACATTTTCCTCTCTCATTTGGATAAGACACATATGATGGAAAAGCGTGGAAACTATACTCAAGCATTCAAGCATTCAAGCATTCCTTCAAGCAATTGATCATTCTAAGTCTCCATTCAAGGCTAAGTGTTGCATTCAAGTCAAGGATTCAACCATTGAAGAGGAGATCACATACTACATGCTACAACATACAACATACAACATCTATACCTTCGCACATAAGGATACAAACATCCTTAGAACAAGGTATTAGTACTTGTTTTACAGTCATTTACATTTACAGCACTTGCTCATTTCTTGGTTAATTCCAAAACCGGGGTTTGACCTAAAGGCAAACCCCTAATCCCTAACCCCCCAATCGTCTTCGCTTTTCTGTGTGTAGGTTGCAGGTACACGGCTGAAATTGAAGATCTGGAATCCTTGTGCAGAGACGAACAGATCCCCCTTCGTTTCGCGGATTTTTCGGAGGACCGTGGCGCCGGGCGCCATCGTCCCGACAACTTTTGCTCAAATTTGCAGGACAGCGCCGTATCGACATTTTACTACTAATTCCAGGTCCGCAGCTTCATCCTATATCCCTAACTCAGTTTATAAGCGAATCTTTCTCACTTTCTATGCATTCCTAGCTTAATTCTTCTATGCACATTCTTTACAAAAGAGGGTAGCCTTGTTGTCATAACCCTTGAAACACATTTAGCATCCAATCTTGCATTGCATGGGATTGGATCTTGTGGGTTTCAACCCCTCTTTTGAATGTAAAGTCTCTCCCCTAAGTGAAAACCATCAACCCTAGCGAACCTCCCTTCTCTCTCCTCGGAGTTGGAACAGGGGAGAGCAACTAGGGTTCGATCGCGATTTTCCGCTTTACATTTTGGTGAACCCGACGTGAACATCCTTTCTGATTATTCATGGTTAGATCTGAAAAATTTGATTCCTTGATTACATTTTCATGTTGATCTTTTGCAAAATTTTAGAGGTTGATTGCATAAAAACCCTAAATTTTCTTTTTAGTAATTGAACTTGCGAAATGTCTAAATGTTGATGCTTGTTTCAGATCTGCCCTTCTATTACAAATTATCAATTCATATTTGTGCTTTAATTTTGAAAATTAAGTGGTTAAGTGTCAAAACCCTAATTTTTGAAACCCTCTTGATTCAACCTTTGACTGATAATTTCACCGATCAAAACATCTCCAAATCAGCTGTAACTTTGGATTCCGCAATAAAATCACAATATCTTTCATCCCTGAAAATTTGGAAAAAAGTTGCGAGGACCGTGTGCACTCCGAGCGCCATTGTCCCCGACATTTTTTCCGAAATTTCGGGAGCGAGATCTTACTGTATTTTCCTGCTAAAATCCAGAATTTTGGCTGATTTTATCAAATCTAACACTTTCAAAATTACAGTCAAAGTTGGTCTTGTGATTGCTTGGATTAACGCTTCTAATCATTCAAAAAACATCGAAATTGAAATTTTGTGTCAAAATTGTGTTCTTACTGTCCTAAATCTGAAAAGTGTGTTATCATTCATTCAAAATTTCAGTGCTTCATTCAAATCCTTGCAATTTGTGACTTTTGAAATTAAGTGCTTAATTACAACAACTTTAATTTCCGCTTTCAAAATTGAATTTTGCGTGAAATCGAGTCAATTTTTAAATTTCAAAATTTGCATTGCTCTTGACATTCCCTCTAAAATCATAACATTCAAAATTTCAGTTTCCCTCTCTTTTTTCAAAATTCAAATTTTGCATTTTTCGACAATCTTGGTAGGGTTCAATTTCGAGATTGCAACTTTAATTTGGCCTATCTACAGATCGTAAAATCACTCAATTTTTTCAGATTAGCTCTAAAATCATCATAGCTTTCATCCCTGCAAATTTCGAAAAAAGTTGCAAGGACCGTGTTGCACTCCGAGCGCCACGGTCCCAGACATTTTTTCTGAAATTTCGGGAGACTGTCATGATTGCATTTAACAGCTTAAATCCAGAAGATTGGCTGATTTTACTAAAAATTGCTACCTCTAAATTCAAAATCTTCTCTCTCTTTCTAGTGCATGAGTTTTACAACAATAAGCCCTACTTCCACTATTCCCGTTAGACGAAGCCGTAGAATTAAGTCTTTCCGAGGTTTAACTACCGAGGAGATGGAACCTAATTTGAATAGCCTTTTTAACGAGGACATGGGTAATTCCTCTAATCCTCCTAATGATGAAGAAGCTCTCCATGAGGTTTCTGAAGAACAACTTTTGAAATTGGATAACCAATTTGACGATTTTCATCAATGGATGTCTCATGAGTATCCCGATAGTCAAGCTCTTCCTTTAATTGAGGGTCTAAAACATATGCTTCAAAGTGATAAGAATGGAATTGATATTTTGCATGGTATTTCACACATTGTGAATTCGAATGTGATGCCTATGAAGAGTTGTGCTGAAAATTTGGGTTATACACAACCTCCTACGCAAGACAATCATTCTATTCCTTTGACAACTTCTATTGCTAGCATACCTACCTTTACATCAAATATAATGGCTACTTCTATACAAGATATTCCCCCTGTGATCACCAGTCATGGGGGCAATCCCTCTTCTTCAATTAACACTATTCCTTCATTCAATCCGATTTCTTCATTCGTCCCTTCAATGAGTGTTCCTATTACATCTCCACAAATGAACATGACGCAAGGGGGCAATTCATTCAACCATTCCATTCCTCCTTGTAGTGTTCCTCCTGTTCAATCATCTCCTATGACTAACTATCATAGGGTCCCACCACCTTACTCTCTACCTTCTTTCAATAACATAACACCTCCATCTCAATCTAACACATCTAATATGAATTCTTCGACTGAAGCGACCATTAACAATCTTGCACAAACTGTCTCTTCTTTACAGCAACAAATTGCCTCTATGAATCAATCTAAGTTTAGTGTGCCCACATTTGATGTTGCGAGCCCACTTTCTCTTGACATTGTTCGAGCTATCCCTCCTAAACATGTTGAAATCCCGCATTTGGAGCTTTATAATGGTAAAGGAGATCCTCTAACACATGTTAAGACTTTTCAAACAATTTGTACTGATTTTGCTTATGACCAAAGGTTGCTTGCAAAACTGTTTACTAGAACATTAAGAGACAAAGCCCTACAATGGTATTGCTCGTTGCCTTCTTATTCTATTACTTCTTTCGAACAACTTGCAAATGCTTTCATTCAACAATTTCAAAACAATATAAGTCCTAAAGTTACTTTGATTGATTTAATGCATGGTAAACAAGGTGTTAAAGAAAAAGTGACTGATTTCATTGGTAGATATAAGCATTTGTATGCTCAAATTTCTTTTCCAGTGCCTGATAATGATATTCAAAGAATCTTTATTTCTAATTTACAAAAAGATATTCGAGACAAACTTCTATTTTATGAGTTTACTTCTTTCCAACAGTTGTGTGCGACTCTTCACAATTATCAACTGACTGTGAGTCAAATGGAACAATCACATCCTATGGCTCCGAGTGATAAGGGTGATAGCAGTCAACAACCATTTGGGAAGTTTAAACCGAACACAGATTCCATCAAATTCAATGAAAACATCATCAACAACAATGTGAATGCAGCATCAGGTGTGCCTCCTATTTCTAAATTTTTCAAGAAAGAAAGAAAGTATACTCCTTTGAATGAATCATTGCATAGTATTATGAATAAGTTATTGGAACAAAATGTGCTTACTCTTCCTCCTATAAGACAAATTGATCCTGCAAAGATTACTTCACCTTATTTTGATAACAAAGCTTTTTGTCAATTTCATCGTCAGCCTGGGCATGATACTGAAAAATGTTTTTCTTTGAAGGGTAAAATTCAAGATTTGATTGATAATAATACTATTTCTGTTTCTGGAGTGAATGATAAAGGCAATACATTTGTAGCTCCTCCTAATCAAAATCTTCAAATTTTTACTGATCCATTACCTTCTCATACCTCTAATGCAATTGAGGCTAATGATTCCTCTCTCTCATCTAATGGTCTTGTGTCTATGACTCCGAATGTGATTAACTTTGTAGAGCAGCAAGAAATCCCTAAAGAACCTTCCATCACATTTGATTCCAGTGAAACCATTAGGGCACCTAATGGTCCTTTATATATAGTTGCAAAAGTCAAGAATACACCTTGCCGTGGGGTGCTTATTGATCCTTCATGCATGATTAATGTTATTACTGAAGAATTTCTTTTTACTTTGCAATTGAATCAAGTGATTTATGACAAAACAGATGTGATTGTGAAATTATATGATGCATTTTCTTCTCCTGCAATTGGTTCTATTACATTACCTATTGAGGTCCATAACAAATCCCTTGATGTGAACTTTGCTATTATTCCATCTTCCGAACAATTTCGTGTGAAGCTTGGCCATCCTTGGCTATCTTCCATGAAAGCTATTGCTTCTCCTATTCACAAGTGTTTGAAATTTCCCCATAATGGTGAAGTTGTTACTGTCAATCATAGTCTCTTTAAACCAGCTGAAAGAACTTCTAGCGTTCCTATTGATTACTTTTGGCCTAAACAATTCTAATCTCTTCCTTCGCGAAGTGATCATCTTTTCAAATCTTATCAAAAGTGGAAAACAGATGTGATCCTATCTCTAAGTGAACCTAGAACACCTAAACTTGATATTCCTATCATTCTTGAGAAGGAAGTTCTTCCTTTGAAAGATAAAACTAATGTCTTTCCTCAAGAAGATTCCCAACCCATCCCCATGGATGTGACTATGTCTATGCCTAATAAACCTTCTAAAAGTAGACCTATCCCTCCTCGTCATGATGGACTTGGTCTCCTTCCTAAACCAAATATTCCTCCTTTGTATGGAGCAGTCCCTCCTCCTTCTTTTCATAGAGAGAAAAGACCTTCTTCTTCTCCTATTGTTCAACCTAAGAGACCACAACCTAAACACCCAAGTGCTAAGGATGAGAACATTCCTCCTCCTCAATCTTCGCAACTTCCTACTAAGACTAGAAAAAATCGTTCTGCACATGAACCCCGGCGAAAGTGTCGTCTTAGAGCTCAAACTTTGCAATCTCCAAAAACACCTTCAACAAGCATTATTCCATTTTCTCCTCAGCCGGAAATTGAGCCGAAATCTCCTAAACATAAGATGCATGATGGTCTTGATCCTGTGCGAGTTAAAGATCCTATTTTTATAAATCTTGATGATGCTATAGATGAAAATGATATTCATGATGCAAATGTTACTCCTCTTACTTCTGATAGTGAATATGAACTTGTTGATATTGATAACCATTTATCTAATGAATTTTCTAAAGCACTTATCCTAGCTCCTAGACAAGAACAACGTGGCTTGGAATATGAACATAGCCCTTGTTTGGATCTTGTGATAGCTCCATCTGTTGTGTTGGATGTTCCTCCTCTAGCGTGTTCCCTACCTTCCCGAAACATTGATCAGCAAGATCGGGGGGTAGATGACATGCTAGACTAGTTACATTAGCATAGCAGATTCTCTCCCCCTCTCTTTTGTTACTTCTTCTATATGTTATTCTCATTCTTCTATTTGTTGTCCTTAGTGGTGTCTACTTGAGGACGATGCAAAGCATTGAGATCTCTCGATCTCTCTCATGTTGACTCAAAAGACACATGTGTTCCCTTCTTCTAGGTGACCTTCCTTGATTGGGGAATGAAGAACAATTATGCATAAATACATATGATATATATACATGAATTATCATACAACATACTGACCCCGAGGAAAGCGAAGTCACCTTGTGCTTTGTGTTTTGTGTCTATTATCCTTGGGCTTATCTCACACTTGGGGGCTAAATCCTTGCGATAACGTGCTCCTTTCCTTTCTCATTTCTTATATGTATCACTACCTTAAAGCAATCACCCTCGGTGAGGCGTGTGCGATCGCTTTAACGTAGGGGGGCATACATCCCGTCCATATCTTTTCAAAATACTTGAAAATTTCTTTGCGAACTTAGCTTTGCCTTGAAAATTTTCGGTATTTCTCTTGCATGACTCATAGTGAGGGAATCTTACTACTGATAGTCATGGTTCTCCCTCGTGATCTTCCCTTTTACTTGGTCAATCGAAGTCATAAGATCCTTAGTCCACTGGGGGCTTGGTGTATCTTGCCTCCTTGACGTGGTGAAAGTCTTTCAATGTTGTTTCCTTGTACTTTACCAGAAGTATGAGCATACATACTCCCGCTAAAGTGGGGGCTAAATGTAGCGTCCTAAAATTGCGACACTTGCAATTTCGACTGCATTTCGGTCTTCACGATGGCGACGCAACACGCAACCTGAATGGAGACCCTGAAACTTGCTCATGACACCAAAAACTGCATTTTCTTGCACCCTGGCCTGAACCTGCTTTGCACCCTGCTGTCCCGGGAGGTGGGACCAGAGCGCCCAGCGCCCTGGTCCTTCAGGACCAGGGCGCCCAGCGCCCTGGTCCCTGGGTCCTATTTTGGGCCCGGTCTCTTTTGGACTTTGGGTCTTTATGTTTGCAATTTGGAAATTAACTTTCCTGGTCGGCCTAAGGTCAGGAAAATCAGTCTATCAGCCCTAAATGACAAGTATATAAACTACATTTTCCTCTCTCATTTGGATAAGACACACATGATGGAAAAGCATGGAAACTATACTCAAGCATTCAAGCATTCAAGCATTCCTTCAAGCAATTGATCATTCTAAGTCTCCATTCAAGGCTAAGTGTTGCATTCAAGTCAAGGATTCAACCATTGAAGAGGAGATCACATACTACATGCTACAACATACAACATACAACATCTATACCTTCGCACATAAGGATACAAACATCTTTAGAACAAGGTATTAGTGCTTGTTTTACAGTCATTTACATTTACAACACTTGCTCATTTCTTGGTTAATTCCAAAATCGGGGTTTGACCTAAAGGCAAACCCCTAATCCCTAACCCCCCAATCGTCTTCGCTTTTCTGTGTGTAGGTTGCAGGTACGCGGCTGAAATTGAAGATCTGGAATCCTTGTGCAGAGACGAACAGATCCCCCTTCGTTTCGCGGATTTTTCGGAGGACCGTGGCGCCGGGCGCCATCGTCCCGACAACTTTTGCTCAAATTTGCAGGACAGCGCCGTATCGACATTTTACTACTAATTCCAGGTCCGCAGCTTCATCCTATATCCCTAACTCAGTTTATAAGCGAATCTTTCTCACTTTCTATGCATTCCTAGCTTAATTCTTCTATGCACATTCTTTACAAAAGAGGGTAGCCTTGCTGTCATAACCCTTGAAACACATTTAGCATCCAATCTTGCATTGCGTGGGATTGGATCTTGTGGGTTTCAACCCCTCTTTTGAATGTAAAGTCTCTCCCCTAAGTGAAAACCATCAACCCTAGCGAACCTCCCTTCTCTCTCCTCGGAGTTGGAACAGGGGAGAGCAACTAGGGTTCGATCGCGATTTTCCGCTTTACACCTATATATACAACTACACTGATTAAGAGCCTCATCAATCTTTGTTAGTTGCTCTGTCATCTTGACCTTGTCTGATATGATCATATTGTTACAAGTGGCCTTCCTAGCTGCATTGTACCTCTCTATTAACTGTCGATTTGATATATGTTGAAGAGTTTGAAACTCTTTTGCAGTGTGTTTTGTCAAACTCTTAAGCTTACCAGAGGAGCTAGCTATCGGACTAGTGTATCATGGAACTAGCTGTTGCAGAATTAGAATGGCCTGCTCAATGACTTGCTTGTCTTCTGATCCTTCCTTCCTTAACTTTTGAGCTACAACAAACATCAATTCAAAACTGCTAAGTTGTTCAATATTCCTCTATCCAAAATCAACTTGATCGGATGAGCCAAGTGCCAACAATGAATGCCTAGACTCTCCAACCTGTTGACTGGCACTGGTGGCTTCGCCACAAGTAACCTGCTCAACCTTAGCCTCTTTTATATGTATATTTGTTGCCGAAGGTTAAATATCCTCAACTTGTTTATTGTCTATATCCACATGAATAACCTCTACATCCCGAATGTTCTGTTTCGGTGTATCCTACTTATCATGTACAACTTCAATGTTATCTACTAGTTTCTCTATATTGTATACAGGTGATATCGTCGGAGGAATATCCTCTGTTAGTTTATGTTTCAAAACCGATGAATCTAAACCTAATATACCTTTCCCCTTGCCAGCAACTGAGATGTCTTGAATACCAAACTTATGAGGGAATATCGGTGGAGTAAAGAAATTAGGCTTATCTACAAATAATTTTACCCATGCCTCGTGGGTCTCATTAACTATTTCATTTACTCTACCCACCATGAGACTCACATGTCGGTTTCTGCTCCGAAAAATTTGTTTTATTTGCATATTCCAAAAACTGCTACATCTCCTCATCAGTTATAGCACCACAAACATTCAATAACTCCTACATCTTTATATATATATATATATCCTATTCAACTGCAGACAATCTCCTAGCATCTAGCTTATTGTATAAATCTCCCGGTATTTGTTTTTCAATCTTAATTAATGCTTTCTTATATATATCTAAGTATAACAAAACTGCTTCCTCAATCTCCATTTGATCCTTATCATCCATATATACATAGTAATGTTGGATATTGCTCAAAATTCCATCTTTAGTTATTGGATCAATCAATTCAGTAATGAAGAGAGGAGGAGTGACTTAAATACTCTTACTGATTCAAGAGCTATATCTATATCTGATTTCTTCTTCTTCTCGAGAGTAGAAGTAGACTCCTTAACCAGTTTCCTCTCCTTCAAAATTTTCTTTGGGGCTGTTGGAGGGGTGACCTTTACTTTCTGTTTCTTTCCATCCTCAGGCTTCTTCCTCTATATCCTTATGTAAGTCTGGGGAATCTTTGGGGGCACAACATCAATATTAGAACTAGATTCAACATGGGCAATATAAGTTTCTGGTTTCTTTCTCTTCAATACACCCTTGTCGGTTGTTGATATTGGTGGAGTTTGAACTACTATCGGAGAAGATCCTTCTGCTACTCCAATGTTCTGTTTGATTTCAGAAGACATTTTCTCCACAACTTCCCCAACCTTCTTGATTTTCCCTTCCCTTCTCTTCTTTCTAGAACCTATATGAACTTCAAATTCCTTTGGCTTTGTTGTCCCAAAGGTTTTCTCAGCTTCATCAACTAGGGCATCAATAAGAGTCTTGGCATATAAGTCCAAGATCTCAGCATCAACCTAATAGCCCATCTCAGTGATCCAGACCTTTCATGGTTGCACTGCCTCCATCAATGTTTCATCCTTCTTCACCATAAAGCAGATTTATGTTGAGTATTTATCAACAATATGTTTAGGCACTCTTTCTCTCTTCTTCATTGTCTTCTAAAATGATTTAAAATAGCCCCATAAAATTGAGTCTCTCTCCTTGTCCTGTCCCAAACCTCTTATAGCATTTTTGATTTGTTTCCCTACCAGCATATCAAATGCCCATTGTGTTTTACCAAATCCTGGTAACTCATTCAAAAAGAAAAGCATCAAGCAAACAACAAGGTTGCCATACCGGAAAACACCTTTCTTCTTACCCTTAATCTTCCCTAGGTTTAAAATTAGCTCTTCACACATCCATTGATAGAGATCATACCTATCATTTTCTTTGACCATCTTATGAGCACAGTAAATGCATGAACTGGAAACAGAGTTCAATCAGTTTGATTGGGTTACCTTGTAACTGATGATCATGCTTGCAAATTGAACAACTTTGTCTTTGTAATGCTTATCCTCATTGACCGGTTTGTTAGATATTTTCTCCTTTCTGGGAGTCTGACCAATCTGGGGCAAACCGGTGATTGCACACATTGTCTCCTTGGTGATTTTGTAAGGTCATTTTAGCCACATGAATTTCCCGTGGACACGGCTCAACACATATTAGATCATTTCATCTTCAAATTCTGGCATCTCCAAAATGTCTGTGAAACCCTGATCCTTCATAATTTGGAATTTCGGTTTCATCGATCCCTTCCTGCCTAGAAGATTTATCATGTATATTGATTTGATTTCAGCAAAATCGAAATCCTCTAGAGTTCAGTGGATATATGCACGAACATCTTCAATATACAAAACTCCATCTGGAACCCTAGAAAATGCACAGACCGAATCATCAACCTCTACAATTTGAGGGCATTGCTTGAAAACTAAGTGTGGGTGATCCTTGATTTCAACAACAATAGGGGTAGCCACACCTACCGATGTGGGAGTTGATCTAGAAGCCAATGCAAACAAAAGATAGCAAAAAAACTGACCCTCACAACCTTTGCCAATGAAAGCTCTTGAAAATCCGCACTAAATGCACTGGAATTCACTTGAAAATGCTCTTGATCACCTTGAATCACCTTAAAGTTTCTCTGCTTCACTCTAAATACTATGAGATCATAAATGAACCAACATTTCCCTTTAATTCTGCGAAAACCCTAATTTCACATTGACATAAATATATGTTGGCCTATCATACTAGATTCAAAATCCATAACCTTAGTGCCGAAAAACCTTCAAATTGACTTCTCCAAGATTTGAAACAAGCTTTCAGACTACTACTAGGGGTAATGCAAGATCTATCATTAATTTGCCTCCCCTTAAGGCTAATGCCTTAGTTACTGGATGAGCTTCTTGTCGGTGCAGGAACATTCTGCTATGTCGGTTGAGTAATCGGGTTGTTTGTCTTTGTCGGTTGATCTTCAGATTTCTTAACCCATTTCTTTGCATGCTCCTTCCAGATATCATCAACCTTTTGTTTTTCTTTCTCATCATTTCCTACTGGATTGTTCTTGCTTCTGCAGAATTTAGTAATATGTCCTATTTTGTTGTATGCATAGCAAGTGACATTATTTTTCTGAATTGCCTTACTGTATCCTTGATCATTCCTTGACCTGCATTGATTATCCATATGTCCAAACATTCCACATGCATGACATCTCACATTCACTCTATAATCTTTTGTCCTATGACCATACTTCTTACAGTTTGAACACTGACCGAAAACTGCATTATTATCTCGATTTGCTCTATTTCTACAATGTCTTTCCATATGACCAAGTTTATTGCAAACAAAACATCTACCACTTAATTTATGTGCATTGGGTTGCCTTACCGGTGATTTCTGGTTCTGGTTGACAGGTAGATTCTCCTTCTAATCGGTTGCTTCAACTTCATTTGTAGTACCAGAGCTTTCTCCATGCTCAAATCCAAGACCTCTAGTGTCTCCCTTGCACCTTTGATCCTTCAATAGCTCATCAAGATTTGCAGAACTGTCCTTAAACTTTTCTTTATATTCATTTGTAGTATCCAGATCTCCCCTTAGGACTGTTATCAATTTTTCCAACTCCTCATTATTCTAGGATTGCACCAGCTCAGTTCTCAAAATATCATTCTCATGTGCCAGCCTAATGCATTCCTTAGATCTATCTTTCAGAGATTTGCCAAGATTTTTTTCATTCTTCTTCTGGTCTTCAATCTCCTTGGACATCCTCGTAGTTAGGGCTTGCATTTCATTCTTCATGACACTATTCTCCCGACTCAGCTTCTGACATTGTTCTTTAAGGGCATTCTTTTCTTCATCATCCTGATTTTGTAAAAGTTCCTTCCTGCTAGCTTGAGCATATGACAACCTCTCCTGTAGGATAAGAATGAATTCCTTTCCAGAATTCAACTTATCTTGCAACTTCAAGTTCTTCATCCTTTTAGCATCATAGTCTTCAAGTGCTACTTCAATTTGTTTCTCCACACTCATCTCCATGAATTCCAGATTCAGGATCTTCCTTAAGCTGTTAGACTTACTGCAAGGTACCAGGCTCTGATACCAATTGTTGGAATCCAAGAACACTGAGAGGGAGGGTGAATCAGTGTTCTATCGGTCAGATTTTTTTTAACCTTATTAACAAAGTATTTTAGTAACTGGTAACCATAAAAGAATATAACAACAAGTAGAAATGATGCAACCACAAGAACATACACCATAACACAAAGATTTATACATGGAAAACCTCAAAGAGGAAAAACCACGGTGGGATTAGTGACCCACAATATCTATGCACTAGCCAAATGCATAAATATTACAATAGGGGCATGCACATGCAGGTAGGCCAACAACCTAGAGCGCACTGCTCATCACAAAAGGAGCCTCACTAACGAGAAATACCAAATATGGAGTTACAAACAAAATTTTGAACTCAGAGATTGCATCTACTATGCTAACTGAGTTCCTGTTCAAGCACTGTCTGTACCGATTTTCACTATGTCCTCCCTTACCGGTAACTTACTTCGCATCCCAAACCTCTAAACCAATAAACCATAGGAGCCTAAAGATCTTCTGCAAACTAAACAATCTGTCACAAGGAGAAGCAATGAAAGCAATAACAATCTACAGAACAAAACACGGGAAAATATGCTCAAAAGAGGAGAGCTCTATACTCACCAAAATGTGTAATGACATAATGAATCAAAGAAAAGAAAATTGACCTTTAATAGGTCAAGAAACCCTAAAAGGGAAAACCCTAGGCTTGCACATAATAATTAATAAAAGAATTAATTATTATGCACCTAATGTTAGCATAAGTGTAAAAGATAATAGGGAACTTAAATAATTAAACAAATATTGTTTAATTAATCAAGTAAATACCCAATTACCACCCATCCCTTTATCAAGGCCATAGTTTCTGGGGATATTCTATAACCAAGATAATCTATGAGTTGGTTGATTATGGCATAGAGGAAAATATCATTTACCCTTTTGTAGTGCATTTTTGCTTCTTTCAGATCTAACTAGTATATTTCCCAAATCTTACTCTTCCATAGGGCTTCCCCTCTTACTCCATGAGTTTCCAAGTTGAGGGAAAACCCCAACAATTCCTACCAAGTAAATAATATAGGATGACATAAGAAAATTTCTTTGTATTAACCACTATGATCAATTGGGCATTGATTCGGTCTAAGAAAAATTGTACCCAATCCAAGTGTCTCCTATCATAATGATTTTAATGAGATGAAATATCTCTATTTCATATGTTTTGGACTCTTCCTTTGCCAATGCTCTACATAGAGGTGTGATGAGATCTACATCCTTTGGTACAAAGCCTACCCTTGTCAGCTTTATTACGATCTTCATTATTTATTTTCTTTTAGACTTGAATTAGTCTCTATTGAGGTGCTTTAGGTGGGATGTCACATTTGTCTTATAAGTTGGTATAGCTTCTCTAGTCATTGGGTTGATTTCCCTATGGGAGGCAAGTCAAAAGTTTTTATAAGCATTGCAATAGCTAGGTTAAGAATTTTAGTCCCATAAGGGTCATAAAGTTTCCTACTCTCTTAATCATAATATTGTGTAGTAGTAAGGATCAACTCTATCATTGTACTGCTACTGAAAAAGAAGCCACATGAGCCAAAATTGAATTAGTTGTTTTCTTGGCCTTGGGAGAATAATTTTCATTGAATGCATTCTCATTGAATACATGAAGGTCAATGTTTCTAAGGTCTACATAAGTGATGTGTATTAGTTTTGAGCTAAATTTGAATACTTAAGGTACTCCTTGAAACTTATATTTCATGGTGAATGCAACTTTATCAATCTTGACATTCTTTCCTTTCTTTTTTCCTTTCTCTTTTGAGATAACTTCCTTTTCAACCCTTTGTTCTACTTGTCTAGGCATTTATGATACCTAAAATTCAAGAAATAACCCTTAGAAACCCCTCAAAATAGTGCAATTAATTAAGTTTACCAATTTCTAAGTGTTTTGTTATTTGGTGGGACTTTGGGTCAAAGGAGGATGTAGGGACCAGGGTTAAAAAAATGTGGGGAGACCAAGGATTTTGGGACCAATGAAAAAAGTTATATATAGTCCCAATTTCCCAAAGGGTTATTACTTAATGAGTGGTAAGAGTTGGTACCCCAGGAGAGTCAAGAAGATTGAAATATTTGAACAAAGTTGTCTATCTCCAAAGTACTGAAGATATATCATGAGGCAAGCATTTCAATTTTGGAAGGTAGGGACTAGGATCTCAAGAGGAACAAAGACATCAAGACATAATCTTAAAAGTTTGTCTAGACCTAAGATTTCAAAGGATTTGAATACAAGAGATTGGATATGGAAAAAACTTAGGAAGGATTTTGGTTTTTAGGATTCTAATCCAAAAGTGTGTTCTATTTATTATCCATACCAAAAAGAATTTTCTCAAGGAGCTTCAACTTAAACTCTAACACTTTAATTTGTCTTATATGGATAGAGCCCCGGACTCAGGGTAAAAGACAAATTTTGGATATTGAGCATTTGATTGCAAAGTTTCAATGAGACTTGATATTTCAATAGGTGCAAATGGTCAAGCGCTTCAAAATAATTAAGGCAATTTGAATGTTTAGGGTTGACTAGGTTAACAAACCTAACATTAATATAATTGGTTAGCCTAAACCATCACACATAAAAAAAGGACAACATAAAGAACAAAAGAGAAATACATGAAATGGGAAAAAAAGAAGAGAATAAAGCGCACAACAAAGAATTTGACTTGGAAACACACACAAGTTGAAGACGAAACAAGAAAGAGCTCCATAAAGCCTACCTCCCAAGTTGTGAATAATCCTTCCTAATTTGAAAGCCCACAAACAATTTTCAAAATAGTTAGGTGTGCAATTATCATGTTACCTAATTCACACAAAAATTTCAAATTTGGGATGTAAAATGACCCGAATAGAAGCTAAAACTGATTAAATACCTTTGACATTAAATTTAAATGACTAGTAATAAATGTGGTAGGTGTAAGAGTGGATATTGAATTGAAACTTGGAATTTGGGATATTGCTCCAAAAATTTGAAACCACTTGAAGTCCCAAAATTGAAAAATATAGGAAAAAAAGGTGGAAGCAAGAAGAGGGATGTAAATAAACCGTGGACCCTTAATAAAAAAATCCTTCTAGGACCAAAAGCTCCACAAAAAGGGTAAAGAAAAAATAATTCGAAAGGGGGCAGAAACTAGAACATACTTAGGATCCTGAGGAAAAGGAAAACCTTGGAACTAAATACAAAAGGTCAAAAACACAAAGGAAAAGAACCAAGAAAAAGAACAAAAAGAAAATAGAAGAAAGAATGAAGAATAAAAGCAAACAAACACACAACAATTGAAAAAGCTAACAAATAAAAAATAAAAGGTGTCCCCATCTTAATCAAGTAAAATATGCGGTGTGTATGCATGACATAATAGTAGGATTAGTAATGTTTATTAGATACACATCATTGAGATGTATTGTTTTTTGAATCTTACCTTTGTGATTTGGATGACACTATTGAGAACCTAGTTTTTGTCTATGACGATAGTTATCCTAAAGATGACCAACATATTTGGCACAATTGGGTACTTATAAACCTTCTCAAATTCTCTCAACTCCTCTTGCAATGTCATCTTCTAAAGTTGTACCTAGGATTCGTAATAAGATGTTACCACCACTTAACAAAAACATGGGGATTGATGAATATTTTATAAATATTTTTATCATGTTTATTTATTTAAATCCTTTTATTGAATGAAAAAACTTGTAAAATGCATAGATGGGCTCATCTTTTCCTAAGGGGAAAAAATGTTTGATTAAAGTAGATTTTCTTCATTTAGTCAAGTGTCCATCTATTTTAAGTGTGAAGGGCTTCAAATGTGAGGACCTCTCTCTCTCTCTCTCTCTCTCTCTCTCCGTGTGTGTGTGTGTGTGTGTGTGTGTGTTTCTCTCTGGTGGTGGGTTTTTTCTTTGTACATGGGTATATAACATGGCCTTATTGTTGAGACCCATATCTAATTTTTCCTAAGTTACTCTCAAGGGGGTTGTTGGTGTAATTTTTTGAAGCAGACACCGATGAGGAGGGACCTCGAAGAGATCAATCCGGACTAGTCAGCAAGAGTAAACACAACGGAAACACAAAGATATGATGGAGGCAATGAAAAACAGATTGTTTTATTGAATGAAAATTGATTACATCCAATTGATAACAACTGAGCTACAACATACCGACACACAGGCCTAGTAGAACATACAAAATAGGTCACAACCAGGAACTTGAATCTTGAGATCTATCTCCTATGCACAGTCTAGATACTTGATTCTCTCATTGCTTACATTCTAACGTGCAATTACAATTATATATATTGATCCAAAGGATCCAGTTGGCCCAAAAGGGATCAAAACCTGAAGAACAAGACCTAACGTGCAAAATAAACAAGATCGGCCTCTGCCAAGAGATTCCTCTAGAAATCCAAAGGATTTAGATCGTGGGAAAAGGTTGGCCACATACCAAGGAACATCAGAATCAATGCCCAAGGCTTTGCAAGCTTCGGAAAGGGGCTCCAGTAGATCACCAAAATAGGTCCAGGCAACCGGTAATAAAGGACTGTCAACTGATAACAGGAAATTGTCATGGAAACCGGTAGTGATATCTTGCCGAAAAATGATCAAAATGCAATGCGGTCAGGAAGCAAGAAAGATGATCAAGTCTTCAAGTAGAATCCAACTCCATAGGATTCGATGAGCCAACATCAAGACACACAGAAAGGAAAACTGAAACTACAAACATAAAGAAAAACACAAAAAAAATTTTGGTTGATGCAAGATTGCTATGAATCGGGGATGCTCCTGTATTAGAAATCAGGGGTTATTGAAAAAGTGAGCCTCTCACTTTGTCGGGGTTAGAGGGAACCAAGGCGGTCTACCTCTGCCTGAGAAATCCAAGATGGATCTTCAACTGGTTTGTCCTTCCACTTCATAAGATATTCCTTATACTGACTACTCCGGGTACTATGCCCAATCCTACTGTCCAAAATCTCTTCAATCTGATCCGGTTCCTTTCGGGGAAATTGTTTCTCCAAGTCTACGATTTTGTCTTCACTGAATTCTGGTTCATGATACTCATGAAGATCTGTAATGTTAAACACAGGTGAAATACTTAGAGTATCCAGTAACTCCACTTTATATGCATTTCCAGAACTTAACATCATCAAAATTCTGCAAGGTCCAAAATTCTTCATCTGCAACTTGTTATAAGTTCCAACCGAGAATCTCTCTTTTCTCAGATATACCATCACTTCATCGCCAACTTCAAATTCCTTATGTCTCTTCTTCTCATCTTCCTTCTCCTTATATTTTCTATTCATGTCTTCCAAATGTTTCTTAACCTGAATATGCAATGCTACCATGTGATCTGCAAAGTCTTCTGCTTCTGAACTTCTTCTGTATTCACTACTAGTGTCTCTCAATTCCGATATACCTCTAGGATGCACTTCGGTAACAATCTCAAAAGGTGTTTTTTTGGTACTTCTATTCACTGAATTGTTGTAGGCAAACTCTGCTTGTGCAAGGATTAAATCCCAACTTTCGGTTTTATCTCCCACTAAACATCTCAACAATTTTCCCAAAACTCCGGTTAACAACTTTTTTCTCACCATCAGTCTATGGATAAAAAGTAGAATTGAACTTCAAATATGTCTTCATCTTCTTCAAAAGTGTTCTCCAAAAATAGCCAACAAACTTAGTATCTTTGTCTGAAACTATGCTCTTAGATAATCCATGCAACCTTACCACTTCCTTGAAAAATAGGTCTGCTACATGCAATGCATCTGATGTCTTCTTACTAGGTATGAAATGAGCCATCTTCGAGAATCTATCCACTACCACAAATATACAATCATTCCCTCTAGGTGTCTTAGGCAATCCAAGTACAAAATCCATGCTTATATCCTCCCAAGGTCTTATCGCTACTGTCAAAGGTTTATACAATCCCACATTTTGACTACTACCCTTTGTAACTTGACAAAGTCTACAACTCTGCACATATTTCTTAACATCCTTATGAATCTGGGGCCAAAAGTACTGCTCACTCACCAATGGTATTGTTTTGTCAATGCCAAAATTTCCAGCTAGTCCTCCACTGTGTTTCTCCTTTATCAGATTCTCCCTCATAGAACTCTTAGGTATGCACAAATGAACTCCTTTGAATAACATCCCATCCTGAATGAAGTAATCCAACCACTTTCTTCTATCTACAATAATCAGTTCTCGACATGCTTTCCAAGGTTCTACAAAATCCTGGTCATCATCATACAAGGTCTTGAGATCTTTAGATCCTAATACTGTCACTCTCATCTCTGTCAGCAAATTCCTTCTCCGACTCAATGCATCAACAACTTTGTTAGATTTCCCACTTATATGCTTCAACACAAAGTTGTAACTACAATAATTCTACCCATCTCATATGTCTCTGGTTCAACTTACTCTGACTGTTCAAATACTACAAAGCTTGATGATCTGTATACAACACAAACTCCTTAGGCAACAAGTAATGTCTCCACTTATTCAAGGCTTGAATTATGGCATAAAACTCCTAATCATACACTAAATATCTCCTCCGGGCATCATTCAATTTCTCACTAAAATAAGCTACTGCTCTCTCTTCCTGATTCAAGACTGCTCCTATTTTTGTTCCACTTGCATCACAATCCACTTGAAATACTTTGTTGAAATCCGGTAAAGCTAATACAGGTGACTCAGTCACTTTTTGCTTCAATAGTTCAAAACTTTTATTTGCTTCAATGGTCCACTTGAATTCCTTCTAATCTCCTCTCATGGTCTCAGTCATAGGGTTACAAACTGAACTGAATTTTCTGATAAACTACTGGTAAAAACTAGCCAATCTATGAAATGATCTTACCTCTCCAATGCTTTCCAATGTAGGCCATTCAACAATTGCTTTCAATTTCTCAGGGTCCATCTTCAAACCATCCTCAGATATCACAAATCCCAAATAGACTAACTCATCCTTCATGAAAGTACACTTCTTGATATTGATCAACAACTTCTCTTCTCTCAACCTCTGCAAAACTTGTCTTAACTGCAACAAATGCTCCTCTTTTGTCCTACTGAATATCAGAATGTCATCCAAATACACAATAACAAACTTACCCAAGAATTTCTTCAATACCTCATTCATCAGCCTCGTGAAAGTACTTGGTGCATTAGTATATCCAAAAGGCATCACTAACCATTCATACAATCCTTCATTTGTCTTAAATGTTGTCTTCTACTCATCACCTTCTCTAATCCTGATCTGATGATATCCACTCTTCAAATCTATCTTTGCAAATTATTTTGCTCCACTCAAACAGTCCATTATGTCATCCATCCTAGGCAAAGGAAACCGATATTTCACAGTGATCTTGTTCATTGCTTTGGAATTCATACACATTCTCCAATTTCCATTCTTCTTAATTAGGTTCTAATATTGTTGGTACTGCACAAGGGCTCAGACTCTCCCTGATCAAACCTTTCTTCAATAGCTCTTGGACTTGTCTATTCAATTCTTCATTCTCTACCAGCATCAACCGGTGTGCAACTTTGTTAGAAAAACTAGCTTCGGGAACCAAGTCCATGCAATGACTAATACTTCTTACAGGTGGCAATCCATCAGGTACATAGTCTGAAATGATGTCATCATATTTTGTCAACAAATATTTTATCTCTTTTGGGTGTTCTCCTTCTGATTCCGGTTTCTCAGTCTTCTTAGGAATTAAGGAAAAACACACATTCTCATGTCTCAATCCATCCATGAATTTCCTTCCATCTACCAAACAAATTCTAGCATTCATACAAACTTCATTCTTCAAAGGTTCCTCCAAAGGTAACAAGGTTTGCTTCATCCCATTGGCCACAATAGTGTATGTATTCTTCCTCCCATCATTTTCTGCCTGTCTATCAAACTGCTAAGGTCTACCCAACAAAAGATGACAAATATCCATAGGCATAATATCACACAAGACTTCATCATGATAATTCCCAATTTTCAATTTCACCAAATATTTTTCAATTACTAACAACTCAGTTCATCCCAAATCCATGCTATCTGATAAGGCTTAGGGTGTTTCAATCTCTCTAATTTCAACTTATTCACCATCTCTTCTGAAACAAGATTATTTGAACTGCCATTATCAATAAGAACTTTACAACACTTATCGGACACCTTACATTTGGTCTTGAATAGATTCTTCCTCTGCAAAGTCTCTACATCTCCTTTGGTATGACACAAAGCTCTCCTCATCATCAACAATTCTCCATCTTCTAGTTTATTATTTGATCCGGTGGGGTTTTCTTCCACCATTGTTGCTCTTCTAGTAGTTTTTGTCCTCTTACACTTGAATGCACGATGTCCTTCTCCTCCACACTTAAAGCAAGTTCCTCTAAATGTCCTCTTGTCTTGTCTTCCAAAATTCTCATTCTGGTAACCATCCAGTTCTCTCCTCCAGTAGTAATTTATATCATTCTTCTAGTATGAATTACCTTCTTTTCTCACTTCTTTTTCCATTCTCTGATCTTTATTGGTTCCTCTTCCTCCGGTATATCCTCTTCCTCCTTGAAATCTTCCTCCAGTAAACCTTCCACCTCTGCTCATGTCTTTTGTTTAACTTCTCTTCTGCCTTTAGGGCATATTGATAAGCCTCTTCAACACTCTCCAATTTGGTCATACCGAGTTCATCTTGTTAGACATCCAAAATCCATTCAAATATCTTGCAACTTGTTCAACTTCATCATCAACATGTCTGGATCTGATATTC
Organism: Cryptomeria japonica; assembly: GCF_030272615.1. NCBI lineage: Eukaryota > Viridiplantae > Streptophyta > Pinopsida > Cupressales > Cupressaceae > Cryptomeria > Cryptomeria japonica. Next base: position 253,015,233 of record NC_081414.1, read on the forward strand.
AGCTTGTAAAATGCTTCGATGTACTCCTTCACACCAGATTCCTTTTGTCCCAAATTCTGCAACTTCCGAAACAAATCCAATTGATAATTCGTCGGGACAAACTTTGACTTCAACTTAGCAATCATCTGATCCCATGTATTAATCTTCTCTTTACCTCTTCTCTAACTATCAACTTGCAAATACTCCCACCAAAGAGATGCATGACCTTTCAACCAGGTACAGGAACATTTCACCTTCCTCTCTTCTACAGTGTTTTCAAAATCAAAATACTTCTCCATCTCCAAGATCCAATCCATCAATTCATCTGAATCTAACTTCCCATCATATTTTGGTGGGGTAAAATGAGGTTTAGTATTCAGCCTACTGAAAACCCTCAAAAACCTTTCCTCATCCAGATCAACCACCGGTAGGTTTGCTTGTTCTATCAGGGCTTCTTATCCTTCATCTTCACTTACATCCTCAATATGTCAGCCTCTTCTTTGGGCTGTCTCTACGACTTCCAACCAGGTTGCTATACCTCACAACATCTCCATCACAATGGGGTATGCATTCCCATGCGCTCCACCATTCCTAGCTCCTCTTCGCACCATCATTCATGCTAGTCCTTTGCAGCTGCAGATCGGATCTGCAATCCGCCATCCTACAACAAAATTTCAGGTTACACAACCTTCAGAATGAAACTTCGCTTTGATACCACTTGAAGTAGTCACCAGTGAGGAGGGACCTCAAAGAGATCAATCCAAATTGGTCATCAAGAGTAAACACAATGGAAACATAAAGATATGATGGAGGCAATGCAAAACAGATTATTTTATTGCATGAAAATTGATTACATCCAACTGGTAACAATCGGGTTACAACATACCGACACACAGGCCTAGTAGAACATACAAAAATAGGTCACAACTGAGACCTTGAATCTTGAGATCTATCTTCTACACACAGTCTAGCTACTTGATTCTCTGATTGCTTACATTCTAATGCACAATTAGAATTATATATATTGATCCAAAGGATCCAGTTGGCCCAAAAGGGATCAAACCCAAAGAACAAGACCTAACGTGCAAAATAAACAAGGTCGACCTCCGCCAAATCCAAAGGATGAAATGTAGATCATGTGAAAAGGTCGATCACACATTAAGGAACATCAAAATTAATGCCCAAGGCTTCGCAAGATTTAGAAAGGGGTTCCAGTAGATCACCAAAATAGGTCCGGGCAGCTGGTAACAAAAGACTGTCAACCAGTAATAAGAAACTATCACAGAAACCGATAGTGATATCTTGCCAAAAAATGATCCAAATGTGATGTCGTCAAGAAGCAAGAAAGATGATCAAGTCTTCAAGTAGAATCCAACTCCAAAGGATTCAGTGAGCCAAAAAGGAAAACTGAAACTGCAAACAGAAAGCAAAACATAAAGGAACATGTTTTTGGTTGATGCAAGATTTCTATGAACCAGGGATGCTCCTGCATCATTTTTTATTCCACAAATTCTATGTTTGGTGTGCTATTCTAGTGTACTTACTTATTTTATTAATTGTAAACAAGATAGTATATTTTCTCAGCTTGGTAGCTAAGAATGAAATACACCATCCTTGATTGAATATATTCAAGTGCCACCACTACACCAATTCTTCATTGATTGTAATAAGGTGTCATCTCTACTTAATCAAGGGTCACCTTTATCTTACTTGATAGAGTTAACTTATCTCTTGATTGAATTTAACTCATAGCTCTCTTCGACATTTATTTATTTTCACCGCTCTATTGAAGATGCTATATATGACACTATTTGGTTTGTGGCTAATTCATAGGTATTAGGTATTGGTTGTTCTTTGTTTGTCACAAAATCCATAAATTTGATACTTAATATATTAAGACAACAAAATAATGTAATTTACCTCTAATTGAATCGAGTTTTACTCAATGAACAAGACATGAAGATAACTTTCACTATTAAATGATGGCACCTTTTATTCATGTACACGTCTTTTGATTCAATTAATAATGGCACCTATTTCAAAGGGAAATGAATACTGCTTTTCCATAGGCTGGTTGGTAAATACATAATTATTTGCATGGACTCGATTGTTTTCTCTAAAAATGTGTAGACTACGCTCAAGATACAAGGAAAGTGTTGTAGTGATATTGAGACAATACATATTTATTGTTACAAAGTTTAAGTTTTTGAGATACTTGATATCAAAAGAGGTGATCTTGATTGAATTTGATAGAGTTGAGTTAATTCTCAAAATTTTACAACTACAAGAAATAAAAAGTTTAAGTGGTTCTTTCCTACTCTTGTAGAGGTGGGATTTAGGGTAATAACTTAAATACATTTTTGTGATTTTTAAAATAAATTTTTATCGAGAAGAGAAAAGCCATTCAAGAAGGTTGGGTTCACCATAATGTGAAGTAAAAATATACCTTTCACTAAATATAGTGGTGCGATGTACTTTAATTGACTATGAAATTTCTCCCTTTTTATACAAATCTAAACAATTAGAGTAAAAGACATTCAACGAAACATTTCACTTTTTAAACAATAAGAAAATTTCAGAGTTGAGGATATGATTGTTAATTTTAGATAAATTAGTACGAAAGGAGAGAAACAAACTATAAATTATGTTTGATTTGATGGTTGAGGAATGCAAATGACAAAGTAGAAGGGTAGAATGATGTTTTTCTTTGTGAGATTTACATTTTGGATTCTTTGTTATCCTACAATAATCTTAGAGATTGAAATATGTGTGACTACCTTCCATCTAATACAATGTTGTCTATATGCTTACAATCTTGTTTCACTTGTGCATTGACGTTTGTACAATGACAACCCTATCTCAATTTGTGTGCTAGAGTCTTATTCCACATGGCCACATCCTTTGCAATTTTGGTGTTACAACCTATAATTTGTAAGGAAATAGGCATTCCTATTTGTTATTTAGGGGATCTACCATACTTAAATTCCTAGGCTAAATTAATTGTAAAAGTTGAACATGCTTAGGGTGTGTGAAACCATAGGTGTCTGAGAAGATAGGCATGTGCAAGATTGTAGTTGTGATTATCAAGGTCTAATAATTGTTTTAAAGTTGTAATGCCCACCAAAATACCCTAGAGAAATAAAGCTAACTAACTCATAAATAGAGATAATTTTTTTTTAAACATCCTCTAATACAACACATGTAACCAATTACCCATAAACAATAAGCATACATTAACATGATATATACATAATCACCATGAACATAAGCATAATCATATGAACTAATTACACAAGTGGAAATAAACACAACTCATCACCTATCTTCCCTAGGCCATCTCAACGTCATTACTTATACAACACTATAAACAATAACATCATGAACACTACTATAATACAATGCATATAATTCTATTATCATTAATTCCTTCCATGCAATATATGATCATTACCTATCCAATTGTCATGAATGCATTTGCTAATAATGCAAAACTATTAAACCCCTTAAGTTTCATTTTAAGGCACCAAATCCAAATTTTCCTAATCCCATTTACTCATTCCTTCCCAACATCATTAATCCATTTCCAATATGCCCTAATCACCTTGCTAATCCATTTCTTTCAACAACATAACATATGCATAACACTAAATATACAACAATGAATCCAATTACATATTTCCATTAATGAATCACTATCCAAGATACAATATGATACATCTAATTCTCTCTTACAAGAGTCATGAATAAATCCTAATACATCATCTACCATTACATACACATTATCCATTTACATCAAAAGCATTCTCTTATACTACTTGATACAATTACATATGCCATAAGATCAAGTACATCCATCTGCTACAATATTCATTCATAAACTAAAGAGCATAAAATCCACATCCACACATAGAGAATCCAAAGATCATCCCAATGGAAGAAGACATCAAACCACTCGACCATGTGGAACCACAGGAAGCACCCCCCGTTCTAGGAGATGACACAAGGTCCCACACACACTCTAAACCTAGGCTGACACCTAGAAACCAATGAGACTCAACAACTCCAAAACCATAGCAAGAAACAACCTATAACATAAGCCAATCACAACACAAGGATAAACCATAAAACATAGAAACTCCTAGAGGCATACCAACAATCATGGCATTGATGTAGAGCATCCAACAAACTTAACCAATTAGGGAGATTTATTTCTCCCAACTTACCTAATAAAAAAAGTGATTACTCTTCACAAAGCGATAGGAGCCTCACATGGCTACTAGCCTCTGTAATGGATTCAATACCCCAAAGCCGCTTCCATGCTCATCTACCTGCTTCCAACTATTGACACACATCATCCTAGGCACAATCATCTTGCCAAATTCATCTTGAGATCTTTCAACCCTTGAATCACACAAACTCACAAAATCTCACTCCCACAAGTCCTTCTCCAATTATGACTCTCAGTTGCTTGTAAACACCACTCCCAATACCAATTAGGCACACACCAACCCAAGGGTACTCAAGGACACATCAATGACTCTCTCTCTTATCATCAAAACACAAATCTTAACCCTCCCATCCACCCTAGAAGGCAACATAACACCTTGTTGTCTTGACACTATTCACAGGGACAAAAACAACTTTAGGGCAGTCATACTTCAATGATCCACTCCTTGTTTTTAACCCTCCAAATACACTTGAGGAATATGGAGAACCTCTATACTATCCCTCTAACATTTAACCCCAACACCGAACCCATCAATCAGTTTAGCTTTGCAAAATATGTGTAAACTCACTCCATTGTCATGTTATGATAGTCATACACAAGTTGGGAAGAGTCAACAAAACCTTTGACGCTTTGGCTTGATCATAAATGAATAATGTTTAGCACAAACTTGTGACACCCTCACAAACCCCACTAACACTCAACAACCTTCAATGAACCTTCCCTGGCGTCCTGTCCATTCAAATTCTCCAAACCCCACTGCCATGGCAGACTGAGACACATATTTTAATCTTTATATCCATCCTCAACACGTGCCAATTGCATCATGGAGACCTGCAGCCAATATAAAATGAAATAGAACACTAAAATGCATGGTTCCGCTCATTTTGGGGGTCTAGTAATAAAAGATAAAAAGAGTTTTACACTTTTATTGTTCACTGTCAACCCTAGGTAGGGTTTTGAGTGGATTTTACAAAAAATGCTATAACTTGATCAAAACAACATGAAATGGAATGAAATTGAAGAAGTTGAGAAATACAACTTTAGAGATCCCAAGAACACCTGCAAGCAAAATACCTATCACAAGAGAAGAATGGAGGCAAAAAGCAATAATGGCTCTGAAAAAGAAGATTATCATTCAGGGAGGGAATTAATAAAAACGTATAATAAAATCCTTATAAAACGATATTAGCAACCCTAAAGAAATCCTAAAGGGATAATGTGTATTTAATAATAATTATTAAATACATACAATATTATTAAATGCTTAAGTTTAGCTTAAGTGTAGAGGATAATAGACTAATAATTAAATAAATAATTATTAGCTAATACATGATAACTCTAACACCCCTCCTTAAGATGAACATAGGGAGTAGATAAAAAACTAAATGCATGAAGAAAAAAATGCAACTACATGATGAAGGCAAATTTGGGTCCCGACAACAAATCCTCATGAGGTAACCAAGAACAAAAGATCTCTATAAAGAGGAGAAATAGAGAAAATTGCATGGGAAAAAACTCTACTCCAAAAAGAGATGAAATACAAGTGAAGGACTGAAGAAGCCTCCAAACAAGAATGTTCCAAAAGATAGGAACAAAAGAAGAGCAGAAGAATTACTGAAGCATGAAGAACTTGCAAACACTGTCGAAGAATAACTGTTGATCTGAAGAACCTCCACTGAAATAGAAGATGATCAGGCAGAGAAGATTGTAATTTGCATGAGTGCCCTCAAATAACACTACTCAAATCAGATGGCAAACAACTTAAGCCGAGAGTGTGTAAAGGGAATTCATGCCATCTCCAACAACTTGCCATTGGGATAAAGATATGCTCAGACCTATGAAACAAGGTGGAATCGATGTCTGATACTTGCAATCCTGCAACCACCAAACCACGATACAACATATACAACAATATATCATAAATGATTAGGCAAGTGATAGAGAATCACAATGTCATATCATGCTCATAGTGAGTGGTGTGACATTGTCCCTATCATGAATACAATAATAAGACAATCATACACATCATAGCACCATCTCATCACTCATAATCAAGAAGTGGGGTTAGCATAATCAAAATGGCATCATAATCTATCTAGAATAATAAATGCTCATAAGTCATCAAATATAGATCCATCAACATAATAATCATGATAAATATCATCATCCACATCAATCATCATATATCATATGTCCACATGAATGTCTAGCATCTGAGATAACAGTAGAGTCATAAATATAAATCAAAACATCATATAAGAGTCTAGATAAGTCTATTGATGCATAAATCAAAAGATAAGTCGAGGAGGAACACTACAAAAGTGTTCAAGTTAGTGTAGTGAGAGTTGCTCCTATCTGTTTGATAGGTTCCATTATGTTAATTTTATTTTCAACCTCTTTTATAAGCAGATTTTGCCTATTTTTAATTCATTGAAAACGAGTTAGAATTTTATGAGAAATAAAAAGACAAACATTTAGATAGGACAACCACATTTTAAAATTTAAAAATGTTATTAAAAAAGAGATATCAAAGGAACGAGATGTGACATGCTCATGTTCAATATAAATAAATGATGAAAATAAATACAAATAGATGTTTAAATATATAACACTAATTTGTGAGTGAACTTGAATGAATGAATGAATGATTTTATTGACGTCCACGAGACTGAACAACCTATGGGACCAAGAAAAACACCAACACTAAACCTCCTGAATATAATTTTCCATGTTTGATCTCTTGTTATGAATCTTGACTAGGAAGCTTGCCATTTGGTTGATCTTGTCCTCGTCAAATAACTGATGCATGTTGTCGGCTTTCAGAATGATCTCATACTGAGTCCGAATATCATCATACATTGTGCATTCAATAAGAAAGTGCCATTCCGTCTCCACTGCTCCCATCCCGCAAAACAAACAATTTCTCTCTTCCCATATCTCCTTGGGCCTTGACCACCTACACGTTTCATACCTGAGATGATGCGAACCAGTCCTTAGTTGTGCCACAAGCAGCCTAGCTTTCCCTTTAATGACTACCCCTAAATATGCTTTCTCACCATGTTCCCCAATTGGGTTAAATTCTTTATTATAGTACACCTTTTTGCGTCCAATGTGGTTATTCCACATGGCGGTTTGAAACTTTTCAATGACAAACTTCTTTATTTCCTTGTTGGTATTAGGACAATCGTGCAGTTTGATGTTCCATTTATTCAATCACTTTCTGTTTTGTTTCATCCAAGTTTTCTTCCTACGGATAAGACCTTCTTCCATCGCAATCTTGGGCCACTGATGGTAATCCATGTTCTCAACCTTCTTTAGATAACTTATTAACTGAGTTAATGCTGATGCTTCCAATGGAAACATACCTGCTTTCGCCAAAATAATTTTATATGGCACTAATGTTTTAACTTTGAGATTGCTTGTGATTAGGTGTTTTTGAATTCTTTCTAACTCTCTCCATCCACATTTTGACATACTGCCTCCCCAAACTTCACAACCATAGAGATCAACCAGTGTGACCAACAAACTAAAAAGAGTTTTTTTAGTTTTCCAATCCCATAATTAAGCATTTCTGCACTTATTTTGAAGTAGATGTGACGCTCTCCATCCTCCCTGAATCCTTTTTGCTCTGCACGTCTCCCAACTAAGCTTATAGTGGAAGTCAATCCCAAGTACTTGTATTCTTTCTCAATTTCCAACAGATTGTTTTTGAAAAGAAAAGTAATTTGTTTTTCTTTCCTCTTTAAAGAAAAAATTATGATCTTGGTTTTAGGAACAAATAAAAATAATTGCAAAATACATGTATAAACAAAGCAGGAAAACCTATAGTTACCTTTCTCCCGTTATCATGGACATGCTTTTATAAAGTTACGAATATACTAAATGAATGATAAGTAGATTGTGCTCCCTACTCCATAAGAATATACTTAATTACGATAAGTAAATTGTGCTCCCTATTCCATTAAAAAGTATTTGCTTGACTAACCGAGTCGAGTATCAAGGTAAAAGGAACTCGTGAAAGTTGTGCAAATTTACCAATCTGAAACAATCCCAAAACTTGGAGCGCAGTCCATGAGCTCGGAGTTCATATACACCGTCCTGTACAATATTTCTGACAAGAAAATTTGCCCCGCTGTAACTGCTTTCCAAATTTAAACCCTATTTACGGTCAAATCTGCTGGCTCCACAAACAACAGTAGCCTTTTATCCTGGAACGTGTGTTTCCTTTTCTTGAAAACTATTTAAGCAGAAGACGTCAGGACTGGAATGACCGTCGAAAATTATAGCAGAGAAAACAGAGAAATAAACAGTCACTTCAGATCCAACTACAAAGCAGAGCAGTGCGGAGGTATAACATGTTACAGCCCTCGACCCTGCGCATTTGTATGCAGTCTCGACCAATTGCTGCTGCTGCTGAGAGACAAAAGAGCCGCAAGAGCCACGACAAATTAAACCACAATTCAGGCTCACAAAAATCCCTGGTGCTTCATGCATTTGCGGACTTGTCTCGAGTTTCACCATTGGTTTTCGTGCACATACTCCAAAACACCTACGTTCCAAGTACTTTTCTCACTGGAACTCGTGACCTTATGGTGACTAGGAATTCTTTATTAATAATTGTGTATGAAACCCCAATATTTTTTCATATTGTTTGTAATTACTGTATGCTACCGCAAATTCTCTGGCACCTATATAGACATTCTTTAGTGTGCATTATGTTAGGGCTTGGTTAACTCTCCACAGTAAGGAATTAATAGGTGATTTTAGGAGCCTTAACGTTTCAGAAATGTAAAAATCTGGGTGTACTTTTTAAACTAGAAGATCTGGAATTATCATTAATTTAAGTTTCTTCAAATTATTTAATGTCTTATATTATTTTGTAGAAATTACTGCTAATCTTCATTTTCAAATGTTTGAAATTGAGAATCATTTTGGGGGAAAAAAAAAGTAGTAAGTCCTAATTATTACACAATAAAATTAACCCTTGTACTTCAGGTCTATATGATATATGGACAAAAGCTGGTGGCAATCTGGAAATGCACTCAAACGTAATTTGAGCATGATTTATGCTTGAGTTAGTCTGCGGCTGTTGGTTGTTGTTGCCTTTTGGAGTTGGAAACCTTCCCTGGACGATTTCAATTACAAATCAGGCTCATAAAAACTACTGGGGCTTCGTGCATTCCTGTGATTTTTAATTAACTTCGCTGCTAGTTACTGTGCACTTACTCAAAAGCAGAAATGTGACTCGAACTCATGACTGAGCCCCTTGTTTTGGCGAAATGCTTTGAAAATAACTTGAATCAAGTCCTTTGTATATTCTAAAAATCAATAAACCCCTGGTTGCAAAATTGAACAATTTATAAGGCAATGGAGAGGAATGCTCTTTTGGGTTTCCAAAAAGGAAGTATGATAGACCAGACGTGGATGTGACCTTCAAAACAACCATTTCCTTCCATTGAAATTATTCATTTCCAGTTGGGGGATATGGTGACATATTTGGTTTTAACTTTTCATCTAGGTTAAGGACTTTAGGAAATTTTGTTTAATATACCAAAAGTATTTACCACGTCAGTAGTGAGCTTGAGTGAAAAGCATTTGTAATAGCTCCATAGCTTGTAGCTGAGGATTTTGGATGAAAGTTTGCAATGTTTGCAGATAATCAATTTAACACAGGAAGACAATGGCAATTATGCAAGCTGGAAGTCACAAAAAATTGCCATCTTACCAAATTGGTTCCGTAAATGACATGGATTGTTATTATTAGTTAAACTACTCCTGTGATATGATTTCCATTTCTGATTGCCTATTTACATATGATAAGCCTATATTTATATGCTAAAGTTCTACACAGACATTTTTTTTTGGCAAATTGCTACCTAAGGTGGTAGCTCCCATTCCATTAAAACATAAGAAAGATTACATGGGATCAGCAGAGAGTGTAAGCCAAGACTCTTATGGCCTCAATGACCTCCTTGGCACGCTCAATCTGCTCTTGGGAAACCAAATTCCCATTTACAGTCAGCATATACTCATAAGTTTCCATATTATTTCTGCCCAAACAGTCCCTTATATCCAATACAGTGTCTGTCATGTTCCCATCCTTGATGACCTCTTCAATGATAAAAGTGTCTGCCTTGCCTTGAAAGGATTCCCTCTTCAATGTCCTCATGGCTCCCAATGCAGTTTCACACAGATTGGAAGCAACCAGCCGTCTGATGGCGTTCTCTATCATTTCATAGTCACCTGAAGTGCATGCTATGTTATATAGGAATCGCTCCAGGAGATCTGCATTGTGAATGTGTGATCCTTCCAAAACCCTACTACCAATGCTCCTTCTTATGGCGTCTTCCTTCATGTCCCTGTTGAAGCCAAAGATGGTCTGCAATTGCTCCATTAGTGACTGAGAGCAGTCACACTTGCATTCGGGGATGTGAATGCATTCCACCTCCCCATTGCTTGATGCTGCAGAGCCCACCATCGCTCATTTCTCTGCCTACCTCTTCTGTATTCTGTGGTTTTTATAACAAAAAATCTCCCTTCGATCGTCATTTCGGATCAGACCAAATCCTGAAATAATTGATGCAAATCTCTTCCTTACTGCCAAGTCACTGTTCCTTCCTGCAAAATCTGCACTTCATACCGCAGTGGAGGTGTCCGGGTATGGCGCACCATCTGAGAGAATGAACCCGTTCCAGGCGGATGTGATGTTCAAAAAGATGGAGTCACACTGTTGGTCTATGGCGTAGTTGGATAAAAAAATTGCTACTGTATTCCCTTCTCGGAAGATATGTTTATAAGTTTCATGGATTGCATTTAACCACATTGTTGATTTCCAACTCGGAGTATTTCCAGTCATGACTGCTCGAATTACATTGAGGGAGTCACCTTCAATGTTGATCTGTCGAATATTTTTCTCCCTGCATAGTTTAAGGCCACCAAGAAGAGCCGCATACTTTGCATCATTGTTAGTGCCATCTGGGAGTTTCACTGAACCTCCCTAGATTAAATTTCCTCTCTCATCTCTAACTATGAAACCAGCAACAGACAGTCCAGGATTACCCCTGGATGCCCTGTCAAAATTCAGTTTCAAACGGCCTTTTGGCAGGACTACACAGACATTCAATGTTTCTATAACCCTCTTACCAACTTATAACAAACTGTGCCTCAAATCATATGTATTCTTTCCAACCTTTAAATAATTCCATTAAGCTGCTTGCAAATTGATTTGACTGAGTTATAATTGTACTTGAGATACTAACCATAATGTATGTTGTTATTGCTTCCTCCCCTCTTACAGACATTCTTCCCCAATTTCTAAATGAGATTTAGTAATTTTGGTGGAAAAGTAGATTTGGAGAACCATGTGGCCCATGTCAATAGAGTATGGGATGGTAGTAAGTAGTGGTTTGCCCTTTGTGATTGGCGTGAGTCTAAATTTGAGAAAAGTACCTTTGGTGGATGGTTTTTGGAAAATGAGAATGGTAAGTTCAGAATGAGTGATTGGAATTTTTTTTGTCCAAGCTATTTGGCTCTTACAACTCCAGATTGCTTACATTGATAACATTATGGAGGACAAGCTAAGTTGGAAGTTTATGGAAAAATGCATTAAGACCAATTCTTGGAGACTAATAAAAGATCCATATGTGATGGGCTTCAATTGGAGTGCTTTGAATTTATATTGAGTTTGTTGTAGATGTCATGAATTTTTGTGTGAGGGTTGGCTAAATTGTGCATAAACAATGAAACTTTGTCCTGCTTATTTTGCAACTAGTGTGTATTTAGAGTTAGCAGCACAACTAGAATTTTTAAGGAGAAAACAATGTAGAATGATATAAGGTGCAATATTTTCTAAGATGCAAAAGGTTGGAAGATATAACAATATTTTAAGGAGATACCATTTATAAATATGGGTAATCTAATAATAGCACAATGGATGGCATATATAGGTGTCTCACTATTATTATTTTAACGAAAATCTTTTTTTTGTTGGCATTAGTTTGCAGATGAAATCAAGTAAAGTCTAACTAGCAACCCAGAAGCTTCCATGGTGATTGCTTGAATTGACTCAAGAAGAATGGGTTTTAATTTGAAATGATGGTCGAGGACTTCATGAAACTACACATAATATGAGTAAAGAAATTTTTTGGAAACTGTAAATGATGTTCAATTTTCAATTCAATATGCAAGATGTATTCTAATTTATATTCTCTCTATCTATGTATTATATACTTATGTTATAAATCTGATTATCTTCTTTTGTATGACAGGTGAGAGGAGTATTTATTGATTTCAATATCCTTCTCACAAACATCGATGGATATATATATGCAAGAGGGGAGGATCAAGCAATACCTTGACCGGTCATGTCTTATGGACATGACCGATCAAGACATTACTTGATCTCACCCTTTGATATGTAATTACCAATCACTGTTTATTCTAATCAACAACCCGATACTAATCGGGGTCTACATAACTTAGTATCCAATGCCAATCGGTATTTACGTGGTCATATTAACCGATGCCAATCGGTGTGTATGTGACATGTTAACCGATGTCAATCGGTGTCTAAGTTAACTGATACCAATCACTAACTAATAGTTAGATGCCAATCGGTGTATGCTTTGCCACCCGATAACAATCCACTAATCATCATTTGTTTTACTGTTGAGAAGATAACCGATATAAATCGGGATACATGGTTAACTCGATAATAATTGGTGATCACGGTTATAATGCAAACCGATATTAATCAGTATACTATGCTATGGTATGATTATCGATATTTTGAACATTGATCGACTAAGTAGATTGGACATATATACAAATGAAGGATGATCATCAAATGAAATAGCTTGAAGTTTTCCTGATAGTTTATCGATAGGATAAATGATTGAATGAGAGACTTCATTTATCTCTCATTCAATCATTTATCTTACCGAAGCTACCATGCATTAACAGAAACTACACCAAACACGCTTAAATAAAAAGTTTGGAAATTGTGCCATGTGTTAATGCACAAAGTTGTTAGTGTTTTAATTTGCCCCTCATGAGATAGGTCAAAACAAAATAGTACACAAGGGCAAATCTTTCTTCAAGTTTCAATGTGAAGATCCTTGTAAAGAACAACCGAAAACTAAGCTATGAACAACATATGTAGTTAATAATGTTGTCCAATTTTCTCAAGGGGGTTTGCATGAAATAAATGAAATTTTGAATATTATCCTACCTTTTTGATATTAGGGAGTGAGCATATGACTTGAAAAATTCTTATCCGACAAATGGATTTTTTTTAATATTTAGAACACTTACAATTAGATGCAAGAAATAGATAAACAATTTCAACTAATACCTTCTGACTGATTGAAAATGAAGACCAATAGCTCCACATTCACAAGAATTGAGCAAACAAACTATTTCTAACACAAATTGATAATGAAAGATCTATGAATCTCTAGGAGGCATACAAATATATTGCTAGACAAATTGCAATGGTGATACAAAGCTCAACGTTGCTCATTTCTTTCAACTCACCCAATGAAATCTACCATGTGACACACACATAAAACTCAAGTCAAATGCTTGAATGATGATCCCTATGTTTACTCTTCCCTTTGATAAATTTAGTACTAAAAAAAATGAATAAAAATAACAATGCCTACTATATAGAGTAGTAAAAATATATCTTTATTTAACATGTAATTCTTATAGAAGTAGACTATTGATGATTAGCCAAGGATTAGACAATTTGCCTCAACTACGCAAAGTCTATTAAAAGAATCCAATGGTTGCCAAGTAGAGCACAACAATCTATTGAATCCTATTCAAAATTTCACTATTAATTATTGCATAGTTGGATACAACCATATTAATAAAACATAATAAAGGCATTGTATGCTAACTGCATCATCCCTCCCCAAAGAAAAGTTTTCTAGAAAACAAAAAAACAAACAAGTTGTCAACTAATATTAGGCAAGGTTTTCCAAACTTGTGACAACACCATAGAGGATGGAGGACCTTGGTATTGACACTTATTTGGTATTCAAAACAACTTGAACATAACTTGACTGTTCCACAATTAGTGAATGATGGACAATGTTTTGTAGGATGGTTTTAGCTAGAACTGGAAAGGAGAAATGACATATTAAACATTGATCATTAATAGATTGAAATTCACACAAATTAGTAATAGAACCAACATATCTAGATTGTAGGCTAGTGTATAGAGAATACATGTGGCAATGGCCATTAAAATTAATGAATTGTTGGGAAGGATCAAACAAACAAGGAATTCAATTTGACTGCATGCAGACTCTAAAAATGCTTCCCCTAGTGGAAAATCTTTTGGAGTTCTCCTAGAGGTCTAGGAAGTGCCTTCTCCTAATTTGTTTTTTTTATTTATATCAACATCATAGGTTGAGGAATAACTAATTGTAAAATGCTATAGAGTTGTGACAAAAGGGCCACTTGCTATTTTAGCAGGAGACACATAATGTACAACAAAAATTAAGGATGAAAGATTCTCTTGGTTAGATCATATAGTACAATTTCCTTGAGAAGGCCGTACAACATCATTGGGAAGATGATAAAGAGTAGATCATACATCATCAACAACTCATAATGATCGTATCATCAAATTATTAGCATCGTGATCATCTTGTATTGCATAAAATGGAGGAACAATAAATGGATAGGATTTTTTGGGTAAGTTGTAAAAAGTGAATTGTTGGTAGGGGTTGTACGGTCTAATATAGAAATGTCTATGGTAGTCGTATGGTGAAGAGATCTTGTTGGATGGATTGTACAATGAAGAAAAAACAATGTTGGGGGAGATCATATGGAGGCAATGAACTATTAATTTCATTTAAGTTCTTCATAGTATGCCATAGAAAAGTATATGAAAAAAAAATAGGAAATGAAAATTCAATTTAGTATCCATTGAGAGCCATATATTAGGGAAAGAAAAGGTTTGAGATTATCATTTGTTTGTTGTATAATAAGTTTAAAAATGCTTGTGACTTCCTTGTGGGTTGTAATATGGAAAAGTAGGGAACATCATAATTTTTGATTGGATTATCCATTTTATGTTGTATGGTCAACATATTGGGGTTGGGTCATATGTTGAAAGAATTTTTTTTAGTTCCATAAGTTTGAATATTCTCTTCTCTTGACCTTTTGATGGACATAGGAGTTTAATAATATATTCTTCTAATTTCTCTTTTCACCAACACTTCATTCACTTCAAACCTTTTTGTCTTTTTCATCCATTGTAAAGTAATATTTTTTCATTTATTGTTTTTGGTTTTTCTCATGTGGGGCCCATCTATTATTTTTTGCTCCAACTTCATTTTTGTTTGTTTGATAGAAATGATACTTTTCCCTTTTCCACATTTTTCCTATGGAGTTTGCAATAATTTGACATCAATATCGTGTCAAACAAACAATATGAATAGGGTCCTTTATAACATTCATCAACAGAAGAAGCATTTATAGGGTTCAATTACACCATTAATTTTATGATTGTTGATTGCCTTTGATATTGTTTTTTGAACATTGAAGTCAATCAAATGCAAAGCTTTTGACCTTTGAGAATAAACC
The DNA here is from genome assembly GCF_030272615.1 of Cryptomeria japonica. Taxonomy (NCBI): domain Eukaryota; kingdom Viridiplantae; phylum Streptophyta; class Pinopsida; order Cupressales; family Cupressaceae; genus Cryptomeria; species Cryptomeria japonica. The sequence goes on from NC_081414.1 coordinate 253,031,038, forward strand.
ATCAACTTTAAACTATGAACTTTGTTTGGCACAATTGAAACGGTTTAGTATTGCTTGATCAAGTTTCCTCAACTTGAATTGGTTGCTTCTTGTCATCTCTTAAGCCTTGTTTCACTTCATTGTTTTTTGTGGTTTCAATAAAATACGGGTCAATGAAAATACTCTATAGTCCTTCATTTGCTAGTGAAATAGGCCACAAAGGGATTTTGTTTTATCTTTGGAATATGACTACAATTCCAAAATTTCTTTGGTGTTTAGCTCCATTGGATCTTGATCATGCTTCTTTGTCCATTCTTATTCAAAGTCCAAATCAAACGAATTTGAGGAAGCTGCTTCCTCATTTATTACTTGGTTCTTTAACTCAATTATGTATTTTTGATCCTTGTTTTCAATGGTATGAGTTATTTTTCCAGTTGTTGTTGGCTTTGGTTGGTACCCACCAACCTCAACCCAATATTGCATTGCACACTTTCTAACCTAATAAGGTCCCCACAAAGTTCAATAATTTTTTTCCTTTTGGGCCATAAAACTCCTAGCACTTTGCTTCCTTGCTGATTTATACCCACTAGTTGAAAAGTTGGGGCCCAAAAGGTCGATTTTGTAAGACTTTTCCAAGTATCGTTAGGAAACACTTTTACACTTGAGCTTCCATCAATGATTATATTAGTAATATTCTCCTTGTGTATCTTCATATGTACTACTGTTTGTTTCTTTGCCAGGTTGACTATGAGTAGCATAGGGTCTATCACTTGATCACTCTGTATTGGAGGTTCTACTATTAAATCTTCTCACTCCTCTTGGACTATTCTTCATTCTATCCTAAGAAATCTTCCATCTTGACTAGTACAAAATTTTGTAGTACTTGTGCTATATTTATATTTGGTTTCAACCTACTTGTAGGAGTACTTGCATGTTCATGATGCATTGGTGTTCTTTTGCCTTCACGTGGTTTACTTATACTCTTGTTTTGGCAAGTCTTTCTTTTTTGTATGCGTTTGGGTATACAACCTTCTTTGCATTGGCTTGAGTAACAACCAATACTTAATTGTGGCTCTCTACATCAATCATGTTGATGTTGGCCTTTTGTGGCTTTGATTAGTGAAATTCTCTCCTTGTATGAAAAGCACTTGTGTTCTACTCTTCAAATTGTGTGGGCACTTTTTTATTGAGTAACCCATAAGTTCACAAATGTCACAAAACATTTTCTTGGGAGAATTAACTTTTGTTTGAAGACCTTTGCAATCACCATACCATATTTCTTTAAGTTCTTTACTAGTTTCTTTCTTTGCCTTGAACTCCTTCATAATTCGCGAAATTTCTCTTTGTATTGCATATATAGTTCCTTATTCACTATCATTCTTCTATCCGATCCATCATCTTCATCTACTTTTCTTTTAGATCGTGAAGACATTTTGTTCTCACTTTCTATGCCTATCTCTCTATTATACGCTTGAACATATGTTGAAGGAGGTTCAACTTTAATTTTTTTCTTAGTGAAGGGATAAGGCCTACAATGAACTATTTTTTCTTTAAACCATCAATAGGCTATTTATCTAATTTCACAAGTAATATTTGGAGCCTATGGTTATAAGTTCTTACAATTTTATGTTTTACCTTGTCTTGTATTGTAGATTTCTACAACAATTCATTATCATCTCAACGCAATTTGAATTCCTCTTTGACATCCTTTTGTAATTTTATTTATTTATTTTGGGAGGCTGGTTCAATCTTTATTTACCAATTGATGGCCACAGCTCTCATGGTGGCTGGAAAAGACCATAACCAATATGCTTTATCATCTTGTCCATTTGTTGCACAAATAGTTTAATATGTCTTACAATCTTACAATGTCTTATGGGATCCTATGATCCATTTCCTATAAACTTTCGGTAGCTTTTGCCTGTCTACACTCTAGATGGAGTCATCGTGGTTTTACTGCGATGCAAATTTAGTGCCTGGACCTACTCTTCATAAAGCTTTGATTTAGACGTTTTGGTGGTTCTTTGGTACTCTTGGAGGCTTCAACAATTTGCACACTTGTTTCTCCTTCAGATTCTCTTTTAAATGCGCCAACTTGTAGCCTTGGAGCCTTGGGCTTGGTTTTTGTTGATGGTGTTTTTGCACACTATGCAACACATAATAAAATACTAAGTATTGTATCCTCTCTTGAATAAAGACTCCCGAATGCTAAGCTGTGTGATCAAGTGGGATGACTCCAAGGTTCTCGAATGTCAGGTCTTGACGTGCTCTTGGATAGACTCAATTGTGTTGACGTGTTTTTTAGGACAGCGTCTAACACAGAATAAAGTTACCAACGATCACCTTACTCTCTCTTGATCAAGGTTAGGCCATATGCTAAGATTGCAAAAAGATCAAACGGCTAAATCCAAGGTTCCTTTATGCACGAACGTGACTCAGTTGGCTGATGTGTTTACTGGTATTCCAAGGGGCCTTACGTATTCACTTGAAGAGGATTGAACAATCTATGCAAGTTCGAGGATTCAATGCGAATGATGTAGCTTTGAATAACAATGTTTTTTGGGACTTTTCAGGATTTGAAATAATGCTGAAAGTAAATAAGGGAAAGGTTTAGAGAGCTATGCTAAGTCTAATCTAATCCTAAGAACAAAGAGACGGGATTACTTGTGCAAAATCAAATCACGCTTCGCTTTGCCAGCATAGCACAACTGCACAAAGGCAGTGCAATCTTCAGAGGTTGTGAAATAAATTTTCAGATTACCAAGGAATGCCATCAATTCGAACAACATCCACCCGATAATCAAAGTTAAGTCCACAGATAAAATAGGCTCAAACAACCTTACAAAGTAGGCTTCAATCAGCTGCAAACAAAAGGTATGAGCTTGGATTTTACAACAAGCAATCCTATCAAATCTTGCTCATCTAATAACTTAAAAGCAAATCTATTCTAAATAAATAGACTGAGACCATTCAAGCCTTAAGACAACACAAGAATACACCAACAATCAAACAATGTATTTAGTAATTTGCTTCAAAACTTATAGCAACAATCTCTGAAATCAATCTCTCCTCCCTTACAAATGAGGGGGGTCACCCCTTTATATAGGCCTCAAACCACGAGGACATGCAAACCCTAATTAAGGCTTCACTCAAAAGATTCCCCACACATGATGCAACAAGGTGGGAATCAGCAATTAATGCCATGAAACCCATATACAATTACTTCAAACATGCCCAAAATAGCATCCATTTGTGCATTAAATGCACCATTTACATCAAGTTCGCCCATCATACAATAAATATTCCCCATGTAGAAATAAATGCTCATCATTCTTCCTTATGACATCGACATGTGGAAGGAATCTATTATAAAATCATAATATGGCGGCTGCATGCAAAAGATTCTTCATGCATTGACTGGGCCGCCACTTAGTCAAAATATTCCAGCAATAAGTGTGCTGCCACTACTCGGTCAAAATATTCTTGTCCAGGAATGGATGACCGTTGTTTCACTCATTAATTGCATACGTGATGAATTTGGAGATGACTGCTTCCAATTCTCCCACAACGACACTTGGCGCACTCTCAATTTGGTACTCCAAGGTGATTTCCTCTTCGCTTTTGGAGAAGTTCTCCCATTCTATCATCATTTCTTGCGTCTTCTTCATCGTGCTGGAAAATGAAGAAACATTCTCAAAATGTTCCTTAGAAAATGACACTACAAAGAATAATTCATGCAATTGGGTTCTTAGGAAGTTCAATGTTACTCCATCTTCATTTAGCTTCTTCGCGAACAATGCTTCAATCACACTAATGATTTCTTATTGTATCCTTCTAATTGAGTCTTTTAAAGTCAAAGACTCCATGTTAAACCTTTCAAAGATATTCTTCCTGGAGCAATCGACACAGAACCACCGGGGGAAATCATATATCTCATTCTCCTAAATCACTTTCCCATCAATTAATGCTTGCTTCGGAACTTTCATTAGAGCTTTGAGTCGCAGAAGGGTTAAGTCGTGATAGATGTGAACATCCTCCCACAGAACTTCCGCTACTTCCAATCTGTTCGGAAGGGCAAAATATCTGGAGTGAAGACGAGCCAAGTCTTCAATGAACCTTCCAGCTGCAGCAAAGGTGTCCTCCACACATTGGGCCATTTCTCTAATTGTCTCCGTGTCATTAACGACTTCCTTAGGGAGAGAGGAAGGATGAATATAAGATGGGTCTGCCCCCTAAGCGGCTGTTTGAGACTTCTAATATATTCGCACAAGGCCCTATTTTCTTCTTTCAACCTTTTGCATTTTGGCTTCATTTTTTGTAGTTTCTCCTTCATAGCCAAAGAAGAAACTTCAAAGTCTTCCATCACCTGCCCTATGGAAGCACGCCCTAAATCAACCTGTCTGATTACGTAGTCCTCTGGCGTGATTTCATTCTTGTCTTTATCTGCTACAAGCTCAACTATATGCGAAGTTTGGGATCCAAACTGATCTCTCATGACCTTGGAGAACTTTCGGGGTGCCTTCTTCTTTGCTGGTTTATCCATCCTATTCAGGAGTTCTTCCAACTCTCGTGTTGGATCAATTTCTTCTTCTGGTTCCTTCCTCAATCTATCCTTCAACCAATCAGGACTAGAAATTGGTTGATCCCGAATCTCCATTTGCTCATGCTCCTGTGAAACTTCTTCCATTTCGTGAAGGATGGCTTCTACGAAACTATCGTGGCGAGGCTCTTCGGGATGAGAGGAGAGTTTGTTAGGAATCGGGAAGGACAACTGAGAGGGGGGGGGGTGAATCAGTTTTCAATAAATTATAACCCAAAACAAATTATTCCAACTTAAAACTCAGTGCCGGTAAAACAAATTAACAGTTATATTAATACTGGTATAACTTAATGCATGAAACAGAAAGCAAAACTCATCCACAACACTTGACACAAATATTTTGACATGGAAACCCTGTAAGGGGAAAAACCACGGTGGGAAACCTTACCCATAATCAGATGATACTACTGCAAATAGTAAGTGAATACAATAAGGGGTCTGCACATGCAGAAAGGCCAACCACCTAGAGCTCACTGCTCAATCACAAAATAGGAGTCACACTGACTACAATTGGATGGTTAAATCCAATAACAATGTACTGCTTCAGTATAGCATCTACGATGCTGGATTCAATACCGGTTTAAGCTCTGACCATGAGTGCCAAACACCTTCATAACCTTTCCTTCAACCTTCAGATAATATCTGCGTGATTCGCACAAGGATCTGCTTATTTTCACTCTTCACAATGATCTTCAATATTCGCACACACATATTTTTCTACATTCATACATCTTACAATTATTTATACAAAACCTAAGACCTCATGATTAGGTCGGCTCCCTAAAGATATTACATTTACAAAATAAGTCTTGATGCAATACAATGTCGGCCTCAATACATTTACACATTATCCAATCAATAAACCATTTCCAAAATGTGCCGTGCTGATCTGGAACATGATATCTTGTACCGGTCCATAACCTAGACCTATCTGCTGGTTAAGGCAAATATGTGAACCCGATTAGTCCAATAAGCAAAACACCAAATGTAAACATCCAATCCATGTCTTCGACATAACCAAATGAGCTCCAAATGATAACAAGTCATCATCAACTTCCTGAGCTGCCGGTGAAACATATTCCGGTGACTGTGCATAAGCCAATATCCATGCCGCGACCACAATGTGCCGGTTCAACAACAAACCAATATAACCAGAGTGCCAAATCAACAATGTAGACCTCCAGAAAGATAGGTGTTGACATCAATGACAAAACCAATGCAACACATGACGAAGTCATCCATAATACCAACAAAGTTCTTGTCTTTGCATCCTTGGCTGATTTGGCTTGTGCAAAGCGTTGATGCTGAGAACATCCTGCGCTAGAGCATTGTCAAGTATGTTGCCTTGAGGTGAATTTGTTGGATTTTCTCGTGTAAACATGTCTACCTCCCTCACGCTGGAAGAGCTAGCCGACGATCACATCCTTTCCATCCTTGCTCTTTTCTGCGGTGGTTCTTCCTGTTGAACTTCCTTCTAGATTTCCTGTTGGGCTATCTTCTTCTTTGTTGTACTCAACCTCTTTGGAACACTCTTTCCTTTGTCAAGGTCAACTCCTTTCTATTGAACTTCTCCTTCCTCAACCTGAGCCCGTGAAGATCCTTTAGTGGCTTCACTATGGGAATCTAGACTTCCCATCAACTGGTAGGTTAGGTGGACATTTCCTTCTCTCAATCTCTTGATATGTTGATCTACCTAATGTTTGGTGAATTTTAGTACGGGTTTGGCCAAAATGTCCAGATCATCAATTTTGGGCTTTGACCAATTTGGAAGCTGAATAGGTTGGTCCTTCACCTTTTCAAATTCAGGTTGAACTAAGTCTAAATCCTCCTTCACTTGATCCGACACCTGCACTACTTCACCTACACTACTTGCTGAATTGTGTCAAGTGGCAGCCCGGAAAACATTTTCTTCCCGACCTCAAGGTCATCCTTGGCACCTGTCCAATAGTCTTCTAGGTGAAACTTGTGTATAAATTTCAATCCAACAACCTTTTTGATCTTACGATATGGATCGTAGTTGGATTTGGATGTGTAGAACTCTAGGCAGTAGAATGCCAATTCCTTTGTTGCCTTCTTAGCTGCTGCTAGGTTCGGTTACACTTCTAGATAATCACCGAGGACAACTGGGAATTCTATAGACAACTTTCTTTTCTTCTTTTGCATTTGATGATACGCTGTCAATTGTCTCATGAGTTCTAGCAGCCCCAGTTTGTTGGACGGATAGCCTGACAATTTATATGCCTGGTAAGAGAATCCCTATGTCCTAATATAAGTGAACTTTGGAATTTGTAGGAACGTGGCCCCAAATTTTTGAACCAAAGCCCTAGCTTGTGGCGACACTCTTGTGTGGAGCTCATTTTGCATAAGTTTGGTTAGGTACATGGTGAAAGTGTCATTCGCCAGGTTGAAGGAATTAGTAATGTAGAGATGAAGCTGAGGATAACATTCATGAACTTTCAACTGTGCCGGTCTGCAACCCATGAGTCCTTTCCCTGGCAAACCATTGAAGCCACTCATCCTTGCAAGCATATAAATTGCATAGGAGCTCATATAGAAGGACTGGGACTTCTTTTCTTTCAAATCTTTCAGCTGTTCATGCACGGAATGGTTGATTAATCTGGTCCAATCTACCAACCCATTGGCATTCATGCATCGCTAATGTAGAAAAACATCCATGGCTCGAAATTTACAACATGCGAACATCCCATTATCCTGCTCAACATCATTATCAGGTTCACATACTCCTGCTTGAATTCCAAAATGGTGAGTGTCTTAGGCATTTTGGAGATGTGCGGTCTAGGTTTCCGCAACCAACTCTTGTTAATAATAGCTGCACATCTGTCAGGACCTGCCTCATACATTGCCTTAGCTCCATTCATGGTCTTGTAGGTCATGGAATGATGAGAGTGAATTTTGAAGGCTTCCCCAATTGCTTCCGGAGTCAAGGTGGCTAACAACTTGCCACTTGATGTTGAAATTGTCCTCCTCTCCGGATTGTAATGCTTCGCTCATTCCAGGATCAAGTCTGGACATTTGATAGCAGGGGGAAAACCAGCCGCTGCAACAATTCCACTTCTGACAATTTGGGCAGCGGTTGGAGATGGACTATGCCTGCTGTCCCAAACATCCTGATTTTGAAGGCAGCCATGTTGAATGTTCATAAATTTGTATCACTAATTTCCTTCCACCTGGACACCATCTTGGATTCCGGAAGGAATCCTTTCATTTTAGCCTTTGTAACAGTTGTCGCCTTGTTTGATTTTGCCATTTTAGCTTGGTAACCGGAATCCTTTCATTTTAGCCTTTGTAACAGTTGTCGCCTTGTTTGATTCTGCCATTTTAGCTTGGTAACAGTTGTCGCCTTGCTTGATTCTGCCATTTTAGGAATAAATCAGTACTTCTTGCGAACAAAGCTTCCTGAAAAGAATAAAATATTTTTTAAGTCCGACTTCTTTCTCTTTTGCTCTCCAACTCTTCTTTCTCTAAATTCACACTTGGAGAATGAATTGTGCTTGTGCGTTTATATAGAATTCTTCCAACACGCTGCTAAGTTGGCAAAGATCAATTTAGGCAGTTGTTTTAATTACGCGTCATACTTTCCTCTCCATGACACCATGCGAATGGGCCCCATCCTTTTAGTTGAGTTTGAAAATGGATTTTTTTTTTAATGCATTGAGTCATGTGCCATGATTTGGAATATTCCTTGCCAACTCGCGAACCTTCCATTTTTTGAATTTTGGAGGGATTCAGGAAGATTCATTTGAGATTCACTTCATCCATCCATTTGGTGGCACAAACTGTTGGAGAGAGAAAACTTTAGGAGATGGAAACTTCGACTTTGGAGGAATTTTCTTGAAGTTTTTTCAATGTTCCTTTCTTTGGAAGAGATTTTCAACAATTTTTCACCATCTCCTATTTTAGGAACTTTCCTAAAATTTAGGACCTAGGTCTAGGAGAGAGAGAATTCCCTACGAATCCAAATCTGCAAAAAATTTGAAATTCGGATGAGATTTGGTGTCTAAAAATGGAATTTTCTTAAAATTCCCGAGGGGATTTTCTGCTTTTTCATTCCATTCTTGACCCTCAACTTGCCCTTTGCATTGGAAAATTTCTTGAAATTTTGACTTGGGTGTGGAATTTTGACCTTGATGGGGGGAATTTCATCTTGAAGCACATTCTCCTTGCCTAGGTGATTTTGGAGCTCTTCTACTTCCTTAGGTGCTATTTCCACTTGGAGGAGGAATTTGTCAAATTTGGAGTTCTCCATGACCCTCTTCTTTAGCGCCCTAACTCTTCCTTGGGCACATTTTTGACATTGTGAAGGAATTTTAAGTTTTTGGAGTTTTCCACGACTGATTCACTTTGGTGCCTTTCCCTATGCATGGGCGCTGATTTACTTTGGTTAGGGAATTTGACGACTTTAACATTTTCCATGCTTGCCTTGTTTTGGCGCCCTTCATCCATGTTGAGCACTGTTTCATGCTGATGAAGGAATTCAACGTTTTTCATATTTTCCATGGAGACTTTATTTTAGCGCCCTACTTGACTCCTAGGCGCCAATTTCACTTCATGAAGGATTTTGCTCATTTTCATCTTTCCATGACCACATGGATTTGGCACCTTCAATCCTTCCTTGGGCGTTAGAAACACTTCATGGTGGAAATTTGCCATTTGAGGATTTTCCTTGAAGACATCATTTTAGCGCCCTTCACTCCTCATGGGCGCATTTTTGACAGGGGCATGGATTTTAACTTTATAACTTTTTCCATGAAGACCTTATTGTGGCGCCCTTCCTGGCCCTTGGGTGCCAAAATCTCTTGGTGGAGGAATTTGATCATTTCTTAGTTTTCCTTTCCTTGGGCATTTTGGCACCCTCCTACTTCCTTAGGCGCTATTTTCATGCTGGCAAGGAATTCACATGGCTTTCCCCAAACTTAGCCAATTTGGAGATTCCCAGATTCAGGATGCCATTTTAGGAATTGAGGTGGATTTTCCAAACTTAGATTATTTTCTTCAACGTTTCCACTTTTGGAAAGAATGCCCACACTTAGCCATTTTTGATCAACTTTGCCTGCTTTTGACTTTCCGGATTTAGACAAATCTTTAGGAATGCTCAGTCTTCACTGTCTGCTTGCGAGGGACCTGCCACAAATGAACTTTCCAAAAATAGAAAGTGTTTCGAAATGTTCATGTTAAGGCAAAACAGGACAAAGGGAAACTTTCTTAAAATAGAAACTTACTAAAAATAGAAATTACTAAAAATAGTAAGTTTGATTTTTGGTGAAATGAAGATATTTCGGGAGGCAATGAAATCCCTAAAAAATAGGAACTTTCTAAAAATAGAAAGTTGCTTAGAATTCGCTCAAATTTCACGTGCCGGCTCCTTAGAGAGTCCTAACTTCATTGCAACTTTTAGTTTTCGAAAACCCTAAAATCTAGGACTGAAGGAAAAAACCCTAAAGCTGACAAATGAGCCCTAGACTTGGCCAAAATTGCCCAAACAAAAAGCAGACTTAATCAATTTAGCTCCACTCACTTGTAAACTCAGAGAGACCGACGAGACTGCCGCAAAAAGACCTCAAAAACGAAAACCAAAAGACCGAGAGGGCCTAAAAAGTAGGGGGTCCCTATTTTGGATGGGGTGATGTTTGATTAGGTCACAACAAGTTGTATATGATGTGATATTGCTTGTTTCACAAGGTGGACTTATGTTGTATGCCTGAATTCTCAAATGATGCCGCAACGTGGGATTTCACTTGATTTGAAAAAAAAGAAAAAAAGGATAGGGTTTAGGAAGGCTAATCTAACTTAGGAATGTAAGAGCAATGGACAACCTTTGGTGGAATTCAAGTAAGTCTTGCTTTGACATGCAACGAACATCTTCACAAGGCTAGTGCAATCTCTTAAGGACAACTTAATGATTTTCAAATCATCACTATGAACATAGACACCATCAAGTTGATGCATATCAATGAAGAAGCGATGATTGAAGTTAAGCTTGGCTAAATAGATCCAGTTGACTATGCAAGGCACTTTACCATCGGCAAGGTGTTAGTAGTATGGATATACGAATTTCAACATTGATCATAAACAAAGTTCTTCCATTCATCTAAACAATATGAAAATCAAATGAGAAGTAAAAACCATGTGAATTATTGATTCAACACATAGAATTCACCATATTTTCAATGAAGTTTACATGCTTCTTTTGCAACAATGTCTTGGCAACTATCTTTGCCTTCTCTTCCTAGTCTACTCTAATTGCTATTTGCTTTCTACTCTTGAACTAATGCTATTAACTATCTATTCACTATTAACTTTTCAAATGAAGAAGTGAGGCCTTTTATAGTGCTCTCATTTACAATTCATTGGCTCAGATCAATTTGAGATCAATGGCCAAGATCGAAGGAAAGAAACCCTAATTAGGGTTTGCTAAACCCATTGCAAAGCATTTAATGCTTGACCAATGGCAAGATTACAATTGATAGGACACATGTCCTGTGAAAATTCAACCAATAGATAGTGAGGGTAGGTACATCGAACTTTGTGCCCACATGTAGTTATCCTCTTTTGATGTGTTGGTTGAAAATTTTGTACACCCGAGGGATGTGCAGAATTGTGGTTTCAGCTACAGTGTGTGAGTATAATACTCTCCTAATCTAGGGAAGGCTCCCCCTATCTACAAACTAAACTAATCTAATATAGGTGAGACAACAGTCTTTCTTCTTCTTTCAAGAAAAACTATATTCTTTTCTCTTCACAGAAAAGTTATAGCAATTGGAAATAAATAACAGCAACAACTTATAAAGTAAAATGAGAGAGGAAATGAAGTTTCCTGAAAGCACAAAGACTTCCGTCACCTCCCCAGGGACGGGAACACAATATCAAGCGCAAAGTCTTGAATATCCGCAATCCTATCTACCCTTTTATAATGATAACTTTAAGAACAAGCGCAGTGTATATAAGCGCAAAGTTTGCAAATATAATGCACTCTAAAACTACTTTATCTGGGAATTATTACAAGCACAAAGTCTTGTAACACTTGTCAACTTCAAATTGCAAACTTAAAACTAATTTCACCCTCAATATCTGCAACACAAAGTCTGCAATTATTTGGAGTGAAACTCTTTTTAACAGCCTTCCACAATCTCAAGTAAGCACAAAGATATATCCCAAAATGGCACAAGAACACAATGGGAACAAAACAAGATTTCAACACAAAGTCTGAAATCCCACTCTTCTTTATATTACTCAAAAGATGGCAACTTACAACTATAAAGCTCAAAGTTTTTATGAGTATAAAATCCTGCAGAGTTTACTTGCTTGCAAAAAGATAGATAGCACAATAGGCCTCCTTAAGTATTTATAGGAGAAGAGGCTTGAGAAAAAGAAGGGAGTATTCCAACCAACTTGGACCTATTCAACAACTAACTAAGACTTATTCAAAATTACAAGTCCTTTTCTAAATTAACTTGTAATTTGTTTACTTGTAATTACAAAAGTGCTAGTGTTGAGCCTACTTGCAATTACAAAATTGTTTTTACATGTAAACTTTTTGAAAAGAAAACTACAATTTTACCATTCTGAAATAAAAATTAAGTTTCAAAAGGCACATATGCAGCAGCACATTTAGCCATGTATTCTTCAAACTTCTGGATTGTTCCTTGCAGCTCATGGGTATTGTTATCAACAACAACCGTTTTGATAACAACATCACAACAGCTAAGAACTGTAAGTCTATGTTTCTCTAGAACAATTTTAATTTCTTCCACAAAGGTTTGGTATTTCACCAAAGCTTGAATTGATGTAACTAAAAACTGTTCAACTTCCCATTCTTGATGAATCTTTCTTCTCATGTCAGAAAGAACTTCTTCTTCAGACAACAACTCCTCATCTTGACTTACAATCTTACAAGAGATTTTCTCAAAATGAGAAACATCATCTTGCGCCATTTCAATGCGCAATCTTGAGGCGTCATCAATTTCTTGAATGAGTTCTTTCAGAACAAGGGATTTATTCTCTAGAAGTTCTCCAAATTCTATATACATGGTTCTGGTAGGAATAATGTCATTTTCTTGTAGAACATCCAACTTTTCTTTTGGCAACCCTATGCCAAACTCTTAAGTTGCTTTCAATATTTTCCAGATTTTGTTTGAAATTCTCATAAGTCTGGTTCAATCTTACCTTGGTCATTTCTAGTTTGACCATCACTTGGAACGTTTCCTTCTTCACTTGAGCACATTGATCAGAAAGTTGATCTACCCAAGAATCAATTGCCCACGCCTTTTGAGCAACTCGTTCAATTTGCTTGACTAATTCTTTTGAGACAAAAGAAGTTGAAGGATTGATCCTTTCCTCAGAAGATTTAGTGATCTTTTGGATCACTGAGATAAGCTGCAAATTTTCCTCTTTCAGCTTGTCTTTCTTCACCAGAAGTTCATCATATCTCTGTATTAATGAAGTTACTCAGTGCTGAGCATCATGCATGACAACCACATGTGTTTGTTTACCAAGTTCCACCCTTGTGATTTTGTAATTTGAAGTTTGCATCTCTTCATGTGGCTTGTCCACAATTGGTTCAACAATTTCTGCAACTTTCATTTTGTCGCTATCTACTATCACTCTTGAAACTGTTTTAGCCCTTTTAGTAGCATTGGGTTTAGACTTTTTAAGCTGCTGAAAATCAAAGATGTCAGGAGAAATTTCCTGCTTCTTTCTCTTAGGAGTGAGGGAGCTAAGCTATGGAGGTAAAGCCATCAAATTTATTTCAGAAATAGCTAGAGGTGGTGAAGAAATAAGCTCCATTTGAACTAGAGTTGTTTCCTTGGGAGAAGTTCTTGTCTGAACAACAATCATTGCTTGCTCAACAGGTAAAGGATGTAATGATTCCATCATAAACTTCTCAAAATTTGTAGCAAAAGTATCAATTTCTGCCAACGACAAGCTAGGCAAAGAAATATATGTAGGATTCTCATAAAAAATGTTCGACAAGTCTTTATGGGGATGATCAAGAGATGGTTCTGATACTAAAACTGGAATAACATTCTGAACGGACACGCTCAATGGGATAGGAGCAATGTGAACGGTGGAAAAAGAATCCATGTCCATGTCAAAAGGAGAAATAAGCACATCTAAAGGAATCTGAGAAGGAACTTCGTGAGGTGACTCTGAAGTTGTGGACTTAGGAGCATCATCTTGTTGTTGTTCTTCCTCTAGATCTTCAGAATCAATAACCTAAATACGCAGTTACGGTTTCTCTTTTCCTTTCACTTTCACTTCTTTAGGAGGAATCACCATTGCTCTACTGAATCTTAACTTAATTTGTGTAGCAGAAGATGATGTACCTTCCTTGTTATCAACTTTGATTTCAGGCTTGCGTCCAATAGGCCTTGTAGAGTCATCATCTTGATCTTGATAAGTCTAACGCCATTACTTTTGAGCCAAGCATTGGTGTTTAGCCAAACCAGTTTGGAATCTATCCAGAATGGAGGTACATTCTTTCTGTGACCATTGAATTGATGGAAGTGGTGCTTCATCAACTCTCTTTTCAAAATACTCGGAATCAAGTATGTTCCTGTCATCAACCATTCCTTCAAGAATGTTTGTCAAGTTCAAATCAACAATTTGCTTGAGTATGAGCTTGTAGTAATCCATCCTACGAATTTCCTCTTCCGTGCAAAGATCAACCCAGATGTTCTCTATGCTATGCACGTGTGAACCATCTTTTAATCCTTTCTTTCATGCTCCGGTAATCAAAATATTTCCTTGTTTTGAATCTTTTGAGCTTGATTTCCTGCATCTCAGTCTCCATGGCTTTAGCTTTTGTAGACGTCATGAGGGAATATTGACCAATCTGCAATGGGTTACTTGATGATATCCCCATTCTAGCCTCGTGTCAAATTGATTGTTGTGCATCAACTGCCATAATTTGTCTTCCCAACTCCATAAGGATGATCTTGTCGGTTGGGTATCTCAGAAGCATATATGGCTGCTTGTTGTAGCATCCAACTCTCATATAGGTAAAAGTTGGGAATTGAAGGAAAAGGTAGCCATATTCATTCACCCTTTCCCATGCAACATTTGACACTCTTCTATTCTTGAGTGTTTTATCAAATAAACACATGTAGTGACCAAAGAAAGCATCTTGAACTCTTCTGTAATGGATCCTACTGGGAATCAAGGGTAGCTGATCATAATATTCCCACACAGGCACAAGTGAGTGATCAGCCTTGGTAGGAAGACCAAGGAAATGTTTGAGTGACGTTGCTATATATACCAAGTATGAATTCATGTAGAAGGACAAAGTGGTAGGAACTTTGGCAAGGTGTTCACACAAAGCATCGCTAATAATCTCACCCCAAAAGATGTGCTAGGATTGCCTAATGAGCACAATGAATTGGTACATCCATGGTTTCGAAGATATAAGAATGCTCCAAACCCATGATTCTGCTTAAGAGAGTATTGTGTCACCAATCTCTCCCTTAAAATTGCAGCGAAACAACTTGGCCCACTGGGTGAGACAAGTCTGGGTTCATGAATCCATTTATTAATATGATGCTTGCATTCCTTCTCCTTTTGTACATAGTACTTTGCTGCACTTTCTTTTGAGATTTCCACATAAATAGGAGCTGTAGGTACTTTGAAAATCTTTTCAATGGTTTTGGCGTCCAAGCGAATAACAACCTCTCCATCATCATCTTTGATAGTTCTGGTTTCCCAATCAAAATTAACAGCACAAGCAAGAATAAATTCTGGCTCTAGGGCAGCCACCAGGAAAGAGGAAACAAGATGAATATGACTGTCCAATAAGTGTTGCATATTGTGATCCTTGGGTTTCTCAACCCTTTTAAGGAAATCTGACACATCCACATGTCCGATTTCTATATCTTTAATCTCCTCCAATGAAGAAGAAACTTGAGAAGGAGAAATCTCGTTCTGGTATTTGTCGTAATTGTACTTCATCTTCTTGTGGGAAGATGATGTCGACAAATTGGTCATTGAACAGGAATCTGTAATGCTGCGATGAAAATCCAGAAGTGTCAAAGCAACATCATGATCTACAGAAGAAGCCATATTATCTTCTTCAAATGGGAAAAACTCAAACTCTAGCCCTAAGGCTCTCAAAGGAGTAATGAATGAACAAGAGGTTTTAAAGGTATGGCTTTTGACCAATTTCGGATCTTTAGAGGTATACTGTAAGTATGAAAATGGGGGAAAACTCTTGTGAAGACACAACTGCAATCGGGTTTTAAAATTCTGATTGCAAGTAGACTTAGAATGGGAAAAACGAATGAAGATGTGATGAACGAATGCAATGGTGGGAATAGGGATTTTGACATGAAGGAAATGATGAAAAAAATGATTCTGACCAATGATGGCAAACTTATATGACCATGGTCAGGTATGGAAAGAGGCATTTTCAGCTTGGCAACTTGGATAGAGGGAAAAACTTCAACTTGTAATCAGATTTGTAAAACCTGAAAACAAGTAAATGAGTTGAAAACTCAACATTTGTTACTTTGTGAAAAGAATGTTCTACTCTTTTTACCAAAAGGGATGGACAATGTTACAACTGCTATCTGTAATCGGGTTTCAAAAACCCGAATACAAGTAAATGTGGAAAATTTGCAAGAGGGGAAAACATGCAAATTCACAAGTTGTATTCAAAGAGAAAAACAACTTGGGAAGTGATGTAACAAAGGGTGGAAACTATTTTTCTCACCATTCACCTATCCTTCTCATAGGGTCTCCTGACTTAACAGACAACAGTAAATTTCCTTACCTAGCACATGAGGATGCTAGGTCTATCTTTGAAGGGAGTCAATCCCCTCTCCACCCTCTGCTGCAGAACACAAAACTACCATTATAATGTCCCTAACATTACCCATTCCACTTGGTTTTATCTTAGAGCAAGGTGGAATGGTAATCATTTACATTTTGGACTCTCAACCTCACAGACCACTCAGGTTCAAATACTTCCTGTCGCAGAAATGACAAGAACTCCTATCTTTCTTAACACCCGAACTCCAAAAAAATGCAAGAACAGATTAATTCATAACACCACTAACAGAATATGAAATACTCCTACTGAAAGAGACTCTATAGGCCGAGCAAACAAAAACAGAAAATAAATTGAGAAAACACCCAAATTGAGCAGCAGAAAATGAAATGTCTTTATTCCTTCTTCCTTCAGTCTTCCTTCAGCAATGTAACATTCAACAACCCCTGCCTCATGGCTTTCGAGGCATATAAAAACTACAATTTCTGGATACCAATAGTCATACCATGATTGTTGATGTTCCAGTTACAACCGATTGAGCATCTTTATATTCCATTTTATTATCATAGACACAAAACCGACCCTACAAGAAACATACTAGAGATAAATATAAAACGGTCACCATGGACCTTTATTCAAACCAAAAAATAAATCAAAACCCCTAAAACTCTTAAGTCACACTTAGACCAAAAAAAATGCCAAGTTGGTGCTCCTACACCAAGAAGATTATATAGAAACCCGAAATCTGAGTAAGATCATGATTTATTTACAAGTTTGATCAAACAAGAACATAAAGATGCCAAAAAGCAAATAAAACCACTTGAAATTAAAAAAAATACTAAAAACACATACCTTGCTTGATCAATTGCCTTAGAAAAAAAGAAATAGAGAAAAGATATGCCTCGAAATGCTTTATAAGAGGACAATAGAGCCTCCACGTCCGAGCTCTAAAGCATTAAAAATGACATGAATAATGAACAAAATGCACAGAAAACGTTTAGAAAAACTGTCTCTTCTTTGGTGTCCAACACCAAGCATTGAATGTTGAATGCCACGAATGCCAAACATGGCGGAAACCATGAGCAAAAACGCCAAAAAATTAGAGCATATACATCGAACAATGAATCTCCAAGATGCAAAACGGATTCAACAAGTTCAAATCGTTGTTACAAGAAAAGCGCTAACTCTTACTTGGGTTGGATTTTTGGTTTAACATAACAAGTTTGATGCCCATTGAAGAGAAACATGTTGTTGGGTTATAAGAATCTGGCTACATGTAAAGGGCATATACTTAAAAAAAAACCCAAGCAAGGAAAGATGTAGTCAGGTTATAAAAATCCGACTACATGTTTTAAACTGAAACATCTTCCTTTAAAAACCTCCAAAATCGGGTTTCAAAGACACAAAAGCAAAGACATGTAAAAGAAGCACTAAAAGACGTGTAATCGGGTTTTAAAATTCCATTTACAAGTTTTAAAATAAAAAAGAGCAAAGGAAAAAATAGGAACTTTAAGGAGAAATTGCAAGTTCTCATAAACTTGTTATTTTCAAATTCACTTGTAATATGATCAAAAAGTCCCTACAAAACAACTTAAAAGACAAATAAGGGAAATGGAAAAGAAATAACAGGTTACAAGTTACACATCTTTTATAAACTTTCACTTGTAATTGTTTGAAAAAGCTCCTATAACTTAAAAACAAATGTCTCTTTTACTTGCAAAAGAAGGAAAATTTCCCACTTGCAGTATAGAGATGAAAACCCGATTTTGAAGGAAAGACCAAGCAAACGAACTCAAAATGCGATGACATTTGAAATCTCAATCAAGGACGAACCGAAGATTAGTCTAGTTCAGAAAGGAGCAAGAATTTTGCCTCGAAAAGCGTGCCTTAGAGTAAAATCTTCATTTTGAATAATTTTTTTAAAGGAGCTGTCCAATTTTATGAATACCAAATTACGGACAACATGATGGATGAGTTAGGTTCATTGAATTTGGACGCCTTATCTTAAAATGATATGACTGGATAAATGATGACTGGGTGCCACTTCCGCTCGATTGATCTTTGTAATTCATCACAAGTTGTCAATGAATGAGGCATATCTCTTGATACTCAACATGTCCAAGCTTTGGATGTGTTGATGACTTTGCTCAAGTTGATCTTTTAACTTTGATTAACTCTTTTGAAACTATCTCGTCTTGATCAGCTGCATTCTTGAGCTTTCATCTGGCTATACTAGCAATGATTCTTGGATTTCGGAAAGAAATTCAAGATTTTGAAAATTCTATCCGTGCTTGATGTTGATAACTACTCCTTTCCCTTGATGTTGCCTTTGGTATAGACCTTGTCTTGCCTATACTTGATCCTCATCATGCCTTGAAGTGTATTGGTCCTACTCCTTGTGTGAGCTTGCAACTTGATGATCCGATCAGCTGTCTTGTAAAGACTCCAAGTGTAATGTCATGCTAGAGTCATCCTTCACCTGTAAGAATTGTTTAAATTAGTTTTGTGATATGATGGTTGATTTGCAAACAAAGCCTAATCGCTTTGGCAAGGAATCCTAACTTCAAAATTATAAGTCAGAAACCCTGGCTAGACCTCTAGCCTTTATCTTGAGATATGATGCAATCATCCTAACTGATAATAATCAGTTGTTACAAAAGTTCTAAGATGATCAAATGTAACAAAGAGTACTGTTACAATCAAGATCACACAAAAATGATCTGTACAAGAAGCTGGATCAGTATTGAACACAATCTGATTAATATATGAAAATTACCAACTAAGCTTTATTTCAAACCTGTGAATTGTTCAAATAGACTAATAAGGTGATTAGGCTGTCCTCTTAGCCAATCTTGCCTTGAATGGATCTTTTGATTGATGGCAGAGCCTTTATCAAGTTCGTAGCTTCATTCAATGCATTTGCTGTATTATCTCACCAAAATCGTCTTGCCAGTAATCCACTGTGATCATAAATGATTGCAATGACTGTGTCTGATCAAATTCAGAATTGTTGCCATTAGAGATGAATTCGCTATAACTGGTTTGCTTGACATAAATCGCTGATCTTCCCCAAAACAAATTCGCTGATTTACAAATGACAAGTTGGATGATTACGTATGTGATCAAGTCGCTGCTTTGAAATATCAAGTGCTGCTGATTAACATAAAGGGCAAATTCTCTGATTATATCCCAATTGGAGAGCACTGTCGAGTCTTATTCAGCCTGAGACAAAAAAGAGGAAATCGCTGGAGAGTTCGCTGATTAAGATTGCTTTCAGTTGAAAACTCGTCATGACTTGGATATGGCCCTATAACATGAATCACTTATCAATTTGCTGTTGAAGATGATTGCATACTGATTGCATTTTTTCATAACCAAAATCGTAACCATAATTGGATGAAATTACTAAGAATTGAATCGCTGCAAGGTTAATGAGGATATCGACTTGGTGTTGATCAAATGAAATGATCAACAAGACTCAGTCATCTGGGATACCTCATTACAAATCGCCTAGCAATTTCCTTTAATGTCTTGGAGCTAAACAATAACTTGTCTTGATCATATCCATTTAATGCTTTTGTAATCATTGATTTCAAATAAATAACTGCTCTTTTTCAAAATTGCGATGTCTTTCACAATACATTTGTGTGCATTTGCTGTCTTGAATTAAATGATTCACCTTGAACTTAATACCATAAGGTATTGATTTTGAATGTGTTATTTGCACAACCACTCTTCATTGAATGCCTGCCAATCATCATTTGAATCTTTAATCTTGTTTACAAGTTGAATTGAATGAGTTGCATCGTGTATGCTCAAACATCATTGAATACTTGCCCTTTGCTTTGTCAAGTTTGCCATTGCCTCTTGCTCCTCGTGTCCATTTGGTTACTTTCATTGAGTAAGCGTTAAAAATTTGCCACCTTTCATCATGTACTTTCTCATAGAAATTAGTCATTTAGTTGATCATCGAAGTCAAAGGACGGGTACTTTAGTCAAAAGATGACCTTCTTGTTCAAGGACGGTCCTTATATTCAAAGGACAATGGTCATGTTCGAAGGACGAGGCTCCTATTCAAAGGACGAGGGTCATGTTCAAAGGACGAGGGTCTTGGCTAGTGTTGTCTTCATTTTTGTTTTAAAAAATGATGGACCATTACATAAGATTTTTGTCAAAAAATTAAAATTTCACTCTATGGCAATTCCCGAGGCAGAATTTCGCCTTACCCTTAGACTGGACTAATCCTCAGTCCATCCTCAAACCACGTTTCAAATTTTATTGTATTTTGAGTTCGCTTGCTATGTTTTTCCTTCAATTTCGGGTTTTTTTCGCTGACTGCAGGTGGGAAATTTTCCTTAAGTTGCAAGTTTTATGTTTTCCTTTGTTTTTGTGTTTGTAGGGAAATTTTAAGTTAATTACAAGTGCACTTTATGAAAAATAGAACTTGTAACTTACTTTTTATTTCCCCCTTGTTGCTTTTTGGCTTTTTAGTCATTGTAGGAACTTTTTGGACATTTTACAAGTGAACTTTAAATCATAAAGTTTAAATAAAACTTGTAATTCCTTTAAAAAGTTCCACTTAAGTGATTTTAAGTTATGGTAGGGGTTTTTCTCCTCCATTACAAGTTTTATAAATTCACTTTAAGTTGTAATAGGGATTTTATTTCCCTATAACAAGTTTTATTTTTAAGTTGTTTTTGTGACTTGTAAAAGGAATTTTATTTTCCCCTTACTAGTCTTTTGTTTAAAACTTGTAAAGGGAGTTTTATTTCCCTTTCACATGCATTTTAAACTTCTTGTTTGCTCTTACAAACCCAATTTTGCCTTATGCATGGAAAAGTGAACATTTTAACTTGCAAATAGTTTGAAGAAACCTGATTTCTTTGGTTTCATGCATTTTTTAACTTGTCATTTCTCCTCAAGAACCTGATCAGCAATATTGGATGATGTTCTTGAAAGTTTCAATTGATTTTTGTGGAGAAATCTTAGGAGGAAGGCGTTTTAGTTTCATGCCTATTTTCATGCATCTTAGAACTCTTTTCACGCCATTTGGTGGATTCATTTGCTAGTTATAAGGCGTTGAAACAGCAACGCGTGTTGTAGAAATACCACGATTTGCCTTTGGAATTTGCCACAAATCCTCTTCCTCCTTAGTCCTTTTTTGCTTGTCTTGCCTAGGCGTGGAGTTTGGATGAAGATTTGACCAATTCTCATGCCATTTTGATAGCCGTTTTTGCTGCATAAGGCGTTTTGGAAAACGTGGCTAGGGTTTGAATCTCCTTCTTGTATCTATTTAAGAGGTTCATTGTCTTCTCTTTCAAGGATTGCTTCTTGCTTCTTGGAGGGCATTTTGATTGATCAAGGTATGTTTCTTTCCTTTCTTCTTTGTTTTCATTTCTTGTTTTTGTTTGTTTTGGTTTCCTCGGTCAATTTGTTAGTTTTGTTAGTTCTTGCCTAAAATCGGTTTTGTGAGAGATTTTGCCCATTGTTCCAAGTTTGCAAAGCAATTTGTGAAATTGCATTGTCTTTCCCCATTTTTTCTCTTTACTTGCATTCGGGATTTTGAAACCCGATTGCAAGTAAGAAATAATTGATCTTCCTCTTTGGTTGAAAAACCTTAACCATTTTTTGGTGAAATTCCAAGTTTCTAAGTTGAAAAATATTCATCCTTTCAAAATCGGGTTTTTAAAATCTGATTACAAGTTGAAAGTTCTTCCCATTTTCATAAAGATGATCTTCCCAAAATCTTTCCATACTCATTACCATCATCCGTACCTACCATTCCCACCATTTGCCACATGTCAAAATCTCATTTTTCACCCACTTCTTCATTTTCCTTTTTACAAGTACACTTGCATTCGGGTTTCAAAAGTTCGATTGCACATTTGTTCTTCCCCACTTGTATTTTTGTAAAACATTCCCCAAGATCCGAAATTGGTCAAAAGCCAAGTTTCAAGCATCCTTATTTATTTCCCATCTTCCTCTCACAAAGTTGTGAAGTGTAAGGGTTAGAATTTTTCCCATTTGAAGAAGAGAAGATGATAGTTGCAACAGATCTTGATGTTGCTTTGACACTTTAAAGTCTTCATTGCATAGTTGCAACAGATCTTGATGTTGCTTTGACACTTTAAAGTCTTCATTGCAGCGTACGAGCTTGTTCTTCAATGTCAGATTTACCATCATCTTCCATTCCAAAGAAGATGAAATATGAATTTGATAAGCGCTAGAATGAGGTGTCTCCTTCACAAGTTTCCTTTCCTATGGATCATATCAAGGATACGGAAATAGGGCATGTTGACATGTCATATTTCATCAAAAGGGTGGAGGATCCGCAAGATAGTAATATGCAGCGACTGTTGTTCTTCTTTTCCGGTGGCTGCCTTAGAACCTGAGTTTGTGCTTGCTTGTGCTCACCATTGTTGATAAAGAGACAAGAACTGTCAGAAATGATGATGGGGAGGCAATAATCCGTCTTGATGCAGATACTATTGACAAAGTTTTTAGAATACCATCAACACCTGTGTATATGGAGATTTCCAAAGATAGTGCAGCTGATTATTATGTCAAGTGGGAAAAAGATTGCAAACGTCACATTAATAGGTGGATCCATGAGCCACATGCCGCTTTCACATGGTGGGCTAAGTTGTACCGTTGTGACTTCAAGTGGGAAATTGGAGACATCATTACTCTTCTCAGCAGGATGTTGGGACTAGAGCATTCTAATGTTTTTGAGCCCTGGATGCATGAGTCTATCATGTTCATATGGCAGTCTCATAACATCTAATTGGGAGAAATTATCAATGACGCTTTGTGTGAACAACTTGCAACAGTCCCTACTACCATGACATTCTATATGAACTCATACTTGGTGTATTTAGCAGCATCACTTAGACATTTCCTTGGTCTTTCTACCAAGGGTGATCGCTCGCTTATATCTGTGTGGGAGTACTATGATCAGCTGCCTTTGAGACCCAGAAGATTACATTTCAGGAGGGTTCAGGATGCATTCTTTGGTTATTTCATGTGTCAGTTTGACAAGACTCTTAAGAATAGAAGAGTATCAGATGAGGCATGGGAAAGAGTGAATGAATATGGTTGCTTGTTCCTTCAATTCCCAACTTTCACTTACATGAGAGTTGGCTGTTACAGCGGACAACCATACATGCTCCCTAGATACTCAACTGATAAGATTATTCTTATGGAGTTGGGAAGATAGATCATGTCAAGCATAAGGTTGGGATGGGGATTTCTACAACTAACCCATTGAAGATTGGCTGGTATTCCCTTGTTACATCCACCTAAGCCAAAGCTATGGAGATCTAAATGCAGGAGATAAAACTCAAAAGGTTTAAGTCAAGAGCTGATTTTGACTACTGAGATATGAAGGTGAGAACTAAAAAGGCCTTCATACATGTGCATCGCATAGAGGATATATGGGTGGATCTTCGTATAGAAAAGGAGGTTCATAAGATGGATTATTGCAGGCTCACCCTTGAACAAATTATTGATTTGAACCTAATGGACATTCCGCAAGGAATGATTGATGATGAGAATGTGCTTGATCCAAAATATCTTTCACGAAGAGTTGATGAAGCCCCACTTCCTTTAATTCAGTGGTCACATAAAGAATGCACTTCCATTCTTGAGAGATTTCAGCCTATCCTAACTAACACCAACACTTGGCTCAAAGGTAATGGTGTTAGACTCATCAAGATCAAGGTTGGAAAAGATGATGGTTCTACAAGACCCTTCAGACGCAAATCTGAAATCCAGATAGATAAAAAGGAAGGTGCATCATCTTCGGGCACAAGAATCAAGTTGCGAGTTAGTTGGGCGATGGTACTTCCTCCTGAAGAGGCGATAGTTTGTGGGAAGGAGAAATCACAGCTTCACATTCATGTGATTGATCCTGAAGATCCAGAAGAAGAACAACATTCAGATGATACTCCTAAGTCACTAACTTTGGAGTCACCTCATGAGGTTCCTTCCCCAATCCCCATGGAGCTACCTTTATCTCCTCCTAACACAGATGTGGATGCTTCCTCCATTATTCATGATGTTCCTATAGTAGTGGATGAGTCTCCTCAGGATGCCATTCCCATTTCAGCAGTTGAGACACCTCTTGATTATCAACAAGAGAGTTTGCTGGAAATCTTCAAGGATACTCCTGCATGTATTCATTTGTCAGAGATTGATACCTCTACTTTCGGCTTTGAGGAGTTTATGAGACAATCCTCATGTCCTTTGGTTACCGAGCAAACCATGGTTGCTATCCAGACAAATACTTCCCCTAGGATGACCACAACTGTTACTGAAGGAGAACTAATGGCTTTATCTCTATGGCTTAGTTCTTTCACTCCCAAGAGAAAGAAGCAAGAAATTTCTCTTGATGTCTTTGATTATCAACAACTTAGGTAATCAAGACCCAAGGTTGCTAAAAGAGCTAAGACATTTTCAAGGGTGACAGTTGATAGTAACAAGATGAAGGTGGCCGAGATTGTTGAGCCTCTTGTAGACAAGCCACATGAGCAAATGCAAGCTGCGTCACAAAGGTAGAATTAGGTAAGCAAACACATGAAGTTGTCAAGCATGATGCCCAACAGTCCGTAGCTTCACTAGTACAGTGATATGACGAGCTTCTAGCAAAGAAAGACAAGCTAGAAGAGGAGAATAGGCAACTAGTAGCAGCTGTTCAAAGGATTACTAAATCCGCTAGTGAAGGGAGCAATCCTTCAAGTTCTTTCAGTCCACAAGAATCAATTCAAGGAGTTGAGAGAGCTGCTCAAAAGGTACAAGCATTGGAATCTTGGGTGGATCGGCTTCATGATTTATGTGCACAGGTCTTGAAGGAGGTTTTTCAAATGATGGTCAAATTGAAGACCATTGAGGAACAATTGAACCAGGTTTCTGATGCTTTAAACAGATTTTGGAAAAGGCGGAAGATAGCTTGACAACATGGCTCAAGATTCCTCAACAAAAGTTGAGTGTTCTTCTAGAACATCAGGTTATTTCTTCGAGGGTTGTATATCTAGAATACCAGGAGCTCTTGGAGAACAAAGCCCTTGTTCTCAACTCACTTGTTGAAGACATTGATGATTCTATGAGACTGCTATTGGAAGTATTTCAGGATATTATTTCTCGTTGTGAGAAAGCTTCTTGCAATATCATGGATCACAATGGGGAATTATTATCAGAAGAAAGGGTTCTCTCACATCTACAGTTGAAGATTCATCATGAGTGGCGGAGTGAACCATTTTCAGCCGCATCTATTCAAGCTTTGGTTGCCTATCAAGTCTTCTTGCAGGAAATTCAGTATTCCTTTGAGAAGAATAATGCTACAATCCTTCGTTGCAGTGATGTTATTGTGAAAACCATGATTGTGGCAAAGAATACCCATGAACTGAATCCTGATGAGCTGCAAATGATCATCCAGAAGTTCAAAGGATTCATGTCTTCACATGTTGCATGCAATTTTTAGAATTTTAATCTCTTAGTTGTAGTTTCTCTTTTGACATGTTTACTTGTAGAAGCATTTTGTAAATTGCAAGTCAAGTCATTACTTGCACTTTTGTAATTACAAGTGGACAAGTTACAAGTCAATTTAGAATAGGACTTGTAACTTTTAATAAGTCATAGTTAGTTATTGAATAAGTCTTGTTGTTTGAGAGAATTTCTCAAGTTAGTTAGGATCCTCCAACCTTTTTCTCATGACTCCTCTCCTATAAATACCTGAGGGGGTCTATTGTAATTTTTATCTTTTAGAAAGCAAGCAAAAACTTTGCCAAATTTGCAGCAAAGAAGTCTTTGAGCTTATATGTGTAAATTGAAGAATTGAAAGGAATAGAAGAAGATTGCTCAAGTTTTGAGTCTTTGTGCTACATTCTTGAGTTTGTGTTCCATATTATCTTTCTTGCAAGTGCTTCTTAGGGAGCTTAATCAAATTTGATTTGCAGTCTTTGTGCTGCAAGTATTGGAGGTTAATATAAATTAGAGTAAACATTCTTCTAGGAAGAGCTGTAAGACTTTGTGCTTACACTTGTTCTTGAAAGAAATTAGAAAAAGATTTTGTGATAAGAAATAGTTGTGAGTTTTTGAGCTCATACTAGTTCTTACTGTTTTGTGTAGAAGGGAATAAGATATTTTAGACTTTGTGCTGCTATAATTTGTTCTTGATATCATTAGCATAGAAAAGGGTAGATAGGACTTCATATATTCAAGTCTTTGAGCTTGATATTACTGTCTAGTCTGAAGGAAGTGACAAAAGTCTCTGAGCTTTCAAGAAACATCATTTCCTTTCTCTCATTTCATTTCAAAAAGTTGTTACTGCTGTTTTGCGTTAAATTGCTATCATTTTTCTGTGGAGAGAAAAGGATATTGGCTTTCTTGAAAAAAGAAGAAAGACTGCTGTTCCATCCTATTTTAGTTTTAGTATTAGATAGATAGGGGGAGCCTTCCCTTAATTAGGAGAGTATCATACTCACACACTGTGGTTGAAGCCACAATTTCGTATATTTCCCCAAGTGTACAAAATTTTCAACCAATAGCTAGAATGCCTCAACTTTTTCCATGCCTTAGCCAAATTTTTTGATTTTTTGAATTTTTTGAATTTTTCACTTTTTAAATTTTTGATTTAAAATGATCCTTGCTCCATGCTGAAGTGGCATTATCAATGCCTTAAAAAACATTTTTGCTCCCTATTCTGAAGTTGGTGGGGCCCAAACAATACCATACACACCACCTTAAAAAACATTTTCAATTTCCTCCTTATGCTTTGTGGGGCCAGCATACCACATAAAAAAGTTCCCAAAAAAAAACTTTTTAACTTTTCCATGTTAGAGTTTTGGTGGGGCCAGCAATGCCATGTTTTGAAGGGAATCAAAAGAAATTATAATGTTTTTTTAAAAAAAGATTTTAAAATCTCTTTGTTTAAATCTTGTGGTGGGCCCAAGCATGCTACGTGTGTGGAAAGGGAGAACCAAAGGTGATAAGGTGAAAGGGGGCAGGGATAAGTGCTACGGTGGGAGGCATATGGGGTTAGGAAAGGGAATAAAGAGGGGTAAGGAAGTAAAGGGAAAGCTACGGGGGGGTAAAGTAGATGGTAAGAGGGGTAGGCTAGGAGCTACGGGGTTATGGGGAGTAGGGAAAGGTAAGGGTGTAAGGTGTAGGATGTAAGGTGGGTGATGGGAGATTGGGAGGTATAAAGGATAGGCTAAGGGAAAAGGTTAGTGAGTATAGGGGGTAGGTTAAGGGTGGATGGGAAATAAAGGGAGGTTTAGAATGCAAGGTATGAGTTCGGGTATAGGAAATTGAAGAGGGGAGGTGGTAAGGAAATATAGGTAGTGGATGGGTAGGATAAAGGGCAATGAAGGGGGGTTAGTGGTAGGTGAGAGGTGTAAGGTAGGATAGAATAGAGGTAGGATAGAGGTAGGCTAAGATGGGGGTGGTAGTTATGAGAGGTATTATGAAGTGGAAGATGGATATGAAGGTAGGGTGTAAAGGGAATAGGTTAGTGGGTAGGAGGTTGAGGGAAGTGGGAGGTGAAGAGATGGTGGAGATAGGTGAGATGGAAATGACAAGTGAAGGTAGAGAAGGGTAGGAAAGGGAAGTGGAAGAGGTGATATGAGGGAAGGGGTAGAAGATGAAGGAGAGACAAGTATGAAATATAGGATGGATGTAGAATAGGAGAAGGTGAGGTGGAATGAAAAGGGGAGATGGATGGGAAGCGATCGGGCTTGGGCACCCATTGGCAATGTTGGGATAGGTAGGTTGGTAGCTTGGTTGGTCAAAGGAAGTGTTGTGCTTGACTTCATCCCAAGAGAGAGACTCATCCTGATTACATGATTACATCTTGGCCACCTGAGATACTACACTTCTTCAAAATGCAAGGCTTCAAAATGCAAGGCTAAATAGCCAAAGACACAAAAACTAGCCTAGAAAGCAGAAAAAAGTGGGGGGTCCCCATTTGCAATGGGACGATGTGTGAAAACGTCACAATTGTTTCTTCTTTTCATATTAACAACTCTTTAGTGTTTTGAATGTTGCTTTCATATGCTTCCCTTTCTCCATTTAAAAGGAGTCTTTGAACTCCATCTCCCAATGCAGACTTTCCTCGTCCAACTGTAGTGATTCTTGGTATTGAACATGGTCTTCAAGGTTGATCCATGCTCTAGTAATGGAGTATGATTTGCTATATCTATCCACTCTTCCTTTGTGTGGTTATTTGTTGTGGGTTGAATGTTTTGATATATTTGCTCCCAACTCCGACTTTTACTAACACTTAAACTTCAATTTATGCTTTGAGATGGGCTTCAATTTCAAATCTGTACCATTGGAGTCTCTTTGGCTGCCTTTTATAGTTACCTTCTCTATTGTATGTGCTTAATCAGTCTTAGAGATTGCTTGATCTCTTGGTCTTGACCATGCTGTGGTCTCTTCTTGCCTTTATTGGGGTCTTAGGGCATAAATATCTTAAGTCGGTCTCTACTACTTTAAGGCAGCAACACCATTGCTTACCCTTCCATTTGATAAAACTTACTTGATATAATGAACATAAATAACAATACATACTAGATATTGTAGTAAAAATATATCTTTATTCATATGTAGTTCTTACAAAAGTAGACCAAAGATTATTAACCAAAGATCAGATTGCTTTCCTGGACTACACAAAGTCTATGTTAAGAATCTAATGGTTTCCAAGATGAACACAATCTTCTACCAATTGACTCTTATAGCCACTTGAAAGTCAGGCAATAATTATTACATGGTGGGACCATATTAATAAAACCGAAACATTGTAAAGGCATTGTATGCTAACTGAACCCTATAGCATAAGATTAATTTAAACTATCATTAAGAATATCTTGTGTTTATCTATAGGTTGCAATGAACATGATTTTGGAGATTTGAGAATAGTAATTATCCCAAAAAGATATGGTGTAAATTAAATGTTCCTAAAGCTGTAGAAAAAGCAGAAAGAAAAGGAATTTGAAAGAAAACCTATTTCAAAACAACTAACTAAAGTGACTTAAATAAGCTATTGTGAAAACCATTGTGTAGGGTTTTAGCAAAGTTAAAATTTAAGCTACTGGGTTCTCTAGTTTTGAATCCCGTGTCTGTTCCAGGGTTCCAGGAGTGTTTGGGTTCGGGTTCCTGCTAAGGATCTTCGGGAACATCCGGGGAGTCCCCTGGATGGCTCAGGTTCCTTGTAGGTACACGCTCGCGTACCCAGAGAGAACCTGAGGCATCTGAGGTGATCCTTGGACATTCCTAGGCGCTCTAGGACGTACCCACGTGCTCCCAAGGGCGTTAAAAAATACTTATCTAACATTTAAAAAGTGCAAGCCCACCCTAAAATGCCTCCTTATGCCCAATTTCACCCATATAAGATATATATTTTATGACATATATTGAAATTCTGAACTATCATTTGACATTTTATATCCATCTTTATCACTATCGGTTTGGCATTTGGTATTGATCATACTATCAAATGTATGTTTATAATTCTTTATATTTTTATTTTTTTGTTTTTGTGTACGTATATATATAAAATACAGCTGTACCCATATATTGCATGCAAGAATTTTTTTTTCCGTACCGGTGTATTTGTGTCCTGTACGTGTACCAGGTCCCATACCAGTATCAGCAACTTAGTTAAAAAGCCATGGTCAACTCTCTTGAATGAAGGTATGACAAAAGCTGTATGAACAAGGTTTTAGTGAAACTGGCAATAGTCATACAAGAAATTATCCTTAAAATCTGCAATTTGTGATCTTTGGAAAATAACTGGTTGCTGCCCTGAAACCCAAAGTTTTCTCCCCTGAATCTGCATCTCAAATCAGGATCCCTGTGACTCCAAAAATATGTTCAAAATCTGATAAAAAATGATGAGTAACAACCACAAATCTGCGATTCACAAAACCCAAGGAGCTCAAACTATATACTTAATTTGCGAGTAGTAGTGCAAGACTTTTCTCTTCCTGAAGAATGATTGCTCCAGTAACAAAATACTGGTATATGCTTGGAATTGAAGTTATGGTAAGTGTGAAAACTACCATCATTTTTGCTTGGAAAGTTGCTGCTACAGCTGCTGCTATAGGTGACCAAAAGCCCTGTTTTGCTCTCTATACAGATCTAAAAGCCTCCATATTGCACAAAATTTTCACTTTTGATTCACACTTTCATCCCATCTGTTGTAAGTTGCTCAAACAAAAGATGTTTGCTACTTTAAAGGACTTATGCTGGCACTAAAAATCTGACGTTTCACCTACAAGGATTTCTAACACCTAAGTCTGCCACTGAAAACAACACACATTTGGGAATCTCCCTATGGGATAACTTCACAACATAGAGGTGAACTTTAAAACACTTCACGAATGTCTTGCAAGTGCCGGGCAGAGATATCAGATGGTTGGACAATTAGAAAAGTGTGCCTGGGCTTTTGGGTGGAGGTTATAAGTAGTTAGATCATGTTTCTAAATGCTGGTGGAAGAATTAAGTGGTTGAACCAATCTAGGCATGCATCCATAACAGATTAACTACCTTTTTGCTGTTGGCAAGCAGACTTTTGGACCACTTTAACCATGTTTTTTATGTGTAATGCAGATTTAAGTGGTTTAACCATTGCAAATGTGTGCTGAGTTTATGAGGCAGAGCTTTTGTCATACTTTGCTAACTTTGTCTAAAACTTAGTTGAAATTCTGATCACTGTTGCCATCTTTCCACTTATCCAAGGCAGAAAATTGTTTCACTTAAACCCACTTTAATGTTTGCGGGTAGAACTTAATAGTGGTTAGACTCTTGCAAATGTGCAGCTGTGATTCAGTAAACCCTGGATGTTGCCACTTCAATATTGCTAGGTTTGAAATTTCACTTGGTTGAACCACTAGAAAGTGTGCTTAGGCAGGAAGACATGTTAATGTTGCCACCTTTAAATGCTGGGCAGAAAAACTCTTCACATGCATCATGCTTACTTGCTCCTAAATGCCCTTGTTTGCTGCTGGTCTTCTTTGATCTGTTCCATCAGTCCCTGCTCCTCTTCTGCCTTTGATATTTTCATTTACATCATCATTTGCTTCTTATTAGACTTGTGATGATCATCAGCACCTTGCAAAACCATTAGTTGAAACACATAGGTTGTGACAAGATGATCTTGCAAACTGACTGGAGACACCACAGTTGACTTGGATTGACCTACAAAAGATGATCAATTGATGACATTTTGATAACAAAACAAACAAAAGTCAGTAAATAAATAATAAATAAATACTAATATAAATAACAACGACAAGCAAGGTTGAGACACCTTTGCCAATAATATTCTGATAAAGAAATGGAACTGTAAAAATTATTGATTGTGGCTTAGTTGAAGATGTTCAGGTCCCTGATTTCAATATAGTTATTTTGTTCTATTGGATTAGCTTTCTGTTGTTCAGGTGAACATGATTTAAAGCTTTGTATACTGAAATAAGTTTCCATTTTGACTCTTACTGGACTAGTGACTCTCTGTGACTATTTACTGGTTGGTGTCTGCCTTTTGTATTTTTATCAACTTTTGGCTATTTTTTCAGTTGTTATTATTAACAAAGACACAGATGCACATATTGCTCGGATGATGCAATCGGAGTGTCTTTTGATAATTTCATTTCTATCTTTTCAGGGAATGGAAAAGCAATCGTAAAGTTTCAGGCTCTTCGTCAACAAGTTATACATGCTTTGCCCAGTGCTCCGCCACCTGGACCTGCCACTTATGTTGTGTCCTGCCTCAATGCTTTGCTTGTCCTTGATGCTGACAGCAATGAAGCCCTTAGTCACTTGTTGACATCAGCTCTTTCATCTTTGGACAAAGTGAACATGTCTATAGCTGATTCGGCTGAAGCACGGATACTGGCATCAAAGTTGTTCCAGAATGTAATTACAGGATCAGTGACTCTAAGGGTGCGTGTCCTGGTTAAACTAGCAACAGTTTTTGGAATTCGGTTGAGAGATATAAGGGAAGTGGTGCACACACCTGAATTGGATGAGGCTGAAAAAAATATGAAAGTAACAACCTGTATAGAAAAATATATTTTAGGATTGATTAAATTGCGCTTGTACACTAGTGCGGTTGCTCTGTTAAAGCAATTTTCTCTTCAGCACTCTAGTTCACATGACTTCTTGCTTGCCATGATCCATGACAATCAATTTGAAGCAGCAGAAGAATGGGCAGCATACATGGGAAAGTATATGATCTGCTCTCTTATACGGCACTTGACAGAGATGGGTATGTTCAAGAAAGCTTATAAGAATGTAGAAAAATATAATTTGCTGCAGGAATTTCCTGGTGCATATCATCAATATAGGAAAAGGTATCCAAAGTGCATTCCTTGAAAATTAATTATTTCCTGTTATTCTATTTCATTACATTCAGCATGGAGTTCACTTTCAATGTCACAGTTAGGCTCAACTTTATGTTTTTTCTAATTTCTATTAGATAATTGATTTGATGTATGGAATTTTCAGTACCTTGAGGAAGCTCATAGAAAAAGAATGCTGGGATGTTGCAGAGGCAATAGCCACTGAAGACTGCATACTTGTTCAATACATGGTAAGCTCAAGTTACAAGTATGATCGTGCTGGTGAGGGAGGATGGTTGTGTAGTTGAGGGTGAAGGAACAACAATGTGTTGTATATTTTGTGGGCTTTCCTTTTTTTGATTTCATCGGTGTTGTTTTTTCATTTGTTGTACATGTTGTAAAGTTAAGAAGATTGCTGTTTTTATGGATGAAATAAGTTAGCTAGGGTATTGGAAGTTAAAAAGTAAAAACAAAAACGAAAATTGCACTCAATTGTCGTATCACATTGGATTATGCCTCAAAATGCCATGCTAGTGTTGGAATTGCCCAAAATCAGCCAACAAAGAGTAGAAACATTTTGGTTTGTTAACTCAAACTTTGGTCAATTCTGTAGGGATTCCAAGCGGTACCTGATTTTGGGATGTATTGTAGCTGAAATTAGCAGCGAATAGGCTGATTCAATTACTTGGAGAAAACTAGTCACAAAAAAAAACCTAAAAATACTTATTTGATTGATTTATGAAAAAATAATGGGAACTTGCTAGAAACCTAATTTTCCTAATTAAATCACCCATGGGGTGTAGATCAAATACTTTAAGTCATTGAAAGAAATGGATAGTAGGTTTGAATCCTCAACTTCAACCACTGTGGGAGTAAGGGCAAATTGTATTTTAACCAATCAAATCAAACTATGACTAAATAATAATGCTTAATGTTTATATTCAAAATAGAAGAGGATAGTACCAAAGATTAAGCTAGCCGAACAAAATAACACCAAGAATGTGATTTAAGTTAAACAATAGGTAACTAAAGAATGTACTCATAAATGTTTTAAATAAATAAAGCACAAAACAATTGCCAAAATAGTATGTCTGGAAGTAAAATTAAGTGAAGGACACTTTATTGTTTGTTTCAGTAAGTTTCATGCATTTAATCGAACTGGGTTGACATCATGCAACTAAAAGAAGCTTATAAAGAAATCCTTAAAATAATTTAAAGGAATTTATTTTAAGCAATGTGTAAAAAAGATTGCATATTTTGTTGAGAGGGTGACTGCTTTGTTGTCCAAGAGTTATGAACCTACAAAGTTTTTGTTATAGAATTGTGTCCTATGTTGTGTGGCAAGGGGGACAAACCCCACTATATATATATATATATATAGTTCTTGATTTTTAAATGAGAGCTCTATTGGGACCCGTATCCTTGAAATAAAATGTCTATAGAAGGTTACAAAGCCATATAAATGACAACATTGAACCCAAAAACTGTGACAAAAACCATAGTCTCAAACAACAGAAAAGAATCAGAATGCGAAACCAAGCCAAAAAGCATATAGGACAACTTAACCAACCACACCTCCAACCACTGCATAGCTACCATCACCACTCAGACACTCCCTTACTGTTACAACATCTTTGAGCAGAAAGCCTAGAAATCCGCACTCCTGCAAATTTGTAAATGCATAAAGGTGTGATTCACTTGTGGACCACATGCTGATTGAACAATTTATGCAAAATAGCATGCTCCAATCTTGAGACACAAGGAAAATTAGATAAAGTTTGTAGAAGATATTCTCAATGTGTTATTTGTGTGTCCCTAAAAAATTCCATCTGATACTGTTTTCCATTAAAGCCACGTAAAAGTATTTGATTGCATACAAATTGCCAATTTAGATCGCATTTTTTGTGATCAAACAAAGTCATCACAATACAAAGTTTTTGCATGAAAGTAATCCTCCCAGCAAGTTATTTGAAAATAGATTTTAGTATATTTTTTATTTTATTATTATATTTATTATCTGTTTTCTAATCATCATAGGTTTATTGCAAAGAATAAATCCCTTTTTGACACACATAAAAAAATAACAAACAACTGGAAATAGTTCAGAAAAATTAGACTGCTTTTTGTATTAATGTCCTATCAACAGAAAAAAATTAAAATTGGGTATATACAACAAGAGTCATGCTACGAGGAAATATATGTCTATATTATAGCCGTTTTAATGTATAAAATTAATATTAAATAAAAATGCACAACAAAAAATTCTGAAAAAATGTGTCTTAGATATTAGTGTTAATGAATTAAGTTCAAAAAATATGAAATTATTTTATTTTCAGACCAAGTTATGCATTGTGGAAAACTGTTACTTTTAAAAAAATATTGTAAATATAAGAAATGCTGTATGAATAAATATATAAAAGGTGAGCTAAAGTATTTGTCATTTAAAAATAAAATAAAAATAGAATTTACATAAGAAATCTCCCAAATCATAATTTACATTATCTCCAATATATAAATGGATTGTTTTCTACAATTGAGATAAAATGAAATTTAAAAAAAAGCTGATTTGTGCATGGCTTTCTTACACCAAAAAGTGAGACAAGACTTTATATTGTTACCTAGATTGGAGAATTGGACACCATGAATTAGTTCCTTGTGTTTAGTTGTGCTATCGTGGACACTTCCTTTTAGTTACTTAAGGTAAACCATTTATATGAGATACCTGTTGGTGTGTTTTTTATGCATGTGCAACTCAAAATAAAATACCCAGAGATATCCTATTCCCTGTTGATGAAAATCTTCTATGTGCTAAATAGATGGATTGTGTGATCACAAAGACGACTCGAAGGTTCTAGATTCATGCGGATAGTCTCATTTGGTTCGTTGTGATATGCTAGTAATCTGAAGGGGGACTTACACAATTGTTCGAGGAGTGAATCAATCAAAGGATTCTGTTGATTGTCGACACTTGTAACTTTCTTCTTTTCTAGAATGATTTTCAATGAGTTCCTTTTCAATCCTACTTCTACTAAGACTTGGAAAAAAAAGGCAAAAGGAGGGTTTAAGAAAATTCTAATCCTAAGCTAATCCTATGAACTTTGGAGAGAGAAATTGCAAAAGTGGAATTCAAAACCAATTCTTGTTTCACCAAATTCAACAACTACACAAGAATGGTGCTATCTTCTAAGGAGTTCAAAAGATTTTCATATCATTGATATTCACCAACATTTTGAACAATGAATATAGCAATAGAAGTTAAGTTTTCATTTATTGGTTCATGCTAACTTTGCAAAATAATTGAAAATTATCCAATTATAAAAAGTATGAACACATCACTCCACATTAAGCAATTCTATCAAATCCTTCATTCAATCTGTCAACTTGAAAATGAAATCTTTCCTATTGAGAGCCAAGAAACCATGCTAACTTGCAAAAGTAGACAAAATTCACCAACATTTTGAACAATGAATAATGTCTTAGCACTTAAGAAGTATCACTACAACAATTTTTTAGAAATCTCTCCCTTTATAAATGAGAGGAGGGTTTATATAGATACCCTATTACAAAACAATGGCCCAGATTGATCCAAGATCAACGGCCAAGATTAAAACATTAAAGCCCTAATTAGGGTTTGTTACAATAGTTATCCGAAGTGGGTCAATGAGAACTAAACAACCACTAAATCCCACTTTCTTCTAGAAGCGGGCGTCCTTTATCCTTTTCTTTGGCAGAAAATTCAATGAACCTAGTCGCTATGGGGTCGACCTCTTCCATTGGGACACTTGGCATAACGTCGACCTTGTATTCCATCAGGTCCATCTTATCAGTTTTTGAAAACCATCCTCAATAAACAGAAATGAGGATGCCTTGCCAAAATGTTGCTTCCGAATTGGACTTGCGAAAGTGAAGAAGTTGCTTTGAACTTTGGTCTTCAGGTTCTCTACATTCATGTCCTTGTCTCAAACTATTTCCTGCTCAAGACATCAGAGACTGTGACGAAGACCTTTTCTTGTATTGCTTTGATTGTTTCTTCTATTTTGGCATCATGAATCTTCATCTTTTTTAAGAAATATTTATGGATTAAGGAATTTTCTTTGCCTTCATCTTATCTTGAAGTCTTCGAGGTCCACATGGCCAAGGTCAGTATCTCCAACTCTCTTCCATTCCATCATGATCTTGGACTCCAGCTTTGGTCCTTCGTTATTGAACTTCATTTGTGCCTTTCTAGAAATCCCTCCTTGAGTTGACATTTACCACCTGAAAATCATGAAAATTTTCTAAGTTAAAAACAATAAGGGGGTTGTTTGTTTCCAACCTAAAGTGCAAAGTATGAAGGAATTTTCAAAGGATAATTCTTATTTAACTTATGAAATTCCAGGATTTAGACTTGGTAAAATTTTGGAAATTTAAGCATTTGCCCCTAAAAAGCATAAAAAAGCGAGATGATTTTGAATTAATTTGAAGAATCCGAAATGAAAGTTCTTATGTACTCCTCAAAAAATTAGAAATTTTAATTTAAATCTGAAATAAATTTGGAATTCAAATGAAAATCCATCCTCAATCCTTATTAAACTTGAGGATTTTGATAAAATTCCCTAAATTGCTTAAGGAATCACTTTCAAATTTGTCCTCGAGTGTAAATTGGCTTTGAAATTCTCTCAGAAGATGTCTTGGAAATTTGCAATTTTGAACTTTTTCAACACTTAGGCAAATTTCATCGTGATTTCAACCTTTTTTTTGCTTTATTCCTCAACACTTAGCCAAAATTTTCAAATTCTTCCTCTTTTCTTATCCCCCCTTTTTTGCTTTATTCCTCAACACTTAGCCAAAATTTTCAAATTCTTTCTCTTTTCTTATAACTTGAGGATTTTGATAAAATTCCCTAAATTGCTTAAGGAATCACTTTCAAATTTGCTCTCGAGTGTAAATTGGCTTTGAAATTCTCTTGGAAGATGTCTTGGAAATTTGCAATTTTGAACATTTTCAACACTTCGGCAAATTTCATCATGATTTCAACCTTTTTTTTGCTTTATTC
Source organism: Cryptomeria japonica (assembly GCF_030272615.1). Lineage (NCBI taxonomy): Eukaryota > Viridiplantae > Streptophyta > Pinopsida > Cupressales > Cupressaceae > Cryptomeria > Cryptomeria japonica. The sequence continues at coordinate 253,068,768 of NC_081414.1, forward strand.
CTCAACACTTAGCCAAAATTTTCAAATTCTTCCTCTTTTCTTATCCCCCTCTTGGGCGGACTTCCTATGGTCTTGGGGATAATCCTTGCTACTTGGAGGAATTTCCCATGTTCCTAGGCGAACTTTATGCTTGGCAATCAAGGAATTTCTTCCTTAGGCATTGGATATTCTTCTTGTTTGAACAAGGATTTTCACCAAGCAATCCATGACAGACTTTCCTCTTGATTGGAAATTTTCTTATGTTGCCATACTTAGCCAATTTTTTTTCGAATTTCTCCACTTTCACTTTAGGCGAATTTTCTCTTTGCTTTAATTTTCAATGGCAATCTTTTTGGCTTTCCTCTAGAAGCTTCTTCCTATGGAGAACTTTATCTTGTTTGTCCACATTCCATACTTGGGCAAATTTCTGAATTTTTCTCTTTTCAAAGTATCAACACAGCCATAATTTTGAGTTTTTCTTCCCAAGGTACTAACACTTAACCACTTTTTCTCACCTATCTTTTCCTTGGGTGGACTTGGTGTTCAATTGGAAACTTCTACAGCTTGTAGTGGACTTGCTAAGGGTTTGAAAATTTTCTCCTTACACATACTAAGGCGGACTTGCTAGGAGATAAGAAATCTTATGCTTTGGAGGGCAGACTTCACCTAGGAATAGGAAATTTGTGCTATCCATGGGCGGGCTTCATGATAGAAAGGAAATTTTATGCTTGGAGAAGGGCGAACTTGATCTTGTTTGAGAATTTTCTTCACTTACCTTAGGTGAACTTCACTCCTAGTCAAGGATTTCATCACCATGCCAAAACATTTAACCAAATTTTTGATTTTCTCCCCAGGGATCTGGTGTAGGAGCACCCTTCCAGACTCTTTCTCTTTCTTTGTCTTGTTGGTGTTATGCTTCTTTAGAAGCCGCTGTACATGAATAAGAGCCATGAGCTCATGTGTGCTAGACTAGGTCCTAGTTTTAGGTCCTTAGTGTTTTGTTGTGATTTCTTGTGCAGGAGAGGTTGAGTGTGCCTGGAATGTGTGTTAGGCCTTATTGGCATGTTGATGTCCTTAGGATAGCCCAAAATAGGCTTAGGAGTCATGAAAAGCAACAATGGCAAAGTTGCTCAAAAGATGCAAAAGTTGCATGACAACTTTAAAAAGTTGTCAAGCAACTTTTCCACCCAAAATGGTCATAGACCCTTGTTGTGTGTGGAGAGCCCTAATTTTGGCACATCGACCGAGGTATGGGTAGTATAAGTATTTGCAAACCCTAAATTAATGGGTTGGATGTCAGACATTGTATGGCCCAAGGAAGAAAAGCTTGTCTGTGACTGTTTTTGAGCTACTTGTCAGTTTGAATGAAGTTACCGAGAAAACTAATGGATTGATCTGCGAGCAAACCTGTGTGAAATGTCTTCTTTGGTGTATATATCTTCATTGTGAGTGATTAGATTAGCTTTTTGTTTACCGGTTGAGTGTGTTTGTAAATAATTTGTAAGTTGCAGTCTCACTGTCCAGTTTTGGACCGGTTTGAGCAAATGAAGTCTTAACTCCATTCCCTGTTGTGGAATCACCATGAAACCATGGGGAATGAGAGTGAAGACCTTGTACTATAGTCCCATGCAAGCAGGGCCCTTGGAAATGCAAGGAGGCCAAGCAAAGACCCATTCCTAGGCGAGACTGGATAGTGCTCGGTTAGGAATGGTTGTTGGTGCAGAGGTCTTGGAGAGCAAGGTTGGTTAGTGGAGAGTGCATCCTTTGAAGGAGGTGCAGAGGAGTGAGTGAAGCATCATTGGTGTGAAGGAGGAGCCTCCACCAATCCAAACAAGGTGGCTAAAACTCAAAACACTCACTGTGACCCAGGCAGACCCTAAAAACCCTCACAAAAACCCTTAAAACCCTTAAAATCCACCTAGGACAGTGTACGGACACTTGGGGGCCTAAAACCTAGAAAATCCTTGAGTCCTTGCCAAATGAATGGCAGTCCTTTTTGGGAGATTGGGTTGTTTGTGCATCGTTTGTGAGGGGGAGCCCTAGAAGACCGGTTAGGAGGCCTAATTGGTCCTAATCCTTGTAGGCCTATTTGAAGGCAAAAACCCAAATTTGTGAAATCGGTAAGGGGTTAGAATCTTGAAACCTCTTGGGGGCTCATGAATGGGTGGATAGACCATGAAATAGACCTGAAACAACCTTGCTAAGACCTTGGAAGGTGTGGAATAAGATTAGCCCTTATTAGCCATAGTAAGGGGTTTTGAGTCTCATGAGTAGGTGAGACCTTAGGAGCAGCATTGCAACTCATTGGTGGGTGGATTGGGCATGGTCAGGGGATTCCTCAAGCAAAGGGAAGTCCTAGAGAGCCTAGGGTGTGTAGAGAACACCAGGTGATCCAAGGAAAGGATCGAAGAGCATAGACTGGGCTAGTCTATCCCTAAGCCCATCCCATCAGTATCAACACTTAGTCAATTTTCTAATCTTTTCTTTTATACTTAGGCGAATTTTCTTATGCTTTTACCCTTGCTTTAATCCCCTTTTCTTCAACACTTAGGCTAATTCTTTTTGATTCCAACCTTTGCCTTTTTCACCTATACTTAGCCAAATTTGAATTTTCCCCTCTTATCCCCTCCTTGGGCAGACTTCACACCTGGTTAGGAAATGATTTTATACATGGTAGGGCGGATTTTGCTAGTGGTTGAGGAACTTTTCATGTGTCTTGGGCGGACTTTGCATGTGCTGAAGAAAATTTTTATCTGTCTTGGGCAGACTTTGTATATGCTCAGGGAACTTTCCTCATGCCTTAGGCATTTTTCATGATTTGAACAAGGAATTTCTTGATCTCGCTTCCAGACTTGGCCATTTTCTCATGATCTTCAATTAGCATTCTGAAAATTTTCCTTTGGATTCAAAAGTTTGTTCTGGATGAATTATCCTGACTTGACACTTCTTCTAACCCAATGATCGCCTATGACCCTAAAAAAAGAAAAAAGCAACTTTCTATTTTTAGAAAAAAAGCAGACCGAAAAAGAAGGTTCCCAAATTGGCCCCAAAATGCCAAAACAAAACTTTTTAAATTTAGAAAAAAGCAAAAAAGCAAAATTTCCTAAAAATAGGAAGTTGTCAGAATTGACCCCGGGAAATTGCTATTTTACTCCTTTGACCTTTTTGAGCACATCTGTGACATTAGAACATCCATTTGACCACTTTTCTCCCCACTGATTTTGATGAGTGTTAATTTTTGAAAAACTTGACTCATTTGTAGAGGCGAGAGACTGGAGACAGAACCCTGAGACACCAAAACACTACCCTAAAAAGAAAAAACAAGGGGGTCCCCATTTGCAATGGGGCGATGTATGAAAACGTCACAACAATATCGCCAAATTTTTAGCAGCCAAGTTGATGTCAGCAAAAGATTTCTTAACTTTAGCATGCCCCAGAAATACCTCCTTAAGCTCCTACACAATGTAGAGCTCGGCTTGGGATCCCAGATAGTAATCATAGAAGCTGAAGTTGTAATAACCACCCTCTAATTTTTATTTTTGTTTTTTGACAATCAGTAACCTCAACATACACATGTCTAACAATGATACATCTGCTGTCATTAAGGTTTACAGTGCTGATACAAATTAGCAGTTGAAATCACTCCCAAAGTATTCCAAAATGCATAAACCCATTACTCAACTGGAAATAAAAATGATATACCTCAATGAAGCCGAGAATAGTTACTGATATGGGTCTGATATGTCTTGACAGAGTGTTGTACAGGTCTGGGACAGCAAACGATAACCCAAGAAGCTCACCAAACACACCAAATGGGTCACAAGTTGGATCAACACCTTGGATAAGAGATAATAATGAATGTTACTGGTTTGATTAACATGTTTGCAACTTTGCTGCTGTATATAACTCAAATCAGATTGAGACCAGCCTGATAATTTCCATCCATCTCACAAGATCAGCCAATAATCAAATTCAGCCAATAATCAAATTCACTCCTACCCAACTTCAAATATAAATGATATACCTTGCAAAAAGTGTTGGAATTATCATAGCAAGTTGGAAAACACAATATAAGCTGCTGTATGCAATGTAATAGGTCTGATATGACTGGAAGATGTGTTGCAGGTCTGCTATACCTCTGTTGCAAATCAAACAGCCACCCAAACCATCAAATAACCACTCTAGACAACAAAGTTATTCTCCAACTCGATGCCCTAAAGCAGGAGAATCCTTCAAATATTTTTCAACAGCCACACAATGTCCAGGCACCAACACCAAGCCAAAGAATAGGCAAGAAAAGGAAGGATTTCAGAGTGGAAAGCAGCATATCACAGGTCTGGAAAATTATGAACATCAAGTATTAAAATAAGTAAAAAAAGCATCAAATCACTGTTGAATCAGCAAACCCAATGTCAAACCTCATGGAACTTTATTTGCAGAACTGGTGCTTCGAAATCATCAAGAAAAGTGGCCTAAAACCTAGGTTCTTTGAACCAGCAAGCTCACGCTTGGGTCTGAAAATTGTGTGGCTAGCATCATGGCCACACTACTCCATTGCCATGACCGTTTATCACCACAAAAACCCATGGCTGTACTGAAAAAAGTCTTTAAATGGAAGGGCTGGCACCACTTTAACAATACCTTCAATCTAGGTGCCCAAACAAGACATCAACAAATCTACGAGCAAGGTATGGTTGATCTGCCATGCATATGTATGGGCAGCTAGAGAAAGCCTTCAAATAGCCTTCAACTTTTTCACCAAACTCTGCAAGATGATCATCAATCAAATCCCCAAAATGTGTGCAAGTAGAAAACATCAAATACCTTCAACTCTGTTTGAAACCCAATGGTGATTCCTAACTGAAATCAGACCCAATCGAGTCAGGGTTTATCTTTCAAATCCGAAGCCTGAAATCTTAAGAGTGTTTTCATCAATAGAAGATTGTGGAAGAACTAGGTTCAATCCGACAACATAATAGTATGAAAAATCTTCAGCATATGAGCAGAGGATACCCCTCAACCTCCTTTTATAGCTTTGAGGGAAAAGGCAATTTGAAGTAATATAAAATAATTCATTTTCCCACCAAAAGACCTTTTTGAATTATAAAATGTCTTTTTATGTGCAAGTCACCCTCACTTTTCCTTAGGCATCCACTTTGAGGGGAAAAGTAAACACTTTATTAAAATATAACACTTTAGCAAATATTTTAATAAACGTTAGAAACTTAAGTGTAAATTTTAAGTACTCCACTTTGTTGATGGTGTTTCTACACACCATGCAACACAGAATAAAATACTAAGTATTCTATCCTCTCTTGAACAAAGACTCTTCAAATGCTATGCTGCATGATCAAATGGGATGACTCCAAGGTTCTTGAATGTCAGGTTTCGACATGCTCTTGTAAAGCGGAAAATCGCGATCGAACCCTAGTTGCTCTCCCCTCTTCCAACTCCAAGGAGAGAGAAGGGAGATTCACTAGGGTTGATGGTTTTCACTTAGGGGAGAGACTTTACATTCAAAAGAGGGGTTGAAACCCACAAGATCCAATCCCACGCAATGCAAGATTGGATGCTAAATGTGTTTCAAGGGTTATGACAGCAAGGCTACCCTCTTTTGTAAAGAATGTGCATAGAAGAATTAAGCTAGGAATGCATAGAAAGTGACAAAGATTCGCTTATAAACTGAGATAGGGATATAGGATGAAGCTGCGGACCTGGAATTAGCAGTAAAATGTCGATACGGCGCTGTCCTGCAAATTTGAGCAAAAGTTGTCGGGACGATGGCGCCCGAGCGCCACGGTCCTCCGAAAAATCTGCGAAACAAAGGGGGATTTGTTCGTCTCTGCACAAGGATTCCAGATCTTCAATTTCAGCCGCGTACCTGCAACCTTGTTCTAAGGATGTTTGTATCCTTATGTGCGAAGGTATAGATGTTGTATGTTGTTGTAGTATGTAGTATGTGATCTCCTCTTCAATGGTTGAATCCTTGTCTTGAATGCAACACTTAGCCTTGAATGGAGACTTGGAATGAATGCTTGAATGTTTGAATGCTTGAATGCTTTAGTATAGTTTCCACGCTTTTACACATATGTCCTCCTCATCCCAAATGAGAGAGAAAAATGTAGTTTATATACTTGTCAATTAGGGTTAAAAGACTGATTTTCCCGACCTTAGGCCGACCAGGGAATGTAATTTCCAATTTGCAAACAAAAAGACCCGAGACCCCTTAGGAGACCGGGCCCAAAATAGGCCCAGGGACCAGGGCGCTGGGCGCCCTGGTCCTGAAGGACCAGGGCGCTGGGCGCTCTGGTCCCACCTCCCGGGACAGCAGGGTGCAAGGAGGTTCAGGCCAGGGTGCTTGAAAAATGCAGTTTTCAGTGTCATAATCAGGTTTCGGGGTCTCCATTCAGGTTGCGTGTTGCGTCGCCATCGTGAAGACCGAAATGCAGTCGAAATTGCAAGTGTCACAATTTTAGGACGCTACATTTAGCCCCCACTTTAGCGGGAGTATGTATGCTCATACTTCCGGTAAAGTACAAGGAAACAATATTGAAAGACTTTCACCACGTCAAGGAGGCAAGACACACCAAGCCCCCAGTGGACTAAGGATCTTACGACTTCGATTGACAAAGTAAAAGGGAAGATCACGAGGGAGAACCATGACTGTCAGTAGTAAGGTTCCCTCACTATGAGTCATGCAAGAAAGATATCAAAAATTTTCAAGGCAAAGCCAAATTTGTCAAGAAATTTTCAAGTATCTTGAAAAGATATGAACGGGATGTACGCCCCCCTACGTTAAAGCGATCACACACGCCTCACCGGGGGTGATTGTTTTAACGTAGTGATACACATAAGAAATGAGAAAGGAAAGGAGCACGTTATCGCAAGGATTTAGCCCCCAAGTGTGGGATAAACCCAAGGATAATAGACACAAAACACAAAGCACAAGGTGACTTCGCTTTCCTCGGGGTCAGTATGCTGTATGATAATTCATGTATATCATATGTATGTATGCATAATTGTTCTTCATTCCCCAATCAAGGAAGGTCACCTAGAAGAAGGGAACACATGTGTCTTTTGAGTCAACATGAGAGAGACCAAAAGAGATCTCAATGCTTTGCATCGTCCTCAAGTAGACAACACTAAGGACGACAAATAGAAGAATGAGAATAACATATAGACGAAGTAACGAAAGAGAGGAGGAGAGAATCTGCTATGCTAATGAAATTAGTCTAGCACGTCATCTACCCCCCGATCTTGCTGATCAATGTTTCGGGAAGGCAGGGAACACGCTAGAGGAGGAACATTCAACACAGCAGATGGAGCTATCACAAGATCCAAACAAGGGCTATGTTCATGTTCCGAGCCACATTGTTCTTGTCTAGGAGCTAGGATAAGTGCTTTAGAAAATTCATTAGATAAATGGTTATCAATATCAACAAGTTCATATTCACTATCAGAAGCAAGAGGAGTAACATTTTCATCATGAATAACATTTTCATCTATAGCATCATCAAGATTTATAAAAATAGGGTCTTTGCTTCGCACAGGATCAAGACCATCATGCATCTTATGTTTAGGAGATTTAGGCTCAATGTCCGGCTGAGGAGAAAATGGAATAATGCTTGTTGAAGGTGTTTTTGGAGATTGCAAAGTTTGAGAAGTAGCTGCTTGAGCCCTAAGACGACGCTTTCGTCGGCGTTCACGTGCAGAACGATTACGTCTAGTCTTAGTAGAAATTGGAGAAGATTGAGGAGGAGGAATGTTCTCATCCTTATCACTTGGGTGTTTAGGTTGTGGTCTCTTAGGCTGGATAATAGGAGAAGAAGAAGGTCTCTTCTCTCTATAAAAGGACGGAGGAGGAACTGCTCCATATAAAGGAGGAATTTTTGGTTTAGGAAGAAGACCAAGTCCATCATGACGAGGAGGTATAGGTCTACTTTTAGAAGGTTTATTAGGCATAGACATAGTCACATCCATAGGAATGGGTTGGGAATCTTCTTGAGGAAAGACATTAGTTTTATCTTTCAAAGGAAGAATTTCCTTCTCAAGAATGATAGGAATGTCAAGTTTAGGTGTTCTAGGTTCACTTAAAGATAGGATCATATCTGTTTTCCACTTTTGATAAGATTTGAAAAGATGATCACTTCGCGGAGGAAGAGATTGGAATTGTTTAGGCCAAAAGTAATCAATAGGAACGCTAGAAGTTCTTTCAGCTGGTTTAAAGAGACTATGATTGACAGTAACAACTTCACCATTATGGGGAAATTTCAAACACTTGTGAATAGGAGAAGCAATAGCTTTCATGGAAGATAGCCAAGGATAGCCAAGCTTCACACGAAATTGTTCGGAAGATGGAATAATAGCAAAGTTCACATCAAGGGATTTGTTATGGACCTCAATAGGCAATGTAATAGAACCAATTGCAGGAGAAGAAAATGCATCAAATAGTTTCACAATCACATCTGTTTTGTCATAAATCACTTGATTCAATTGCAAAGTAAAAAGAAATTCTTCAGTAATAACATTAACCATGCACGAAGGGTCAATAAGCACTCCACGGCAAGGTGTATTCTTGACTTTTGCAACTATGTATAAAGGACCATCAGGTGCCCTAATGGTTTCACTAGAATCAAATGTGATGGAAGGTTCTTTAGGGTTTTCTTGCTGCTCTACAAAGTTAATCACATTCGGAGTCATAGACACAAGATCATCAGGTGAGACGGAGGAATCAGTAGTATCAATCGCATTAGAGGTATGAGAAGGTAATGGATCAGTGAAAATCTGAAGATTTTGATTAGGAGGAGCTACAGATGTATTGCCTTTATCATTCACTCCAGAAACAGAGATAGTATTATTATCAATCAAATCTTGAATTTTACCCTTTAAAGAAAAACATTTTTCAGTATCATGCCCAGGCTGACGATGAAATTGACAAAAAGCTTTGTTATCAAAATAAGGTGAAGTAATCTTTGTAGGATCAATTTGCCTTATAGGAGGAAGAGTAAGCACATTTTGTTCCAATAACTTATTCATAATACTATGCAATGATTCATTCAAAGGAGTATACTTTCTTTCTTTCTTGAAAAATTTAGAAATAGGAGGCACACCTGATGCTGCATTCACATTGTTGTTGATGATGTTTTCATTGAATTTGATGGAATCTCTGTTCGGTTTAAACTTCCCAAATGGTTGTTGACTGCTATCACCCTTATCACTCGGAGCCATAGGATATGATTGTTCCATTTGACTCACAGTCAGTTGATAATTGTGAAGAGTTGCACACAACTATTGGAAAGAAGTAAACTCAGAAAACAGAAGTTTGTCTCGGATATCTTTTTGTAAATTAGAAATAAAGATTCTTTGAATATCATTGTCAGGCACTGGAAAAGAAATTTGAGCATACAAATGCTTATATCTACCAATGAAATCAGTCACTTTTTCTTTAACACCTTGTTTACAATGCATTAAATCAATCAAAGTAACTTTAGGACTTATATTGTTTTGAAATTGTTGAATGAAAGCATTTGCAAGTTGTTCGAAAGAAGTAATAGAATAGGAAGGCAACGAGCAATACCATTGTAGGGCTTTGTCTCTTAATGTTCTAGTAAACAGTTTTGCAAGCAACCTTTGGTCATAAGCAAAATCAGTACAAATTGTTTGAAAAGTCTTAACATGTGTTAGAGGATCACCTTTACCATTATACAGCTCCAAATGCGGGATTTCAACATGTTTAGGAGGGATAGCTCGAACAATGTCAAGAGAAAGTGGGCTCGCAACATCAAATGTGGGCACACTAAACTTAGATTGATTCATAGAGGCAATTTGTTGCTGTAAAGAAGAGATAGTTTGTGCAAGATTGTTAATGGTCGCTTCAGTCGAAGAATTCATATTAGATGTGTTAGATTGAGATGGAGGTGTTATGTTATTGAAAGAAGGTAAAGAGTAAGGTGGTGGGACTCTATGATAATTAGTCATAGGAGATGATTGGACAGGAGGAACACTACAAGGAGGAATAGAATGGTTAAATGAATTGCCCCCTTGCGTCATGTTCATTTGTGGAGATGTAATAGGAACACTCATTGAAGGAATGTATGAAGAAGTTGGATTGAATGAAGGAAGAGGGTTAATTGAAGAAGAAGGGTTGCCCCCATGACTGGTGATCACAGGAGGAATGTCTTGTGTAGAAGTAGCCATTATGTTTGATGTAAAGGTAGGTATGCTAGCAATAGAAGTCATCAAAGGAATAGAATGATTGACTTGAGTAGGAGGTTGTGTATAACCCAAATTTTCAGCACAACTCTTCATAGGCATCACATTCGAATCCACAATGTGTGCAATACCACACAAAATATCAATTCGATTCTTATCACTTTGAAGCATACGTTTTAGACCCTCAATTAAAGGAAGAGCTTGACTATCAGGATACTCATGAGACATCCATTGGTGAAAATCATCAAATTGGTTATCCAATTTCGAAAGTTGTTCTACAGGAACCTCATGGAGAGCTTCTTCATCATTAGGAGGATTAGAGGAATTACCCATGTCCTCGTTAAAAAGGCTATTCAAATTAGGTTCCATCTCCTCGGTAGTTAAACCTCGGAAAGACTTAATTCTACAGCTTCGTCTAACGGGAATAGTGTAAGTAGGGCTTATTGTTGTAAAACTCATGCACTAGAAAGAGAGAGAAGATTTTGAATTTAGAGGTAGCAATTTTCAGTAAAATCAGCCAATCTTCCAGATTTAAGCTGTTAAATACAATCAGGACAATCTCCCGAAATTTCGGAAAAAATGTCCGGGACCGTGGCGCTCGGAGTGCAACACGGTCCTTGCAACTTTTTTCGAAATTTGCAGGGATGAAAGGTATGATGATTTTAGAGCTAATCTGAAAAAATTGAGAGATTATACGATCTGTAGATAGGCCAAATTAAAGTTGCAATCTCGAAATTGAACCCTACCAAGATTGTCGAAAAATGCAAAAATTTGAATTTTGAAAAAGAGAGGGAAACTGAAATTTTGAATTTTATGATTTTAGAGGGAATGTCAAGAGCAATGCAAGTTTTGAAATTTAAAAATTGACTCAATTTCACGCAAAATTCAATTTTGAAAGCGGAAATCAAAGTTGTTGTAATTAAGCACTTAATTTCAAAAGTCACAAATTGCAAGAATTTGAATAAAGCACTGAAATTTCGAATGAATGCAAACACACTTTTCAGATTTAGGACAGTAAGAACACAATTTTGACACAAAATTTCAATTTCGATGATTTTTGAATGTTTAGAAGCCTTAATCCAAGCAATCACAAGACCAACTTTGATTGTAATTTTGAAGGTGTTAGAATTGATAAAATCAGCGAAAATTCTGGATTTTAGTAGGAAAATACAGTAAGATCTCGCTCCCGAAATTTCGGAAAAAATGTCGGGGACGATGGCGCTCGGAGTGCAACACGGTCCTCGCAACTTTTTTCCAAATTTTCAGGGATGAAAGATATTGTGATTTTATGTCGGAATCCAAAGTTACAGCCGATTTGGAAATGTTTTGATCAGTGAAATTGTCGAACAAAGGTTGAATCAAGAGGGTTTCCAAAAATTAGGGTTTTGACACTTAACCACTTAATTTTCAAAATTAATGCACAAATATGAATTGATAATTTGTAATAGAAGGGCAGATCTGAAACAAACATTAACAATTAAGCATTTCACAAGTTCAATTACTAAAAAGAAAATTTAGGGTTTTTATGCAATCACCTCTAAAATTTTGCAAAAGATCAAACATGGAAATGTAATCAAGGAATCAATTTTCAGATCTAAGCATGAAAAATCAGAAAGGATGTTCACGTCGGGTTCACCAAAATGTAAAGCGGAAAATCGCGATCGAACCCTAGTTGCTCTCCCCTCTTCCAACTCCAAGGAGAGAGAAGGGAGATTCACTAGGGTTGATGGTTTTCACTTAGGGGAGAGACTTTACATTCAAAAGAGGGGTTGAAACCCACAAGATCCAATCCCACGCAATGCAAGATTGGATGCTAAATGTGTTTCAAGGGTTATGACAGCAAGGCTACCCTCTTTTGTAAAGAATGTGCATAGAAGAATTAAGCTAGGAATGCATAGAAAGTGACAAAGATTCGCTTATAAACTGAGATAGGGATATAGGATGAAGCTGCGGACCTGGAATTAGCAGTAAAATGTCGATACGGCACTGTCCTGCAAATTTGAGCAAAAGTTGTCGGGACGATGGCGCCCGAACGCCACAGTCCTCCGAAAAATCCGCGAAACGAAGGGGGATCTGTTCGTCTCTGCACAAGGATTCCAGATCTTCAATTTCAGCCGCGTACCTGCAACCTTGTTCTAAGGATGTTTGTATCCTTATGTGCGAAGGTATAGATGTTGTATGTTGTTGTAGTATGTAGTATGTGATCTCCTCTTCAATGGTTGAATCCTTGTCTTGAATGCAACACTTAGCCTTGAATGGAGACTTGGAATGAATGCTTGAATGTTTGAATGCTTGAATGCTTGAGTATAGTTTTCACGCTTTTACACATATGTCCTCCTCATCCCAAATGAGAGAGAAAAATGTAGTTTATATACTTGTCAATTAGGGTTAAAAGACTGATTTTCCCGACCTTAGGCCGACCAGGGAATGTAATTTCCAATTTGCAAACAAAAAGACCCGAGACCCCTTAGGAGACCGGGCCCAAAATAGGCCCAGGGACCAGGGCGCTGGGCACCATGGTCCTGAAAGACCAGGGCGCTGGGCGCTCTGGTCCCACCTCCCGGGACAGCAGGGTGCAAGGAGGTTCAGGCCAGGGTGCTTGAAAAATGCAGTTTTCAGTGTCATAATCAGGTTTCGGGGTCTCCATTTAGGTTGCGTGTTGCGTCGCCATCGTGAAGACCGAAATGCAGTCGAAATTGCAAGTGTCGCAATTTTAGGACGCTACAGCTCTGTAATGTCCCCTTTTTGGGACATTAGGAAAATCCATCAAATAATTAATATTAAGTTGTATAAACATAATAATTCTAAAGACAACTTAATTTAATTATTTATTCAAGCAGACTAAAGTGACTTTTTATGTCAAACATCAAATTATAAAGTTAAGTCACTTTATTTATTGAAGGGAATTCCGAGAGACAGGCAGTGGACAAATGAAGAGTCATAGGGTTGAGCTATTTAATAGCTTGGAGAGGCTCATTTTTGGTTATGCTTGATTTATGTTTGGAAATTGATTCTCTTGGAGAGTTTTTGGGAAGCTCTAGTTTTCAACAGGTTTGGGGACGCAAACCCTTGAGCTTGGATGTAATGTCCCCTTATGGTAATACTCAGGAAATAAGCAAACAATTGACTCGTAAATCGCTTGCAAAAGACTTCTTTCTATTAAAGCTCAATTGCAAGAGACTTCCTTTGAAGATAGACTCCACTAACACTTAGAATAATAAAAATTGATGCTCCTTAAGAATGATAGATTGTGATAAATGATTGATATCACTCATAATAGAACAATATTACAATCACTGTCACTGTTATCTCTGATTTAACACTTTAATGTATGCCAAATGATCTTGATCTAAATATCTGTACTTAGTGTAATGCAATCAATGTCAAGGATGGTCTAGAGTATCTCTGCTGTCTCTGATAAAACCTATAATAATTGTGCAAGGGTGATCTCTGATCTGTAAAGGGTGGAGTTTACTCCGCTATCTCTGATATGACAGTGCATATTATGCCGCAAGTAACCTCTCAACTCCTTGTAGCCTTTCCTGATATATTGATGTCAATGTGCTGTGTTCTTTCCTCAATCGCTTATAGAAATGATGGAGGTTTGCTGTTCTGATTAGAGTCTTGAAGTATGCAATGATCTCATTAATATCGCTTATACCAATACTGTGATTGCTATGACTGATTTGGCTATATCAATATGTAATATACTTTGTATTGGTCAATTCAGACCCTCAGTCTATATATGAATGCTTGTCTGATATGTATGATTATATAGCAGTAGCGATTACATATGAACTTCAGAAACGGATGCTTGCCATATTTAACTTGTGAATTATAGTAATTCCAAAGGCGCTATTTCTAATATGTATCGCTGGAAAATATATGTCCAAAGCCAAGGGCTGGTTGCTTAATAAGAGTGAATAAGTAAGCCAATAATTCTCATGGGTGTATTCTGATTCGTATATGCTTCGCTTGTTGGGAAAAAGATTGTCTTATTTTTCTTATTCCCTCATTTATATCTCCGATTTATAATGGAAACATGTAATCAATGTCCTTTGCTTATAGCAATGCTACGATATCTAGTATATCAATGAAATTAAGCAATGGAACGACCTTGCTTGAAGCGATTGGCGCAGTGTCTGGTTGTCAGTAAATACTTGCACTTCAATGGATGCTCTATCTGATGCACAATCTAGAGTGTATGATCCCTTAGATGCCGTCTCTAATATATACTACTTGCACCAATAAAGCCGATAGGCTATTGACTTGAAACAGAGCGTATCCAAAGGATGGGAAGAGAAGAGGTAATATTTTATTTTTTATTTTTCTTATGTTCTGAATGAGTGAAGGGGTCCACCTTCTTATATAATGTGTTTGGAATGATGAACCCGTTGGTAAGAGACATGTCCCATGTCCGTTAATACTTTTCTTTATACAACTATTAGTCGCATCCCTTGGGACATCGTTAAGACTTGTAATGGTAACAATTATGTATTAAATTAATAGTTATGGTAACCATTGTTGACTTACTAATCATAACATAGAACTGATTTATATATTAACCAAGTCATATATATTAAGCATTACATAGAATCGATTCATATTAATTATCTCATAGAATCGAATCATATAATAGTTGATTCATATACATAATACAACGTATATTAATTAGTGAACTAAGTTGACTCGGTCAGTGTAATATATCTATTTTACGTTTTAATGGTAAAACTTCTTTAGAAGTTAATATAATATTAATAATTGAAATATGAACGTTACATTAAAATAAAACAATAATAATAAATAATAATCATAACAAATAATAAATATTAATAATCATATATTAAAGGAAAATCGTGAAGTCTCATAAATGAGACGATTTTCCAATATTATTAAATGTTAATTAATAAATGTTTTAATTATCGTCTTTATTTAATCCCATGTCCAAAGAGGGGCTATGACATTGGAGGCAGTGGACGAAAACCCATTGTCAGTTGGAGTTATCATGCAAATGGCTCACATGTGCTTCAAATGCAACTTGCTGGTTGTTCCAATCCAACTGTAAATGTTGTGGCTGGGATTGGTAATTTTTGTTGTTCTTTTGAGGATTTTAATGCCATGTTTAATTCTAAATTCAGAACCATTATTTTAGTCTGAAAAATTAATGTTTATCAGTTAATTTGATGGTGCATTGAAATCATTTTGCATGCTGAATTGTTGTTCATATTTCTGTGAATCATTCGTTAGAAATCTGGAACAAATATCCTAGGGGGATATTTCAGTGGTATCAGAGCTGGTTTTCCTACCAGCCTGTAGAGTTTCAAAGACTGGGTGTTTCAAATTTTAAGTTTGAAGACAAATTTCAAGGTGTTTGTGCAAACCTCCTAAATAAAGGTACTCAGGCATAAAATTTCTTAGAAATTCTTTTAATAATTTTGAAGAAGTGGTGTTTTCAAAAGTAAAAATCTATGGAAATAAGATTATGACATTACTATTCCAGATGAACATTGAGGAATTTCTATGTAGTTGGTTGAGGGATTTTTATTGATGAATATTATATTGTTGGAAATTCTATGGGTAGGTTTGAAGAAATTATTATTGAAGCTTGAAGGGAAAATTAATGTGCATGCCACCGACAATATTTGCTGTTGTCGTGAAGATTCAAACGCGAGCCTTGATTTTTAGGCATAATTATTTTATTAGTTTGCGTCAAATGGCGGGATGCGTTGTTCTTCGGTGATCGCAAATTAATCTGATGGGCTGAAGCGCAATTCATATTGGTTCTTTAAATGGTCTCTTGCTCTGCCGACGTGACCAATCCATAGGAATATTTAAAACCGTTTTCTGAGCCGTTTTTTTCTTTTTGGGATTGTGTTTAGTTGCTGGGTGTGCAATTCTGTGGTTGCAGTAACCATAGTCTCTTCTAGCAACAATTGTGGCATTGCTTTCAAAACAACTGATTTTGTGCAAAATTTCTTAGTTGGTGGAGAAATCATTTGGGTCGAATTCCTTCTTCAATATTTCTATTTCTGAATCGTTTGAGTCTCTAACTCTTCTTTGGCTTCGAAGCAGTTGGATGGTTCTAGAATGATCAGGGAAAATTATTAATTGGGCGGGGTCCCGATTAAGCTTATATTCTTAGGCTTTATAGTGTTGGGAACATTCATTGTCGAGATTAAATTTTAATGTCTCCAAACATAGCCCTCAACGGCGATGGTATAGAGTCAACTGTGAATGTAGATAAAGATAAATACATTGGCTATACAAGTTTTTGATAGAACCTATTGATTGTTGCTATCTTTGAGGATTGCGTAGCTGGATAGAGCATACACGGTCACATTGCAAGTAGGCATGGGAAAATTGTTGAAGGAGAACCGACTTGAAATTGGCTGCTTGATATATCACCATGGGTGCTTGGTCGATTACTTTCTAAGAACATTGGGAATCAATTTTGGAAAGGGGAATTTTATATTGCTCTTCATCGTGGCACCTGTTCTTGGTCCAAGCGTTTTTTGGAGTGACGTTAAGAGTTCTGGCAGTAACGGTTCATGAGATTTCTTAGCACGAGTTTTTGTAGCTGGTTTCGACATCACCTGCGTTTGAAGTTCTCCTGTAGCAGGAGAATCTATTTCCTTTCAACCGTTATGAATTGTTATGGCACAACTTTATCATAATGGTTTTTTTGTCCTGAGCTACCTCTATTGTTATTGTGTTTTTCAAAGGTCGTGAGCCATCCTTTTCTGCAGCTAGCTATCGTAATCCCAATGGAAGCTCTTTGTTTATAGTGATCTTCGCTGAAGCAACTCGAATTAATTCTTTGATGCTGTTTTTTCAACAGCGGGTCATAATTTACTTAAGTTAGCCAATCAAGAGCTGCTCAGCATTAACTATCGTGGTGCTTGATTTTTGGAAGGTTATGTAAAAACAAATTGATTGATGGAAGCTTTTTGTTGGAAATTGGGAACAGGGTTGGATAATTAACAGAATATTGCTGACCAGTGTAGTTTGTAGACTCGTTGAATTGAACAAGTACATTGATTAATACTCTGCCCTTCGTGGTAATATAGACTTGCAGTTGGGACGTTTTGGCATAGTCAAATGTTGAATACATAAACCTACGTAGCAAGTGAGATTGCAAGTAAAAACGATTGGGAGTTACTCCACGGCTGGGAGGTTATAACTTGCTGGGTTCAACGTATTTATTCAACCAGTTTCATACTGCCATCTTGCTACAAAACGCCATTCAAGGGTGTAACTGGGAAATATGCAGTGACCATATGTGTTGAAGTAGAGAATTTGAAAGTAATCGGACATCAAGAGGAGTTGGGTCGGCTGTGGCTCACTGTGATTGGATCGAATGTGTAGATAGGCGATGTTGGAAAATATCATGCTGTCATTTCCAGCAAATAAACTCGTTCCAACTGTAAGGAGTTTTGTTTGAATATTCGATGTGTGTGTGTGTGTGTGTGTGTGTTGGCGAGTTGTTACAGTTCGCTGTTGTAGAGCAAAGTGGGAGTCCAGACGGGCATCCTAAGTGTTACCATAGCCCGGGGTTAAGAAGTTGGTGGCTATTGAGTGAGTGTGGATGGGCAAAGGGCGTGAAGACTCAAAATTTCCAATCACAGCAAAGTTAAACCAGCGTGGAGAATATTATTGGACGTAGTGGAAGCCAGCAATGAAGTCATTTCCTAGTGAGCCGTTTCAGACACAGTCCATCATTCCCAGTGTTCGGTGTGAGTGAAGGAACCTGTCGTCAGCTAGAGATTGGTCGCCATTTGATTTTCTAGCTGGGTGTGAGTGAAGGAACTTGTCGTTAGCTGGAGATTGGATGCCATTTGATTTTCTAGCTGGATGTGAGTGAAGGAACTTGTTGTTAGCTGGAGATTGGATGCCATTTGATTTTCTAACTGGGTGTGTATTACAGTCGGTTGCTGTAGCAGACTTGGACAACGCCTAAGCCAGCCGTAGCAGTTGCAGAGAAATTTATTCCCATGTTCCATTGGCTCGAACTTAATAGTTTGGCATTTGAATTCCAAAATTCATTGAGATTACTCCAAAACCTTGTGATCATTGCTGTGTCTTGTTTAATTAGATCTGGAAATGATATAGTGTTAGAGTGCTCATTATCATATTCAGTTTTGTGCTTAATGCAAGTACTATGATAGACATGTATTTTCTTTGCATCATCCTTGTATGTTGGTGAATATAAGAAACCAAAAAAACTCCGAACAAAATGCAACAGGGACAACGTAACCACAAGGGCAATCGAAAAATTTCATACATCCTGATTTGCAGAATAGGTAGCCTATTACAGCCTAACAAAATTCAGAGTTCTGTGAACCATGGCAACAAAGGACATTAAACAATTGGCTAGATCACTCTATATAGAAGGCAGCGAGCTTAGTGAACAGTTTCAGTCAAGGGAGGATGTTTTGAACACTTTGAATGAGGTAGAAGAATGTTTGATTCATGTGGACCAGTCACCTCATGGTTTGTTACAATTGGCTATGTCTCCTGTAGTGGATGCCTTGAAGCAACACAAGTGGCTTAGACATCTAGATGAGGAGATCAAGTTGTTGGTGACTACCTGCTTATCTGAGATTATGAGGATTACAACACCTGTAGTTCTTTATAAGGATGATACTATGAGAGAGGTTTTACAATTGACTGTGGATAGTTTTCATGGGTTACGTGATGTCAAAGCTCTCACTTTTGGTAAGAGGGCTAAAATATTAGATATTATGGCGTGGACTAGATCATTTGTCCTTATGTTGGATCTCCAATGTGATGAGTTGATTCTTCAAATGTTCAATTGTTTCATTGCTGAAATTAGGAAATGCCATTTAGATAAGGTGAAGACAAATATGTTTGACATATTGTCCATGATCCTAGATGAGGATGATATTTGCAGGCAGTTGCAATCAGATTTGTTAGCTATTTGGAGAGAGGAGCTGGTAGTCTCACCTTGTGCTTATGAGTTCTCCAAAGGGTTGATTGAGCGGAAATCTGAAAGGTTCAGGGATCAGATGACTGAAAAGGAACTAATTTCCATGGGTTTTCAGGTTTCGGGATCTCCAAAAAAGAGAAGGAACCAAATGAGAAGAGAGCAGATTTGTTTCAGTTCTCAGAAGGCTTGGACACTTGATCATTTTTGTGAAATTAATAAGGAAGAGGATGCATTGCAGCCAAGTGGTAATGAGGGTAGAATTCCAGATGAGAATGCTTCCATGTCTCATGAGCAAGCTAAAATTACAGCCTTGAATACAACTCTTACTGGGCATGATGAAAGCAAAAAGGATAATGGCTTTCATTTAGCTAAGGTTCATGATATGGAGGAAGAATCATTCGCTACAGGTGAGGAGTATTCTGAACTCTTTATTAGTGATTTGCAGATTCGTATTGATAGAATATGTGAAGAGAGAAACTTACTTGATGAATCCATATATGATCATGATGCTGTCCCATTTGTACTACATGAGGAGTGCATGACAACTTCTAGAGAGACAACAAAGAGTGATGAAGATAACGTTCTTACAGTTGAGAACAGATTAGAAAATGAAATGTGTGATAGCTCATATACTCTAGATGACTTTGAACAAAGACCTTTAGCATTACAAGATTTGATGAACAGATTATTGGTCCCAAAGGAGAGGGTTGTACAAGTATTAACAAGGGTAGATGATTCTCACAAATATATTGAAGATATTATGTGGAAAACTCAAATTGATGAGAGGCAAAAAGGAATTTCATATGGAGTCACTAGTACGCAATTATACACAATCAAAGAAGCATTTGAAAAGATGAAATCAGACTACTTGCAGCTCTTAATGGATAGGGATCTTGCTATCGAATTTGTGGAAGACAAGGAAAGTGAGATTGGTGATCTCTGTTACTAGCTAAGCATGGCCCATTTCTCTCAAGACAAATCAGAAAATCAGGTATCTATTATGACTACAATCAAAGAGTAAGAAGTTGATACAAGGGAAATGGAGATTAAACAAATAGTAGTAGGGATTGATGAACTCTTAAAGGAAGAAATGGGAGACAATGATCCTAACAATTCACATACTAGGGACATCCAAAATGTTGATGAAAGGATTGAAGAATTTCACAAGGAAACACCTTGCAGCCTTGTAATTTCGTTTGAAGAAGATGCATTTGATACACCACCACCTTTGTTCACTTGGGATGGACATGTGACGAGACAAGATTGGGTGAATTGTGATGAATCCAATGGAAGCATAGAGGAGCCTAAACTTCTGATTTGGGACAGAAAGGGTTTACCTTTGCAATCACATGAGCTTGCAGCTTTTACTCAACATTTCCAAGCTTTTGATGTGATGATGACTTTGCTCATGTTGATCTTTGATTAACTCTTCTGAAACTATCTCTTGCTCATGTCGATTTTTGATTAACTCTTCTAAAACTATCTCTTGTCTTGATCGCTTCTGCCTTGGAGCTTCTGTTTGGCTGTACTGGCAATGATTCTTGGATTTCCGAAGGAAATGCAAGATTGTGAAAATTCCTCCTTGAATGCTTGATGCTGATGCTTATGCTTGATCCCTCTTGAAACCAATGATCTTTGCACTAGCTCCCGCCTTTGTTCCAGACAGTTAACCCTACGAAACAAAATGCTATGAATCACGATTGTGCTTAAGTCTTATATTGATACAAAGAATTCAGTCCTTTAAAATTCCTTATTTCCAATTGGAAATTCAATCATATGAAGTTCTGGTTTACAAAATCTCAGCCCCTAGCAAAATCTAGAAGTGAATCTACATGCTGACTGAAATCTTAAATATCGTCTCCTTGAATTTGCTTTTTAGTCCTTCCTTGCCATGATTCTTAAACAACTCTCTATGCTGCGATTTTCTGTGTTTACCTCTCCTTAATGTGAATTTGAAAGAGCAGATTGGTATTTGTTTGGGAATAATGCGATATCTCTTTATATGTGTCTTCCCTTTACCACTCATTGCATTTCTTTTCTTTAATACCCAGCCGACTTGGTTCATTGAATTCAAAAAATTAAAAAAAACTTCTAACTTGCATCTTGGAAGGGGTCCAACTAAAGGGGCACTTCATACATATCTCTTTCATTGATCAGATCACATTTAGATTGCATGGGAGAAGGTAATTCCTTGGAGGCATCGTGTCTTTGCTTAGGGAGGTCTCAAATTTTAAGTTGCTAATGTGCTTAGTCAAAGGATACAATGTCCTTGGTCAAAGGATGCATGATTTCCTTAAGTTGCCAATATCCTTAGGCTAGGAAGGCGTGAATTGCTTAATGTGCCGATATCCTTAGCTCAAGGACTCAATGTCCTTAGCTCAAGGATGCATGAATTGTTTAAGGTGCGGATATCCTTAGCTCAAGGACGAAATATCCTTAGCTTAAGGATCCTTGGACAAGGGATGTAATCGGTCATTAGCAAGGAAGGATGTCGGTCATCTCTAAACTCATGTTTTGGGGTCTAGCTGGAAGTCGCTAAAACCTTAAGTTGCACTTTGCCTAAGGCAAAGGAAATCGTTAACTGCTGATTTGGCTGAGCATTGGATGTGACAAGGTTTAAGTCGTGCCTTTTGGTATGGCAATGGAAACCGTTCAATGCTTAGTCTTGCCTTTGAATAGTCAAAAGAAGTATTGGTTTGGTGTTTGAAGTGGCATTGTTAATGCTTTTAAACATTTTTGCTCTCCATTCTTAGTTTTGATGGGGCCCAAACATGCGTGGCATGATAGTGGAAAGGGAATGGAAGGGGAGTAACAGTGATGAGTTTGGAAGGGTGCGGTGAAGAAGGGGGACTGGTGAGGAGAAGCCATGGTGGGGGGTAGGTGGTAAGAGGGTAGGGACATGTGATAGGATAAGTGACGCAGTGGGGTCATAAGGGGTAAAGGAAGGCGGTAGGAAAGCTGAGGTGGTAAGGGAGGTGTCGGGAGATGGGGAGTAGTTATAAGGGATAAAGGATGCCGTGGGAAAGGGAGGGAGTGGAAGGGGGGTAAGATAAGATAGGATTGGGGGGTATGAGGTAGTAAAGGGGTTGATGGTGGGGTAATAGAAGGGTAGGATAAGGGGATCGGGGGTATGCTAAGGATGGTAAGGAAGTATGGGTAGTGGATGTGTAGGTTAAGGAGAGAGAGGGGGTAAGGAATGTGAGATGAGGGTTAGAGGGTGTAAGAAATGGTAGTTGGGAGGTATAAGAGGTGGAAGGAAGGGTGTGAGGATAGAAAGTTAGGAAGTGGGAGAATAAAGTAATGGAGGATGAAGGGATAGAAGATGTAGGTTAGAGATGGTAATGATAGGTGAAGGTGGAGAAGGGTAGGAAGGAAGATGGAAGGTAAGGAGGTGCAGGGAAATGGAAATGGAAGGATAAGGGATGGAGGAAGAAGGATGGGTGGAAGGTAAAGGATAAAGATGTGTTGATGGTGTTTTGATGCACTATCGAACATAGAATAAAGTATTGAATACTCTATCCTCTCGAGTAAATACTCTTAAATGCTAAAGATTCGCATAAGGATCACTTAAGATGACTTCAAGGTTCTTTTATGCCAGGTCTTGACTTGTTCTTGGATAGCTTCAATGGTGTATGATGTGATTTTGTTGATATCACAAGATCGAATGCTTGAATGCTTGAATGATGTTGGAACGTGTGATTTGACTTGATTAAAAAAAGGAAAAAGGTAAGTATTGAGAAGGCTATTCTAACTCTTGGAATGTAAGAGTGACTAACGATCTTTGATGAAATTCAACTAAGTCTTGCTTTGACATGCTGTGAACATCTCCACAAGGCTAGTGCGATCTTCTAAGGATAGCTTTATGATTTTCAAATCATTGCCACAAGCATAGACACCATCATGTTGATGCATATCAATGAAGAAATGATAATTGAAGTTAAGCCAGTTGACCACCCGAGGCACTTTACCATCAGCAAATTGTTAGTAGTATGGATATGCGAATTTCACCATTGATCATACAAAGTTCTTCCATTCATTTAATTATCAATATCTAACATGAAGATCCAGCAAGAAACCATGCAATTGTAGAAGAAACAACACATTTCACCATAACTTCAATGAAAAGGAAGTTTATTTACAACTTTGGCAACAATTTCTGCCTTCTCTTCCTATTCTAGTCTAGCTGCTAATTGTTCTTGAACTATTGCTATTGCTATTCTCTATTCGCTATTCTTGACATACTGTCTATTGACTATTAACTTTACAAAATGAAGAAGTGGAGCCTTATATAGTGCTCTCATTACATTCAATGGATCAAATCAATTTGAGATCAATGGCCAAGATCAAAAGATAGAAACTCTAATTAGGGTTTGTTGAACCCATTACAAAACATTTAATGCTTGACCAATGGTACAATTACATTTGATGGGACCATAGATGAAAAAATCGTTCAAAAATTGTCTGAATCACAATTTATTGCGAGTTAGAATGACAAACGATTTAATCGTCCAATAAATCGTCGGTGATTTTGTAAAAAAATTGGGAACTTCTGACTGGATTGAATTGCGATCAAATCATGATCAAACTGGAAAAATCGCGTTTGTAGAAGCGACTATGTTTTTAACCCTAGAAAGTGGGGGCGAATTTGCGATTTCGTTTTAATTGAGCGCGCGAGTCTTCAGGTGACGATCGACGGGGTTTGCAGACTCAGCAAGACGGGATTTGCCACCATTTGGAGAATTTGGAGGTATCAGGCACTATGGTCACAAATGAGTTTTTTAATTTTATTTATCGAACCTTTAATAGATATTAGTAATTACACATCCATCATTACACATTCTAATGGTAATCGTAATACCTCTAAATTCTCGAAATAGATATTACCATTTAATTTAACTTAACGAGCCTTTAATAGATTTTGCACATCCATCATTTTAATATATTTATTATTTAAGAATCAAAATAAAAAATGATGGTGAATTTAATTTAATTTTTTAATTTATTTATATTTTAAGAAATTATATATTTTCAAATGTTCGATAATTTTGTCAATTTTTTCCCGATTCCCAATTTTTAAAAAATTTTCGGCCAAAAGATTTATGGCCATTAAGATATTTACATCTTTGGATGAGACACATGTCCTCCTTAGAAAATTCAACTAATAGGTGACGACAGTAGGTACATCGAACTTTGTGCCTTTGTGGTAGTTATCTTCCTTGATGGATGAGCTAGATTCATTGAATCTAGATGCCTTCTCGTGAAATAATGTGATTGAATGTAATGATGACTAGGCGCCACCTTAGCTTTTTCTTGTAACTCATTACAAGTTAGATGAATGAGGCATATCTCTTGATACTCAACATTATTGAGCTCCCAATGTTATGATGACTTTGCTCAAGTTGATCTTCTAACTGCGATTGACTTTTCTGAAACTATCTCCTGTCTTGATCACTTGCATTCTTGAGCTTTATTTGGCTATACTGGCAACGATTCTTGGATTTCCAAAGGAAATTCAAGATTGTGAATGTTTCCACCTTGAGTGCTTGACATTGACGCTCATCTTTGCCTTGATGTTGTATTCAATGTAGACCTTGTCTTGCCTATGCTTGATCCTCATCGTGCCTTGAAGTGCACACTATGCCTAGAGTGACTCCTATCCCAGCCTTGTATGAGCTTATGACTTGGCGATGCAATGTCTTCCTTGGTCCTCGTCTTTGCTTAGGATGGATGGTGTCATTGCCTCAAGCGAATTGTTTCATTGTCTAGGATGCCTTGTTCAAGCTTGTGACGTGACATGATGCATTATCTTCCTTCTTGATGAGAGCTCGCCTTGCTCTTTGATAACCAATACTTGTTGACTATCCCAAGACATTTTTCTGGATCATTGTCGTAAACTGCCTTCGTGCTATCACAACTTTTGTATATCATGTTCGTGAATTGAGGTATTTGAAATGCTTCATTGATTGCTTCCTTGGAGAGATAAGCTATCTCTCTCCCGTCTGGTGCAGTAATCACTCTCCTATCGGGATCATAATGTCTTGTGCATTCAACGATGAGTTTGTTGCATTGCACCGCTAAAGGGAAGCCGATTGTCTTGACAATGCCACTATTCATCATCGCTCTTGGGCATCTTGTTAGTCTGGGGGTGTAAAGCGGGCTTTGAAATTTCTTCATTTCAATGCGTCCAAGGTTGGTGTCACCTACATTGCCCCAATATGACATGACCTTTGACTCCACAACGACGTTCTTCGATTCTTACTTGATAAGCGCTTGTCGCGATCCCGCCGTCTTGCATCTGCGAGAATTGACCAAGTTAGTTTCATATAATGATATTAATATGAATGGATTACTTAGAGTAAGAAGCTCTTAATTAATAGCCTTGAAATCCTAGGCTAACTTTCTAACCCTTGATCGAATGTAATTGCTTCTAAACCTCCTAAGGTAATCAAATATGACAAAACCTTCTGTTGTGCCTTGCACACACTCCCCGTTGTCGACAACTCCCGCCCCCCCCCCCCGTTCTCGTTTTTAGTCACGTCCTCGCTGAGGTCCCGAGTAGGAGGTCTAGGTAGTTTCGCGGAAAAGATGCAGCAGTTAGGAGTTTGAGCTTTGAGAAGATGATATGTCCTAAGTCTTGGGAATTCGCACCTTGAAAGATGATCGTGATTTTGTTCGCAAAGGAAAGTTGAATGAAGAGTTTGAGGCGAAATCGCAAATTTTGCCGAGTCAACATTGCTCATGGGCAAAATTCAAGCCTGAAGCTGGTTGAGATAGGTGAGCAAGACATTTCTCGCAAAAGCCTCTTTTAGGCCTAGGGGAAGAGAGGGCTTTCAAATTCGCCCTTTAAGCCAAAGAGAAGACAACTTAAAGAGATTAAAATCGGCCTCTAAGGTCGAAATCCAAAACAAAGGCTCACAAGTCGGCTGGAATGGCCGAAATTCAAGCCAAAATGCTTAATAAAGTTTAGAATTCGGCCTAAAGGAGCAAAATGCTAGACAAAGATTCCAAAATCGGGTTTTTAAGCTGAAATTCAAGTAAAATACAACTTAAAAGCTAAATTTGGCCTAAAAGGCCAAAATGAGAGCCCAAGAAGGAAAATCGACCTAAAAGGCCAAAGTGCGAATTACAAAATGTCGTCTAAGCCGAAATGACACTTAAAGTTAACAAATTGGCCCCAAAGACTGAAATTCAAGGAAAAGAAGGAAAATCGACGTCCTAGGCCGACTTAGGAGATGAAGCTTGCAAAAAGGACCCGTGGGCCGAAAATCAACAAAGAATTCAAAATAGCTTAAAAAGCCGAAGATGACAATTGCTTCAAAATCACGTGATATATTCTCATAAGCCAAAAAAGGGAAAAGGAGCAAAGTCTAAATTCGCGCCAAAGGTCAAAAAGGGCCGAAAATGAATTAAAGCGCAAAAGCTACCAAAAGGCCGAAAATATAAAAAAGCTCTAATTCGTGTGATATCCCCCTTTTTAGCCAAAAATGACAGACTTCTAAAACTCGCAAAAAGGACCAAAATGCCGAAAAGGAGTTAAGCTTGCAAATCATCTTAAAATGCCGAAGAGGGTAAAGAATCCAAATTCGTGCAAAACTACCGAAGAGATTAAAACTCCTAAAATCGTGTGATATATTCTCATAAGCTGAAAAGGGAAGGAGTTCAATTCGCGCTATATATGTTCTTTGAGCCGAAATCATTCAAGAAGAAAGTCGCGCAGTAGGGTTTTCTTGCTAAGCCGAAGAATTATTCAAGATTCAAAGTCTCCTTTTGGCCCAAAAATAAGTAGAAGAAAGATCGCACCGGTCTCTGCATTCATCGAAAACCAAAGCAAGTAAAATCTCCAAGTTCGCAAAGGGTTTTCTTTTTGACCAAAAGTCACTCGAAGGATCGCATCGTGCAAATTGGCTCATGTGACCAAAGTTTGAAGGCAAAAGGATTAAAGAAAGGTCGAGCAAAATAGTGTTCCAGGTCGAAAAAGTGAGGAAAATGTGAAGACAAGTTCGCCATATATCTTCAAACTCGCTAGAGGGTTTTCTTATTGACCGAAAAGCATTCAGAGCTCCAAGCGCATAATCTCCCTCATCTAGCCGAAGTAGGAAGAGAGCCGAGTTTTACCTTCTAAGGGCACCCAAGACAAGCTCCTCGTTGCCAGGTAAGTTTGAATTTCTCCTTCAAAGGGTCAAAATTGTGCAAAGTGATCATGTCATTTATCCTAGGGTTGAAGTACAAAGTAAAAATTCAAATTAATTTAAAAAACTTAGCACCCAAGATATAATCAGCATTCAATTGTCGAAAATCGACCCTTCCAGTCGGGATTTGAGACTTAGACAAATTTAGGAATCCTGGCACAGTTACACTCACGTAAACTCGTCTTTAGGAAATTGCGAGCGCATAATCAATCTTTCAAAACGTGCATTCAAAACGATTAGCACAAGCAAAGTTGGAAACTTAAACATCGAGTCGCGAAATCAATAACATTTTCAACCTTTTTGTTGTCAACAACATAAAGAGAAACTTTTAAAAAATTTAATCAAACCAACTAACTAAATCGACTGATTTTCAAATTTAAATTGCATTTAGTCCCCAACGTAGAATTCAAATTGTTTAAAAGGCTTGTTTCAAAGCATTTTCAAATATTAAGTTGTTTGGCTGTTTAAACACTTTTTTATTGCTAACGCCGTCTTCGGGCACTACTAACCGATATTTTCACATTAAAACCTGTCTCATAATTCGTTTCCGGGTGTGCAAGATAAATGCCTAAGCAGGCGACAAAATCTTCAAAGGCACCCGATGCTCTAGGAGCATCGCATACCTCCAGATTTGATATCCCTCGTAAGCTCGAGAAAATAAAATATTACTATCAGGGAGGAGTAATCAAAGAGTCAAAAGTCCAAAGTATTTGGGACAATATAGGGGATATAGATCTCGGGCACATAGACATTCAGGACTTCAGAAACAGGGTGTACTGTCCCAATGCATATGGCAAACCCAGACGAATGTTAGAGAGTGGTATTGCTTAGGCTCCTGGTTTCCCACCGACAGTGCAAAATTATGAGCTGGTGGTTGAAGCCGCCAATCATTGCTAGCCTGAAACCAGATTAGTGGTGGTGAGAGGGATGGTAATGGCTGACTTCACACCTAAGGCTATTGGAGAAACATTTGATATCTCGCTTCCTGAGCGTGCCACTGCAGTAACCATTGATGAAGCCCAAATCGCTTATGACATGAATCCTAGTTAGTGCAAAACACTGATAAATGAAGAATGTTTTAAAGAAAGAAAAGCCCTGAGCACTAGGATTGGCAAAAATACCCGCAAAAGCAAGTTCAACAACGAATATGGGGACATGGTTACCTTGCTTAGTTGGGTCATGCGACTTCCCCACTCCAACCTATTTGAGGAATGGATGTTCTATTTTACCGAGCAAGTTTGCAATGGGAATGCTAAGTTTGACTGGGCTCAAATCATCAGTGACAACATTCATACATAGCTGGTTGAGCTCGAGGAGGAAAAGTACTTCACCATGACCTCCTACTTAGTCTATATATTTGCTCAGCATCAGCTGCTACCAGGATTGATCAAAAAGGGTGAGATTGGGAACGGGCCAAATCTGGTGAAAGTGTATGACTGCTACCCTTAGTTGCATTACTATGACATAGCGTAGAGAGAGAAAAACAACGTTGTGTATGCAATTGGTCAATATGAGCGTGTAAATGACGCTTTTACAATGCGCATGGTCAGATTAATGCAAAGGGGGTTGCACATAAGACTATCAAAGCAGACTACCACACTGATTCAGAAGTACAGTGCGTGGTTCATTCAGTTCTCTAGATTCTCTTACATCAGAATATCAGGCGTTGCCGAAACACCGTATCGGCTTCCTCGTTACCCATCAGACAGATTGGTCCTCATGGAGGTTGCAAGACAGGCACACCAAGCAGGTAACATACTCAGGGACAAAAAGTAGTCGGGATTCACATTCCCAATGATCATAGGCAACTTTGATGTGCACGTCAAAAATTCTGTGCAAGCCAAGGAATCATTTGACGAGTTGGCATCATATTGCTTGCAGGAGCACTTCTCGAGGAAGTACTTTGATCCTATTGGATTGGAAAGAAGGCCTATGGAAGGCATTACAGGGCTAAGGCATCCATAAAGGACTACTGGAGCAATTGTTCAGATGACTTTGAGGTTCGTCGACAGGAATACTCAAGATTGAGTGTTCAGCAAATGCCACTTTATGAGTATTGCGAGGTCCCAAATCAGGTAACAGACTATGGGAACTGCTTGCAAGTTCAGGAGTATGAAACAGTCAAAGACCTCCCGCTAGCCATTGATTGGGCTTAGGACCCAATCACGGACCTTGAGGTCGTCATGGAGGGTCCAAGAAGATATACAGACAACTGGCTAGCCCGGCAAATAGAGAGGCTAACCCATGAGGGAACCCAATTTACCTATAATATGATGGGTAGTCTAGATTTCCAGTCTTCAGAAGACGAGGGGACATCAAGCTTGCCAAGGGAGGATGTTGAAAAACCTGAAAAGAAAAGAAAGAAGGCAAGGGCTAGTAAGGGAACCTGAACATCAAAAAGGACAAGAAGGGAAAAGATACCAATCAGGCAGCCATAAGTTACTACCTCATCCATGTTAGGACCCGGAGGCAACTGAGGGGGGGGGGTGGGTTAATCAGTTGTCTATTAATTTCAACCCAAATATAACTTAACCAAACATAGTGCATAATACCGCTAAACCAAACTTAATGCCGGTAGACAGTTTGACAGTTAATAACAGTATCTGTAAGGTTTAATGCATGAAACAAAAGACAAATAACATCCACAACACATAACACAGATATTTGTACGTGGAAACCCTGTAAAGGGAAAAACCACGATGGGAAACCTTACCCACAATCAGATGATACTATTGCAGATAGTATGTGTGTACAAATGGGGTCTACACATGCAGAAAGACCAATTGCCTAGAGCTCACTGCTCAATGACAAAATAGGAGTCACACTGACTACAATTGGATGGTTAAATCCAATGATAATGTACTGCTCAAAATAGCATCTTCATATTCTGGATTCAGTACCGGTTAAGCTTTGATTGTCTTCTCCGTACCTTCCTTGAATCTTCAAATGATGTCTGTGTGTATGGCTCTGCTTATATTCACATATACCTTATTATATTCCTCTTCCACAATCACACTAATCTCACAAATGAGATCTTACATATATACCAAAACCTAAGACCAAATGTGTAGGTCGGCTCACTAAAGATATTACAATAAAATCATTTACAAATGAATCAATATGTGATGCATGATGTCGGCTCAATGCATTTACAATAATAACAAATCATCTTCATAGCGTGCCGTGCTAATCTGGAATAGGTAACGCTTGCCGGTCCATAACCTAGACCTATTTGCCGGTAACAACAAATATGCAAACTCGATTAGACCAATAACCAAATCACCAAAACCAAGTGTCCAAACAATGTCTTCGACATAACCAAGTAATCTCCAGATGATAACAGATCATCCTCAGTGCCGGTGAACAATATAACCTGCCGGTGAACCAGATATCGGTGACTATGCATAAGTCACTGAACATGCCGGTGAACATAACCAAAGATCTCTAGAAGAATAAGCGTTGACAAGTGTTGACATCAATGACAAAACCAATGCAACACATCCATAATACCAACAATCTCCCCCTTTGGCATTGATGGCAACACAAGATGGAAAAACCATCTAAGTGCCCAAAACAGAAATGCCAAAAACCAAAAACCAACAATTTCCCAAAGAGATCATTAACCAGAGATCAAAATACAGATACAGAGAGTAACAATCTCTCCCCCAATGAATAATCTCTCGCCAAAAGATAATGTGTTTTTTCATAGATATCTCTCCCCCTTTGACATCAAATGCCAAAGCAATACAAAACCAAATACAATCAGTTCATATAACTTATTACAAATACCAATTGTTATAACCAAATTTTTTCAATCTACTCCCCCTGAGAAGTAGCTCTCCTTCATCAAAGCCGGAAAAAAAGATTTCTCTGTTAATTCTGCCGGTTTGATGCCAAGCATCAACTGTCTAAGTTTCTACCGGTGAGTGTATAACTCCAAGCTGCTCTCTTAGATATT
This sequence comes from Cryptomeria japonica, assembly GCF_030272615.1. NCBI lineage: Eukaryota > Viridiplantae > Streptophyta > Pinopsida > Cupressales > Cupressaceae > Cryptomeria > Cryptomeria japonica. Next base: position 253,100,053 of record NC_081414.1, read on the forward strand.
CAAAAGTTTCCTTAGGCAAAGGCTTAGTAAAAATATTTGCAATCTGCTCTTTAGTATTCACATAAACCAATTTCACTTCTTTTGCTTCAACATTCTCTTTCAGAAAATTGAATTTGATAGAAACATGTTTAGTTTTTGAGTGAAATACCGGATTCTTAGATATATCAATTGCTGCCATATTATCACAGTAAATGATTATAGGTTCTTTGCATTTTACCTTTATGTCCTTCAACATTTGCTTAATCCATAATACCTGTGTACAATTAGTTGCTATTGCAACATATTCTGATTTTGCTGTTGATAGTGATGTACAACTTTGTTTCTTGCTCAACCATGAAATTAGTCTGTTGCCAAGAAAAAATCCTCCGCCGGTGGTGCTTTTTCTGTCATCTACATCTCCTACCCAATTTGTATCTGTGACATAAATCAAAATTTTCATCTTTAGGATACCATAAACCAAGATTTGTTGTGCCTTGTAGATACCGGAAAATCCTTTTTACTGCTGATTCATGATTTTCTTTAGGATTACTCTGAAATCTTGAAACAATACACACTACATTCATAATATCAAGTCTTGTTTGTGTCAAATACAGTAAACCTCCTATCATAGATTTGTATTTTGTCGGATTAACAGGTGCTGATTCATCCTTCAATGATAGTTTATCAGTTGTAGTCATAGGTGTACTTACCGGTTTCACCTTTGATGTGAACTTTGTTGAATGCATAAACAGCTGTATTGAATGCTTCTCTCCAATACACATGAGGTAGGTTTGCTTCTGATATCATGCTTCTAGCTGCATCCAAAATAGTTCTGTTCTTCCTTTCCACAACTCCATTTTGCTGGAGTGTCCGAGGTGTTGATAATTGTCTTCTGATTCCATTCACTTCACAGAATGTATTAAATTCCTTAGATGTGAATTCACCTCCTTGATCTGATCTCAAACATTTGATTTTCTTACCGGTTTCATTCTCTACCATCACCTTGAATAGTTTGAATTTCCCAAAAGCTTTTGATTTCTCCCTGAGAAAAGTAACCCAACACATTCTGGAATAATCATCAATCATTAGCATAAAATATCTATCTCCTTGTAAACTTCTAGTTCTTGCTGGACCACATAAATCAGTATGAATTAGGTCAAAAACATTATTGGATTTTTCTAGAATACTCTTAAAAGTTGCTCTAACTTGCTTTCCAAATTGACATTCCTTACATAGCGGATTGTGAGGTTTAACAATCCTAGGTAAATCCCTTACTACCTTAGTTGTACTGATTTTCACAATGCAATCAAAATTAACATGACAGAGTCTCTTATGACATAACCAACTTTCAACAATATGTGCAATCAAGCATGTCTTCTCATTGTTATTCAAATGAAAGATATTACCTCTAGTCTGATTACCGGTTGCAATTTCCAAACCAGTTCTATTCATGATTTTGCATTTACCATTCTTGAATTGTAATTGAAATCCCTTTTTAACTAATTGACCAACACTCAAAAGATTATGCTTCAAACCTTCAACATAGTAAACATTATCAGTATTGTGCTTACCATCAAAAGATATAGTGTCTTTTCCTCTGATCAAACAAGCTTTGTCATCTCCAAATCTTACTAGACCTCCATTGTATTCCTGAAAGGTTAAGAATTTACTCTTATCACCAGTCATATGATGCGAACATCCGGAATCAATGATCCATTCATCTTTTTCTTCAATTTTAGCTACTAGGGCCTGCTCTACCGATTGAATAGTAGGTGCCGGTTGATCTTCTGCTATTGCAACAAAAGCCCATCCATTGTTTGTCGGTTTCTCATCAGAATCATCAGTAACTCCTTCATCAGCATAGTAACATGATTTGTCTGTATTCTTCTTAAATCTGTATCTTTGATATTCAGGGTTAGGCTTGTATGTTCTTTTAGCTTCTTCTTTCAATCTTGCATGTCTATCAGGACACCTAGATGCCACACGACCAATTTTATTGTAGTTAAAACATTTAAATGGTGCTTTCCCTTCATACTTACTTCCAACTGGACTTTTAGGCATTTTCCTTGCAAATCGTGCTTCAAGCTTTTCAAGTTCTTCATTCTCTCTTCTGATTTCTTCAAGTTCTCTAGCATAGAATGCTTTCCAATCTGATTTTTCAGATGATGATGATGATGTTGTAGATGATGAAGCTTTGAAAGCCAAATCTGTCTTAATTGTAGCAATAGGACCAAATTCCTCAAGTTCAAAAGCCTAAAGTTTTCCAACCAAAGTATCTCTAGATATTGATGCATTAGGCATTGTTCTCAATTCATTAATAGCAGTTACTTTCATTTTGTATGCCGGTGGCAATGCTCTTAAAACTTTAGAAACAATTTCATCTTCACTCAAGGATCCTCCACAACATTGTATATCCAAAACAATTTCATTAACTCTTTCCATAAAAGCAGAAATCCTTTCATCTTTTTCCATTTTCAGATTTTCATACCTGACTCGGAAGCATTCCAATTTTGCAATTTTGACAGTGGTATCACCTTCATTCAATGTCTCCAATTTATCCCAAATAGCTTTAGCAGTAGATCGGTCTGATAATCCCATGATTTGCTGATCTGACAATGCGCTCAAAAGTGCTTCTCTTGCTTTACAATCATTCTCCTCATCTTTAGCTAAGGTTGGTGGATTAGGTTGACTCTGATTAGGACCAACATAGCTATTCTTTGTAACATCCCATATGTCTTTTCCAATGCAATTCAGACGAGTCTCCATTCTGATCTTCCATATACCATAGTTAGTTCCATCAAGCTTCAGACTGTCCTTCCTGAAATAGTTAGTTGTCATAGAATCTCCTCAAGCTGTTAAACTTCTGCAAAAAGAGGACTTAGCTTTGATACCAATTGTTAGGACCCGGAGGCAACTGAGAGGGGGGGGGGGTTGAATCAGTTGTCTATTAATTTCAACCCAAATATGACTTAACCAAACTTAGTGCATAATATCGGTAAACCAAACTTAATGCTGGTAGACAGTTTGACAGTTAATAACAATACCAGTAAGATTTAATGCATGAAACAAAAGACAAATAACATCCACAACACATAACACAGATATTTGTATGTGGAAACCCTGTAAGGGGAAAAACCACGGTGGGAAACCTTACCCACAATCAGATGATACTACTGCAGATAGTATGTGTTTACAAATGGGGTTTGCACATGCGGAAAGGCCAACTGCCTAGAGCTCACTGCTCAATCACAAAATGGGAGTCACGTTGACTACAATTGGATGGTTAAATCCAATGATAATGTATTGCTCAAAATAACATCTTCATATGCTGGATTCAGTACCGGTTAAGCTCTGATTGTCTTCTTCATACCTTCCTTGAATCTTCAAATGATGTTTGCGTGTATAGCTCTGCTTATATTCCCATATACCTTATTATATTCCTCTTCCACAATCACACTAATCTCACAAATGAGATCTTACATATATACCAAAACCTAAGACTAAATGTGTAGGTCGACTCACTAAAGATATTACAATAAAATCAATTACAAATGAATCAATATGCGATGCATGATGTCGACTCAATGCATTTACAATAATAACAAATCATCTTCATAGCGTGCCGTGCTGATCTGGAATAGATAACGCTTGCTGGTCCATAACCTAGACCTATTTGCCGGTAACAACAAATATGCAAACTCGATTAGACCAATAACCAAATCACCAAAACCAAGTGTCCAAACAATGTCTTTGACATAACCAAGTAATCTCCAGATGATAACAGATCATCCTCAGTGCCGGTGAACAATATAACCTGCCGGTGAACTAGATATCGGTGACTGTGCATAAGTCACTGAACATGCCGGTGAACATAACCAAAGATCTCCAGAAGAATAAGTGTTGGCAAGTGTTGACATCAATGACAAAACCAATGCAACACATCCATAATACCAACAATCCAGGGATGCCAGTTCGGATGATGATGTGGTCGAGCTTGATCATCTACCAACTCCACCTTCACAAAATGATCCAATGGCATCAGAGGCGAATGATCCAAATACGCAACTGAATATGAAATAGAGGCACAGATCATTGGCTTGGAGAGATTTGAAAATTAGGTTGAAGATGGAGAGATTGTGCCAGATCAAGGGACTGACAAACAAGAGCCCACGCAAGGGAGCAAACATTAGTTATAGCATGAGGAAGGTGGCAGCAAGAATGACACCACAGTTGAGGGAGAAAAGGAAGAAGATAGAACCCAAGAACCTAGTAGAACTGAGGAGCAGCCACTACTAGAAGCTACAGGTCAGTTGCTTAGTGAGGTGGGAGAAAAATCAATGGTGAGTAAAGGACCATATACTGCACCCAATCCTCCTTCTGTGTCCGATCAGTTACGGATAGGCAGTGAATCAACTGAGGCATCCAAAGAGCAGAGTGGGGATTTGGTAGTCACATTAGGACAAACCATCCCTCACGACTGATTGATAGCTCGGGCACAACAGAAAGCGGCAGTCAAGTCCACAATTAACCTGGAGGACATATTCTCTCGGATAGGAGAAATAAAAGCCAAAGGAAAGAAAAAGCCAAGAACTTACTCCAGGATCACCAAGGATGAGCAAATGAATTAAACTATTCATATTGCTGTCCCACCTACAGACAAACCAGCAGATCAGGTTGCATTAGCCGACTATAGCATCACATCCATCCCGATAGGGAGAGCAACCAAAGAGCAGGAGAGAAGAATTCAAGGATTCTGTGCAGATGTGCTTAGGCAGCTAGATGAAATAACCGCAGAAAGGGGTGTGTATCGAGCTTGTGCTGAGCAAGCCGAGGGATACATAGACCACCTGTCTAGACCGATGCAACATATTGCTGAAACCCACATTCCTCCATTGTTGTTGGCACCAAAAACTACAGCTGAATTCGAAGGAGTGCGTGACACCGCCAAAGCCGTCAGAGAGTGGATCCGGGACATTATGAGAAAATGAGAGAAGATCATCAGGGATGTACGAGAAATGGCCGTCAACAGAGAGTCCACTCGTGGCAAAGTGTTTGAGGTAAAGAAATAATGTTTCAATGCCGAGGGGACGGTTGGCATGGTTTTGCCCATCATGAGGGCTCTATTTTGGACCCACACTCAGATTCCCATACTGCATACTATCCTAGATCCCCATGACATCAACACTTTCAAGGAGTGGTACTGGATTATTAGCATGAAGAATGACATGACAGACAACATCGACAAAGTGTAGGAGGAGTGCGAAGAGGCTTTGGCTGGCATTGAGAGTATCAGTGAAAAGATCCTCAACATGTTGGTTCCTGGTTGGAAAAGTGGCATGAAAGATAACGATGTGAGATCATGGTGGGAGGATAAGTTGAGAACTGATAAAAGCACGTACTCCATAGAGGACCTAGAATTTGCCAGTGGGCTGCATGCAAACATTGAGTTTTGAGGCTCGTCAGTCAGTTTGGAGCGAAGAGCTGAAGAACGTGGACCACCACCGAGAGGGTATTCAGTACAAAATACGTAATCTTCCTATGCCTCCCAGCAAGGAATTGTTCCAATTGTGCATAAGATTTCAGGAGTATGTTCGAGTAGAACGTGCAACAGGTTGAGACATCTAGAAAGTCTACTTGGATGGAGAAGTTCTCTTTTTGGAGAGAGAATCTGCTTCGGTAAAGGAAAAAGTGCTTTCATAAAAATATTTGTTTTTTTAAAATTCCAAATGCACTTTTCCAAGCTAAAACTTCTATTCAACTACCCAAAGTCATTGCAGATTTTGAGCTCCGTGCAGGTGCACTTTTTGGGGAGCAACTTTATGTTGGGTAGTTATTAGTTAGTTGGTGGTTGGTCGGGGATATTTTGTTTCTTATTAATAGGTATGAGCAGCCATACTGTGTAGGATGAATCTGGGCCACTTGTAAGATTAAATCTTGGCCATTCATCCATTTTTGAAAATCTATATAAGGGATGGTTTCTCCCTCATTTTGTAAGAAGTCTAAGATTGTTGTTGAAACTCTGGCGAAATTTATGCAAAATTAATGGAAATTAAAGTTGTCTGGTTTCCTTGTGAGTGCATGGTCTACTTCTTCACCCTTTAATTTTCTTGTTATTTATGCTGATTTCTGATAGTATTTTTAGGATAATATTTGATAGAAACCTTAGTGTTCATACCATTAAGGATTGGCTGATTGCCATTTCCTCCTGCATGGTTAGTCTGAACCAATTTATATGCTTTTGTTTGGTTGTTAAACATCAAATGAATGTATGTCAGATTCTGCATTTATGTTTAGTAACATGAAAATCCAATTCCCTTCGAAGATTGCACTAGATTTTACAGCATTGTGCTTTATTAGCTGATAATGTTAAATTTGGTTTTTTAAGGTTTTTGTCTATTTTCTTGAATATGCTATCTTAGATAGATTAATTAGATATTTTCTCTCTCTTTCCCTTTCCTTTTTTCCTTTTTTTAATCAAGGTTGAAGCCTAAACAACATCATGTCAGAGATAAAATCTGATGGAATCAAGATCGTAGAGTCTTAGGGAACCCGTACGAACAAAACCGATTCTACCTAACCGTAAGTCCCCTTTGTGTTTCCAGCAAAACACATCAGACTGTTGAGTTATCCTGCAGTCATGATCTGACAGTCGAAACATTGAGGTCATCCCCAGTGATCAATCTAAACAACATTAGGGATCTCCTTATTTCAAGAGAGGATAGGATACTCAGCTAGTAAATTCTATTATGTGTTGGCCGGATAGAGTTGTAGCGATACGTTTTTCGCCACGTCAACACCTTCCTAATCAGAACTACACAACTTCGATGGATAGGGAATGATCAACTTTGAGCACTTTATTATATTCAAACTTCAAACCTGCAAAAATGCCTTATGACAAACTAAAAGTCACTATGCATATCTGAATTTTGACTGGAATTGTTGCTAAGATAATATGATTCACTGTGATGCTCGAATTGACACTCTGCTGGTCAAATTAAAGTTTGTAAATCAGAATTTGAAAATCAAGTTTGAATTCGCTGTGTCAATGAATGCAATTCTGATTGAATTTGGAATTACCACCAAAATGATGTTCACTGATGTAAGAATCAGAATCACATTGATTATCATTTGTAGATCGAATCAACTCAAAATACTCCAGACACAAATCGATTTCAATCAAAACTCGGATTAATAACTAGATCGATGGATTAAGTAGAATCACTGATAATGTTGTTCACTGTGTTTGGAGATGAGTTTGGTGTCAAACTTTGATGTCAAAATTGCCAGTTCATGAGGACAAATCAGAATCGCTGTTGAAATGAGGTTTACAAAATCATTGGTTTATACAAAATTTGAACAGCATCATTACCTTCCAAGCTTGCAATCTCATCAATTCACAAATGATGTGAATCACAGATCAGTGGTTTGGGGGTCACATTTCAAGATGCAATCGCTGTGGATGAAGATATTATTCGCAATCAATGTAATCCCAATTTTTGTTGGTATTGAAGGTAGCCTGTAGTCGCAGTATGAAGAACACTTGCTGTGCCTTGACTACAATTGCTATTATGAATTGCTGATCGCCAAAATGCAATTCAAAGTCCAACTTGGGGAATTCACTAATATCAATTTGCCAATTGAAATCGCTGATGTCAAAGAGCCACAACATGTATAAGGGATTCGATGTCATAATCATAACCACCAAAAAATGAAATCGCTGTGCTCTGGGGTGGATTTGCTATGTGACAGCAATGCTGATCAAAATGAAAGTCCTAAATAGATGATTTTGCTGAACCTGGTGATATCGATCAAAGTTTTAAAACTCAGACTTGCCATGGACTCAGCAAACCAAAAATTTGGACTCAGACTCGGACTCGTGAAAGACTTGGCAAAAAAAACAACCATAGTTTTACAAAAAAAACATAAAAAAATTAATGCTTTTAGAGAACATAAGAGCCATAATTGAAACATTACACGTCATATGATCTACAAACACGCAATATTTGAAATTTCATCATTCATGCTCATAGTTTGAACTCTAAAATGTATAATAGCAGCATAAGTTTATAAATTTTCACAAAATTACATATAATGATATGTCCAACTCCAAATGTGAAAAACAACAATGAACAAACCAAAGAGAAGACTATGTCTTCCTCTTTGTATTTCTCCTAATATAGCTCAAATTTTCAGGCCTTGAGCTAGAAGTAGTAGCAGTGGGTGTTGTGGTTTCTAAATGGTAAGATGATTCTTCTTAAAAGTAAAAGTCCTCATCCTCATCTTCATCCTCCATTTCATCCAATTTTGCTCCTTCTGCATCTTGTGCTGCTCCTCTCTCTATTTCTGCGATTTCTTCTTCGGTAAGGAGGACATCATCACCATCATTTTGTTCATTCACGGTCCAATCACCATATGGATCAATTTCATCCAAGTCAATGGCCTCATGTGAAACACCCTCCACTTGTCTAACTCGAAGGCGAAGGTTGTACCGAACGAAGACTAGATCATTGAGTCGTTTTTGTGTCAATATTTTTCTCTTCTTTGTGTGAATGCTCTCAAATACACTCCAATTTCGTTCACACCCAGAAGCACTGCATGGCTGAGACAAAACACGAACGGCTATCTTTTGAAGATTAGGCGTGCCAGCACCATAATTCTCCCACCATAAATCTACAAAAACATTTAGAAATATTAGAATTGAGAAAAAAATGTAACAATCAAGTTTGTAGTTTTTTTCTTGCAGTATTGAACTAAGTTACTAAATTTTTTACTTGGTTGTTGTTTTCCTCTCCTATCAATTGCTAGTTGTGATGAGAAGAGTCTCCCCTCTGCACTCTTGTAGATCTTGAACAATGAACATTTCCAAATTCATAAATAGATAGTCAAAGTGTCAAACTCAAATTCAATAATGAACATTTCCGAATTCACAAATAAAGATAGAGCAATTGCAAATGTCAAATCTCACCTCCAACTCATCAAGAACCTTGTCTCTCAACTTAGGATCAGGGGCCATGTTATCAATGCATGCAATAACACCTGCCATGACCTCCTCATCAACACTAAATGAATCAGAGAAGTAGAATTTCGGGTTCAAAAAGTAGGCGAAGGCATGCATCAGTAGGCGGAGTTGGTTTGTCCACCTACGATCAATGATGCGCTAAAGGATTTCACATTTTCCTGTATTTCCACGATAGTAATGTGAAATGGCCTCTTTGGCCCTATCCATGGCCTCATAAATGAAACCCATTGGCATGCCCTCTCCATCCACCATACGAAGAACCCTTACCAAAGGTTCTGCCACCTAAAAAAATGAAAACAAATTTTAAATTAGTACAAAATTAACCCCTAAAAAATAAAATCAGCAAATAGACAAGATTGTATAAAGTTTACTTTTGTGTTTGTTACTCCTCTCCAATTTTGGTGAACCCTTCACCAAAAACAATGCTCACAATCTTCTCTGCTTCAGGTCTTTTGGAGTATGCAGACCCCAACCAAGCATCAGACACAAACATCTGCTTAAGATGAGGAATGGCACTAAGAATGCTCTGCAAAGTGATGAAGTGGCTAGCAAATCGTGTCACTCCAGGTCGCACAAGGTCCTTGCCATTTGTGTGTTTTCTCATCAAAGCAAGCACCCAAGTGTGGTTGTAAATGATTTTGGTGACACTTCTTGTTTCTTCAACCACCTTTTTTACCCATCCAATCTTCCCATTGTCCTCTAGCATCAAGTCCAAGCAATGTGCAGCACAAGGACTCCATTTAATCATAGGATGCCTTTCCATAAGCATTCTACCTGCAGATACATATGCAGCTACGTTGTCTGTGATAATTTAGACAACATTCTCAACTCCAACTTTCTGAACCGCCCCATCCAACATATTACACAAAGTCTCTGCATTTTTTATTTCATTTGAAGCATCAATAGACTTTAGGAATACCATTGCACCATTTGAAGCCACCAAGAAGTTGAGAAGAGTCCTATTCCGTCCATCTGCCCATCCATCAGATAAAATGCTGCATACTTTTCTCTTCCAATACCTTTTCTGATCATCAACCACAACTTGTGTAATTTTTACAGCTTTCTCTAGCAATGGTCCACTGAAGTCATGACCTGTTGGGGCCTTAAACCCCTTACCCACAACTGTTAATGCATTAACCAAACCTTCCCAATACACATTGTTTGCTGCATTGAAAGATAGATTATTGTAAAACCAAAAGTTTGAAGCTGCTATCCTTGCTTGTTCATGCTTCTCTCTATTCCATCTCGTACCTTCAAGTGAAGGTTGTGCACCTGGAACATTGCGCGGTACAAAAAAATTAGGGTCTGATCTAACAGGAGTGCCACTAGCCTCACCCTCATTGTCACCAAAAGATGAAAGTGACTGATGACCACGAGTGTGACCAATGGGACCCGAAGTGGACAATGTGGGATTCATTGCAGCTGCCATGGCTTCTTTTGTTTTTTGCCTTTCTTCCTTTTGCATATCATTCTCAGCAAGAATGGCCTTCATCTCTCTAATAATCTCAGGAGTTGATTTGGGGTATGCCTCCACACCATATCCAGGTATTTGTGCAAGGTGGTATTTTAATCTATTGATTCCACCCGTCATCCATTTTGTACATTCGGTGCAAGTGACTTCCCCCTTTTTGCTTCTTGGAATCCCATATTTCCATGCTTTATCTCTGTCTTCCTGACCTTGGGGTTGCCCTTGGAGTTGAACTTGCCATTGTTGATTTAACATGAAAAAATAAAAAAATCAGTAGGGTTTTATGTAATGTCCCTACTTTGAAATATAATTTAATATAAATAATAATAAAATTAAAATACAAAAGAATAAATATAAAAATAAAAATAAAAATATAAAAGAATATAATTAATATTGATTAAAGTTAATGAAAGGTCAAAAGGCATGAAATGATAAGTTGTGACTTCCTTAAATGTGAGATATAAAAGGGAGAAGAGAAACTCATTTGAGAGGGGGAGAATTCGAAAAATGAGAAGTGCAGATTTGATTATGAAAGGTTATGTCCCTTTCAAAGGGCAGAAATAATGAAGAGTTGCACTCTTTTAAAAGGTGCTAATGGTGAAAGGGTGTGTCTCTTGCCAAAGGGCATGCATGATGAAGAGGTGTGACCTCTCCCTCCAATTGAGAGATATAAAGGAAAGGAACCAAAGCATCCAATAACATCACCATCGATTGATAAGATCAGAACTATTATTAAGTTACAAGCAGTGACATCTTTGTTCTTGGTGGTATGCATAGGGATGCGTTGAGTATGTATGCTTAATATATGAAACCTGATAATGTTCTTATGCAATAGTAATATTAAAATGGACTGCAATATGTATGACAGTCATACTTAATTTCATATATATTCATAATACAAAAGAAATTAGTATACTTATAGTCTAAATCATGTTATTGTTGTTAGTATTTAAGAAGATGGGAATGAGATGTTCCAAAGAGGGGTAGTCTAAATCCAAGTGATAGGTGAAGTCCCAAGATAGGGTGGGGATCAGCGACCCATAAGCCTTGAGGGTATAGACTCAAGATAGGTAAGGGCTTGGATCTGTAAACTTTGAGGGAACCTATTGTATTTGGTCTCTAAGCGCTTTGGTAACATGCATAGATGTAAAATCCCTTACTAAAACTGATTGCAAATAGATGAGTATATCTGGAAAATGCAGAGATGTATTATTTAATTCAACTGGTTGGTTATTGAAAAGTCTATAAGTTTCATTCAACAACATGCTCGCAGTGATGCAATATCAAACTTGTTGCAGTGATTTCCTTGGTAGTGTTACCTCTTGCTTCGTTGATAGGCAACGTAGAGGACACGATGCCAAAGTGCTGTTGCTCCCTCCACTTAAACTTTAACGGGTCTGGTCACTACGTGCCATCTAGTACTCCCGCGATCTTTGATCTCTGGCCACGGGTTCGTGTGTATTAGTGTCTTCACCCTACGTCTGGAAGCACCCCGTCACTGCGTTCGGAGGTCACGCCAATAATGTGTTACATGCCCACGCCCAATACTACTTCCGGCTATAACACTTCTCTCTACGTTCGGTATTCATTCCCGACGTTGTGTTTAGCAATACATTCCGTCAGGTTCTGCGTCTGGAATCACTTCCCACACGATTATTTAAAACATATGTGAATGTGCCTTGGTTCTTAAGCCGATGTTGAACTTCCGTGGACATACACCAACGCGACGTCTCTCTAACTTCACGTTGCCACTCACTGCTGACGAGATCCCTATTCCACCAATAGGCCAGTTACCCATTGACGAAAGGAGGATAAATTTTGATTGTTTCTGTCACTCCGGATTGTAAATTCTATTCTCCAAGCCTGCCTAAACATGTCCCGCTTACGCCATTTTATTCCCGTGTGAAGTAGTTTTACGAACTACCTTTATTCAAATTACGCTAACAATATTAACAAATAAATCAACAATATTAATTATTTATATTAACCCAGATTAGAGTATTAATATAAAAATAATTAATAATATTGCATCTTATTTCCACGGTTTATTCCTTTATTTGGGGAACATTACAATAGATCCGTCTCTCTTAAAACTGAAGTAGTGGCAGGGTCTGATATCTATATTAAGAACCATGAATGATGAAATTAATCATTTAATGAGGAAAATAAATAAGAACTTGTTAATAACTAATTGAAGAATATCTATCAATTTTAGTATATTAAAATAAATTAATTATGTTAATCAAGTAGGGGACATTACATTTTATGGAAAATCAACAAAAAAAATGACAATGAATCATTTGGGAAAAATAACATTCAAAAACAAGAAAACAATATGAGGAAATAACTTAGGAAAGGAAATAGAATTTTTTTTGGTAGCATATCCCCTTGTTTTTCAAGATTTTTTGGATTTTCAAAACATGGAAATGATTCAAATGAAAAAAAAAAGAGAAAAAAATCCTTACCTAGATCTCTTTTGCTGATTTTATCTTCTTCCCTACCCTCCTTCAAACCCTACAAACCTGTTATAACCAAGCAAAAATGCCAAATGAGGTGAAAAAATAAAATAAACCTGAGTTTTATTGGTTAAATGGCGTGTAAACTGGGCTACGCGAGTCCATATGAAAGACTTGCGAGTGCGAGCAAAAGACTCGCACGAGTCCTTGCAAAAGACTTGCAAGTCTTGCATATGGACTCACCAGGACTCGTGGCTCCCATGGACTCGCGAGTCCGTGGCGAGTCCACGAGTCTTAAAACACTCCCAAATTATCGATAACCTGGAAAGAGTTGAACAACATATACAAGGCAATATCATTTTGAAATTGATCAAATGTAATGATCGATTTCAAAGTTATAATCATTTGAGATCATCACTTCACCAATCGCTGCCATCTTCATTCAATTGCAATTAACATTTTGGGTGCCTTGATCACAGTCTTTTAATGTTTGCCTTAGTGAAATGGGAACATCATATTGCAAAATGGCTGTGTTTATAAGCTATTAACCATATCACATACATTAGTTAGATACATGGTGCGACTCCCTTTAATATTTGCAATTGATTTCCATAGGCAATTTAAAATGAGCATTGGTTGAGCTCCTTGTTGCATCGAACTTGTTCAAGATGAATTCACCTTTCCTTGTTTGGTATTTCCATATTAAATGCGATGCCACTAAGGTTAACAAATACTTCGAACTTTGTATTATGAACGACATCACTATTTCATCTTTTAAATGAAAATGCCTCATTGTCAGCCGTGTGTGCCTTTGAAATTTTGATTCACATCTTTCATTAAACGCATAGAAGGCAAAATAATTGAATGTAGCATCGTGTAAGCTCAAAGGTTAGGATGGCATAGTTGAATGCTTGCATGTCACCTCATGAAGGTAATTGTTGTCTCTACATGACTCGCATTGCGTAATGCTCAAGGTCATTGTGTAATGTTCAAGTGTAGGAACAACATTGTTGAATTCCAATGCCTTGTATGCTCCCTCATTCTATGTTCATTGCATGAGTTGTTTCTAAAGCTTTGCTTCCTCTTCGTTGCAATTGATCTTGATCAAAGCTTAGTGTGTGATGTGTGCAAGTAAGGCATGACAAGCGCAAAAGGGAATGCTTAGGTGTGAAAGCTTCGCATGACTAGTGTAAAAATCAATAGTACGCATGAGAGCTTTGCACGACGTATGTGTAAGCTTCACACGATAAGCATAAAATCAATGATATGTGCAAGGGCTTCGCATGACGAGTGTGAAAGCTAAGTGTGATGAGTGCAAAAGCTAAGTGCGAAAGCTAAGGGTGACGAGTTCTTCTCCATGCCTTAGTCAAATTTTCAATTTTTTTGTATTTTTGAATTTTTTTGCATGTTTGATTCAAAACGAACACTTACTCTACACTATGCTAAACTACGACACTTAAATTAACCACATCTACAAAGCAAAGAGGGTTCCCCATTTGCAATGGGGCGATGCGTGAAAACGTCACAACAAGATGCAAGGAAGGAAGAGATAGAAAACGTAGGTGAGGTGGTAATGGGAGGGGAAGGGTAAGAGAGGTAGTGAAAAGAGATGGGAGTGAGAGGTGGAATGGAAATGTAGGAACGAAAGATGGATAAGTGAGGGGGAAGAAAGGTATAAGGAATGTGAGGAAGGAAGGTGAGATGGAGGATAGGAGAATGTGGGAAACGGAAGGCAAGAGATAGAGAGGAAGGGAAGGTGGAGAAGTTTGTAGAGTTGTGGGATGAAGGAGTGAGATGGAAAGAAGTGGGAATGATTGGAGTTTGGGCATCCACTGGTAGTGCTGGGAGAGGTAGGTCAGAGGCTTAGGAGGGCAAAGGAAGTGTTGTACCTCACTTCATCCTAAAGAGAGAGCCTTGTCTTGATTACATCTTAGCCACCTGAGATACTACACTTCTTCCAAATGAAAGGCTAATAGAAAAACGACTCTATGACTATCTGGTGAGATTATCCTTGAAGCAACCAAGATCAAAGAGACCAAAAGATAGCACAATGACAAGAGAGATAAAATATGACAAGAATAAATTGTATTCCTATCAAGATGCAAAAGAGATCAACTGGATCATCAAGAATTATTACATACAATGTAGATGAGCCTACTTATAAAGGCAAGGCTAAGAGACAAGAGAGCACACAATGATGACATATGGCTCAATGAGATGCAAGGGTAGGTAGGAGAAATAGTAAAATATTCCACATGAGGTGGATCACCTACCGAAGGTGGAATTATCACTCCACAATAAGTGGATATGATAAAGTAATAACAAGATCACACCATAAAAGGTGGAAGTTCTCCTACATACACACTCCCAATGTATGCACATCTCTCTAAGTGTCTCATATGCAAACTACAATGTTATGCATGTACCTAAGTAAACTTAAGTGTAATTATATCCAAGATGAATAAATAATTACACCAACACCCCCCCTTAAGTGCAACTTAGGGGAATGCACTTAAGTTTACAATGCAACTAAACAATGCAAGATGGGTCCTGGCTACTAGGCCATGTTAGGTACCCATGTACAAATGCAAATGCAATCTCCCATAAAGCGGGGAAAGAGAGAAAAACCCAACTGATCCAAAGACTCACATGTCTCCTCTAAGGATAAAGAGACCTCCAACTGTTGTACATAAGAATCTACAATCATGTCAACCTCGAAAGAATGATCATGTAAAGAATGAACAAGAGGGTCAGAGTGTTCCCTCGCAACAATCGAAGAAAGATCATCTTCATCAAAGAGAAGATGAATGTCATCAATGATGACTCCACAAACAAATCTGCAATGTAGGACTCCACAAACAAATCTGCAATGTCTGTCAAGTAGTCATCCCAAGAAACTGAAGCTAGAAGACAAGGTATATCCTGCTGCACTGAATCACAAGAAGGCAAAATTGTTGCACTATCTGCATCATCAGGTGCAATAGGTGATGTGATATCAAGAGGAGGAGATGAAACGCAAGGCTCAAGAACGGGGTCACATGTGAGAATCCCCAAGTTCAAGTACCCAAAGTTCTCCTCGAAATCTGAATCATCATGTGAAGAATCATCCTCATCAATAGGAACAAAATCAAAAAAGGAATATAACCGAGATGCATGATCCACAACCTTAGTCGTAATGATAGCTCTACTCTCCAAGTCTCTAATGATAACTGACTTAGGTGTGAACTCCACAGTTTTATCAAAAAAGGAATATAACCAAGATGCATGATCCACAACCTTAGTCGCAATGATAGCTCTACTCTCCAAGTCTCTAATGATAACTGACTTAGGTGTGAACTCCACAGTTTTCGTTGTTGCCCCATGTGTGATTTGATAGATGGAAAGAAGATTGTTTGTCAAATAGGGTACACACAACACATCATTGAAGGAGTTATCCCCAATGGCAATAGATCCTTTCCCAATCACATCCATGTATGTACGATTAGCCATCAAAATCTGCGACATGGTGGAAGACTCAAATGTAGAAAACATAGATTGCGAAGATGCAATATGATGATTTGACACTTTATATGTAGTGCATGTACAATAGGCCACTTGCAAACAAAGACAAAGTGGACGTCTGATTTTGTTTTACAACTGCCCCAATAGGCTTAGAACTACAATGCAAAAGATCAAAAAGATAGATCTATGCAATACAAGTGCCAAATTGGCCAAAAAAGACCATATGTTGAAAGTACAATTTCCTCTCAAAATCACTACAAACTGATAGCAGATTATGAAAGTAGACAAAAAATCAAGCACTTAAAAAAAAAACGGCACCTGAAAAGGAGTTTGTATGAGCACAAACGAAGTCCCGGAAGTTGCAGAAACGGGAATGGATAGGTACAATCACCCAAAATTGATTTTTCTAAAAACATTGTCCACCTAAATCAGAAAATAACATCACCATGTGGAAGTACACGAAAAATTATCCCATTTCAAAAAATATTGCACCCAAAAAGGAGCAAAAATGAGCAAGACATGGCCTTCCAAAGTTGAACTGTAAAACTGAAAAGCTCAATGAGAGGGGGTCATAAATTTTCAAAAAATTGAATACGTCAACAAGACACTATGTTAAATTTGACGGCCGTATGGCTATCGCTAGAACTTCACCACCCCGTTCGCGGGATGTCCATATAGTATGGATTGCTGATGTGGGCAAATCGCAAGATGACACGTGGCAACTGCATGGCGGATGACGTGCTTGTCCGACAGGTGATGTGGCACTGACTGGGCGCACAGATGGCACTGTGGTCTTGATGAGGTGGTGGTTGTGTAGACTGCCGTACGCTGATTGTGTTGTTGACGTGTTAGTCGACTGGTCTACTGACTGGACTAGGTTCAGTTAATAGTAGGGGGCCATGTGTCCAAGGCGCTGATTGAGATGGCGAGTAGAAATTCTTTGCGTGGCTTCTCGGAGTTTCTGTGTGAGTTGTCGGAGCTGGAAGGTCGCCGTAAGTTTGAAGAATCGGCATCAGTGGTGGGACAGTAAGGTAAATCCCTGGACGAAGGTTGTCGGCGGATGACGGCTAGGAGAAAGGTGGTTGGGAGTGAAGCTGCTAGTGTGGAGGAGGGGGGCTGGCGGAGCGGCGACCGAAAAAGGGGTTACCAGCGAGGAGGCGGCCAAACAGCAACCAACGATGATCGTGCAATGAGTGGAGGCCAAGCATGGGTGGTGGTAGCCGGAAAGAGCAGATGCCGCTGACAAGAGGGTGGCACGATGACCGTAGGTGGTACAATCCCTACGAAACAATAAATTTTGCAGTACGTTAGCGTGGGGGGGTTAAACCCCTCATAAAAAATAGACTTTTTTTTTTTTTTTTTTTTCAAACAATAAATTTTCAATAAACACACTTACAAATAAATTTAAAAAACTCCGAATTTATTTTTAAAAAAATATGAAATTAAATTAATTCGTAGAAAAATATTTTTCAATTTTTTTTTGTTGCAAAAATCGTACCATACCGCCCTAATTGGGCAAAATTTTTCCTCTAACTCCCGAAATCTGATTTTCACCCATTATAGGCGAATTTATAGTCAAAATTCATGGAAACGGCCACTCGGACGCAATGGTGAGGTTGGATCTAGTCTAGGATGCTTCTATAAGATGCTGCTCCTCAGATCTGCCTCTTGACCTCCTTCAAAGATGCAAAAAAATCTCTCCAAAGGCTATGCAAAGGTGCTCCAACTGCTCTGATACCATGTGAGATTATGCTTGAAGCAACCAAGATCAAAGAGACCAAAAGATAGCACAATGACAAGAGAGATAAAATATGACAAGAATAAACTGTATTCCTATAAAGATGCAAAAGAGATCAACTGGATTATCAAGAATTATTACATACAATGGAGATGAGCCTGCTTATAAAGGCAAGGCTATGAGATAAGAGAGAACACAATGATGACATGTGGCTCAATGAGATGCAAGGGTAGGAAGGAGAAATAGTAAAATATTCCACATGAGGTGGATCACCCATCGAAGGTGGAATTATCACTCCACAATAAGTGGATATGATAAAGTAATAACAAGATCACACCACAAAAGGTGGAAGTTCTCCTACATACACACTCCCAATGTGTGCACATCTCCCTAAGTGTCTCATATGCAAACTACAATGTTATGCATGTACCTAAGTAAACTTAAGTAAAGTGTAATTATATCCAAAATGAATAAATAATTACAGCAACACTATCTTAGAAAGCAAAAAAAGTGGGGGGTTCTGATTTCCAATGGAGCGATGTGTGAAAACGTCACAACATACTCAAGTTGCTGAAAACATCGTCAAGGATTCAAAATCCAGTTTTGATTATGCCATTTAAGTAATTGAAACAGTGGAATGATAGTTGGTGTCAACTCGGAGACATATTAAAAATAGACGTACTCTCCAAGAAGTTTGTTAGACACCCTTGGAGTCCAAAAACACATTTGAAAGTGTCACTATGATCTATAATGCCAACTGAGTTCAGAATACCTGAAATATTGAACTTGCTTCCTCCAAGAAGTTTGGAGTTCTCCTCAACACACCTAGAAGCTTATGAGAAAACTCAAAAGCTGCCAAAAGCTCACGAAATAGTATCGCATAAAATGGTGGCATTACAAAAGTTACAAAAGCACCCTACTCATCCTCAAAAAACCTAGGCTTTCCAACATCATGATATGGAAACCTTTTACAATTGGGTTAGGAAAATTGGCCTCTAAATTGTGATAGAAATCTAGGATAGAAGCTTACGAATGACTTACCCCAAGGTCTTCAACACCCCCCAGACCGAGGGCATCTTTAATCACAGGAATGTCTCCTGTAGAAGAAAAACCAAAAATACTTTTTAAACAGCAAACATAAACATGACCCTTAAAATGTTGATCCTCCCAATAGCAACACCTCTTCAAGCCATAAACTTAGCCAAAAAACCAAATTAGGCACTCAAACAACAACTTTGGAAAAGGGAAATTGCTACAGATAAATAAGCAATGCACAAGGTTGAGCCCCAAGAAGAGAAGATATAACCATCCATAGGCTCAACATGGGCGAGGGGCCTTTTTTGTATCCTCGGAAAATCACACAAGCCATCAGTAAAAAAAATGATGTCTAGGTGAGGGTAGTGTGCTGAACAAATCATGCTATTCATTAAAGGGATACAATCTAACTTAGATAGAGAGGATGTGATAATCAAATGAGGCCTGCCAGAAAATCCTCCTCCTAGAGGCCACATTGGCAAACATTAAATAAGGAGGGAGGTGGGGCAAAATTAAGAACCCTCTTTTTGATTTAAATTTTCTGAATCGATGCACGACTTTGGTTACAGCGTGATCTAATTACTGTTTGAGTTTCATTGCTAGAATGAAGTTAGATTTGCTTGCATATGGATACTTCCTTTGTTCGTAAATATACCCTTAATAATGCAATTTCTGAACACTCAAGTTTATTTTTGATATTAATCACTACTGGATCTGTTCAATGTTCTTTTGGTGACACTATTATTATAAATTTACAAGTCTTCCTGAGTGCATGTAAGTTTGAGAAGCTTGTAAAAATACAAATTGTCAATAAAACTATTACATGGGCTTAATTTCAAAACAAGTGGAAGAAATAAATCACAAACCTAGAGGGTATGCGAAATACTGTGGTTAATTATATATCATCAATGAACTCTTGCCTTAAATAGAATTAATCATATCTATCCATTGCCTACAATTCCATCCCAAACGTCTTGAAGGATTGCTTTTTGAATGGTTTAAGTGTTTTCCACTAATTTATTTGTTGATTTCAGTTTCTTAATTTTTTTATAATGTATATTTTTTGAGAAATACCTTTTTCGGGATTTCTATTTGTATTAGTGTTTGGCTATTTTTGATAAAGCTAAACAATGTGCCGGCTGTTTACTTGGTCATCTGCATTTTTTGGTGTTTAATATTCTAACCTTGATTCTGTTGTGTGGTTTTCATCCAAGGTTTCTTTAGCACAAGAAGTGGGCAATGAAGAAAAGGCAGCTGATCTCTGTGATCGCCATGGGTTAGCATATATTCCTTTGAGTTCAGGTATGCAGAAAAAACTCTGTGCTAGTAGCTGATCAAGGTCTGCAAAGACAGTTCATTTGTCCTAGAATCAACTTCACCAACATTTTTATTGAATTTGCAAGTCCTTTATCTGATTATATAATTAGTTGACTTGTGACTACTAAATTCTAAATAAAGACATTTGAACAAGAATCCTCACATACATAAATAACTATTCTATGGATGATGTTGACAAATTAAATACATAAATGAACATGACATATATAAGTAATCATATTGAAAATGTACACGGTCTCCAATATACTGAGGCATTGACTCATGCAGAAAGAAACTCAATAGAGAATTATATGGAGAACTCAGAATGCATCATCCAGTAAGTGCATATTAGAAATGGAAAATGGGAGGGTATGATGTTTGAGTACAATGCTCCACACGTGACTGGTTTTGTAGGTCATTTGTAACTCATTTGTAGAGGTTTTGTAGGTCACTTGCATCACATATGTAGTAGTGCTAGTGAAGACTTTGTGCAAGATTGCAATGCATATGTGGGTAGCAAGAGGTCTATAGGTGGGTGTGTTAACCCTATTTTTTTCATGTGATTAGTGGGATGTGTGAGTGATTGGCTGTGGTTATTCTAGCCAAAATTGAGTATATGGTGTATCTTGGTCTTGTTTTGGAGGAGATTGGACTTGTGAGTTTCTGTTTAGATAATGGGTTGAGGATAGTTACAATGGTGTTTTTATGCGACATTTAGTGTGTCATTTTGGCTTGTTTTTTAATCTTGCATCCTTAGAGGTGATGGAGGATGGCATTATTGTGGTCAATATTGTGGACACTTGGTAGATGTTGCAGATGCTTTTTTGAAGGTTGTGAACACAAAGGAGTTGGACAAGATGGTTATAACTTTGTAGGTAGTTCACAATTTGTTGTAGCTCTTCTTTTGATCTTTTTTGTCAATACTCTTCTAATTAAATTAATTGGGGACCCATTTCTTTATTTCCTATGGGCTAAAGGGATTGGTGTGTGTTTGTATTTTAGCATGTGTTTATTTTAGAATATCAATTTCCTACAGTGCAACTATAGTGCTGCTACAATGTCATCACTATAGTGGCCCCGCTATAGTACCTTGTCATTATGATATGTATCTTTAACAATGTGATGTACTTATATATTTCTGTGAGTTTACTCTTCTAAAAAGATCAATGTGATTGGTATTGCAAAATATTGATTGTTCCACAATTTATGGTGACAATTATATATATTAGATTTTAGTTTTTACATGTGTTTGTTAGACCTTATGATTTAATCATTAAATTAGGATGTTCAACGAAATTTCTTTTGGATTCACAAAGGTCTAAACAATGCTTTTTTTTTTCGTGACATCTGTAACTAAGTCTTATGATATTTTGGATTTTCTTAGATTTGTATGGGCTCTAGGGTTCCTTTTTCGTGAAGGACTAGTTTTTTGTCTCTATAGTTCATGTTTTGACAAATCTGATTTTTTAATGGGATACTTGTATTGGAAACAATGTCTCAATTTGTTATCAGATGGTAAGAAGTGGTGGTTGTAGTTTCCTCATAGTGAGAAAATTGGATCAGATAAAGGTGGTTGAACAAAGCTGATATAATTGTGGTTTGGGATGGGTTCAATAGGGGTTCTTTGATCTTGAGATGGTATGAGATTGTGAAAGGGATTAGTGTGGAGTCTTGGATCTTGTTTAGATGGTGATATGTTTGGGCATGCTTTGGAACATGCTCCTGACATGTATGGATTTGCTTGGATGATATGAGGGAGGTGGAAATTTTGTGTTGCTAGCGATTAATGCGCGGATGGACTCTGAGTTGTACACATGAATGGGGAAAGCATCTTGATGTTTATGAATATTTGATGGATGTGAAGGTTTTGATGGATGACATAGAGTGAGTGGTGTTGCAAGATTCCACAGCTTGGCTTGTGATTTGTAGCTTACAATCCTTTGTGAATAGCCCTTTAAGGGAATTTGTACAAGTGATATAGGTTGATTGGTGTTTGGATTGGGATGGGTTGGATTGTAACCATTTTGGGGATGAAGGATTGGCATAGAAGGTGGAGGTTACATGTTGGTCATGTGAGGTGGGAATTTGAGATATGGGTGGGTGAGGAGCGTCTTATGTTGTAAACATACACGCGCCATTGCAAATGGGGACCCCCACTCTTTTTGGCTCCTTAGCTTGATTGTTTTTGCTTAGTTGTCTTATCTTGGCAATTTTTTTTAGTCTTTAGCCTTTGTTTGTGAGAGGGTTTTGTAAAGTCTTGTAAATTCATCCTAAGGTCTGATCCAATCATGAATTCATGTTTCAAGTCTAGAATTCATGATTGAGCGTCAAGATTGTTAATTAAGGGCAAAATTGTTAGGAATGCAAAAAGTTGTCAATTTTGGCAAAAGTTGTAAAATCTTGTAAATGTTGTCAAAATTGTCAAAAAAATGTTGAGGAAAATTGTTGAGAAAGTGTGAAGATTTGGCAAATGATGTTAAGTGTGGGAAAATAATGAGAATTCAATGTTCCTTGTCAAGGTTGGAAGGGAAAGTAATGATTTTTTTTTGAAAACCCTTGGACAAAAATGCAAAATTCAAGTGCAATCCATGTTGAAATGTGGAATTCAATGTTAAGATGCAAAATCAAAGTCTAAGTATGGATTCACAATCAAAGTTAATTTTTCTTTGGTGAATCTATGGAATTCGTTTGAAAATTCTTCACAAAGTCATTTTCTCCTTGTGCACATCATTTTAGCGCTCAACTATCCTTGCATTTCTCACTTTAGTGCTTGTGCAACCTTACTCATCATTTGGAATTCCATGACAGAGTGCTTTTAGCGGTCCATAATACAGGTTTCCTCATCTCTAGCGCTCTTGTGTCTCGGATCACCTCATCAAGTTTGCCTTACTTTGAAATAAATCCTTAGTTTGGTTGAAGGTGCGCTCAAGGAAATTCTTGTTTACATGTTGATAGTGTCCTTCAATCCAGAACTACCCCATGTTGATAGTGTCCTTTAATCCGGAACTACCCCTCCGTAGTGCTCAAACTTGTTCATGCAACCCAAAGAAATGCGCTCAGCTGTTCACTTTTGTCCTTGACTACCATGGATTAGCGTCCCAAATTCCACAACACCCTTGAAATTGTGCTTTGCATTGCCCTTTACACCCCCTAAAATCTGCTCAAGCTTGTCCATGAGCACACGTTAAACCTGCCAAGGGGGAGTTAAGAGAATATTTGGAAGAACTCTAGCTTGACATGTGAAAATGAGGAATCTCAAGGGTAAGGTCGGCTTGTTTAGGGGGTGATTTAAATTTTAAAAATTGCTAATACATTTATGCCTAGGTTGGCCTAGTTGGAGTGTTGAATTCAACCATTGAGCGTGCTATAAAGATAAGGTCAAGACCTCATTTAAATAATCCAATGCAACTTATTCAAACGGATTTAAGGCAGATTCCAGGTGCAAATCAGACCTAAAAGGAGAGCAGAGAATTAATTGTATCCAAGTTTGAATTGTGTTTTAGGGGAGAGCACTGGACTTTATATTTATACCACCCCTCAAGCAAGAAAATATTCACAAATCAAGTTAGCCGACTTGAAAGAAGAAAAATGCAATTAAGTAATAGGCTAACCTGATTTGGATGAGGCAACTTCAAAGCAATAAAATTCATAAGCGTAGCCGACTTGATGAAGTGATTTGAATCAATACCTTATGCCTAGGTTGGCCTTGCTAATGACTTGTAAATTCATTTGATGAAACACTATAAAGGAAAGATTGGAAACCTTCCATTCTAAACTCAAATGCAATTCAATTCAAGAGAATTAAAGACAGCGCAGAGAAGTAGATGCCAATTTTCAACACTTAAAAACAAATCAGAACCATTCTAGAGCAGAAAAAGAGGAACTAGGTCCAACAAAAAGTGGGAGATCAATGCAAGGGCATAGAAGATCAAAGCAATCATTCCACACCAATCAGAACTAATTCAACAACAGCAAATGCGAGTTCAAGCAGAGATCAATTTGAGTTTGTGAAGGAATTCAGACCATGAAATCAGACCCAAGGATAGAGGAGATAGTGAATTTTGCTAGAGTCGATCTGAAGCAAAGGAGGTCATCATTGGAAAGAAAAATCAGAGTTTTACAAGCAGATCTGAGTGTTCCCCTTCACCTTTTTGAGTGTTTTCGGATCTGGAACATCATTTCCAGATTTTTGGAAGGATTTGGTGCAGCAACTTTTGTGAATTATTAATGTTGTTTTAGGATATAATTCGTTTCATAGCATTGTTGTGCGACATCTTTTAACTTCTTCAATATGAATTACAAATGCGAGCACCTTGAGCTTTCAATTTTAGCATAATAATCTTGCATTTTACTAACTGAGGGTTTCATTTGCTATCATAATCCAAGGTGTTTACTTCCTTTTCAGATTGATTCCATGGAATGAGGAAATCCAATGATCTAAGTCATGTAAGAGAGTGTGCAAGATGAAGGACTTCACAAGCTTAACAATGCAAGCAAAACATGGTAATTTGATCTACAACATGGAAGGACTCACCAATGCAAGACAAGATCCACACATTCAAGGCAAGGAAGATGAAGGACTCAACAAGGTCATGCGAGGAAATGGATGGAGATGAAAGACAAGCTCAAAAATTTCAAGGAAAATGATAAAGAAGGTTTACATCAAAACATGAAGGGTCAATTACAACATTGAGGATTATTCAACTACAAGGAAATCAGGATCAAGAATGTCCAACAAAGAGAATTTCAATATTTCAAGGATGAGGATGACAATGCAAAATTAAAGCATCACAAGAAGAGGGATTCCCAAACATGAGGATGTGAAACTGAAATGTGATCAAGGAGGAACGATAGTTTCAGAAGAGTTAATGAAAGTTAGAAACTTGATCACAATGATGCAATTTGGGAATATGAACCATCGCATCAAGCAATTGGATGATGTTGAGTATCAAGAGATATTGCTAGGGATATGTGCAAGCTGAGGTGGTGCCCTATCATCATCGATCAATCAAGTGATGCCAAGACAGCGTGTCTAGGTGCATTGAAATTTCATTCAAGGGAGGAGCAAGTGACATGTGGCACTACATCAAATATTATTGAATATACCTAACTGGTGCAGGAGCACCTAATATGTCCTCATGGCACAATGAGGTCAGGTTGGCACAAGGACAATGGTTTTGTGTTTATTCTATGTAATAAGGTCAATAATGACCATTTATGATGTAATGAGTGTCTTTGAGTCCCTTTGTTAAGGTTTTGAGTCCCAAAGTTGTAATGTTGACAAAATTGTCAAAAGTTGTCAATATGGTGCAAATATGTGAAAACAAGTCATGTAAGGGAATTCTATGATGCAAAAGGGTTTATTTGATGTATTTGGACCTATTTGAATCATTATTGGGTCATGGAAGTCATAGATAGGGATTATGTTCAATTCGGAGAAAAAATTGTCAAAGTTGACAACAATGGTTAAGCAACTTTTGAGTTTGTAAGGGGTAATTAGACATGGATTGTCCCAAATAGGTTATGAGGGTGGTTGTAACCGTATGAAAGCTTGAAAGGCATTATAAAAGCCTTATACACGTTTGGAGGTGGTGGTTGTTCAATGTATTGAAGGAGAATATCAATAAATTTGTGATTTCCTGCACTTTCTTGTGTTTTCAGACGTAACAGTCTGATATCAGTAGTTTTTACTATTGAAAACTTATTCATTTGCATCAAGAAACAATTGGGAATGATAGAGGGTTGAACCGCCAATAGTTTGGTCTTTATTTCATTCTTTTTCATTAAGTCTCGAGGGAGATCTACTAATTTTTGTAAAACACTGTCAAAACCCTACTAGGGTAAACAGTGAGGTTGTATAATGTATTACACCTCCATTCCACGTTGATCAAAGGCCAAATCTTGGTGGAATGGAGGGAAAGTTGAGGCAAGTTGCCCTAACTGAACTCTAAACTCTACTTTCAATAACTGCGAAGCATTTCTACTTTAAATAACCTTGTCTAGGAAATACCACAAGAGAATATTATAATGTGAACAAAAGATTCGACGTGTCCAACAAATCTACAAAATAGGAGGGAAAGTAGGGTGTCACCGGAGGTCATTTAAATCTTCTATACTAATTTTCTGTCAAAATTCAGTAGGGTGTAACCTACCCTACAAGGCGGGAAAGTAGGGTGTCACCTACAAAATAGGAGGTCATTTTATACTCATTTCCTTTCATTTGATTGAAAAATTCTGTTGTCTCCACTCCTATACTCATGGGTACAAGCATCTGCTGTGTCGAACAAATCTACTCGTGGGTACAAGTTCTGTGTCGAACAAATCTACTCCCTGTGAGACGTGTCAATAGATATGGGGATCTAGATATTTATTTTAGACTCATTGCAATACTGCATCTTTACTTTCTACTCATTGCAATTCCTTTAGGGAGGGTTATATCTATTGCCGGGTAGGGATGTAGTATATTATTCAGAAGAGACATTAAATGAAAATATTGCCAATTATGTATATATTTTGTTTTTACTTTCCTTGCAGGGATCCATGAATGGTTGGCACGTGCAAACAAGTTGTAGAGTGACTGAAATTGTGTCTCAGTCAGAGTATAACAGCAAGAGAAGGGTGTAGATGATGAACCACATGAAAAAGGGATCATTGGGTGAGTGAGGGAAGGAAGTAAGGAGTGTGTGTAGAGGTTTTTGAAGTGTGTCTAGTGGATGCAAGCCATGGAAACAACCCAAAAGTAAAAACACATTGACTGTTCCAGAATAACAGTGAGTATATTAGTTTGTCAATGCAACAAGAACTCAAGTGTTTGCATGAATGAATGTTTTTGGGTTTTTGGTCAGGGTTTGGAGGAGTGTAGGAAGGCCCTATTGGGTACCTGTTGACGTGTATTTTATACACAATCATACACAGAATAAAATACCTAAAGGCATCTTATCCTCTCTTGAGAAAATAGTCTCTAACTGCTGAAGATTCGCGTAAAGGATCAGTTAGGTAGACTCCAAGGTTCTTTTAGTGGGGTCTCCACCTCTTCGGTCTTCTGATCTTCTTTCATGAGAGCTGAGCGACTGGTGGATGCTCCCGCCTTTGGGGTCGCCATACCTACACAACATTTCAATATAAGGACTAGATTTTGCCATGAATAACGTTGATTAGAGAGAGAATTTTTTTTTAGGAAACGTCATGATAAGTCTCTAGAGTTATCATTTCCTAAAAAACAACGATTGAGCAATGAAATTCAAAATTCAAAATTTCAAAACTTAAAATATGACGATGAATGAATAAAACAATAAAATCAAATCGCCATACCTCAATAGAGAGCTAACTCTAGAATGCAAAAAGGAAAAGATCGCCTAGGCAAAATTGAGGTATAAATAGTCTTCAATGTTATCTCCTCAAGAAAATCCACTTCGCCACCCTTGGATTAAACGCGATCCTCAATTGCACCTCTGACAATTCGCTCAAATGGACCTTCAAGTTCGCCCAAACAAATCTTCCAAGTCTCGCCCCTTTGACGTGGTCTTCGATCCTTGGCAAATTCGCTCCAATGAAGTCTTCAAATATCGCACCACCCTTTGATAGACTAGCGCCACCTTTGGATTAAATTCGCACCACACATGAAATACTTCGCACTATCTTCGCTTCTCCTTAATTCGCATGAAGGATAAAAATAATGATATGACAATAATAGTTCTCACCCTCCATATATAGCGCTTGCATTGCATTCATCCCTTAGGCCGACTTGAGGATATAAAACAATTTTTTAATGATTTTAAATGAAATAACAAGGCCGACCTCCCTTAAATGAGCGCTCCATGCGATTTTTATTAATTAATTAATTAATTATTAAATGCCTTACGTTTTTTAATTTGCAAATTTCGATTCTAATAAAGGCAAAATAATTAATAAATGTTCAACGCCGTATTAAATGCCAAATTAAATAGGATTTTCAATTTTTTATCGATTTTAGCATTTAAGGAAATTCAAATTGTCTATTTGGCGCCAAAATTATGAAAATGAAAGGGATGTACCTCATCGCCCTGGTCCCTTGGAGAGGGAGAGGAGCGATCCATGATTTGGTCGTGATTTTTGCATTTTTTACGTTCAACTCCTTCATCTCCACGTTCAATATCGAGCATTTTAATGGGTCCTCCGAATTAGATCATCTTGCATGCGTTCATGGGTGCCTTTTGGATGTTTATCGCCCTGGTCCCTTGGAGAGGGACAGGAGCGATCTCCATATTTTCACGCTCACTATGCATCTTCGACCTTTGATCTTTCATTGTAGAGTGAATAACATCCTTGCTCGTTCCTTCTAAGCTTGTTCCATTTGTTTTCATGACATGTTTGGACGTTTAAAGGGATCATCGCCCTTGTCCCTTGGAGAGGGACAGGAGCGATCCATGATTTCTCCTTGACCTTGGCAACTTCTAACTTCGATCCTTGTTGTGATGTCTTCCAAACGCCGTCCTTCACCTTGCTTATCCTCGCCTTGCCTCGTTTTGAAGGAACATGAGTGCCTTTGATGGGATCGCCTTGGTCCTTGTCCAAAGGACAGGAGCGATGTGAGTCCTTTAGCATGTTTGACAATGTTTGGACGTTCAAAACACTTGCATGTGATCTTCAAACAATGCCTTGGACCTTGTATAACCTTGTGAAGTCTTAACTTAGCACGCATTTGAAACAAAATGGAGAGTCCAAGGCAAATCGCCCTGGTCCCTTGGAGAGGGACAGGAGCGATATGGTCCCTATGTTCATTTTGGTGATTATTTTACGTTTGAAATCTTCATGTATCACCTTCCTATCATACCATGGACCCTCTGAAATCTTGCAAACCCTTGACCTTACGTAAATCTTGCATGAAATGGCCAATATATCCAACATCGCCCTGGTCCCTTCCTGAGGGACAGGAGCGAACTTCATCATTATGTGCTTGTTCTTATTTTTGCCAACTTGCAATTATCTTCATTACGTGAAATGATGTCCTTTCGACCCTCTTGGTTGCTCAAAACTTGTTTGTCTTTTGAAATTTATGCCATTATAGAGATATCGCTCTGGTCCCTTCCTGAGAGACAGGAGCGATCTGGGTCTTAGAGTGCAAATCTCTTCATTATGATGACCTTTAAGTGCTTGTGCTCGATGAAGATGCCTAAAGATGCTCTTACCACCCTTCGTCTTGACTTAGATCGATTTCAAACTTAAGTAAAAGGCAATATAACCATTGTATCGCCTTGGTCCCTTGGAGAGGGACAAGAGCGATCCTCCTTTTGTGGCTCTTATTTCACTTTGTCAGGTTCTAAATTTATATTCAACGGACTCGTCATACTCCACTCCATTCGTCCATGCCTTAACATTGCTTGTAACTTAGCCAGAAAATTATTTATACCAAAAATCGCTCTGGTCCCTTCCTGAGGGACAGGAGCGAACTAGGCCTTTTGGGACCCCTGTGGACGTTTTAAAATCTTCAATTTGTATTCAATGAGTTCATCTCATGCTTTCTCTTGCTTTTGAACGTAAACTTGCCTTGGTTTTTACCTGGATTTTGCCTAATGAAGGACATCGCTCTGGTCCCTGGGAGAGGGACAGGAGCTATAAGATACTTCGCCCTGGTCCCTTCCTGAGGGACAGGAGCGAACTTTGCATTGTGGACCATTCTCCTGCATTTTTGCATCTCAAATTATATTCATTTGGTAAAGCATCTCCCTTTGGACGTCTTCAAATCATCGAGTCGTCGAAATCTCGCAAGGACAAGGCAAAATTTGATTTGTAGCTCCGGTCCTTCACTGAGGGACAGGAGCGATTTTCCTTTTGGAGGCATTTCTGTGCTCATGAAAATCTTCAATTTATATTCAATGGAAAGATTTCGCCGTTCTCCATCACTTCCAATTTGAAATTCGTCTTGACTCTGCAAGAATAGTGAGATATTTGAAAATGAGCTCCCGTCCTTTGCTGAGGGACAGGAGTGATTTTGCTCCTACAGGCCAAAATAACATGATTTTTCACATTTTAACACTTCACGAAGCGAAAACAAAACATTTCCAATGCCCAGGATCAAAAATCAAAAAGGTCAAAATTTGGTCAAAATATTCAATCGGACAAAAAATTCACATTTGGCTCTCAACACTTAGACAAATTTAAGCTCTGCATCAACATTCCAATTGAAAATTAGACCATTCTGGCGAATTCATTGCATTCAAAATTTGCATCCTAGAAAAGGAAGCTCAAAAGATCTCAAAAACGACTGGATTTTGGCCTGAAAAGACAAAAATAAAAACCCTAAGGCTTGACCCTAAATCCAGACAACCGACAGACTAACAAAATCCTAAAAACGAAAGCAAAAACGAACGAAAACAAGCGAAAAGAGGGGGTCCCCATTTGCGATGGGGCGATGTGTGAAATGGTCACAACATCTGGCGACACCACTGAGAAATGTTGAAAAAAACATTTGGGAATCAATCCTTCTAAAAGAAGACTCAGAAAACTTCCCTCAACAAATCCAGGAGTTAAGAAACACTTACAAGAAGAGACCATCATATTGAGACAAAGTATCAAGTCCACAGTTACCCATGTGTGTGCAAATGCGTTAATTCCCCTCAACAAGACAATCATGGTCTTCAGGTTCCCCCGTGATAAGCTACGTAGTTCGTCTAAACTCCAAAAGCATCCTGGATAGAGCCTCGCTGCCAGTCGGACGTCCATAGTCCCAACGAGGTTATCGCCGCAAGCTCACGAATATTGCTCCATTGCCAGTCAGGCGTCTATAGCCCCGATGGAGTTACTCGTAAATTCCCTTTAGCCAACTTGATATTTCCTTTTAGCTCATTGCTTTCTTTTGATTTTTCTCATTTTTCATCTTTTCGTTTGATACTGCTTTTCAGTTCTGTCAATTCTTTTGCTCGTGAGTATTGAAAACTCACTAGGGTTTGAGGATTGCGGTGGCCCTGAAGCTAGACTTTAGATTTTTCACTGATCACAGCTTCGCTTGTAAACCATAATGACTCGGAGATTATAAGTGTGTGAAAATATAATAACTGAAGGACAAAATACGTGAGTTCAATAAGCTAATCTATTTCAATGCAAATACGTCCTGACTCAAAGGTTCATTAAAAGAAACCCCTTTGTTGTTCCAAAAGACCTCATGATTTTCCAAATGCAACCAACAATCTAGCGGGAAGTCAGAGCGTTACATAACAAAATCACCCAATGTCAAATGGATACCCCTCAGGACAAAACAACTAACCTAAAACAAGACACCTAAACCCAAACTAAGAACGAAAAGGCAAACCAAAGCGAGAAAAACAAACAAACGGAAAACAACGAAAGCAAACTAAACTAACTATGTACAGGGGAAGGCCTTGGGCACTTTAGGATTGGAAATAATGTTTGAGATATCTCCCATTGACAGGCAACGGGATGTCCTCTCCAGTTAAAGTCTTCAACCTAAATGCGTTTTCTCCCAATATCTCTGAAATTTGATAAGGGCCTTTCCAAAGCTTATCAAACTTATCATGTTCTCCTCTTTTTTCATGTGCTTTGTCCCAATACAGGACGAGATTTGAGATTCGAAATGCCTTGACTCTTGCTTGTCGATCAAACCATCTCTTCACCACTCCTTGGTGTTTAGCAAAGTTCTCTAGTGCTTGATCTCTCTTTTCTTCTAGGTTCATCAACTGTGTCAATCTGGCCTGCACTGCATCAGTGTCTTCCATGTACTCCTAAATGAATCTCAAGGTCGGAATCCTGAGTTGCATGGGGAAGACTGGGTCTTGGCCATAAACCAAAAAATAAGGCGAAATGCCTAATGCGTTCTTTGTTCTGATTCTGTCTGCCCATAAAGCAAATCTCAATTGGGTATGCCATTCTCTTGGACTTCTCTCTAATAATTTCTTGATGACGCTGAGCAAATTTTTGTTTGTGGATTCTGCTAACCCATTACCCTGAGGATAATAATTTGATGAAAACTTGAGGGTTATTCCGTACTCAAAAGCCCAATTTGAGAATCTCAATGATGTGAACGCCGATCCATTGTCGCAAACCAATGCATAAGGGCATCCAAACCTTGTGATTATGTTCTCCTCTAGAAACTTGATTACAACTTCAGTAGAACAAACCTTAAGTGCTTGTGCCTCTGACCATCTGGTACAATAATCTGTAGCTGTAATGATGTACTTGTGTTGTGCTGAGGATGCGGGGTTGATAACACCGATAAAGTCCATTCCCCATTTGGCGAATGGTCTGGCTTCAATCACTGGATTCAATGGCATGGCAGGATTTCTTTCTCTAAAAGCTGCGACTTGACATGTGTGGCAAGTCTTGATATGATTGAATGTATCTTTAAACAGCGTAGGCCAGTAATATCCTGCTCTTAGGATCTGGTGTGCTGTAGCGAGGTTGGCTCCATGTCCGGTCCCAAACTTGGAATGGAAATGTTCAATTATCTACTTTGCTTCATCTTTGCCAACACATCTCAGGTATACTCCTTCATAGTTTTTGCGATATAAAACATATCCTTGAAGCATGTAATGTTGACACTTTAATCTTAGTGCTCTTTTTTGTGTAGGTGTCATATGAGCAGGACATCTGTGATTAAGCAAATATGTCACAATATCTTTGTACCATTCATCATGAGTGACATCCTCTAATTCATAAATTTGTTGAACTAATCCTGGCCCATCTATTGCCAATGTCTGCGCCAAAGCTTGTCCTCGGACAAGTTTCATGGGCTGGATCTCAATATCAAATTCTTGGATAATGGCGACCCACTTTCCTCTTCTCTCTCCTAATTCATTTTGCATGAGAAGAGTCTTGACGGTTGCATCAGGCACTATTGCATAAATTTTGGCTCTCAGGAGGTAATGTCTGAATTTCTTCACTGCCTTTACTAAGGCATATGCTTGCTTTTCAACATTTGGATATCTCAGTTCTGCATCTTTCAACGGAGTGCTCATGAAAGCAATTGGGTTTTCGTCCCTTTCTTCACTCCTTTGGGTGAGAATGGCGACACAAGTGTAATCAGAGGCGAAGGAATATAAATAGAAGGGCTTGAGATAATCTGGACTGATCAACACTGGTGCTTCTGAAATTGCAGTCTTTATTTCTTCAAATGCCCTTCTGGCTTGTGGAGTCCATTCAATTTTGGCGTCCTTCTTCAGCATCTCATTCAATGGTCTGACAATCTCGGCAAATCCGGTAATGAACTTTCGGACGAAGTTGATCTTGCCGAAAAATGACTTGAGCTCTTTCTTACTTGCTGGCAAATTGATAGTGGATATGGCCTTTACCCTTTCAGGATCAATGGAGATTCCTCTTTCTGAAATGACATGTCCTAAAAGCTTCCCTTCTGTGACTCCAAATATGCATTTCTTTGGATTGAGGGAGACACCGTATCTTCTGCATCTTTGGAAGACTCTTCTTAAGTCGTCCACATGATCTTCTCCTTGTCTGGAGAAAACTGTGATGTCATCCATATATATGATAATGCATTTACCAACTAAATCTCTGAAAGCGATATCCATAGCTCTCTGGAATGTGGCCCCGGCATTTATGAGTCCAAAAGGCATCCTCTTGTAGGCAAATGTTCCCCACTTGGTGGTGAAAGTAGTCTTTAGTCGATCTTCAGGTTCGACTAGAACTTGGTTATATCCTGAATATCCATCCAGAAAGGACATCATCTGTGATCCATTGATGATCTGCAATACTTCATCTAATGATGGGAGTGGATAATTATCTTTCTCTGACGCTCTGTTGAGATTTCTAAAATCAACACACAATCTGATCTCTCCATTTTTCTTTCTAACAGGTACCAGGTTGGCGACCCACGTCGAATGTCTTACTGGGAAGATGATCTTGGCTGTGAGTAACTTCTTTACTTCTTGGTATATCAGTGGTTCTAACAAAGGGTTAACGGGTCTTTGTCTTTGCCTGAATGGCTTGCTTCCTGGCTTCAACGGGATTGTGTGAGTGATAATTGCAGTGTCGTAGGTCTTGAGATCTTCATAGCTCCATGCGATGACATCTGGGAAGTCCCTCATGTTTTTCAGGATCCCATCTCTTTCAGTCGCTGTGCAGGACTTTCCAATGAAGACATTTTTAGTTTGTGTCTCATCACCTAAATTGATTGCATCACACATATTTCCTTCCGAACTGTGGTTCTTCTTTTCTTTCAACTTGTCAGGATAAAAAATCCTTTCCAATTCTACCATTCCTTTTGGAATAGTGTTTGTCTTTAAGTTCAGGACTCCTTCAGCATCGAACTTAGCTTCACCCACCTCATCTTCATCTATGATCTGTGTTAAGAAGACGTCCGTGTTGGTTAGGAAGTCTAGTATGTGCTTGTCGTCTTCGAAAACTTGGAAATTGGTAATGTTATCTGGGACTGAAGGAACTGATATTAACTCGATTGTAAACTTCTTCAATCCTTCCATTGCTAATGGAATTAATGAGCTTGCGGCCTGTGCAAGGGAATTGGCCACTTGATTCTGATGTCTATAAATTGAATTGATATTGAAAGCATCAAAACTTTCAATGAGATCCCAGACTCGATTTCTGTATCTGGTTAATCTTTTATCATGGCAAACATACTGCTTCCTGATTTGCCTTACGACAATTTCTGAGTCTCCATATACTTGCAGTATCTTCGCCCCCTTTTGGATGGCTAACAGTAATCCATGAACCAAAGATTCATATTCTGCTACGTTGTTGGTACAAGGGAACTGTAATCTGTGAGCGGCAAGGTATGTTTCTCCTTTTGGACTAATCAATTCATAACCAACTCCAGATCCTTGTTTGGATTTAGATCTGTCGAACCTTAATGTCCATATTTGATCTTCTGGATTTTCTGTTTTTGGACTTTCTTGACTTTCAGATGATGTATCGGATAAGGTTCCGTCTTCCATAAAACTCTCGGCCTCTGTAGAGCTTTCATTCTCTGAATCTTGAATTTCTTCTATAAGTAGTGTCTGTGGGACTCTTTTGTTTACTTGTTCCAATGCGGTCTGGCATAAAGCACAAGATAATTCTGAGTGGACGGCATTGTGAATTCTACACCAATTCGGAAGAAGCAAATCTCGGACGGAGGTTAGGTTGCCAAGTTGCACACTTTGCTGGATGTTTCTTTGTACGAACCTTCTGAAGTTTTCAAACATGCCTTCGTCCTCTTGATCGGATCCTTGATCACTTTCAATAACTATCTCTGTTGATTCCATGACTTCTTGCTGGGTATCTTCATCTTGCATATCTTGTATCATCAAGATTTCCTCCACTTTGGGCTTGTACGTTCCCAGGTCGGACTCTAAAAATAGGACTTCATTGTCTTCCCCATATTCAGTTATCATCAACCTCAACCTTGGAGTGCTATCAATCTTAATCTGGTTCAGGACTCCTCTCCATGGTAGCCACATGTGTGTGAAATCGGTCGATACATATCCATTCAATTTTCGGGACCAATCTCGACTTAGGAGCATCCCATATGAATCTGGAATATCCACTACTGATATATCTATGAAGTTCTGGACTCTTGGATCCGCGGCCAATTGCATGTGGATGTTGTTCAATTCTCCCATGACTGGAACTTCTGTCTTGTCAAGCTGAGTGACCTTTCTCTTGGTAGGAGCGGGAGTTATTCCAAG
The DNA here is from genome assembly GCF_030272615.1 of Cryptomeria japonica. Classification (NCBI taxonomy): domain Eukaryota; kingdom Viridiplantae; phylum Streptophyta; class Pinopsida; order Cupressales; family Cupressaceae; genus Cryptomeria; species Cryptomeria japonica. The sequence goes on from NC_081414.1 coordinate 253,136,195, forward strand.
TCTTTGACAAACAACCAGGGGCATGACATTGCTTGAGGCTCTGGAATCATAAAGGCAATTGTGTAATAATTTTCCAAATATCCTAACTGATAACAGGAATGGTGCCGGTTCATCCTTTCCTTGAGAAGGGACTGAAGTTTCCTCACTTAATTCTTGATGCTTGACTTGATTAATCTTTGAATGATCATCCTTTGCTGGGCTCTCCTCCTTCGAGTGACTGGCCTTGCTTGTAGACTTTCCTTTTTTAACCACATCTTTCTTGATTGCGACTTCCTTTTCGGGAAGAACCAAGTTAGTGGTGAGGTTCTCTTTGACTGTAGGCTGAGCTTTCCTGGTCTCACCCCTTTTGAGTAATACTTTCCCTTCCAACATATCTTCCTTTTTAGCTGGGAAGGTTATAGTTTGAACCATGCACTCATTTTGTTCGGATTGTTCTTGGGAGTCGGCTTCCTCTTGAGTCACATTGATAGTGGCTTGAACATTTGACCTTGTTGTACTAGGTTCACTCAAACTATTAATCACTGCATCTTTGATTTCTGACACTTTGAGCAACTCGTAGAGTGGTAGACTTACTTTGACTTTCTTGAGTTCATCCAATACCAAGACGGCCAATCTTTTCATTTCATTTCCTGCGGGAGGTGTAATATTTCTTTGTCTGTATTCTTGAGTGTTTTGCGGATACTCTGGAACGTTGCTGGCTTGGGGATCCGGCGGAGTTGAGAAATTGTTTGGAGGGATGGACGTTGTTAAAGGTTCAGGATTCCTCTGATTCCTGTGATAAACTCTTTGGTTCACTCCTCCTGATGATTGGTGAAACACTTCCTTTATTCCTTCTACTAGGACACTGTCGTTCAAGGGTGGGAAGTAGTATTCTGAATCCTCTACAGGTCCATTTGCAGATGCTGGCGGAAACTGAGATCCTGGTGGTACCATCGGTCCATTAGCCGATTCTGGAGGAAATCTCCCATTTTGCACTTGACTAATTTCTTCTTGTGAATATCTGTAGGTTTCAACGATCATGGCTTGACCATATTGCGTGGTTGGAACAATTTCATATCCTGTGGTGGGAGGATTTTCAGGTGGATTAGTGGTACGCATCTCCTGTTGAAAAATGTCGGCTGCAATTTTGAACTCAGGACACTGCAACTCAGAATGTTGGTTCGTGTTGTGGAGTCTGCACCAACTGGACAAGGCTGCTTCGGCTAAAAACACTTTGCTTGAAGAGGGGTTCTCTTGACTTTGTGAATTTGGCGGATTGTCCAAGGGTGTCACCACATTTCCATTGTTCGGAGCTGTATTCCATGGTCTTCTCTGGAAACCTTGATTGTTATTTCCTTGATAATTGTTTCTAAATCCTTGATTATTATTCCCTTGAAAATTTTGGTTGTGATTGATTCTTTGCATGCTTTGGAGTTGATTATTCTGGTTCCTCAGGTGAGTGACCTCAGTTGATAGCTTCTTGACTTGTTCGATCAACTCTTTCATTTCATCTTTTTCTTCTTGTGTCCTTGACGAATTTGTGGCATTTTGCAGGTACACAGGTTGAGCGGGTGGGGCTTGAGAAATTGGAGCTCCTGGGTGAAGGACCAATTGATTCGCCGGTTGTGCGCTTGGATATGTCGCTTGCGGGATCGGATTCATGACTGGAGTTTGGTTGGCCAATGCTATGCCAACTGCTTGCATTTGGTCCGGTGCTACGACAGGTCCCATGTGTAACAGTGGTCCAGTGATATTTTGACCCATGTGCTTACTCACTTCGATGGCCTTTGCATAGGCCGTATTTAGATCATTCGGAGTTGGATGCGTCCTTACGAACATAGCTGTGAGATGGTCTAAAGCACCATAGTAAATTTCTCTTGGATCTGCAATAAGATAAGGAGGACGTAGCATTGTGTATGCTCGGTGAAATCTGTTGTTGAAGGAAGTAATAGGTTCATGCTCTCTCCTTCGAACTTCAACAAATTGTCTGTATAACTCTGCTGGTGTAGTTGGGATGCCAAATTTGGCAATGAATGCGTCTTTCATCGCGTCCCAAGTCCTGATGGATCCTGTAGGCAAGTGAATAAACCAAAAGTATGCCTCTTCTCCCAATGAGTAGGGAAAAAGCCTACATGCCACATCTCCATATTCAATTTGTCTGTTACGAAGAAGGTCCTCGAACATTTTGATGTGATCTTCTGCCATGCGATGGAAATCACTAACATTGAACTTGGAACAAAAGTGTTCTGGATTCTTCGGCATATCATGATAAACTGCAAATTCCAACGGTGACGGATTGTTGACTAGCCACGTCGCACCATTAAGTATATGAGGAGGAGGAGGAGGAGGTGGAACACGTTGAGCCATTGTACTCTTTGAAGCTGAACTTGATGAACTAGCTTGGCCCTTTGTTTGTGAAATTGCCTGGATACTAGATTGGATCGCCGCTTGGACTTGTTCTTGAAGAACTTGTGATGGCTCAGGAGATCCTTCCAACCTTAGTTCGAACTCTTTGGGAGTGTCCTCTCTTTTAGCTCGCTTCGCCTTAGAAGTAAATTGAAGTTCACTTAGATTCTTGACGCCGGGTGTGGACCTCAACAACCTTTGATGTTTCTCGGGCGAGAAAGAACCAATGCGATCCAGCGTGAAGTCTTGCAAGGATTATTGTGGGTTCCTTTGATTGCGAAGATCTCTAGCTATGACCCTTTGATGTTCTTCGGCTCTATCTTCCTCTTGCTCTAAGATGATCCTTACTCGGTTATATTCGACTTGACTTCTCCTTGCGTTCCAAGCTACTTGATTCAATTCGGAAATGATGTCTTCTTGGGTATTGCCTACTTGCAAATTGGGTTGCACTACTTGATTCAGTCCTTCATTCGGCAACACCATTGTACTTCATGATCATGCTTGCAATGTATTTCTCTTTTCAAAATCTTCGGACTTCGAACTTTCGGAAACTAAGAGCCCTCCTTCTAGCGCCAATTCTGTTGACGTGTATTTTATACACAATCATACACAGAATAAAATACCTAAAGGCATCTTATCCTCTCTTGAGAAAATAGTCTCTAACTGCTGAAGATTCGCGTAAAGGATCAGTTAGGTAGACTCCAAGGTTCTTTTAGTGGGGTCTCCACCTCTTCGGTCTTCTGATCTTCTTTCATGAGAGCTGAGCGACTGGTGGATGCTCCCGCCTTTGGGGTCGCCATACCTACACAACATTTCAATATAAGGACTAGATTTTGCCATGAATAACGTTGATTAGAGAGAGAATTTTTTTTTAGGAAACGTCATGATAAGTCTCTAGAGTTATCATTTCCTAAAAAACAACGATTGAGCAATGAAATTCAAAATTCAAAATTTCAAAACTTAAAATATGACGATGAATGAATAAAACAATAAAATCAAATCGCCATACCTCAATAGAGAGCTAACTCTAGAATGCAAAAAGGAAAAGATCGCCTAGGCAAAATTGAGGTATAAATAGTCTTCAATGTTATCTCCTCAAGAAAATCCACTTCGCCACCCTTGGATTAAACGCGATCCTCAATTGCACCTCTGACAATTCGCTCAAATGGACCTTCAAGTTCGCCCAAACAAATCTTCCAAGTCTCGCCCCTTTGACGTGGTCTTCGATCCTTGGCAAATTCGCTCCAATGAAGTCTTCAAATATCGCACCACCCTTTGATAGACTAGCGCCACCTTTGGATTAAATTCGCACCACACATGAAATACTTCGCACTATCTTCGCTTCTCCTTAATTCGCATGAAGGATAAAAATAATGATATGACAATAATAGTTCTCACCCTCCATATATAGCGCTTGCATTGCATTCATCCCTTAGGCCGACTTGAGGATATAAAACAATTTTTTAATGATTTTAAATGAAATAACAAGGCCGACCTCCCTTAAATGAGCGCTCCATGCGATTTTTATTAATTAATTAATTAATTATTAAATGCCTTACGTTTTTTAATTTGCAAATTTCGATTCTAATAAAGGCAAAATAATTAATAAATGTTCAACGCCGTATTAAATGCCAAATTAAATAGGATTTTCAATTTTTTATCGATTTTAGCATTTAAGGAAATTCGAATTGTCTATTTGGCGCCAAAATTATGAAAATGAAAGGGACGTACCTCATCGCCCTGGTCCCTTGGAGAGGGAGAGGAGCGATCCATGATTTGGTCGTGATTTTTGCATTTTTTACGTTCAACTCCTTCATCTCCACGTTCAATATCGATCATTTTAATGGGTCCTCCGAATTAGATCATCTTGCATGCGTTCATGGGTGCCTTTTGGATGTTTATCGCCCTGGTCCCTTGGAGAGGGACAGGAGCGATCTCCATATTTTCACGCTCACTATGCATCTTCGACCTTTGATCTTTCATTGTAGAGTGAATAACATCCTTGCTCGTTCCTTCTAAGCTTGTTCCATTTGTTTTCATGACGTGTTTGGACGTTTAAAGGGATCATCGCCCTTGTCCCTTGGAGAGGGACAGGAGCGATCCATGATTTCTCCTTGACCTTGGCAACTTCTAACTTCGATCCTTGTTGTGATGTCTTCCAAACGCCGTCCTTCACCTTGCTTATCCTCGCCTTGCCTCGTTTTGAAGGAACATGAGTGCCTTTGATGGGATCGCCTTGGTCCTTGTCCAAAGGACAGGAGCGATGTGAGTCCTTTAGCATGTTTGACAATGTTTGGACGTTCAAAACACTTGCATGTGATCTTCAAACGATGCCTTGGACCTTGTATAACCTTGTGAAGTCTTAACTTAGCACGCATTTGAAACAAAATGGAGAGTCCAAGGCAAATCGCCCTGGTCCCTTGGAGAGGGATAGGAGCGATATGGTCCCTATGTTCATTTTGGTGATTATTTTACGTTTGAAATCTTCATGTATCACCTTCCTATCATACCATGGACCCTCTGAAATCTTGCAAACCCTTGACCTTACGTAAATCTTGCATGAAATGGCCAATATATCCAACATCGCCCTGGTCCCTTCCTGAGGGACAGGAGCGAACTTCATCATTATGTGCTTGTTCTTATTTTTGCCAACTTGCAATTATCTTCATTACGTGAAATGATGTCCTTTCGACCCTCTTGGTTGCTCAAAACTTGTTTGTCTTTTGAAATTTATGCCATTATAGAGATATCGCTCTGGTCCCTTCCTGAGGGACAGGAGCGATCTGGGTCTTAGAGTGCAAATCTCTTCATTATGATGACCTTTAAGTGCTTGTGCTCGATGAAGATGCCTAAAGATGCTCTTACCACCCTTCGTCTTGACTTAGATCGATTTCAAACTTAAGTAAAAGGCAATATAACCATTGTATCGCCCTGGTCCCTTGGAGAGGGACAGGAGCGATCCTCCTTTTGTGGCTCTTATTTCACTTTGTCAGGTTCTAAATTTATATTCAACGGACTCGTCATACTCCACTCCATTCGTCCATGCCTTAACATTGCTTGTAACTTAGCCAGAAAATTATTTATACCAAAAATTGCTCTGGTCCCTTCCTGAGGGACAGGAGCGAACTAGGCCTTTTGGGACCCCTGTGGACGTTTTAAAATCTTCAATTTGTATTCAATGAGTTCATCTCATGCTTTCTCTTGCTTTTGAACGTAAACTTGCCTTGGTTTTTACCTGGATTTTGCCTAATGAAGGACATCGCTCTGGTCCCTGGGAGAGGGACGGGAGGTATAAGATACTTCGCCCTGGTCTTTTCCTGAGGGACAGGAGCGAACTTTGCATTGTGGACCATTCTCCTCCATTTTTGCATCTCAAATTATATTCATTTGGTAAAGCATCTCCCTTTGGACGTCTTCAAATCATCGAGTCGTCGAAATCTCGCAAGGACAAGGCAAAATTTGATTTGTAGCTCCGGTCCTTCACTGAGGGACAGGAGCGATTTTCCTTTTGCAGGCATTTCTGTGCTCATGAAAATCTTCAATTTATATTCAATGGAAAGATTTCGCCGTTCTCCATCACTTCCAATTTGAAATTCGTCTTGACTCTGCAGGAATAGTGAGATATTTGAAAATGAGCTCCCGTCCTTTGCTGAGGCTCAGGAGCGATTTTGCTCCTACAGGCCAAAATAACATGATTTTTCACATTTTAACACTTCACGAAGCGAAAACAAAACATTTCCAATGCCCAGGATCAAAAATCAAAAAGGTCAAAATTTGGTCAAAATATTCAATCGGACAAAAAATTCACATTTGGCTCTCAACACTTAGACAAATTTAAGCTCTGCATCAACATTCCAATTGAAAATTAGACCATTCTGGCGAATTCATTGCATTCAAAATTTGCATCCTAGAAAAGGAAGCTCAAAAGATCTCAAAAACGACTGGATTTTGGCCTGAAAAGACAAAAATAAAAACCCTAAGGCTTGACCCTAAATCCAGACAACCGACAGACTAACAAAATCCTAAAAACGAAAGCAAAAACGAACGAAAACAAGCGAAAAGAGGGGGTCCCCATTTGCGATGGGGCGATGTGTGAAATGGTCACAACAGTACCTAATAACCTTTGAAGGCATTATAGAAGTGAGATGGAAGACAAAGTCTATGACTGTTCGTGCACTTAGTTGACTGTCTTAATTTGACAGTGATAAAACATCTCCATTTTTGTGTAAGATTGAGTGAGTGTTGATGAGAGTTAGAGTGGGGAGTATTGAGGAAGGTCTAGGAGGTTCTTTGAAGCCCTGTGTAGTGTTTGGAAGCCCTTGAGTGAGGAATAATTAGTGTCAACATGACTGTCCCGAATGAGCGTTGTGGCTGTCTAGACCAGTATTGTTGCAGCAGTATTCATTATGAGTTCTTGGGAAGTTGGATGGGTAGAGAGAGTCAATTTTGAACATGTTGAGAAGCCTTTTGGTGATGACAAGAGAGTATGTGTGTTGTAAGAAACCATTGCATATTGTGTGTTAGCATTGGTGGAAGAGTGGAGGTCCTAATTGGAGGTAGTCTAGGCTGAATGATCTTAAACGGATTTGAAGGTATTTAAATGCTTTAGAGCATGGATGTGGGTTCAAAATGGTTGAATGTGTGTGAGTGATTGGATAAGGGTGTGAGGGGATTAGATGTGTTTGGGCTATTGTAGCCTTGTGAGTGGAGTAAGAGCCCAGTTAGGGATTTGTGAAGTTATGGAAGGATGAGACCTTTTGAATAGGTAAGTTGGGAGAAAGAAATCTCCCTAATGTGGTTTTGGTGTGGATGCTTTGCATCACAAACCTTGTTTCTTATTGGTCTTTCACCTAAAAGGACGTATATTTAAAGCAATGTAATTTTCTCATTTGTCAATGAGGTGTTAGTTGTAACTAACATTAATTAGGGTTTTGTTGTCCTAATCTTGGCCATTGCTTTAGAGTCAATTGTGGCCCTTCATTTGTAATTCAAAGTCTATAAAAGGATTGACCTTTTCATTTGTAAGGGTGGATTTTTGTGTTTTGTTTCAACATGTTGCATGGTTTCTACTTCTCATGTTTAGATTTGTTTACATGGAGTTGATTAGTTGAGTGGAAGATCTTATTGCTAATTAATGGTGAAGCCTATTTGTTCATACCATTTGGAATTTATTGATTGCAAATTTCAGTGCATACTGCATAGTTAGTTTGAACTTTGAACTCAATTGAAAGCTTAACTTCAATTGCTTTTATGCTCATTGTTCATGATGTTGATGTGCATAAGTGATTTGAAAACCATTTGCATACGCTTAGGAGATTGCACCATCTTTATGTAGTTGTTCCCTCATGGCGAAGCAAAGCTTGGTTTGGTTTCATCTAGTCAACAATCATTTCTTGCATTATTAGGTGATAGATTAGATTTCCCTAAATCCTTTCCTTTTTGTCTTTTGTTTGAGATTGAATCAGTTAGTTTCCACGTTCCAGCTAAGTGTGAGTCCCTTTGTGATTACCGGAAAATCACATCATATATATTGAGTCTATCCAACATTAAAGTCGATTGTTTGCATTGTAAACCTTGGGGTCACGTTGTTTGATCACGGAGTTTAGTATTCAAGGTTTCCTTGGTCAAGAGAGGATAGAATACTTGTTCGAGGTGTCATAAAAAACACATCAATAGAGAGGTTTGGATTAAAGATGGGTTTTCCTTGTGAAAGATTCCATAAGGATGACCAATTAATATGTGTTTAGGTTTGGTAAAGTAGCTTGTGCTAAGTGATTCTAGCTCCATGTGTTTTGATGGTTTATGTTTGGGTGATTGGAGTTTGTGGCAAGCTTGTTTATGACAATGTTGTTTAAGGATTAAGTAGTGTATTTGTGTTGATCTACAAGATTCTTATTATTGTCATAGCGATTATGTTCTTCTTGGTCAACAAAGCTAGCATCATTATTATCATCAAAGGAATTTATGGTTTGGCAATAAGAGGATTCGTCAAAACAAAATGAAATCATGTTTTTGGATTTGGATTGGGATGGATAATGAGTTTATTTGGGTTTTGGATTTAAGATTTGTTTTGATATCAAATGATTTGAGATGATTTTATTTACTAAAGCTCATATTTTTAATAAGTTTGGATTTTGGAATTGAATTTGAGGTGGTTGGAGTTGACCTTTGGTTGATTGGATTTGATTGGATAGACAAAGTTCTAAAGCAAGGTCTATGTTTGATGGCCACACTTAGTATAGGCAAAGTTCCTAAGCAAGTTTAGATTTTGTTGGATTTATGGTTTTGATCTTCATTTTGGGCTTTGATTTGGGTAGGTGGGTGTCATGTTTGAATTAGATGATTTGGATTAGGTTGAGGGGAAGGGAATTGATTAGAATGACTTAGGATTTTGGATTTTTCTCAACTTGTCTTGGATTATGCAGGGTTTTGGATTAGGATTTGTGATTAGGTTTAGGAATATGATTAATGATCTGGATTAGTGAATTTGGTGTGTGGATGATTGAGATGGATGAATCTAGATTATGAGATGAGTGTTTCAATCTTTGGTTTGGAAGAGAATTTTGGATTTTGATTTTTGTTCTTCAAAGGTTGGACTTTGATTTTGATGGTTGCAAATGTTTGATGTTTTGGATTTAATTGGAGATTCATGAGTTTGAACAAGAAAACATGCTAAGCACAAGAACAACCTAGATCATTCAAGTAGGTGTATGGGTGATCTTAAGCCCACCAAGATGGTTGATTGAGATTGATGAATTTAGATAATGATTAGGATGATGAGATGAGGGTTTCAATCTTGGGTTTACAAGAGAATTTTGGATTTTGATTTTTGTTTCTTCAAAGGTTGGACTTTGATTTGATGGATGCAAAAGTCTGATGTTTTGGATTTAACGGGTGATTCGCGAGTTTCAACAAGAAAACATGCTAAGAACAAGAACAACCTAGATTATTTAGGTAGCTATGTGGGTGATCTTAAGCCCACTTAGATGGTTCAAAAGGCTAATTAAATAATTAGTATATTTTAATGAATGTTGGAAGGGGATAAAGTTGGGTGTGGTTAGGATATGAATGATTATAGTATCTACATGAAGGTGGTAAATAAGATCGATGTCATTTTGATTTTCAAGATTTTCTATATAAGAATACAATGGTGTTGAGTTACTTCTCCCTAGTATCACAATTAGACAAAGGAACTCAACTTATCATATATTTGGAATCAAGCTCAAAACATGTTGGACACCCTAGGACGCATGAAGGAGAGTTTCTAGAGGTCGAGACATTGCAAGATGACAATATTTATGTGACTTTAGTAGTTGCAAAGTTGGAAGTCCATTACAACATATCACATACTTTAGGAGAGGATCAACTGTGTAAACCTGGATAGATGCGGAAAAAGGTTTGACTTCCCGTGTCAACTCACAACAAACATTATTGTAATAAATCTAATAGATTTAGTTATTAGCATATATCAAAAGTTGTAGGAAATATAGATACTATTGGATGATATTAAAGCTATGCAGCTCTTAAACCTATTGGAAAGTACTATTGAGTTTATGGGTTGCACATTAGGGATGAGACTAGTATTAAGAATGTTACTATGGCTGATCAATTTTTGCAAAGATTAGAGAAAAAAGATGCTGCAAAAGACCAAATGTATTCTCCTTATATGAGAAGTGGGAATTGGTACAAGAATAATCCATGATGCTTGAGGAAGGAGGACAATATAGATGAGCAATGGCAACAATTTGCATTGCTTGAGGATAAGGAATATGTGGAAGAGCACACTCTTGTGTCTTCTTTTCTAAATAAATTAATTGGGGATTGATTTCTTTATTTCTTATGGGCTAGGCGGATAAAGTTAGGGAAACAATTTAATAAATATTTAAAGTTTGTCCCGATTACTTTATTTGGGATAACTTAAATATAATTATTTTAACAAAGTGGCCATCCAAATGAGACTTTATAAGGCCCTATGTAATATTTTGTTAAAAAGTGTTTTTGTACATTGTTTGAAGAATAAGGAAATAAAAATAAAAATGGCCAAAAAGAAAACTTATAAAAGGAGGAGAATTGCTCAAAGGAAATCATCCATTATTTATGAAATCAAAACCCCCTAGTACTTGTATGGGTTTGGTTTGGGCTAGTTTTTGAGTCTGGGACTACATGGGATTCGACCAAGGTTTGACATGGGCACTCAGGGTAGACCTTGGGTGAACTAAGGTTGGCTCTGGGAAAACATAGGGGGACCCAAATGGAAAAATAGATTTTTTTTAAAACATTTTTATGCCAAATACTTAATTTCGCTCTTAAGTGAAGGACTCATAAGGAATTTGGGGTTCTTAGGGAAGACTTTGGGTGGATTTGGGTGAATTTGAGAGGATCAAAGGGCTGCCCAAAAGAAAAAATTAAATAAAATCATTTTCTTATAAGAACTTTTATAAACATTTTCTTATAAGAACTTTTATAAACAGTAAGTGCTAAATAACTAATTTTACTCTTTAGTGATAAAATTGTGAAAATGGAATGCACCATGAAGGTTCATGTGGTTTCAAAAGTCTTAATTTGGGTTTGGTGGTTGGGGATTTGCCTCTTGATCCTGCCTTGCCCTTGGATCTTGCAAGGGGCACTACCCCTCAACCCTGTTGGGATTGTTTCCTCTAGAACCCCATGAGATGCCTCTCATTCCCATTGGGGTCTCCACTCCCAATTCTCCACTAGTTATTGGGATCTCTTGTCACATAAGAAATTTGATTACAATGAGGGTTTGACGAGGTATTGGGATCTAACTCTTGAGTGAGTTGACTTGCATAACTTGCCAAAAATCTCTTTAGTTGAGGTAGCTTCTACACATGACATGGCTAGTGGAAGCGGCATTGTAACTCATTGTGCTTCAAACAAAATTGAACCAATTGTAGACTTTGATGCTCTTGATGAAGAGCAATATGAAGATTATCGAATATTGATTGTAATTTTCATTGTGTATTCACATTTGACAAGTCCTCAATTTACAAATTTAATAGTCTTTTCTTTTTTGCAAATTATGAGGTATTTAAAGATTTTATTTATTGGCAATTATGAGTATTGTTGTTATATATATATATATATGTATGTATGTATGTATGTATGTATGTATGCATATATATATATATATATATATATATTCATATCCAGGGAAAAAAGCAATGTTATACCAACATACCCAAACATCGAATACCCATCTCCATATCAAGAATGATAACTTAGATGAAAACACTTTAAGTGTGGAGATTCAGAGGATAAAAACCCTCTTGGCTTCCAAGCAAGAGCAAAGGACAGAAACCCTCTTTTTGTTTAAGGTGGTTTCATCTAGGAATCACAATTGAGTTGAGAATATTGCAACGTGTTTCTAGTTTGTAATTGGTGTGCAAGTTTCATGAGTTTTCATCAGTATGGTATGTTTTTAGCATTTCAGTTTGCTATAGTCATGCTACAGTAATGTCGCTATAGTGCAGCTATAGCACCACATCATTATGATAAATAATAGAGGACAGCCCCGCCCTGCAGCCTAAAACATAAACACCATGAATAATAGAGGAACTGGTTTACACAACACAAGATACAACCGGGGAAAACAGGGAAAAGGAGCAATCTTTAAAATAATTTGATGAATTACATATGCCCTCAGGCTTTACAGATGCTAGGCCGCAGCCCAGGATAATAAAATGATTCAAACAGCTTAATTTCCTGATCCAATAGAATATCTGCCTTCAACTTTGTCTTCTGCTCTGTCTGCTGATTCGGACCTCAGTCTGCCAGACCATAAACACCTCTGTGCCTCCAGAATCTACATCTTTTCTGAATCTTATCTTTTGCGGATCTTCCTTTCCAGATGAATCTCCTTCCCCTTTATACCATTTGCAAGCCTTAAAAACTTAATCAAGTCAGCCAAAATGCTTCGGTTTATGAAGAAATGTGTAAATACAAACTTGGCAGCCAAATCACCAAGAACACCTCCAAAAATGTTTAGCACTTCGAGCGGATCTCCACGAACATCAGCCAGGTCCAAAACAACACTCCCATGTGATCCGCAAGTCATGGAAACAATCTGCAACCCAATACCAAAATCAATATCTATAAGAACAACATGGTAAGGACAAACCAACACCGAAACAATACTAAAATCGATATCTCACCAGAATCAAATCCAAATTCCATGAATTTCGAATATGTTTAAGTCAAGGGTCTCTAGATGCTAAATCTTGATCCGCAACTTTAAACTCACAAATATGAAGAAACACAACAATCTCCAAGGTCGCTTCCTCGGTAATCAGCAACTCCACGATCAACTGCTCCAACCGGATGAATTTCTCGGATGCCCCTACATGAGACACTCGGGGTTGTTTGAAAAGTGAGTCCCCTCACTTTGATCCGCAACATGCCACAATCAATGCTATCTTTTGAATTTGGTTCGGCGATCTATTCATAGGTACTTGCAACTGCCTCAGCTTCGGCGGTTTGGCTACGAGTTCCAATTGCCTCTTGTCGGCGATCTACTGGACTGTAATGTTCCCTGTTGGGAATTGGATTATTTGGCGTTCAAGTCCTGCAAACACGTTAGTATACAAACAATATGAAAGATAATTAAACATATATATTTATTTGTGCGATTATACAAGAAAGAATGCTATATGTTATTTTACATATTTAACAAATAATGCTAACTAACTTTATTGTTATCTATAAAAAAAAGATACATACTCAGTTGGACCTTACGTGGATTGACCCAACCCTCTATTGAGAAATATTTCTCAGTTAGGAGCAACCCAGGATGTCGTCCTCCTAAGGTCTCTATTTGGGATCTCTATTAATGAGTGAAATCATTAATGTTCTCAAAGCTTGGCAGAGATCCCACCCCTGCTCAAACTTCTCTATCTCTAACATATGCATATGGTTAACCTCTACAATATATATATATTGTCTCTAAGAGATTCCCTATGAATCTCTCTCTGGATTCCTCTGTAATGACCCCTACTTTGTTCAAGACAGTTTTAACCGTAATTAATCGATTTCCAATATATTTATAACTTAACTAAATCGATTAAGAGACAAAACTATCTCTTCCTAAATGGCTCTTATTCTGTCCTAGGTTATACTTCCTTAACTGTCAAGAAGGTTTTAGGAAGGGGATCTTCTTATCTTCCTGAAAGAAATAGCAGAGTTCGTACAGTTTGAATCTCTGGCTGATCGTATTGGTGACAGAATGTAGGCTTCCCGTGTTACTTTCTTCCCCCCCTTTTCCACAATTGCTGGGGTATTTATCCCATCCATCGTGGATGGAGAGTTGTGCACTTCCAGCCACGTCTATTGGTGGCAGCAACCCCTTGGAAAGGTCGCTGCCCTCCCTTAACCTGCATCATGACCTTTCGGAAAAAAATAATAATAACAATCACACCCCTTCTAATGATTGCTTAACATTCATTAATCATTTAGTTAGTATCCAATATAATTCGCAATACTTGATCGGTCAATTAGTTATTATAATGCCACCGAAAGAATACAATCAACCCCCTTCTATAAGTATTATATAAAAAAAAAATATATATGGACTGTGATCTAACAACAGTTCTGATCTGGCTGATCGATGGTGATGTTAGTGGATGCTTTGATTCCTTTCCTTTATATCTCTCAATTTGAGGGAGAGGTCACACCTCTTTATCATGTATGCCCTTTGGCAAGAGACATACCCTTTCACCATTAGCACCCTTTGAAAGAGTGCAACTCTTCATTATTTCTACCATTTGAAAGGGACACAACCTCTCATAATCAGATCTGCACTTATTATTTAAATCAGATCTGCACTTCTCATTTCCCAATTTATTCCCCCTCTCAAATGAGGTTCTCTTCTCCCTTTTATATCTCATTGTTGAGGGAGTCACAACTTTTCCTTTCATGTCTTTTGACTTTTCATGAACTTTATTAATTTTTAATTAATCATATTTAATTATATTATTTTATATTTTAATTTAATTTAAATATTTTAATTTTATTATTATCATTTATTATTAAATTTTATTTCAAAGTGGGGACATTACATGGACACCCTTGTAGCCTGCCTCAATCGGTGATCTGTTCAAGACAACTTGCCAACTGCCTCAAGTTCTTGCCTCTAGGTTTGGCGGTCTGCTTGCAAGCCTTGTACTGCCTCAATGTTCGGCTATCTGAACAAGTCTTCAAGCTACCTCAAGTTCTCTCCTTCCAACCGGTTCACTACCCGCTTTGATACCATCTAATGCAGTCAAGGTAGGGAGTTCTAATGAAGGACAACCCCGCCTTGTAGCCTAAAACATAAACACCATGAATAATAGAGGAACCAATTTACACAACACAAGATATAATAGGGGAAAACAAGGAAAAAGAGCAATATTTAAAATAATTTGATGAATTACATATGCCCTCAGGCTTTATAGATGCTAGGCCGCAACCTAGGATAACAAAATGATTCAAACAACTTAATTTCCTGATCCGGTAGATCATCTGCCTTCAACTTTGCCTTTTGCTTTGTTTGCTGATCCGGACCTTTGTCTGCCGGACCAAAAATACCTCTGCGCCTCCAAAATCTACATCTTTTTTGAATCTTATTTTTTGCGGATCTTCCCCCCTTTGCAAATGAATCTCCTTACTTCCCCTTTATATCATCCACGAGCCTCAACAACTTAATCAAGTCGGTCAAAATGCTCTGGTTTATGAAGAAACATGTAAACACAAACCTGGCAGCCAAATCACCAAGAACACCTCCAAAAATGTTTAGAACTTCGAGCGGATCTCCACGAACATCGGCTAGGTCCAAAACAACACTCCTAGGTGATCCGCAAGTCACGAAAACGATCCGCAACCCAATACCGAACCAACACCGGAATCGATATCTGTAAGATCAACACGGTAAGGACAAACCAACACCGGAACAATACCGCAATCGATATCTCACCATATTCAAATCAAAATGCCATGAATTTCAAATATGTTTAAGTCAAGGGTCTCTAGATGCTAAATCTAGATCCGCAGCTTTAAACTCACAAATATGAAGAAACGCAACAATCTCCAAGGTCGCTTCCTCGATAATCTGCAACTCCACGGTCAACTGCTCCAACTGGATGAATTTACCGGATGCCCTTGCATCAAATATTTACAATAGTATTTTGTACTAGCATGCGAGTTCTTGCATTTTTATCAAATAAAATGCTAATCTTCCAATATATCTATATTTTTGTTAGTTTGCGGTTGCAAAATATCAATGTGATTGCTATTGTGCAACATTGACTATTCAACAGATTATAGTGACAATCTTACATTTCAAATTTCAGTATTTATGTATGTGTTGGTTATAATTGAATCATTAAGCTTATTGCATGTATGTTTGGTGCTGCCATTCGACAATAATTTTATATTCAATTATTTGTGGTTTGATTAGTGGGTGATTTGTGTGAGGTGATCATCATTTTGTGTAAGGGTTTCAATAGTAAATATTGATATTAGACATTATTGTTGATTATTTAAAAATATTGCATAGATAAGAATCTCAAAAAATTGTAGAGTTCATAAAAATATTTGAAAGGGACATTACACTCTTGCAACATATATGACAAATAGGAGGATGTTGAGATTATGCCTTGCATATCCTTACATTCAATTATGAATTTAATTTTTGCATATTTATCATGTATCCACATATTTCGGGTGTTCCACTTGGAATGACACTCTGTGTGACTTGTTTTTGTATATGATAATTTGTGTGTCTCACTTAGTGTCATGGAGGGTTCTAAATACAGCTATGGCAGCTTATAAATTGCCAAAAAATTGCCAGAATGGAAAAAGCATGAAGAGGGGCAATTAATTGTGGACTAAGAGAAAATTGAGGATGGTTTAGTTCTTACTAGCACATCGCCAAAAATCTGGATAAAACCAAAATGGAGTGCTCAAGCTCAAAGAGGCATTTTCCAATTAACTTTTAATTAACTTAGTTTTATTTAGGAATTGAATTTTGCATGGGGATTTGGGTGTCAATTTTAGTGCATGGTGTTCTCCCATGGTTTTAGAAACCATTGGTGGCTTCAAGTTTTGATCTTAGCTATATATTTGATGCTTGAGATGGAGTTTTCAAAGGATGCATTTATTGTAGGGTTATATTATAGGTTTTCTTCCAAGTTGCAAGTATTGATCTTCATGGAAGGCAAGAAGGCACATTTATTCTATTTCTCATTCTTGTTTCTAAGTATTGTTTTAGTACGCTGCTGAAAATGTTTTAGATCTGATATCTCTTAGTTCTCTCCTCATATGCTTAATGCAGAAAATCTGTGTCATATTTCTGCTTTATGACCATAGTTTCCTTAGCACTTGGATCAGAGTTTTGTTAGCAAAGCTTTCGATACTACCAACACATATATGGTCTATTTCCATTCATGCACCGCTCTTTTGGTAAAGCGCTTCCATATATTTAACCAAGTACATCAATATGTGAAGAGGCTCGAAGGAGCACATAAAGTGATTCCCCTTAAGAATATGAAAATATTAGGTAAGTTTAGGACAAATTGAATTTGTGGATATTGTCAATTGATTTGGTGCGCATACTAGAGTCCAAGTCAACATCCTATTCTATGAATTTTGGGCCTTCTAGATGCAATGTTTCCAAGTGGATAGGCTTAATAAATTTATGATGTTACCTACATTTAGAGATACAAATACCGAATCCCCAATTGTAGATGTCAGAAACCCTAATAAATCAAATGCTGATCAGCGAGATATGATAATTGCATACCCTTGTCAACCATTTATGCAACTTCAAAAAACTAATACAAACCCTCACAAGTTGATATGTACCCTTAAATGCAATGCCAATCAGTTACAAGAACAGATCAGAATTTTATGTGCCAAAATGTTCAAATCTGGTAGTTGATTTTTCATGAGCAAGATATAAACCCTAGGATAATTATTTTGCTTGGAGCTGATCTGTGATGACTAAAAATTAGAACATCGGTAAACATCACATTTGAATTAATGCAACCAAATAGCAGTATTTTATGCTAACTCCGTGAAATCATTAGCATTTCCAGTTATAACAATAACTTTGCATTTAAATCTGAAGCTACCAACAATTACAAAACAATAGCAAAAATCAAGTTCTAGCATACAATTGTATCATACAGCTGTACAAACGCCGAAATGACCTCCAAAGGGAAATGATTGAAATGTATGGTGACTAGGGCACAAAAAGCCCTAACAACAATACTGCTCTCCAAGATAAAATGCTGAAATCTTTTGTCAAGGGCTATGACTAGCTATCATGAAGGAAAATGATGCTCAAAGTGGCTGGAAACATAAATCACAGTTGATTCAAATATTCAAAATTTCTTACAAACAGTAACAACACTTCAAACCCTAGGGGCCTTGATGATGAAGGCTAGAAAACACCAAATTACAGCAGATTCAATGCTGATATGTCTTCCAACAGGAATCAAATACTCTAAATCCTAGGCACAATACCAAGTGGGACTGAAAACACTTATTATATGTTGGGTTCAGTCTACTAAAAGGCGGGTAATGATGACCATTTTGTTGTAGACAGTAAAAATATCATGTCCCTTCTAGATTCATGAAGCTTCGAGGACAAAACCCTCCTAGTTTAAGATAAAATGCTGAAATCTTTTGTTAAGGGCTATGACTAGCTATCATGAAGGAAAATGATGCGCAAAGTGGCTGGAAACTTAAATCAGAGTTGATTTAAATATTTGAAATATCTTACAAACAATAACAATACTTCAAACCCTAGGCGTCTTGATGATGAAGGCTGGAAAACACCTAAATACAGCAGATTCAATGCTGATATGTCTTCCAACAGAAATCAAATACTCTAAATCCTAGGCACAATGCCAAGTGGGGCTGAAAACACTTATTATATGTTGGGCACAGTCTATTAAAAGGTGGGTAATGATGACCATTTGGTTGTAGAAAATAAATATCTCATGTCCCTTCTGGATTTGTAAAGTTTCGAGGACAAAACCCTCTTAGGTTTTTAGTCCAATTCCATACGGGGATTTATAGTGTGCATCATCTGGCAATGGTTTTCAGTGTTTTAGTTTAGTGTGGTGTGAGATTTATCCAATGTTTAGTAGTTTTGGTTTATTCCTTAAAAGTTTTGGATTCCAGGACTTTTAGAAATATAATCATATTAATGTGATTTCTTTTCAGCATGTTCGTTTTAGTGGATTAATACTCTGCAGACCACACCTATTTAATTCAATATCGTAGAGCTTATATTGAATAATATAATATTACCATGGCTGTTTCAGTGGCCTTTTCATGAATGTGAGTGTGGTAGCAGAGATGTTGACAGGTCCGTGACATTGGTGGGTCTTACTAATCTTCTTCTTGGCCATACAACTTCTTATACTGTCTGCAGCCACTTTTCATGGCAATTTGATAAGGACCATACAATTGGTGATGATTAGTTTTTGGCTGGGCCATACAAAATGCCGGCCACATGTGTTGTTTGAGGGACTGCACTTTTGTTTTGAAAACACAAGGGGTAAAAATTTATTAATCAGAAAGAAGAATACAAAGAATGAAAGGCCTATAGCCCAATAGAGAATAAAGAATTGACCATTCCTATCCACCTCAACCAAATTCTATAACAAATGAGATAAATCAGTCTGCAAATGGCCCCATTGTACAATATTGCAACCATCCAATCCATTAGATGCCCACTTTGCTAGAGTCCGCTACTCTATTCCATTTTCTAGGAATATGACAAAAAGTAACAGATTCTAAAGACCCACTTAACATTAGAATCTCTCGAATACCACAGCTAAATGCCAATTAACCCCACCGAAGTGCTTCTCATTCAGCATATGCATTACCACTTGGTAGTCAAATTCACAAATATTGTGTTGCCAACCAATAGTACAAGCTCTCTCCAGTGCATACATGATGGCAAGGGCTTCCATGGAATGTATGAAACGCTCTATAAATAGAAAAGAGAATTTGAACAACACCGGAGCTATCTCTGGCAATACCATCTATACTCGCATGACTAGGATTCCCCCTAGAGGAGCCATCAATATTTATCTTTAGAATTCCCTTAGGAGGAGGGAACCAACGACCTACCTGATCAATACTCCTGTAAGACTGGTGGCCCCTGGTCTGCCTAATCTGCTTTCTTCCCGCATCATTAGAAAAATGCACCATTGAAGAATACTTACATCCCCAAGATCTACTGCACTAGAAAGATCACACTTAGTCGAGACTGTATCCTGAAGAGTATTAACAATTTTCCTCCATAAGTGTTGAACAACCAATTTAGCATTTTGAAAAATCCTATGATTTTGTCCAAACCAAAGATTCCATATAATGAAAGAAGGCTTTGAAAGCCTAGCAACCTGAAGAAAAGAAGTCTTAACAGAAGGCTGACCCAAGCAGTTTTAGAATTCAGCCAAAGAGGAGGCATGCACACAAGCTTGATTCCAAACTGCCCACCAGAAATGCCAAATTTCCCTAGAGAAAGAACCCTGAAAGAAAAGATAAGAAGTACACTCTTTTCTATGAAGACAAAGCACACAATAGAAGGTCCTTGGAAACCATGCTTGCACAAATTATCCCATTGTTTTGAACAACCAACCACAAGAAAAAATTGCACTTGGGCCAACAAAATTTGTTCCACACCTGTTTCCACCGCGGTACTCCTCCCCCAAACATCTGTCTGTCTAGCTCCAAGTACCTTGAAGAGACAGAGTACATACCAGCCGAATCCATACCCCATGCCAGGAGATCCGTCCTCGTAAAAGAATTACACTTCCTACTACAAAGAATGTGAACTAACTCTCGCCAAGCTCCCTCAGTTCCCCCAAGTGGCCAATCTTTGGGGTCTTTCCATCTACAAACATCCACTGAGCCTAAATGAAAAACTGTCTTATAATCAGCCATTGCGTGCCAACTAGATGCAATAAAACTATCATAATGTGACTGTAAGTGTGGATACATTAAAAGAAGTGGAGGGTGGCCATCCCAAGAATCAAGCCAAAATAGAGCTTCTGAACCTTTATTACATATCAAAAAAAGCTCCTATTTAATTAGCCTTGTACCTATCTTCTAAGTATGCCAATAATAGAGCCCTTCCTCTCAAGGCTATAGCAGGGAACCTCCAAGTTGTTAACTCCTGTAAGATATTTATTAGAAAGATTGCGAGCCCAAACTTGATCTTGATTGATGCATCATCGCCAATATAATTTAGCAGCTAGAGCTTGCCCATTTAGAGTTGTCGAGCAAAGACCAAGGCCGCTAACCTTTTGTTGCCTAGAAACAAACTCCCACTAAACTAAACTCCACTTTAAAGAAATCAAAGTACCACATGAACAAAGCACCTGTAAATAGGGAGAGCCTGGATCATAGAGTTAAGAAGAGTCACCCGCTCAGCAGTGGAAAGCCAATGATGTGTCCAATGATTGATCTGCCTACGCAACTTATCCAACAACTCTTGCCAATACCCCCTAAGTTGGCTACCGACAACCAGAGGAATACCAAGATAAACTAAAGGAAGAGACCCAATTTGAAATCGCAAGATTTTGGCAATACGTATCTGAATAGGCTCAGGAGTATGAAAAATATAGATAGAGGACTTATGCTCATTGACTTTTTTGGCTCGAAGCAGCTAAATAAATATCCAAAGTTTGTTTGAAATTCTTTGCTTCGTGAATGCGAGCTATAACCATTAAAGTAGTATCATCCACAAACTACAAGTGGGACTGATTTGGTAATCCATTATGCCAGTTCCAGCCCTGAATCAAACCTTGGGACACTCAAGCCTTAATGAATCTGCCCAAGCCCTCAGCCATGATGATAAATAGATAGGGAGATAACGGATCTCCTTGGCGGAGACCCTGAGAAGCCTCATATAACTCAGAAGGCTCATTTAGTCCAATTCACCCATTCAGTACTAAAACCAAAAGCTAGAAGAAATTTGTGCAAGAATTGCCATTTAACCCTGTCATAAGCTTTTGCTATGTCCAACTTGATGAACATGGCCTTTTGCTTACCCACTACCATAGAATGAATAGCTTCCGTAGCAATCACCATCTCATCCAAAATCTATCTGTTAGCTACAAATCCCCTTGCTCTTTTGAGATTATGGAAGGAAGACAAATCTTGAGCCATTCTGCAATCAATTTAGTAATAATTTTATACAAACACATTACAAAGGGCAATGGGCCGAAAGTAATCCAAACTATTAGCCCCTTCTTTCTTCGAAATAAGGATCAAAAAAGTAGAATTCAAGGCATGAAGCATTTGTTTGCTACTTTGAGACTTCTGAACCACTTCCAAAAGATCCGATTTAATGACATCCCAAAACTCTTGAAAAAACACTATTGGGAAACCATCTGGATTGGGAGCTTTGCCTTTAGCCATGCCAAAAACAACCTCCTCCAATTCAGATGAAGTGATTGGCCGAACTAGAGCCTCATTCATCACATTACTAACTAAAGATGGAACACAAACTAGAATCAACATTTCCTCAATGCCAGCAGGAGGAGAATCTTTAGTAAACAAAGTTGAATAGAAGCGGGTTGCCTCATGGGACATATCTTGAAGGGATGAAAGCTGGATGCCTTTTGAAGTAATTCAAGAAGAAATATAACTCTCATTCCTGCGAGCTCGAATAGATTGATGAAAGAAAGTTGTATTTGTGTCACCTTTCGGAACCCAATGAACATGTGCCTTTTGCTTCCTAAAAATTTCTTCCCAAATCTCCCACTCCTCCAATTCCTTTATAACCTAAGTGTTAAAGATGGTAACTTCAGCAGATATCATGCCTGTCGAGCTCTACATGTGTTTTCAATTTGCTTCATAAATAGTTGTAATGTGTATCGGTTTCATCTTCCTCATAGCTGTCACCGACTCTAGCTGGACATACATTTCTTTTCCCCCGTTGCAATTCACCAGCTCATGGTGTATGTCGGTGATGATTGGCTTTCCACTTTCTGTATTCTCCTTCTTGCGGGTCTTAGTGTGTGCTATTTATACATTTGCCGAGGGTCATCTAGAGTATGATTGACATTTTGTCTTGATGATTTCTTGATTAAAAATTTCAGGAGTTGGATGCTGTGACTGTATATCTCTCTAATCTTCAAGGAAAATTATCTATGTTTAGCTGTGTTCTTTGAGGTGTGCAGATTCTTTCTATTGACATCTTATTCTACATTATTTTGTAAGCAGTTTTTTCTGACAGTCATCTTCTATTTGAAGCATTATCAATCATTGTAAAAATGAATGTCTTCTAAGTGTGACAAATTTGTACTTATTTTGAGCTTTCAATAAAATCTATTTTGGTGTGGTTGGGTTTTTCACCTTCAGGTGGAGGGTTTTCCTAGGATAATTTGTTGTGTTCTTGTTCTCTTAAGTTTTCTTAAGTTCTTTTATCTGTGTTTATAGCATTCTGGTTTCAGTTTTGAACATGGTATCAAAGCGGGTATAAAAAATAAGATCCAGAATCAGATTGCTTAATTTTGAAATTCTCTTTATTTGAAGTCTTAGTCTGTTTATTTCAAGTTTTTCATCATGGTGAATGGACTCAAAGTTGAAGATAGACTGGATGGTGCAACCAATTACACTTCATGGAAATTTAGGATTCTTATTGTGCTAGAAGAGAATGATCTTCTTAACTGTGTGAAGTCTGTTGTAGATGAACTTGCAGATGATACCGAGAAAGCTCAATGGAGGAAGAATAATCTCATTGCTAAAAAGATTATAATTGATTCTGTTAAGGATCATCTAGTACCTGTTATATCCAGGTTGAATTCAGCCAAAGAAATGTTTGAGTGTCTTCAAAGCTTGTATGAATTCAACAGTACTAGTAGAGGTCTAGCATTGAGACGTCAACTCCTTCATATCAAAATGGCTAGAGGTGAATCTGTTGTTTCTTTCTTTATGAAGATTACTGAATTAAAGGATCAACTCAATGCTATTGGTGATTTTATTGAGGATAAAGATCTTGTTATGCTGGCCATGAATGGTCTTCCTCACTCTTGGGAATCTTTCATTCAAGGTATTAGTGGAATAAATGAATTGCCCAAGTTTGATCGATTGAGGGCTGATTGCATTCAAGAGGAATGTAGATTGGAGGCAAGAGGAATTGGACGTAAATCTCATCATGAAGAAGATCATGTTCTTTCTGCCCATACGTCTAAAAGAAGAGGAAGAAAGAGAAACTTCAAAAGGAATAGAGATAGAAATTTTTATTGAGCTCCTAAATCTAAGAAAAGAAAGGATCTATCTAGGGTACAAAGCTTCAGATTTGACAAATTTGGTTATTTTGCTAGAGAATGTCCTTCAAGACCCAAGTCTCAAGCTGCTGCAACAAATGTTGAAAATGTTTCTCCTCATAGAGAGTCTAGTGAAAATTTAGAAGGGTTCTTGTTTATTTATGCTCTCTCCAGTAACTTTTCTATTGACAGTGATACGTGACTTATTGATAGTGAAGCCTCCCGCCATACCACTGGTTATCATGAACACCTCTCCAACTTGAAGGAAAAAGATTCACATCTTCAAGTTATCATTGGTGATGATGCATGTTATTCTGTGGAGGGTGTTGGTTCTACTTCTTTTCAGTTGGATTTTGGTATTCCTCTTCTTCTAAGTGATATTCTCTTTGTTCCTGGTATTAAGAGGAATGTGATTTCTATTTCAGCATTAGAAGACAAGGGTTATCATGTTGCTTTTGTTGATGGAAAAGTTCTTGCATGGAAGAAGAACACCAACATTCAGTCTGCACGTGAGATTGGTGTTCGTCATGATAGTCTTTACAAGTTTTCAGCTCGTCCTATTCAAGCTTTAGCTCATGATTCTACAAGTTCAAGTGAGTTGTGGCATAAAAGATTTGGTCATCTAAATTTTAGAACTTTATCTTCAATGGAGAAGGTAGTTGTTGGTCTTCCAAAGCTGAATCAAAATCATGAAGGTGTCTGCAAGGGATGTGCTCTAGGTAAGAATGTTAAGAGTACTTTTCATAGTAGTGAAAATAGAGCAAAGGATATTCTAGAGTTAAATCACTCTGATTTGTGTGGCCCTATGTCAGTTGCTTCCCTCAATGGTTTTTGGTATTATGTTACCTTTATTGATGACTTTTCTTGTAAGTGTTGGATTTATTTTCTTAAGTCTAAAGAATCTGATGAAGTGCTGTCCAGATTTAAAGAGTTTAAAGCACTTGTTGAAAATTTATCTAACAAGAAGATGAAGATTCTAAGATCTGATAATGGGGGAGAATATGTTTCTGGTTTGTTTCATAACTTTTGTGTTGAAGCTTGGATTAAGAGGGAGTTCTGTGTCCCTTATAATCCTCAACAAAATGGTGTAGCTGAAAGAAAGAACAGGACAATTGTTGAGGCAGCGAAGGCTATGATCCATGATCAAAGTCTTTAAACATTTTTATGGGCAGAGGTTTGCAGGACAACATTATACATTTAGAACTATAGTCATCAAATTCTAGACAACATAACTCCGGAAGAATCTTTTTCAGGTATTAAACCTGACATTAGTCACCTCAGGATTTTTGGATGTCCTGTCTATTTTCATGTTCCAAAAGAGAAAAGAACTAAGTTAGAGCCTTCAAGAAAGAAAGGCATTTTTGTTGGTTATAGTGAATCTTCAAAAGCATATAGAATTTACATTCCTGGTCAAAAGCAAATTGAAATCAACATGGATGTGTCTTTTGATGAAGATGTAGCTTGCAAGAAATCCAGAGAGTCTTACATAGAATCTGATAGAGAAGATTTTGAGCCTCCTCAAGATATGGATATGGCTGATCCAGATTCACTTTCTGAGATTCAGAGGGAGAATATAGATTTAGAAGACTATGCTGATCTTGTTGATCCTATTGATCCAATTGATTCTATAGATACCTCTGTAGGTCCCCAATAATATTCCAGCTAATAAGAAAAGACCTTTGTGGGCTCGAAACACTATGGAAGAGGCTGAAAAATATGCAGCCCCTCGTGGCACCTTCAGAGGGAGTAAAAGGCCTCATAAGTTTAAGGGATATGTAGCTTTAATGAGTCATTTTGAAGTAGCCTCAAATCAACAAGTGTGGAAGGATGCCATGATGAAGGAGTATCAATCCATTATCAAAAATGATGTGTGGGATATTGTTCCTAGGCCCAAAGGTAAATCTGTTGTTTCCTCTAAGTGGCTGTTTAAAATTAAACATGTAGCTGATGGGAGTGTAGCAAAATATATAGATTTGTAGCTAGAGGTTTTTCACAAAAGGAAGGCATAGACTATGAAGAGACTTTTGCACCTGTAGCACATCATACCTCTATCAGAACTATTATTGCTATTGCAGCTGTTAAAGGGTGGAAATTGCATCAGATGGATGTAAAACAACATTCTTGAACGGTGTAGTTGAAGTTTTTATTGAGTAGCCAGATGGATTTGTGATTCATAAGAAAGAATTGTTGCCGGGAATAATCATTATGTTATGTTGTTATATTATGTTTATGTTGTCGTCGGTAATAATGAGTTACGGCGGTCAGTTAGTTGGCCGACGGGTAGGTAGTTGGAGTCGCGACGGTTGTGTCGCACCCCTTCGGGTATTATATATTGTGTAACTTTTCTTCGAATTAGGATCATGATAGTCGTGTAAAATGTAATGTTATAAGCACTTGATGTACATGGACTGTTGAATTAATATAGAGACTGGTTATTTAATGTATTTCCATTATGTTCTGTGCATTTACTTTCTGCATTTAACCGTTTACCCGAGAGGGCAAACAAGAATCACATGTACGCAGATTGAAAAAGGCCTTGTATGGCCTTAAGCAAGCTCCTCGTGCTTGGTATGAAAGAATTGATCGATATTTGTTGAGCTTGGGTTTTCTCAAAAATGTTGCAGACTCAAATATCTATTTCAAGGTAATTGATAGTAAAGCTTTAATTTTGGTTCTATATGTTGATAATTTATTTCTTACTGGAGAGGATGATCTCATTGCTAGATTTAAGAAAGAGTTAACTTCTGAATTCGAAATGAAAGATCTTGCTTTGATGCATTATTATCTTGGTTTGGAAGTGTGGCAAAGACCAAATGAAATCATTTTGAGTCAAGGAAAATATGCCATTGATATTTTGAAAAGATTTGGTATGTTAGATTGCAAGTCTATGGCAACTCCCATGGAAGCAAATCTGAAAAAGTTACATGAGTTTGCAGCTAGTTCAGATTTAGTTGATCCTACTATGTATAGGAAATTAATTGGATCTTTGATGTATTTAGTCAATACAAGGCCTGACATATGTTATGCTGTTAACACTCTCAGTCACTTTATGAGTGAGCCTAAACATATTCATTTTGTTGCAGCTAAACATATATTGAGATATGTTCGTGGTATTGTGGGATATGGTCTGAAATATACTTCTTGTGGAGGTTTGAAATTGCAAGGTTTTTTTGATTCAGACTGGGCAAGATGTGTACCTGACAGGAAGAGCACTTCTGGTTGTTGTTTTAGCTTAGGTTCAGCTATGATATCCTGGTGCAGCAGGAAACAATCATGTGTGGCCCAAAGTACAACAGAAGCTGAATATGTTGCAGCTGCTACAGTAGCTAGAGAAGCGGTGTGGCTTCGGAAATTGCTTGCAGGATTGTTTGGACAGTCTTTGGAACCTACAGTGATTCATTGTGATAACCAAAGCTGTGTGAAGCTTTTGGTTAATCTCGTTTTTCATGATAGAACCAAGCATGTGGAAATAAAATATCATTACTTGAGAGATATGGTTCAAAGGAAAGCAGTGGAACTCAAATACATTTGCACAGAAGAACAAACAACATACATTCTTATCAAGCCACTTCCTAGAGTGAAGTTTTGTAATTTTCGAGATAACCTTGGTATTGTAGAGAATGTTGCTCTTGCCAAGAGAGAATCTCAGCTTCAATGATTTTTTTTTTATATATATATATGTTGTTAATGAGTTCTTCTCTGTGAGAGAAGTTCGAGGTGAAATCCCTTGTAATGCATTTTTCTCTTTGATGGAGAAATTTGAGGTGAAAGCCTTTGAGGCTCTTTCCACTTATGGGAGTAGCCATGGTGGATGTCATGTTGAGAAACTCCATGACAACATCACGTTGAGTGACTCCGTGATGAGAGCTTTTGTTATTTCACCTATGGGAGTAGCCATGGTGAACATCATGTTGAGTGAATCCATGCTGCCTATCACGTTGAGAGAATCCGTGATTAAATTTTGTTGTTTGTCATGTTGAGAGACTCCATGACTTGAATATCTGTTAATGATATCTTCTTTGTTAAGAGGGAGTGTTAAAGATGGTAACTTCAGCAGATATCATGCTTGTCAAGCTCTACATGTGCTTTTGATTTGCTTCATAAATAGTTGTAATGTGTAATGGTTTCATCTTCCTCATAGCTGTCACTGACTCTAGTTGGACGTACATTTCTTTTCCTCTGTTGCAGTTCATTAGCTCATGGTGTATGTCGGTGATGATTGGCTTTCCACTTTCCATATTCTCCTTCTTGCAGGTCTTGGTGTGTGCTATTTATACATTTGGCGAGGGTCATCTAGAGTATGATTGACATTTTGTCTTGATGATCTCTTGATTAAAAATTTCAGGAGTTGGATGTTGTGACTGTATATCTCTCTAATCTCCAGGGAAAATTATCTATGTTCAGCTGTGTTCTTTGAGGTGTGCAGATTCTTTCTATTGATGTCTTATTCTACATTATTTTGTAAGCAGTTTTTCTGATAGTCATCTTCTATTTGAAGCATTATCAATCATTGTAAAAATGACTGTCTTCTAAGTGTGACAGATTTGTTCTTATTTTGAGCTTTCAATAAAATCTATTTTGGTGTGGCTGGGTTTTTCACCCTCAGGTGGAGGGTTTTCCCAGGATAATTTGTTGTGTTCTTGTTCTCTTAAGTTTTCTTAAGTTCTTTTATCTATGTTTATAGCATTCTGGTTTCAGTTTTGAACACTAAGACTCTGCTCTACTCAAATCCTTTGTTAAACCTTGGTCACGAATTTGACAAGTAATACCAACAAGACGCTCTTGAGTTGCTCTTATGGTGGCATGAAGGTTGCCAAAGCACTGCTGATTCCACCTTTTGAGCTTGTATTTCACAAACTGCAATTTCTTAACAAAAGAATACATCGTTGTACCATAAGTAGGACTACCTTGCCGCCACCAAAGACCCTGAGGAATCCCAAAGCCACATGAGTTGAAACTTGGACAAAGGATTCTCAGGATACCTAAAAGATGCTGCTGAAAGTTTGATTGGCCAACGATTAGAGCCTCTCCAATCTAGAATCTCAAAGCTGGTAGTCCAACTATCCTCAACCCAAAAACAAGAAACAAGAAATCGATCCAGCTGCTCAAAAATAGCATTAGCTCCACACCTTCTATTATTCCAAGTGTAAATTCCATTAGATGGCTTTACATCAACGAGATTTGGCAACTCCATATTGTCTCATAGAAGTCTAGAAGAAGGTTCCAATCTGCTGGGTGTCTGTCCCCTTTTCTCTGCCAAGCTTAAGACAATATTAAAGTCACTAGCTATAATCCAAGGAAGGAAAGGAGCAAGAGTGCGAACATACCTGATATGACCCCAAAGGAAAGGAGCAAGAGCGCGAACATACCTGATATGAGCAGATTTAAATTTTTTTCCTAAAGTATTTCAGGCAGAATTGAGTTTAGGAAGAGGATTTCAATGAGACAATGGCCTACTATTTGCTGATTCAATTATCAAGATTTTTCTGCGAGACTTACTGAACAATTTGATTAGGTTGTACCTTTCCCCAAGTTTGGTTTCTACTACTCTCGGGGTCATCCATTATTATTTGCAACAATATATGGTCAGTCTCAGTTGCAATATACACTTAATTTCAGAGGTACACTTCATCATCAACTCTGGAATGTTATTTGTCAATTTGCCAGACTATATAGAATTGATTATTTAAGTCTAATATTGATAATCCATTCAATAATGTAAAACTAGATAGTTTACCACCAATGGTATATTTTTTTGAAGATCTTGGACGGTTTGCTGCCGGATATTGGTTTATCATTGTAATTGATCTTGGTTGATTCATTTATTGCATCCAATTTTATTTTAGTATGTTTTCTGCCTTGCAAGGTGTTGTGCTTTGCACACACTCCCCGTCACCAACAGGGTCCCCCTTTTTTGGTTTCCATCTCGCGCTCGGTGTGGGAAATTTTTGATTTTATTCGCAAGGGAGATGCAATAGTTAGAAATGTGAGGAGATGATCCTACAGGAGAATAAGCCCACCCACTTAGTCCTGAGGAGTTCGTGTCAAATGTCAAGCATGATCCCGTTCGTGAAGAGAAGGATGAATCATGAACCGTACGAAGAGATAGGGCGTTTTTAATTTAAATTGCAAGGCGAAGGGTGAGTGCAAAGAAGGAGAAAATGTCAAAAAGTCTCGTAATTTAATGTTCAAAATTCTCACAAAGGAGACTATTTCGGCTAAGTTGGCCGAATTGCAAAAGGAGATCTTAATTTGAAAATCGTCTAAGTCCCTTAGTTTGCAAAAGATCGGCTAAGAGGGCAAAATGTCAATCATTTAAAACCTTGCAAAAAGGCCTTGTAGGCCGAAATTGTGAATGCAAGAGAAAGGCGATTAACTTAAAAAAATTGCAGAATGGCCTCTTGGGCCGAAAATGATAGAGAAAGGCATGTTCGAAGTTTGCAAAAGGGCCTCAAATGCTGAAAAACGAAAACATGAAAAGTTCAAGTGAAAAGGCGTTTTAAATGCGAACTTTGCAAATGGGCCCTTTTGGCCGAAATGCCATAAGTCATTTTTAAAACATTTGCAAAATCCCCCTTTTGGCCGAAATGCCATAAGTCATTTTTAAAACATTTGCAAAATCCCCCTTTAGGCCGAAAACACGAAAGTTCAAGAGAAGGGCGTTTTCATAAAGCTTAAAATTTGCAAAAACCCAAGAAAGGCCGAAAATGTGAAAAGTAAGTGAAAGATGTTTTTATAATTCGAAACCTTGCAAAAAGGCCTTTCAGGCCGAAGTCGAAAATGCAAGAGAAAGGCGTTTAAGTTCAAGTTTGCAAAAACCCTCTTCAAGCCGAAATCGCGCATGCAAGAGAGAGGGTGTTTTAACTAAATTTGCAAAATACCCTTTTTTGCCGAAAACGCGAAATCGTGTGGAGAATGCGAATAACTTTAAGCCTTGCTACAAGGCCTTTTTGGCCGAAAACCCAAGAATGGGGCGAAAGCGTGAAATGCAAGTAAGAGAGAAAGGCGTGTTCGAAGTTTGCGAAAACCCTTTCAAAGGCCGAAAACGTGAAAGAAAGAGAGGATGTTTTAATTTAAAGTTGCATGAAAGCCTTTCAGGCCGAAACTTGAGACTTGGACATTTTCTAAATTCGCAAAAATCTCCATAGTCGCGCGAGTTCTCCAGAAAATCCCCTTAGGGCCTGAGTTTTTGCAGAATGGAGGGGGTCAAATCCGCAATCGCCTTTTCCAGGCCGAGGTTTGAAGAGATTGTGGGAATAGCCTTTTATTCACCAAAGTGTCCAGAGTTTCCAAAATTGCGCAAGCATCAACGTTTGGCCGGAAAACATTCTGCATTGGGCAAGGCTTTTTCACCAGGTAAGTTTGGATTTCTCCTTTAAGTCATTAAAATTGTGCAAAATGGTCATGATAGCTAGACTAGGGTTAGAATGTAGGTGAAAGAGTGAAACTTTGCGGATTATGATTTAAGAAAATATCAACATAACATGCAACAACAACCAACTAGGGAAATCAGCCTTTAGACTGGAATTTCAGATAGAGAGAAATTTTGGAAAATTCAAGTCTAAACTAAAACACAAACACTCTTTTCCAAGTGCATTTTCGAAAAAATCAGCAATTATCAAAACATTCAAACACTGAGTCACAAGCCAGAACATTTGCAACTTTACGCCATTATCAATCAAAAGCAACATTTTGAAACCCGTTCCAAGCAGCAATGGTCAACAAAACCAACCTGACTTTCAGCTTCAAATTACATCTAGTTTCCGGATGATCAGGCTTTATTTATTGAAATGACATGTTTTGTTTTAGCATATGTTCAAATTCCGATTTCCCTGTTGATCATCAATTTTAAATGCTAACATCGTCCTCTGTTTTGGCTAACTTGTTTTTGTTGCTTTATCTTGTCTCATAATCTGTGTACGGTTGCACAGGATAGATGCCTAAATCGGCGGCTGAGTCCTCAAAGGCACCTGGTGTAACTGGAACGTCCCGGATTTCCAAAGCTGACATCCCCCACAAGGTCGAAAAAATGAAGTACCAGTACCAAGGGGGAGGAGTTAGGGAGTCGAAGGTCCAGAGTGCATGGGAGAAGGAGACACGGACTTGGGCCATATTGATATCTAGGATTTCAGAAACAGAGTGTACTCTCCAAACGCTTATGGCAAGCACTGACGGATGATGGAGAGTGATATTGCTCAGGCAGCTGGTTTCCCTCCGACTGTGCAAAATTATGAATTAGTGGTTGAGGCTGCTAAACATTATCAATCGGAAACCAAATTAGTGGTGCTAGAGGGGATGGTACTAGCTGACTTCATGCCTGAAGTCCTTGGGGAAGCATTTGATATCCCATTTCTAGATAGTCCCATTGCCACAACTATTGATGAGGCGCAGGTCGTTTATGACATGAATCCTGTTAAAGTGCAAAACATTGATAAACGAAGAATGGTACAAAGAGAGAAGACCCCCAAGCATTAGAATCAGTAAAAAGACCCCCAGAAGCGATTTTCACAATGAGTACGGTGATATGGTTACCTTACTTAGTTGGGTCATGGGACTTCCTCAATCTAATCTTTTTGAGGAATGGATGTTCTTCTTCACTGAGCAGGTCTTTGTTGGGAAGTCTAAGTTCGACTGGGCTCAGATCATCAACGACAATATCCATACACAGCTGGTTGAGCTTGAAGAAAAAAGGTACTTTACCATGACTTCCTACTTGGTCTACATGTTTGCCCGACACCAGCCGCTGATGGGGTTAATTAAGAAAGGTGAGATCGGGAATGGCCCGAATCAAGTGAAGGTGTACGACTGCTACCCTCAGCTGCATTATTATGACATTGCCCAAAGAGGAAAGAATAACATCGCATACGGAATTGGTTAGTATGAGCGTGTTAATGATGCCTTTACAATGCGCTTGGTTAGATTCATGCAAGGGGGATTGCATATAAGGCTCTCAGAGCAGGCTATCACTTTGATCCGGAAATACGGTGCGTGGTTCATCCAATTTCCCAGGTTCACTTACATCAGAATAGCAGGCTTTGAGGGAACACCATTCCGGCTTCCATGCTATCCATCAGATAAAATAGTCCTCATGGAGGTAGCAAGACAGGAACAACCAGCGGGCAGTCTTCTCAGAGATAAAAAGCCATCCGGGTTCAGCTTCTCCATGATTTTGGGTACTCGTGATGCGCACTTCAAAAATTCGGTGCAAGATGAAGAGTCATTTGTTGAATTGGCATCCTATGGCTTACAGGAACATTTCCCGAGGAAATGCTTTGATCATGATAATTTGGCAAAAAGAGCCTACGACAGGCACAACAGGGCCAAGGTGTTGATAGAGGACCATTGGAGCAATTGTTCTGATGACTTTGAAGTCCGTCGGCGTGAATATTCTAGGTTGAGTGTTCAGCAAATGCTGCTTTATGAGTACCGCCAGGTCCCAGATCAGGTGACGGACTATGGAAACTGCTTGCAAGTCCGAGAATTTGAAGCAGTCAAGGACCTCTTGCCAGGCATTGATTGGACTTAGGACCCAATCACAGATTTTGAGGTAGTTATGGAAGCTCCAAGAAGGTACACCGATTACTGGTTATCTCAACAAATTGAGAGACTAACCCATGAAGGGACCCATTTCACATACAATCTAATGGGTAGTCTCGATTCCCAGTCTTCAGAGGATGAAGGAACCTCAAGTGCACCAAAGGAAGAAGTTGAGAAACTTGAAAAGAAGAGAAAGAAAGCAAGGGCCAATAGAGGGACTTGAACATCAAAAAGAACAAGGAGAGAAAAGATCCCCATCAGGAGGCCAGAGGTTACTTCATCATCCGGGGACCCCAGTTCAGAGGATGATGTGGTTGAACTTGATTACATACCCGCTCCACCTTCACAGAGTGATCTTGCTGCATTCGAGGCAAATAATCCTCAAACACAAAATGAGCAAGAAGCAGAGGTAAGGGTCGTTGGCTTTGATAAACTTGGAAATCCGGTTGAAGAGGGAGAGATTGCACCTGAACAGGGGACTGGTAAGCATGAGCTCACATAGGAAAGCAGGCATGAGTTGCAACTGAATAGCGGCAACAAGGATGACACCATTATTGAGGGAGAGCAAAAAGGGGATGAGACTCAAGAATTCAACAAAACTGAAGAGCAACCATTACAAGAGGATACCCGACAGTTGTTCAGCGAGGTAGGAGAGAACTTAGCTAAGAGTAAGGGATTGGATACTGCATCCGTTCCTTCTATGCTCGATCAATTACAAGTAGGCAGTGAATCAGCTGAAGCCTCCAAAGAACAGAGTGGGAATCTAGAAATTACCTCTGGAAAGACCATCCCTCAGGACTGGCTAATTGCTCGTGGGCAGCGGAAAGCAGCTGTCAAGCCACCAATTAACCTAGAGGATATCTTCTCTCGAATAGGAGAAATAAAATCCAAAGGCAAGAAAAAGCCAAAGACTTAATTCGGGATCACTAAAGACGAGCAAAGGAACCGCACGATTCATATTGCCACCCCACTTGCAGACAAACCAGCAGATCAGATTGCATTGGCTGATTACAATGTTGCGACCATCCCAATAGGACGAGCCAACAAAGAGCAGGAGAAGGAAGAATTCAGAGATAACATGCAGAATATGCTTAGACAACTCGACGAAATGACTGCGGAGAGATGTACCGAGCTCATGCTGAGCAAGCTGAGGGGTACATTGATCACCTGTTGAAACCGCTGCAGCATGCCTCTGAATCCCATTTTCCCCCATTGGCACTGGCACAAAAGACTAAAACTGAATTTGAAGGAGTGCGTGACCTGCCATGGCCGTCAGGGAATGGGTCCAGAGCATTAAAATGAAAGGAAAGAAGATTATTAGTGATGTATTCGAAGTGGCAATCAGAATACAAGCAACACGGATCAAAATGCTGGAGGTGCAAAAGGAGTACGCCAAAATCCAAGAGGTGGTCGCCTTAGCTCAACCACTCATGAGGGCCCTTTTTTGGACTCAAACTCGGATTTCGACAATCCAGTCTATCCTAAATCCCCATAATATCAATACTTTGAAGGAGCGGTACTGGATTGTTTGCAAGAAGATGGACATGGCATGTATTGTTAAGAGGATTCAGGAGGAATGTGAGATGGACCTATCCCATATTGAAAATGGCGAGGAAGATGTTCATAAAGCATTGGTCATTGGTTGGACGGATACCATGAAGGATGCGGATGTATTGTCATGATGGAATGCCAGGTTGAGGCCCGATAAAACTGCATACTCTGTGGAGGATATAGAGTGCATCAACAAGCTGCATTTAGACATATTGCGCTTTGAAGATCAGCAATCGAACAAAGTTCAAAATGCGTAATCCTCCTTTTCCCCTTAATGAGGAATTGTTTCCCATTTGTATAAAATTACAAGAGTATGTTTGGGAGGAACGTGCAACACACCGGGACATTTGGGAAGGTTACCTGCATGAAGAGGACGAATTTGTGGAGAAAAAGTCCATCAAGGGGAAGGAAAAAGTGCTTTTCTAAAATATATGTTTCTTTTAAAATTTAAGTGCACTTTTTTAAAAATAAAGTTTCTTTCCCAACTGCCAAAGTTATTGTAAATTTCGAGCTCCGTACAAGTGCACTTTTTGGAGCAGCTTTATGTTTGGTAGTTATTAGTTACTTTATGGTTGGTGTTGATATTTTGCTTCCCATTTATGGGTATGGGCAGCTTTATTTAGGGGATGAATCTGTCCCACTTGTTTAAGTTTAATCTTGGCCATCCATCCATTTTGAGAACTCTATATAAAGGAGTTAGTTTCTCCTTTGTTTTAGGCAGAAAGTTAAAGATTGTTGCAAAAACTCTGGCAAAATATATACAGATTTTAATGGATGTTAAAGATGTCTTTTTAACTGTGAGTGCATGGTCCTCTTCTCCACCTCTTTTAAATTTCTGCACTGTATTTACTTTCCAGACAGTTTGTTTATACATGTATTTGATGGAAATCTTGGTTCATACCATTAGGAAATAATTGATTATTATTCCCTCTGCATGCTTAGTCTGAGCCCAATTTTATGCTAATTTTGGTTGTTAAATTTGAATGAGTGGGTGTAAGATCCAGCATTTGTATTCAGTAGCTTGAAAATTCAAAGTTCCTAGATGATTGCACTAGTTTTTACCTAGTTGTGCTAGTTAGCTGGCAAAGTAATTTCTAGTTATTTTAAGATTTCCTTCTATGTGTTTGAATATGCTGTCTTAGTTAAGTTAGCTAGCTGTTCTTATTACTCTCTATTCCTATCCCCCTTTTTCCCCTTTTTAAAAAGAAACCCGCAAGTCAAGCTGAAGTAGCATCATGTTAAAAGCAAATCAGATAAAATAAGACTGTAAGATTTTAGGGAACCTGTGCGAAACCAATTCCGTCCAACCGTAAGTCCCCTTTGTGTTTCTAGCAAAACACATCAACTGCTGAGCTATCCTGCAATCAAGACCTGACAATCGAAACCTTGAGGTCATCCCCCATTGATCAATTTAAAACAACATTAGGGATTTCCTTACCTCAAGAGAGGATAGGATCCTTAGCATTCTATTCTGCGTTGGTCGGATGAAGTCGTAGTTCCGTGATTTTAGCCAGGTCAACACAAGGCATTTATCAGATTTGGATGAATTAATTTGCCATTTTTGACATTGATGCAATTCTATTTGCATTCAACCAGTTTGGCTTGATCACAGTTTGCATCTTACTATCGGCCATTTGGTTTGATTGATTCTGTGATTTGCTTATATTGTAATTTGGATGGCTAGCAGCCAATATGTTTCACTTAATTCCATCGTGTGCATTCTAGTCTCCAATGCTCTCATTTTACCCAAATTAGGGACTTGGTGATTAGAGAACTAGAATTTGAGTGGTTATAAAATTTTTGTGGATTTTAGCTAACATCTTATGAAGGTTATTACAAAATCTGAACAAATATAACCCTTATTAGCAGCAATAACATTAAACTTCTTCAAAACAAGCAACTAAACACTCTTGGTACTGTAACACCACTATAGCAAATTGTAAATGACTTCAAATCATTTATGAGTCTTTAACTAATCAGCACAATTGTGATCCTTAGATGGAACATCCTCTAATGGACGAGAGGCTTTTCATCCCTAAATGCTCCAAAATTGAAATTGATATGAATACTTGAAAATAACAAAATCAGATGCTTTGTTTGAGCCTTGATCTCTCTTTTATATGCCTTAAAATTGCTTCGAAATCTCTTTTTGAATTACATATTAAATAAAGTGTTAAAACACTTATTTAAATGTTACATAGACCTCATAACAATATTTAAGTTGCCTGTTTGAAAATAAAAGTGATTGGGTCGAATTGAAAAATATTATTTTTTTTTATTCTAAAAACTGGACATGACACCAAAGTGATTTTTTTGGGGTTCAAACTTTTCTAGGCATAGTTTTGAACCCTTTCATTGGGTTTTATACATTCTAAGCTTTTGGACAACTTCTGAGTGAGGTTTTTTTTATGGTACGATCACAAAGTTAAGAAATTGGCAAGTAAGCTATTCCAATCAGCACATCTATGCTCAAAAACATGGATTAAGGTATGATGTCAACATCGTTCTTCAGCAACTTGATTGTAACTACTTATGCAGTTTGGATAATTCCTAACAAAGTTGAATTTCTGTTGAAGTTATGTCTAAGTTCATTAAATTAGGATATGCTTTTTATGATAACTTTAATTTGATGTTACTGTTGAACAAGGCCTAACTTGAAACCCTGTTGAAGTGATCAAGGTGACACCTAAGAAAATCGTTATTATTTTTTCCACATCTAAGGATTAGTTTTGACTGTTAAATTGTTAATATGTAATCAAACATGCGATAGACGTGTTTATAGAAACTATTTACAGAAGATTCAGGTGATAAATATATTTTTATCATTGAATTTATGATTTAGATTGCATTTCCATGATATAATTTTATTAGAGCCTAAATTTGTTCTCTATGTTTATAGGTTAATAAGTCCATTAAATAATCACATACCTAGTGCCAAATCCATTTTTCTTGTGTGATTTTTTATGTATTTGTTTTTAGAAACTCAATATTAATGGCCATAACAGTACTTTGATGCCTATATTTACTGCATGGTTGGTTGCAGCCCAGGGCAGAGCTATTAAGACTCAGTACTTGCAAGTGTTAGACTATGTTTCTGAAGAAAATGTTATTTGGGTTGACACGGCTGATGGTTTGGCTAATGCTAAGCAACATTTTTCCACAATTAAGATTGCTGGAATAGACTGTGAATGGAGACCTAATCTATTGAAAGAAGAGAAGATGAATAAGGTATCATTTGCTTGTTGTCAATAGATAATCATCTTTCCTTTTCAGAAGAAGGTGATCAATGTTCCTCATTTTGGTAGGTCCTTTGTGGTAAGTTGAATGTGATATGTGATTTGTTTTTCAATTTTTCATAAAGCAGATAGAAACTGTCTGCATAACTGCAATGTTGACTTGATATCTAAAGGCAGAAAGAAAGAAAAAAATCAATTATATTAATGTTGTTACATCCCATTTGTGCCCTAGTTGTTGATGTACACTATTTATGCCCTGATACATGTTAACCCTAGGTTTTGTTGCTTCTTGAGGTAATTTTTAATTATAATAATAATTATTATTAATTAATTATTTCATTAATTATTAATCAAATTTTATTGTGACTAATGTTTCTTTTTATTGTATATATATATATTTATGTATATGAAGATACATATTACATATATATCTTATGTGAATACCTGGGTACGAGAGTATGTATACATGGTCGTATACGTACTTCCGCAGTTAGGTATACATAAGATGTATGGGTCGTATAAATAAATATATATGAATATGTATATTTAAATCAATTAATTATATTGCAATACAAGGTTTTTTTTTTTATAAATAAATTAATATTTAGCCAATTTTATTTGGCAACTCAATAAAGCAAGTAAATGAAATGAAAGGGGGAGACACGTTATTAAATCTCTCCTAAAGTCGCTAGGTGAGTTGGCTTGGAATATTTGAAAGTGATGAGAGGAAATAAGTTTTAATTAAAAAAAACATTTTACCTTATTCATAAACGCTATGATGAGCAAGTTATAATATTTTATCGGGCATATAGGAGGTTTGATAAAAAATAGAGTAATGCAAATTAAAACCATTTTATCGCCCATCCTTGGTAAATGCTTTATTGGGCACTTGAAGGAATAGGGATTTAATTCTTTTGTCAAAACTTCATAACATATCGATATGGAGAAGATATTTTTCACGGGGCATGATTTTTGTGAGCGGGGAAAGCTTCCTCAGGAAGCCAAAATGCTGATCACATGGGGAAGAAGCATGGGAATGGCATGACTCTTGCTGGTAAATGAATCCGCTTGGTATTAGGGCGAATGAAGGAGGAAAACGTTTTGTGGAATACACAAGCGGATTGGGAAGAATAAGACCACACTTCACTTCATTCTTCTTTTCTTGGACGACAAGAAAACGAGGGTTTGCTCTGCATTTTAGCATATTTTGGTTCTGCTCTTCCATCATTTTCGTACTGCGAATCACCATTTTCTGCTCTACGATTTCTAGTGAAGAGGTTGGGAAAAAGAGGGGTGCTGGAAACCACCTGTAGACATTTTCATCATTTTTCAGGTCATGCAATTTGGCTTATACCTGCAAATTTGATATTTCTTTCTTTTCTCTTCTCAATTCAGTTTCAAAAAAAAAAGAGGAAGAGCATGATATGCAGAAATGTACTCTAATATGTCTTGAAATTTCTGAATTATTTTCATTCTGTGGTTTGGATGTTGAAAAGTTTTCTAGAATGGGTAAAGGCTAACCCTTATGTAGTTTTAAAGATAAAATACGTACTACAGCTGCATTATTCTGTAGTTAATTATAATTACTTGCTGTTGTTGGAAGATTAGGAAGTAAATTTTTCTTCCAAATCTGCTCATAATCCATAGAGAAGGGCTTACGCAGCTGTGACTGCATTTCTTTTTCTCTTATTATGAGAAGATGTAATAGGTTTTTATACGTATATATTTGTATATACATTAAGTATATATAAATATGTGTGTATGAAAACCTACACAGCAGTCTCTACAAGTCTGATGTAAAATGTGAAAGTATAAAAGAACCTATACTTCCGATGTTGGACAAGGGTATGAATAGTTTGCAAATTATAAGGAAATTTATATATTATTTTCTGCTGTGACTATGCTGTTAGCTTCTTTTGAACAGCAAAACCCTGTTTCCTTCATAAAAATTGTGGCAAACTGTAGTTATCTGAGTTCTTTAATAGAACTACTGGCTCTTCCTTATAGCAATGCTTGGTTATAAAATTTATATTCTCTCTGTTATGAAACCTAAACTATGGTAGCAGCCTTTGTGAAAACCTAAGAGTATTAACAAACCTTTGCTTATGATCTGGCTGTTACGTTGCTTTAAGAAAATTAAGCCTAAACCTGAAGAATCTGATAATACTTAAGTGTATGTGATGGTGTGGGTACAGGTGCATGCTTGTACATGTACTTTGACATATATCGGCAAGTATGTACCAGTGTGGTTTATAACTGGTAATACTTGACGCATATGTGAAGGTATTTGTACTCGTGTGTCCGTGTATGTGTACCTTAACATTTACTGGTAAGCATATTTCAGCATACTGGTGCAGACTTATACCATTCAATTTAAGGGTGTTCATACCCGAGACAACTTAATGAAGAATTTGACCTCGTAATCAAGTTATTTAGGAACTTTCTGAAGTCAGGACAGCTCTAAGATAAAATTATCTAATTGAGATTATCCTCTCTAGTTTAAGAAATTAACCTATACCCTAGCCTAGGAAGGTAGTGGGTAAAAGAGCGCCATTGTACTTGATGCAGTTAGCGTCACTATTGGGAGGTCACTCTCAAGATGCCAGGACAGCAGAGACATGTCCAACAAAGTTATATTCCATACTTAGGAATTGTGCGTACAATCTGACGGCTCTTATGTTCCCTATTTTCCCAAGCCAGGGATTCAGTTGAAACATCATAAGTCATTGCAGTCTTGAATGAGAAAGAAATTAATGATAACATTTTAGAGTACTTAAATTGTTACAAATGAACACTGAACACAAGTTTGGACTTAGTTCCCATTTGAGTTCAGTTGAACTCCTAGAACCTAGACTTATTGCCGAGAAGGGTGAGATCATTGACAGCGCGTTAATTCGTGCTTACAGTGTAAAGCCTTGGCCAAGGTGGTGCTGCATAATGCATGCATTCGTCTATTCTTTAGTACCAGATACATCTGTAGTCAGAAGCGTCATACTAGTAGGGAGTTACCCTTAGTGTATGACCGACTAATGCGTGTAGGTCCTAACGCCAAGTCTCAGATGGCATTGAGTTCTCTTTTTCCATTACCTCCCTATGAAGGGCCGGGCCAATCCAGTTGGATATGGCACGGGGGACTAGATAGTAGTCTGTGGTTGGGCGGAAAAACGCTCTAATGATACTTTCCCTCCTCACCAGTATCATGACAAAGTTTTGAAGTTCAGAAGTTTATTATCAGTTGAAAAGTACTCTCTAAACCCTTTCTCTCTTTCATTTCCTGCAATGTTTTTTATTTCTTTATCTTGCATATATGTTTGATTTTAGTTCAATGTAATTACTTCCAGTTATCGTTATCCTTGTTATAAAAAAAAATAAATTCGCTTCCTTTCATGTTACTTGTAATGATTATGATAATGGCTATATATTGCAACAGTTACATTCGTTTCAGTTAGTTATATTTTTGAATAAATGTTTCCTAAATTTTTTAGCATGTTACAAATGTCCTCAAGCTATGAGAATAGGTTAGTGGGACTAGGAAATACAATCAAATACAACTAGGAAGGGGGTGCCGAAAAGAGACTCCAAAGAAGCTATAAATGAAATATTACTAGATGCAAAACAAAAGCTGAAAGGCACTCAAATGGAGAAAAAGGAGGGGCCAACCTAGAGTGGGTAAAACCTAGTCTTGATAGAAGTTAAAGAGCCTGTGAGATGACTATAAACTAAAAAGTCTATAAATAGTCCAAGAATCCAAGAGAGATGACTCGTGGCTAAAAGAAGATAGTGCTGATGATGCCAGTAAGGGCAAACTTGTTTATTCTATATCACCAGATGAGCCAGCACCCTTGTTAATAACTATGATGGTGCTGATACAAGATCCATTTATGCTCCCTCTAAAATGATTTCGTTTAAGATGCCCTAGGGGAGCACAAAGAGTGTCATTATGAAACTCTATCTGAAATTTTCTTAACATACATAGCTGATGAATTAAATAGCCAGTGATGATTCAATTCTAGATAGATTTGAAATATTTGAAGGTCATTGAGCCTGATGTGTAAACAATGAGTTAATTTAAAATTGATATCTTGACAACCTTTTCATTTTAATCTGCTTGCTGCTTTTGTAAGGAATGTAGGGAAAGTTATGGTTAGTGTTCACATAAGTTAATGTTGATTTTCCTAGGTTTTATTGGATGTATTTTAATGTATATATCTGATTCAATCTGATACTTGCATTCTTGGAATTCTATGTGTTCTCAAATTGAATAACATTATACTATAAATATTCCTTTGGAGAGGCATGTCCTTGAACGGACATGTCTCTCCTTTAATTATAATAATTGAATCAATATTATAATATTTCATCGATCAATTATTAATTTAGAATAATATAATAGATTAATATTGAATATTAAATTTTATATGATTAATAATAATATAATAATATATTATTATTAATCAACATATATTATATGTATTCTAAATGATCATTCGACTGAAGCTACAAACATTAACAGTTAATAATGTGAGTTGTTAACACATTTCACATAGCTATTATAGATATGAAAATAATTATTTGTTAAGGATGGTTTGTTTTATTAGTTGTTAAAACAACTCATTATATTTAGAGAAGTCGTTTAGGGAGTTTCCCATAGTATAAGTTATTAAAAATCATATATATATGCTTGTAATTCATATTTTGAGTGGTGGTGGAATAGAATAATAAAAGCACAATAGTTTGTGTATAATATTATGCAGGCTTCTATACACTCTGTTCAGTTTTCTTAATATAGTATCAAAGCACCACTCGAACTGGGATGTGTATTATTTTTGTTGGTTGAAGAGAACACCATCATGTTATTTTAGTTCCACCTGAGCGCCATTCTATTTGTTGGTATGTTGTTTTGATTTGTTTTTTTCAGTGTTCCACGGGCGTCGGGGACGGGGGGATGCGGGGATGCATCTCCGGAACGGGGGGACCAAGGGTCTTAATTTGGGGACGGAGGGGGGACGGCGGCGGGGGGGTGGCGGGGTGGTGGTGCTCATATACTTATACATATACATATAGTACTTGAAAAACTAGTTTTGAAAAGATGTATAACAGTATAACAGTATAAGAATTAGATTTCAAATGAAACTATAGGAAATACCAAGATTACTTAGATTAGTGATACGTAGCTAATTGCTAAAAGTAAATAAAATTTGACAAATGAAATTGTCAAATTGGAGATTTCTCATTTCTATCATATGAATATCGAAAAAGGAAAACGAAAATACGAATATTTGATGCCATTGCAAAGTCTATAATAATAAAGATGATTACATGATTCATCATTACAATGAGTAGCCAAATACAAATACGTGTAGCAATAGCATTACAAAAGAGACTAGAGTCAAATACAAAATGACAAAACTGAAAAGTGAAAACTCAAACTGTAGCTAATGGAGGCCTCTAATCATCTGCGAACTCCTCCTCACTGGAACTGCTGGACTCTTGAGGATCAAGGTCCCTCAAGCTCACACCAACTAGCCCTGCATCTGAAGTGGTAGGATCATCCTCATCAATCTGTGAAGGCTCCTCTGGCTCTACATCCCATTGTGCCGTTGGACTCTCCTTGTACATAAGTGTCTTGCGGTCAATGAGACGCAAAGCATTGTGTACGGCCACAAGCTTCTCTGCTCTCTTAGAGGTAAGTCTGTTCCTCTTAAGAGAGTGGATGAAGCTATATGTAGACCAGTTCCTCTCAGCAGCTGAAGAACTGGAAATCTGGGATAGCATACGGATGGCTAGAGTGGTGGTCAAAGATTTCGGGCCATGACAATTCCACCATAAAAGTGGGTCCTCCTGTGCCATGTTGTCTATATCCATCTTTGCCGCATTTGAATAACCTCTAAGAGTGGCAAATCTTCCCCACTCAGTGCGCATTGTGCCGGCATCTCTGGAATCAAACATCTTCTCTATGCACTTAAAGAAACCCGCCTTCACCTCATCATCCTAAATCGGTGTCAGTCTACTCGGTCTAGCCTTGTACCACATAGGATTCAAGGCAAAGGCAGCCATATGCAAAGGAGTGTTCAACTTGTCCCATCTACGTTGAATGATAGGCTGGATTTGCTCATTGTAGAATGCTAAAGAAGGGTCCTTCACTCGCACAACAACCCTCATCTGGTCAAGCATAGAGTCAATGCACTCATACTCCTCTCCAAGGTTAGGTGCATCCCCATCCCCATATCTGATCACCTGGAATACTGGAGTAATGATAGAGACAATGTATTTCGCATCAGTCCAAAACACATCACTCTTCACTATCTCCTTCACCCTTCTCCCTTGCTCTTTCTTGGCCTCAGCCGACCTATTCCACTCA
Organism: Cryptomeria japonica; assembly: GCF_030272615.1. Classification (NCBI taxonomy): domain Eukaryota; kingdom Viridiplantae; phylum Streptophyta; class Pinopsida; order Cupressales; family Cupressaceae; genus Cryptomeria; species Cryptomeria japonica. The sequence continues at coordinate 253,180,549 of NC_081414.1, forward strand.
TTAGTCATAACCATGAGTTGCAATGCCTCTTGCAACTCAATCATTCTCTCCAAGAGAATGAAATAGGATGCATATCTAGTCTCAACTGGTTTCAAGAACTCCTTCTTTGCGAAGGTCCTGAAGAGTGCATGTGAAGTGTGGTGGTTGTAGATAAACATCTGCACATCTCTTGCATCGGTGACCACTCCTCTAATCCAGTCTATCTTCCCCATGTCTTTGAGTGCATTGTTCATGGCATGCACACAACATGGGGTCCACCAAATGTGTCTATAGGCTGCCTCAACGAGTCTCCCTGCTGCTCTACACACATGGGCTGCATCTGTCACTACTTGGACCACATTTTATGGCCCAACCTCCTCAATAGCCTCCCTGAGGACCTGAAACTGGAAATCAGCATCTTTACGATGCTTTGTACAATCAACTGCTCTAAGGAAGTATGGGCCCTCTGCACATGTGACCATGACGTTGATGAGTGGACGATGGCTAATGTTCGTCCACCCATCCATAACTATGCTGCACCCCGATGCCACCCAACATGCCTTCATCTTCTCCATCAAAATATTGATCTTGGAATAGCTTTTATCCAAGATCGAGGTCCTCATTTTCGTCTCCCCTGGTGGCACATAAGATGGTCCTCCCTTGGCCACCATATCCATCATCTTCCTATAATAAGGAGACCGTGTAACATGAAATGGAATGCCATTGGCAAAGAAGAAATTGCCAATGGATTCATCTATCTCATCTCTCAGCTGCACATTAAACATATCAGTAATGGGGTTGCTCTGTGCTATCTGCAACTTACATTTCCCAGCCCTGGCGGCAGTAGAAGTGGAAGTGGATGGAGATCCAAACATCATTCCTCCCGTCTGTGAAGCATGAGAAGTATGAAGTGCTGCCCTAGCAGACAAAGTAGTAGGCATTGAAATATTTGTGTCATCTAGAACCCCCCAAATCCTGTTAAACTCAATTCTGTATTGTATATTTTTGGCTTCCTCCAAAAGCTTACAATGTTTCACGCCTTTTCCTCTCCAAAACAGAAAGTGTGCATTCACGCTACTAATGCTACCGAACCATTCTGTGTCACAAATATTGCACTTCCACTTCCTTGTTCCCCCACTTGAATGTGATGCAGTGCCTTGTACTGATATTCGTGAAGCAAACTGTTTTAGAGGAGACTTAGGATCAAAATGACCCCTAGCATATGGTGCCAACAACTCTGAAGGGCAACCTGTACTAGCTGGTGCACTTGCCATAGAACTAGATTGGGCTCCAGGATAAGCCCCATGGTCACCCCCCTCATTTTCAGGTTCATATTCTGAATCATTCTCACTATGAGAATGGATTTCCATGTCATCTTCACTCATGCCTTGGGAGCTCATTGTGAAATTGACACTGCATTTCACAAAATGAAAATAAAATCAGCCTAGTTTAACAATATATTTTAAAATTTTTTTCCTATTCATCTCAAAATGAGATTTGATGTTGAATAGGGAAAAAAAATCCAAAAATGACATAGAACAATGAAAATCAGAAAATATTAAAAATAAAACAAAAAAAAAACAAGAAAAAGTTGAAAAACCCTACCTTGTGCTTGAAAAATCTCTCCAAAATGTAGAAGAATCTTCTTCTTGCTTCTTCTAGCTCCTATCACACTTGCAATCAACTTTTCTCACCCCTTCAATCAGTCTTCTTCAAGTTTTTCCTCCTCTTTAGCTTGCTGGAAAAAAAAATCAGTTTACCAAAATGAGAGTTAAATCTAAAAAAAACATGCTTTTGTGTTGTTTTGGGGGGTTGGGTGGGGCCCACGTCCAATTAGGGTTACCCCTTAATCCCCCCAAAAGGCACATGTTTTTTAAAATGTTGCTTTTTTTGTTTGTTTAGGCGTGGGGACACGGGAGACACCTAGGCGTCTCTCGTGGAGACGCCCAGTCGTCTCCGAGAAGACGTCTCCACGTCCCGGCGGCGATTGGGTGGCGGTGATGGGATGGCCGGTGACGTCGCGTCCCCGTCCCCCCATCCCCGAGACGTCCCCGACGGGGGAACGCGCCCAAAAAGGGGGGGGACGCGTCCCCGTGGAATGGGGTTTTTTTTTATATCAATCTAACACAATCTTAGTAAGACTACAATATCTCTGTCATTTTTAAAAAATTCAAAATGATCTAGAAAGTTTGATGATGAGAAGAACAAAACCCAAAAAAGGTTTGAGGATATTGTTTATATTGAGCAAGCAGTTTAAAGCTGAAGACAGTTGTGTCATAATACATCTTAAATATCATGATAAATGCATATAAAAATTGTCATTCTTGTTAAGTTTTTAAATTGCTGTGAATATTTGTTGTGGAGGCTGACTTGTGGTGTATGAAGCAACTGCTCGCTCACAAATAATAATTTAATAAGCCTTTGTACAAACTGAAGTTTGTAGCAAAGAGTAGTCCAAGCAGAAGTGGCATTCCTTTCTGCCACACAATAGCATGCAGTTGGATAAATGCAAGTTTGTCTGCAGCTTTATATGCACTTGGAGCATTGTGGACAGCCTCCAACGTATGCTTACTTCGTGACCTGCAAGGAGGAGTATGAATCATTGCTTGCAAAGGAGATGCATTTAACCCAACCATCAATAAAAGCTGTATATAGTCTTCCCTTGGAATCAACTCATATCTGCTCCCAATAGCATTGTGGACAGCCTCCAATGTATGCCTACTTCCTGACCTGCAAGGAGGAGTATGAATCATTGCTTGCAAAGGAGATGCATTTAACCCAACCATCAATACAAGCTGTATATAGTCTTCCCTTGGAATCAACTCATATCTGCTCCCAACATTTTTCTAAAAACATTTAATATTTTACATATTTATTGGTGATTTATTAAGAAACTAAAGTTACGTTTTAATACTTTATAGTGATAGGTTTTATAATTTATTGTATAGTCATTGTCCTTTGAATGTCTCAAAATGTCTTATTAGATCTTGTAGAGACATTTTATATCATAGCCTAAAAGTCAAACAAAAATATTGTTTAATGTTAAAACAAGTCAAAGTATATATTATTTTGTTCAAAATAGGGTCCATTTCACATGTCATGAGTTGTGTCAAAATGCAATAGTGTCAAAAACTATATAAATTGCCTCAATTGTAATTGGAGGCAATATCGCTCGTATGTGATGCCCATCTTGTGGGGGGCATTATAACACTAAGTCTATAAGCCAAATTCACTAATTAAGTAGTAAAGATATTGGAGGATGGAGGCATAGGAGCTTTGAGGATAAATAGCATCCTCTTGCCAGTCACTAGAGATGAGGTCACAAAAATTATGTTAGTGACAAAACTACTTGCGCCATATTAACTAAAGTCAAGGATAACTTCCAGTGGCTGTGGCAGTGGCAGTGTCCTATTCTGTTAGAGATCTAGTGGCAGCAAGGAACAATGGTGGCTATAATCGAAAACATTGTAAGTGTTCCCTTTTTAAGTTTGAAAAGAGGATAATAGAGACATCTTTGATGTTGTAAATAGTTGTAGAGGAGAGCAGCTGGCTACAAAGATCCTCTGACTATCAGACTTCTTGGAAGTGTGGTCAGTTGGTGATGAGTTCATTGGAAGTGAAAGTGTGTATGTAGATGATCATGTCTAGCAAGATCCCCATAGCAGTATACATACCTAAAAGTATGCATAGGCATACAATTCTATTTCCAATTCATGTGATGTAACTCCTCTTGGTGAAAAATTATTGTTGTGAACACACTAGTGTAATGCAGTTCATGGATCTTGAAACGGTTAGTAGTAATCCAAAAAACCATATGAGGTGAACGGATGAGTGTTCTTGTCCGAGTTTGTGGTAAACTTCAAGGCTGATGAGAGGTGCCTTTCATTTGAATCAAGATCATGAGCCACAAGGGTTGAGCTTAGTTCAATTGAAAGTGTGAGCGTTTTACCATGTTCACACTAAGGGGAGAATGTTTGTAATTCGTATTTTGAGAGTGGTGTTAGCACATAAGAAATTAGAGCATACACACAGAATTTGGTTTGGAGAAAACCCAAAATGGGAAAAAAACTCAAGGAAGATTGAGGTATAAGTCTCAAACTCTTATCTTCTTCCAAGTCTCACAAGTCTCTTGCCCAACGGCTCTAGAATCATTTTGCAACAACAATAGATTCCTAATACTTACAAACAACCTTTGCAGCTTGCTCAGTCATACATTCCTATTTGCATCAAATTCCCTAAGCATTAGGTTAACAAGGAATCAATGCATTTTTCACACAAGTTTGTTGTTTTTGCAAGCCTTCAAGGTGTCTATTTGAACATCAAGAGTGCAACAATAATTCCAACACAAGCCCAACATCCTATAGAACTTAAAACACCCGGGTTCCAAACCTTTGGCTACTCTTGATTCTTTGGACTTTATAGGTGTGTCTCCTATGAGATTGTTTTGGGTATCAACTGAGCTATCATATGAACCTTGACTATATGGTGATAGTTTTGGCCCTGAATTGGTAGAACTGTTTTGGTTGGATGCAAAATGGCAACAGATGATTGGTCTTTATGGTTACATCAACCTTTTAAGTGTGTAGATTAATCAAAGGACCTATGTTTCCATTCTCTTGTTGAAATTTGTCCTGCAACCCTCTTTTATATGATTTCTTGCAAGTTGAGTTTTAGGAGTGCCTTTGAGCTGGCAAGTCTTAAGAAACACTAATTGGCAAGGTTTCCTAGGGAGGTGTTGCTTGAAAAAGTGTCCCTATGATTTTTTTGTCATTTTGGGGGCGAGGGACATCTTGGGGACAAAAGGGTTGGACATATAACATTCCCACCTCTTCATAGTTTAGACTCATGAAAAAAAAAACACTCAAAAATTTTTACAATTAAAATATCTTTAAGCATTGTAGTGGCCGCACAAGGTCTCCCAACATAAAAAATCCTATATTTTATTTCTAATTACTGCAGCTCATAATTGTTTTCATGTTTTCATTTGCATTTTAAGATTTTTGCTTTGAAAGCAAGAAGAGATTTCTAAAAGCTAAAGGGAGGAAAAGAAAAATGAACAACGTCAAAGGAGGAAGAGGGAAAAGGAAATGGAGCAACAAGGTTTGTAACATGTCCTTGGTTGTTTATTTTTTATCTTTCATTTTTGTTTTGTTTTGGAATGTAAAATAGTTACCCATAGCTGTTGTCGGGAAAATTGGGATTTGTTAGTAACTGTTTAGGAGTTAGCTATGTATATCTTCTAGGATAGGGTGCTTGGAGAGGACTATAGGGCTGTTGAGCCCAACCAACAGGTAGCATCCACTATGCAAGATGAGTCAGGTGCGATGGAGCAGTTTCTGGTAGAGATGGAGGCCATTGCACAAAAGATGGTTGCCTTGGCAGATGTGGAGGCTAGTGCACGGCGGATGGCAACTTCAATTCAAGAACTGGCTCTTGGACACACTGCAGTGGAGAATCTGCTTGCATTTGCCACAAGGGAATGTGTAGAGGAGTTTGCCAGGTGTTTTGATTCGAAGGGATGGCCTACAGTAGAGACGCCTGCCATGATGGAGGAGTGGAGGTGCAAGAAGTCAGCTGGCGAGGGTGGGACATACTTGTTGTTGCCGCAGGTGGAGCAAGCATTCCGAGACGGCTACTATGAGCTTCGACGTGCACAACATTTAGCATCTGGGGCAGAGGCAGAGCGGGTGGCAACCATTACAGCTCGGGAAGCTCTAGCCACTCAGCTGCAGACCATTGAGGAGGAGCTCCTACAATAGAGAGATCGAGTGACGGCGTTGGAGGAGTTGGTCCAGGCAAAGGCAGAATTGGCACAAGAGGTGGCTACGCGAGCAGCAGTAGAGACTTGCCTCACTTCAGTTTTGGAGGAGTTGGACAAGAAACATAAGGAAGTCATGGAGGCGGTGTTCATGGTGAAGACTTCAAGGGAGCAACACCTGTTACTCGAGAGGGACCTCCTATATAGGACGCAGTAGGTTCGCCAGTTGCGGGAGTAGTTGGCTACATCAGTCCCACCGGCTCCTTCTTCATCAGGGACGCTCTCTAGACCCCCAACTCTTTGATTTCTTCTGTCTAGTTGTTTCCCCATTTTGTTGTGTCGTTTGGAGACGACTCTCTTCTTTCGAGGGGATGATGTTGTCGGGAAAACTAGGATTTGTTAGTAAATGTTTAGGGGTCGGCGGTTGGTCGACGGTTGCTGACGGTTGGCACCGACAATCGGTCAACAACATGTGTATATATATCTGTGTACCCCAATCTCTGGATATGATTGTGCTGTGTTATGTTATACTGATGTTATTCTGAAGATACATTGTAATGTTGGCATTAATGGCTATACATTTCTGAGTTCTCTACATTTCGTGCATATGTGTATTATTTTGTTTTGCTCGCATTCTGTGGTGTTCTGAAACATACCCTACGGGGCAAAACAATAGCTGCAAATTCTTTTATGTTTCATTATTTTGTTTTTGAATCCTTAGAGCTGCTATTACAAACTTAATACATTGTATTGGAGATTTTCAAATCTCCAAACCTTAAAATCTTGCAAATTTGAACTTGCTTAAACCTTTTTTATTAAAATTGTTCAAACTTGCAAAGTTGCTATTTTTTATTGTTTTTGGCTTGCAAAAGCTTTTTATTTTTCAGTTGTTACTGGGTTGCAAAATTTGTTCTAATTATTATAATAAGGTTTGTGGTTTTTAATATTCATATTGTTATTTTTTTGTGATATCTCTGTTTAGGTTAAAGATGAATTTATTTAGCGACAATGCCCTTGATTTTAATGATGAATTTGAGGGAATTGTGGGGGAATCAACTAAGACTAGGCGAATACCTATCATAGGCATAAACAACTCTTCTAGGAGTGCATTGCAATCTGAATTTTCCTTCCAAGTCGTTGACACCTGTTATGCATTTTGCACCACATCCCCGTCCTTTTGACAAGGACCCCATTTTGCTTGCCCTTGGTAGGAGAGGAAACTATCGAAATAGTTCAATCAAGTCAAAGCCCTCCATGACCAATAATGCGTTGAATGTGGGTCATTTGTGCTTCAAGATTGAAGTGTCTTCCTGCAAACCGCTTGCAATCACCAAAATCCCCGTGTAGGAGGGGATAATCCCTAAAGTGGAGAAACTCGACATTTTTGTGAGTTTTCTGAAGTGCGAAGAGAGAGACATTTCGACTCAGAATGCCGAGGTAATAGAGGGAGGCATCCATAACCAAATTGTGCCGTTCACTCACTTAGGCCGACAACTTAAAGCACAATTTGGCCTCTAAGGTAGATTTTCAAGTTGAAAAAGGCATAATTCGGCCTCCTAGGCCGAAATGTGAGAAAGTTCGTGCAAAAGGGCCTCAAAGATTGAAAATGAACAAATTCGTGTAAAACGACTTAGGAGCCCGAAATCCGGTAAAGGCGATGAGGTTTGCAAAGTCGGCTTTCAGGCCGAAAATGATAAAAGGGGTAAAAACTTGCGAAGTAAGCTCATAGGCCGAAGTTGGCTAATAGAACAAAATCGCGCAAGGTCTCTTGCTAGGCTGAAACTAAATTTCAAAGGGTAAATTCGCATAATCCTCTCATTTGCCCCAAATTCATAAAAACTCGCAGAATCCCCTTGTAAGCTGAAACTGAAGGAGGGCTAAGTCGTGTATTTTGGCCATTTAGGCTGAAAGACTCAAAAAACTCACAAAATCGGCTAGTAGGCTGAAAAAGAGGGAAACAAATTAAAAGCTCGCGAAATCTCCTCCTAAGCCGAAAAGGTGAAGAGCGTCCAAGTTCGCCAGTCCTCTCAAATGCCGAAAAGCCTCAACAAAGTCATTCGCAAAAAGAGCCCCATTTAGAGGAAGTTTGTAATCACGCCAAAATAGTCAAATATCTCTTATTTTGGGTGAATACCCGAAATCCAAATAGGGCATTCTAAGGTCGTTTATAAAGAAAGTCACATAATGAGCTAAAATGTGCGAAATCACCAAACACAGGTGCATTGTAACTCAAAGAAAAAGAGTTAAAATCTCACAAAAAGCCTAAAGTGCCCGAATTTGAAGAGGGAAACAAAAGAAAATCTTGCATTTCACCAAAAAGGCCCGAAAATCTTAGTAAGAAGCATTTTAACTTAAAGTAAATCTCTCAAAAGGGTAGTTCTAACTTCTGACCGAAGTTTGTTGGCGAGGGGCGTTTAAAAGGTGTTTGAACAAAGTCACCCAAAGGGGGTGAAATTTGTGAGTTATAGATTTAGTAAAGGGGGTGTTTGAAATACAATATTGCATCATGAGGAAAATTCGTACCTTCTGGCCAAATCGGCCAAAATTGATGTTTTGCAAGGTAGGGCTTTTGAAGTTAAACCAAAATCTCTTATTTTGCTTAAAATGTCCGAAAAGGGGTGTTTTAAATTAAAATCTCTCAAAAGATCAAAAGAACTCGAATATCTAAGTGATACAATGTTCAACCTAAAATCACTCAAGGGAGACGCTTATGATCGAATGAAAATCACATCCTGCCAGAGGAAAATTAAAATTGCCATTCAAAGCTTAAAACCCTAATTTCACAAAGGGCATTTAAAAATTAAATTTAATATTTGTTAAATTAATTTATTTAATTTTTCAAAATGATCAATGCGGGTCGAAATTGATTGTTTGCAGATCAACGATGCTGAGAAGACTTGATCACAATCAGAGCCGGGAAGTGAAGATGTAGTGCGCAGGACCAAAATGACAAAGCATGGGGAAATGTGCCACCACCGGACGACGAGTTGAAGTCCACCAACGAGGTTGAAGACAAAGAACAGAAAGTGCTACAAAATGTGCATTCTCAGAAAAATGCACAACTGGATAATTCCAGAAATTCAGTTTTTGAAAATTGAAATTGTTTATTGTGAAAAGACAACTACCTGTGGGCCCCACCTAACGTATCAAAGTGAGGGGACATACGTTAGTTATTTCCAGCTACCTGATTGACCAAATTGAAGCCAAACAGTTGTAGGTAGTTGGAAATGTGGTTGTGAGGATAACTGATAGTAACTAGGCATGGGTTAAAGCTACTAGGCTTCTAGAAGACAGATCAGGGCCCTTGGATGCAGTCAATCCTGACCATTGATTCAAATTGTAAAATCTATAAAAGGAAGGAGCATTTCTCTTGTAAAGGGTTAGATTGTTAGATTCTGGTTAGATTTTTTAGGGTTAGACAGTTAGATTGTTAGATTCTAGTTAGATTTTAGTAGTTAGGAATAGAGTAGAACTGCTGCAGAATTTGTTGTAATGACAGCTAAAATCAATATATGAACATTGAAGAATGGTGTTTGTTATCTTGGTTTTCTTTTGTATGCATGGTTTCCTTCAGTAGGTTTAGATAGATCCTTTTTGGTGTGTAGGTATTTGATGGATTCAGGTTCATACCATTGGGGATATGCTGATTGTGTATCCCTGTGTATAGTTAGTCTGAGCCTTTAAAATCATGCTTAGTTCAATTGCATGTGTCTGTCTAAGTTGTGCTAGAATTGGATGTTTGGGCATGCACCTGCAGTCTGAAAATCTTCTAAGTCTCCCTTGAAGATTGCACCGTTCTTGCAAGGTTGTGAGTTATTCTGGCCAAGCAGGGATTGGTTATGGCCAAGCAGGGATTGGTTATGTCGAATCCGTCTACTCACACACCAGTCTTGTTAATTGTAGGTCTCCTAAACCCTTCTCCTTTGCTTTTATTCCCCAACTTGAGAAATGCAGCATCATTTTAGATGCAAACCAGCTTGTCGCAAAACGTAAGGCCCCTTGTGCTCCTAGCAAAACACATCAACCGTTGAGTTATCCCGCAGTCAAGAACTAACATTTGGAACCTTGAGGTTTCCCCCATTGATCAATCTAAAACAGTATTAGGGCTTCCTTATACAAGAGAGGATAGGATACGCATCGAGAACATTCTATTTTGCGTTGGCCGGAGAAAGTTGTAGCGATATGATTTTAGCCACATCAACAACACCCTTTTCCAAATGCTTATTTAACAAGAAAACACTTTTGCACTAGTTTGCAACATTTCTTGACACTTACAGGACAACTAATTTAGGTGGGAGTCAACATTGGAAATGTAACATTTTGCTAGAGGACTGGCAACATTACAGAGGTTAATATACACTTATTACAGATGCTTGGTAAAGGTGTTGGAACTTATAGAAAATTTACACTTGATGAGAGGGATAAGATGATTATGTTATTTTAAAACATCTTTGTGCAATAGTTTCATGCGCACCACAATGTCGAGTAGTCAACCCATATTTATATCATTTTAGGTAAGTGCAGTGGCATGAAGGCGGAAATAGAAGGTTACAACTTCATCATACTTGAACTCAATTATAGATATGATTAATATATAGGCAAAAGATGATATAGATGAGGCCTTTGCCAATTTCTATATTGGTAATGCTATGTCATTTGATGTTGCTTGATCTCGTAATTGCAAGGATCTTATCACCAAGGTAGGCAAAGTTGGTAGTGGCTATGTGGGTCCTAGTGAGGACAACTCTCTTGGAATGTTTTTTACCAAGTTTAACCCCATTGGTTGAAGAGAAGGCAACCAACGAGATAAAACATTGTTGCAGAATAACCGTGGACTTGTAAACAAACAATAGAAATTGGCCACAGATCAACATTGTAGTTTCATGCATTAATAATCCTTACTCCCTGAGGACAATTGATTGCTTCGGAATTGTTGTGACGTTTTCACACATCGCCCCATTGCAAATGGGGACCCCCCTTTTTTTTTCTTTTTCTTTGTAGGTTAGGGTTTTGTCTTCAATCTGTCGCATTTGCAAATGAGTCAAGTTTTGTGAAATTTGGAGTCATCAGAGTAAAAAAATGAAGCAATGGTTGAATGGATGTTTTAATGCTACGAATGGTTTCAGATAGGCTGAAGGAGTAATATCGCAATTTCTCGAGGTCAATGTGATGTCCCCTTCTTGTTGACATCAGATATTCAATGAGATTAGCCTATCATCCTGACCCTCGTAGGCTAATGAGGATGGTTAGAGGGTCTCTTGAGGATTGTATCATCTCTAGTGTTCATAATGCTTTAGTTTGGTCTTCGTTTGGCATCATTTACAACATTTTCTCTTTTATAGTAAGTATTGGGGTGTTCGAGAAGGACCCCTGCTATTTTTAGTAAAGGGGGTAAGCTCATATGCAGTTTCCTCATGCAGCTCCCTGTTCAGACAACATGCAAAAATGTTGAGTAATTAAGGAGATATTAATGTTTATTTGCTTATGAGCTTATATTATAAAGTTATAATATAATTTTATATTATAACTTAAGTGACTTAAGTTGAGGGTCTAGACATCATAAAAGGGGGCCAAAATATTAATTAATTATGTGCACATAACCCAAGGTCATTATTGCATTTAATGATGCCAATTTAATATTATAACATTTAATGTTATTAAAGTGCTTTATGGAAGAAAATCGAACTTCTTGAGGATTATATATGTTCAACAAGAAGAAGTTCGATTCATTATGGTTTTGGCATTTGTTTTCATGACTTTGTGGAGAGTAGAGACCAAGGGTTTCAGTCTTCATCAGCCATTGGAGAACGGAAAAATCTCCAGTGTGCAACCATCTGAATTGGTAAAATATCCAGTGAATCTGGCTTTCAGTGGAGACTTCAAACAGGGGTTCCCTTTGTGCTAAATCGGTGAAGTTTGAGAGTTGAATCTAGCCAACTTGAGGGATTAATAGTTGTAGATTGGAGACCTGAGATAGACAGTCTAGCCAACTTGAGGGATTAATAGTTGTAGATTGGAGACCTGAGATAGACAGTTTTTTGCCAGCAGTCACCTGTCATTTTTGAGCTGCAAATCACTTCCAAATACCTCATCAATACAGCTGCAAGTAGGGTGAATTAGCAGAGGAGGCGATTTTGCAAAGGGAAGCTTTAAAAGTTCTTGAAAAAAATTAAAAGGTGGTGGCTTAACATTAGGAGCCCAGCGCAACAATTCTGGAGCAAATTGATAGATGATTTCAGCAGCCAAATCATTCATATCAGGTTCATTAATGCTGTAGTAATTTCTTTTTGTAAGAAATTCCAAATAAGTCTTCAAACTTTGCATTTCAAGGAAATAGTTTGCGATCATAGCATGATAGTTGAACTTTGAATGATTTTCAGTTTTGAAAGCATTAGTTTTGTTGTAAGTTTTTATGCAAATTCTTCATTTGTCAAACCCTATCAAAAAGCACAAAAAAATAAGAAAACCAAAAGACAAAAACTGCACTTAAAATTGAGTATTTGGAAATCTCCGGCACTGAGGACAAAGAGGTTCCCTACAGTCAATTTTGACAACTTGCTTTTTTAAGGAAATTTTGCTTTTTACTTTTTTCTAAATTTTGAAAGTTTTGTTTTTGGCATTTTAAGGCCAATTCGGGAACTTGCCTTTTCAGCCTGCCTTTTTGGAAAGTTTCTTTTTGCTTTTTTGAGGTCTTCGTTTGTTTCAGGTTTAGGAAAACAGTCAAGTCGGAGGATTCATCTAGAATGCACCAAGTTTGAAATAACTTTCGAATCTAGAGGATAATTTCTAAAAAGTTGATTGAAGATCACAAGAAATTTACTAAGTCCGAACCTTGATCGAAAAGAAAAATTCCTAAAATTTCTTGGAAAAATTTCTAAATTCCTTGAAAACAATTTCTAAACTTCGTTGGAAAAATTCCTAAATTCCTTATAAAAATTCCATGTTTCCATGGTAAACTTCCTTGAGCATAAGCAAAGTCCGCCTAGGCAAAAATGTTCAAAATTTCAAACAAAAAAAAGAAGAAAAGAATTGCCAATAAGTCTTAAAGCACAAAAACACAATAAAGCAAGGAAAGTTCAAATCGGAAGCCTAATTGTGTCCACATTCATTATCCTTCAAAAATAAAAAAAACTGAAAAAAACAATTAAAAAAAGAATTCCAATTTCCTGTAAGTATAGGCCTTGGCCTTTTCATTATTCACACTTATTTCTAGGAATTCGAACTTTCTTAGTCTCTCCAAGTTTTTTCTTAGGCAATTTAGGAGTTCTATTGCAGGTCTCAAGAGGAATTCAAGGCATTCATCAACATACTTTGAGATCTTCCTCCATGTATTGCAGGTCTGAAGCGCTTCTAGGATAAAATTCTGACATTGTGGATTCCAAATTTCTTCTTTTCTGTCTAATTTCTCCAAATTTCTGAGTTCCATCCATGATACGGGGCTGATTTTTTGTATTTCTTTTGGTCATAAGGGCAGAAACCCTGAAAATCAGACTTTGTTTTACGAAACTAAGATTATTTCATGTCTGATTTTAAGTTTTGGAGTTCAAATCAGACCAAATTTCGTGATTTCCAAATATATCCTCAGTCTAATTTTGATTTCTAGGGTTTTTATTAGGTCTAATTTGGATTTTCAGGCTTCATTTTAACCAGATTTCCACTTTACAGAGTTCAAATCAGACCAAATTTCATAATTTTCAGGTATTTTGGGTCTGATTTTGGATTTCCAGAACATTTATAAAGTTTGATCAGACTAAGTTTCATAGTTTTCTGAGTCTGAACTTCGGCTTCTAGAATGATTATAAGGTCTAATTTGAAATTCTAGAACCTTACTTAAAGTCTGATTTTGATAAGGTCTAGGTCTGATTTCCAGAATCTTTTATTTTGATCAGACTCCATCCCATTAGTTTTCAAAATTTTTTAGTCTAATTTTGAGTCTCCAGAGTACTCCTAGGTCTGATTGGCAATTCCATGTTCATTATCAGTCATTATTTCTGAAAATTCCAACTCTGATTTTTATTCTTAGACCATACTCAGTTTGATCTGATTCTGATTTTCAAAGTTTACTCGGAGAAATCAGAGTTATCGTTTGAAATATCTTAAGTTGACATCAAATTTATCACTCCTAATTTGTAAATTTCTTCATATTGCAGATAGTAGATGCAGCACAAGGAGGGATTTCCAGAAAGGCACCGATGAAACAAAGAACCAGTTGGAAAGATGATTCCATAACGCATGGAAGGACAACATTTACACTTCAAGGTGGAATCTAAGAATGAATGCAACAGAGAAGAAGGACCTACACTTCATCAAGACATTCAAAAAGATCAAGTCATACAAGGATGAAAGGTCCTACATCGACCGTGGATTTCTTTTGGACATCCAAAATCAAAAGAACTCCATCCAGGAATCCAAGTCGAAGGCAAGGAATTCTAGAATCAAGGAAGGGGGACAGTTTTAGAAGAATTAATCAAAGTTGGAAACTTGATCATCCAAGATGATGCAATTGGAAGAACTCGATCATCCAAAAGATATTGTCTAAGGTATCAACACTTCTTCATGATGAGGAATCAAATCCACAAGGCAAACTGAGGTGGCATCCCAGTCACCAATCGAGCAATCCAAGGGTACCAAGTTGGACATATCCAGATGCAATGAACCAGACTCAACAAGTGGCTCCTATTTTCTCATTGGTTATCCAAAGTGTTGTAATTTTCCCATTGGCCGAAAGGAGTTTTTTTGCAAGTAACCCTAATTAGGGTTTTATCTATTAATCTCAACCATTAATCTTAAATCAATCTAGGTTGTTGCTTTGTAACTAGGTGCCTATATAAACCCCTCTCCTCTCATTTGTAAATGGAGAGATTTTCGAGAAATTGTTGTAGTGATACTTCTTAAGTGCTAAGACATATTCATTGGTCAATCGTTGGTGAATCTTGCCTACTTCTGCAAGTTAGCATGGTTTCTTGGTTCTCCATAGAATAGATTTCATTTCACGTTGTTAGATTGAATGAAGGATCTAATAGAGATTGTTCAATGTGGAATAGAGTGTTCATACTTTTGATAATTGGATGATTTTTCAGTTATTGTGCAAAGTTAGCTTCAACTCGAAACAAAAACTTAACTTCGATCGCTTTATTTCGTTATTCAAGATGTTGGTAAATATGAGTGATATGAAAATCTTGTGAATTCCTTAGAAGATTGCATCATTCTTGTGTAGTTGTTGAATTTGGTGAAGCAAGGATTGGTTTGGATTCCACGTTTGCAATTTCTGTCACCAGAATTCATAGGATTAGAACGATTTTTCTAAACCCTCAACCTTTTGCCTTTTTTTTCAAGTCTAGTTAGAAGTAGGATTGAAAAAAGCTCATTGAAAATCATTCCAAAAAAGAGAAAGTTACTAGTGTCGACAATCAACAAAATCCTTTGATTGATTCACTCCTTGAACAATTATGTAAGTCCCCCTTGAGATTACCAACATATCACAATGAACCAACTGAGACTATTTGCATGAATCTCGAACCTTGGAGTCAACTTTGTGATCACACAACCAGTTTGTTTAGCACATAGAATATTTTGATCAAGAGAGAATAGGATATCTTAGGGTATTTTATTTTGAGTTGCGGGTGCAAAGAAAACACACCAACAGGAATATGTAAGGTTGTTGAGATTTGGTTTAGTTCCTAAGAGAAGCCTTGAGGAGGCTGGTCCCCAAAATGTAGTGTATGTGATTGTAGGTATAATATATTTGTTCATGGGTGTTTCGACATGTTCCACCAACTTAAAATGTTCTAGATGACACTGCGTTTGAAAGAAGCTGAAACTCCCTAAGGCTTCAACTACCTAGTCTAAAATTTTGAGATAACTTTACAAGGGTGAGATTTGAATTGACACACAAATGACGTACTAGCTATTAACTACTAAATTAGAAAAATACTAATGACACATATATCAACAACTATTAGTTTGTTGATTAAGTACTTTGAATTTTTTTTCAATGATGCTAAAATTGACAAAGAAAATCTAAATATACTTCTCAACGAAACCTATTTTAACTATAGAGAATGGTAGAGAGAAAAAAATATGGACGGAAGTGAAGTGAGTTTGTCAATTGGGATGAAAATCATTGGTTGCTGAGTATCTCCCACAAACATATAAAATTGTTCATGCAATGAACCTAGAAGACAAAATAAATTGAACACAAAATATGCAGAAATGAGAAACAAAATGTTCTTATTATCTTCACAATGTTACTTCTAGGGGGCAATCTTCCAATAGAGCATATACACTAATTACAAATATCCAAGAAACCTTTCATTTGAGAAGTCATTACAATAAATATAGTCTTGCCAAAGACAACTCCTACCATCCCATGCATGTGGGATAATTAATTTATTCTAATTCGTGGGATGACTTACAAAGCTTCTGCATCCACCTTTATTTTATATTACCAATGGGCGACTTACAAAGCAATGTTCTTTGCTAGTTTTAACTACCATATATAGCAGAATGGGGTTCTTAACATTGCCTTTCCATTTGAGAAGCTTCGTCTTCAAAGCCCGAGTAGATGAAACTTCGAGAGAATATTGGTGGGCTCCTATGTGGCATCTTTAGGCTGTAGGCCCTTCCATTGGACCACGAACCTCACAAGTGAACAACTGTGAATGTGCTTGGTTCGTTTATTCAATATAACCTTAGGCTCTAAAAATATGGAGCCCTACTCATCTAGCATAGGTAGCTTTGTTGGAGTTTGAGTGAGTCCCAATTACTTTCTTGAGAGGAGACATGAAAAACTAGGTGGATCTTAGAAGAAGGTGGGAGTGCCAATTTGTATGCCACCTCACCAATGAGTTGGAGCACCCAAAAAAGGTTGTAAAATTTGTGACCCAACTTATGACTTCACTTGTCTCGTAATGAAACTTGCTTGTAGAGCTTGAGGCATTAAAAATCACAATCACCAATGTCAAAGTTATGCTTTGTTTGATGCTGATACACCTGCTTTTTCATGTGATTTTGGACTAGTGTTTGATGCTGATACACCTTATTTTACATGTCATTTTGGACTAGTGTTAGATTCTCCTCAAGGAGTTGAGAGATGCCCACATGTTTTGCGAGTGTATTGTCAACTTCCACAACCTTGGAAGAACTTGAATTGTAAGCACACAAGGAGGATGAGCGAGTACCATAGATGCCTCACAAGGTGCCATTTGAAAGAACTATTATAAGTTAAGTGGTAATAGACAACCACTCAGCTAAAGGTAGCCACTAGGCCCGTTGTCCCTATTGTTTAGACACAAAACTAGATTCATGCAACAATCAGTCTAGACAAAACTTGAATGCAATCTTCTCCAGATTCAAATTTCTTGCAATTGGTAAATAATCTCCATAAATTATGCATAGATTACAACCTTGTCTTTGGAAAAACAAATAAAACATAAATTGATATTTGACAAAGTAACAAAAGTTGGGAACCACTACACATCTCTGTAGGTTGTAGCCAACATTACTTACAAATACATCTTGAATGCCCAAACTTTACTTTTTTATAGGAAACAAACTCAAATAAGTTACAACAATTATATTCCTTACTAAATCAAACTTGGACTTAGAAAGTTAGCATGAAACCAAACTTACCTATTCTACCTAAGAAACTTATAGAAAGTTTGAAACCGATATTTCAAATTTATAGCTTCCAACCCACAAAAATGAGAATGAATTACAATATATAAGAATTTCCATAGATTTCAAACTCAGATTTTGTGACAACATTGAAGTAAATCAAAATTTCTTCTTTGGAACATTCCATTAGAATTATATTATGTTCTTGAAAACAATGACAAGTTCCATGTTATGTATCAAACATTACACATGTCATATGATCTTCAAACACTCAATATTTGAAATTTCATTATTCATATTCATAGTTTCAAACTTTCAAATGTATAATAGCATCATAAATTTATAAATGTTTGCATATAATGATATGTCGAAATGAGAAAAACAACCAAATACAATCTACATCTTCCTCTTTCCCCTTCCACTATAACTCAATTTGTTAGGTGTCAAACTAAAAGGTGCTATAGTATAAAAATGATGATGAATTGTTTCTTCAACATTGTCTTTTTAGATCTCAAATGCTCATGTTCTCCCCTCCTTTCCTATTTTGGTGTTCAGCCCTGTTTTGGTCAAGATTGGACAAATTAAAAGTGAAGGAAAAGCCACTTTTTCATTTTTTCTATAGCTCCCTACCGGCACCCAAGTGGACCCGAGAGTCGATGCCCAAAACTTGGGAGTTCGAGTCTAGGACTCTTCGAGTCCTAAGGGGAGACTCGCACGAGTACTCCCCAAAACTCTTTCGGACTCGCCTTGGGAGTCAATGGCAAGTGGACTCGGCTAGAGATAGGACTTGGGAGTCTAGAGAGTCCCCAGATAATCCTCAAACTATGGCTGTAATAATTGATTATTTTGCATGTGGCATTTTACAAAATTTATTTCAGCTTGTGGGGTTTGACTCAGCTGTTTGTTGTTGACTCTTTTGATTGATAAGGATTTGTAAATTGTATTGTTTTTGATCAACACTAATTTAAATAGGGGTTTTCAACTTAGAAATGTTTGAAAATTCATTTATTTCCTAAGGTTGTCTAATTGAGATCATAACAATGACTATATGAATGGATAGAAACGGAAGGTTTTAACTTTGAAACTTGACACAATACAAAAGTTTCCTATGGATACAACACACTAGAGAGGAATTAAATATGATCTTAACATATTTCAAATGTATGAGTTATGGTAGATAAATGTTGATGAATATTTTACTTATACATTTGTTAGGTGTATTGCAAGCAACAAATATTAGAAAGGTCACTCTACCAAGGTAGCGTCATGCCTTCTTAACTTCTAATTCTAAAACTAAGACATGCCACTTTATTGCTTATGTCTATGGCACGAAATCTATAATCTATGGATAGATGATCTAAGATAAAACTAAAAATAACACAAG
Source organism: Cryptomeria japonica (assembly GCF_030272615.1). Classification (NCBI taxonomy): domain Eukaryota; kingdom Viridiplantae; phylum Streptophyta; class Pinopsida; order Cupressales; family Cupressaceae; genus Cryptomeria; species Cryptomeria japonica. The sequence goes on from NC_081414.1 coordinate 253,199,286, forward strand.
CTCCATTTAAAAATAGTGAACTTAGAATATTCTCTTCTTTTTGAATATGGTGATGAGCTGTTTTTAGTGCTAGATAAAAATTGACTTTTGAGTAATTATCGTTAACTGATTTCAATGAATTTCTCATGGTGAATCTGGTAAACCCTTTGAAACTACTTAAATTTTGATGATTCAATTCGATGCTTTCCTAAATCAGAACACTAATTGTTTTGCTTCAAACCTTGACTAAAAATTACAACTTTGAATATTTTTCTTCGATAATCTATCTTCACTCTACATTGTGTTTACAAATATGCTTACATGAAGACTATAAAATCCTTTTTGAACTGCTTCCTTTGACAGACCTAATTTTGCAAAGATTTTGGACTTTTTCATAAAAAACCGGTACTATTGTTTCTGCAGTAAACTGCTTATCTTTGACCAATAGCTACTGTGTACTTGATTTACACTTTGGAGAAAACTCAATTCTTAGACTAGGCACTTCCATGTATAAGCATGTTAGCTTCTTCTCCATCTAATCTAATTGACCAACTTTTTGGAAAGACAAAATTAGAAGGATAATTGTTAATCTTAGAAGGTGACATAATATAAGAATAGTGTCTAAACTTAGACAAATCAAATTTTTAATTAGGCATGATTTTTTTGCTCAAACTATAGTTTCATCTAAAGAAGCAATAGTCTGCAAAAAAATTGTGATTATATCCGATTAATCCCAAATGCTAGAGCCAGCCGATTTATTCCCTAAAAAAATTCCGATTCACGAGAAAATCGTTGACCAATCATTGACCCAATTTTCAATGACTTTTTGCATTTAAATCACCTTAAAATCATGTTAAAAACCACAAAAGATGGTGTTGTGTGTTATGCACACACCACCCCGTCTTGGACGGGGGACCTGTTGTGATCATTTCACACATCCCCCCATTAGAATGGGGACCTGTTGACGTGTATTTTGTACACAATCATACACAGAATAAAATACCCAAACGCATCTTATCCTCTCTTGAATAAAGTCTCTAACTGCTGAAGATATCGCAAGAAGGATCAGTTAGGATGACTCCAATGTTCTTGTAAGTAGGGTCTCTACGTGTGGATAAGCACCAGTGGTCGTTGTGATTGCTGTGTCATCAAGGGGCCTTACGTTGCCGAAGAATTTTCTAAACTAAACAAGCTCTCAAAAAAAAAAAAAATATCAAAGGGCAGGGTTTGGAAGAGATCTAATCTAATCTAACCCTAAGAATGACTCCATGTAGACGAGACTTGGCAAGATTCTACCAACTTCAATATTGCCATAAATTAACAACTCAATTGAAATTGATGCGATCTTCTAAGGTAACAAATGATTTTTCAATACATCAAGTATCAAGGACACTATCACGAAGGTACATATCCAAGATACAACAATGATTGAAGGTTTAAGCGATTCAAATATCTCCAGTCGACCACGCAAGGCGTTCCTACAATCAGCAAGAAGCTAGTGGTTTGGAAAGCGAATCCTACCAAAGATCAAGTCCAACACTTTGTCCTTTGAATTAACACACTACTTTGATTGAGAATGATTCAAGAGAATGAACAACCATGAAGATAACCACAAGAATTGCAATAAAACACCATAACTTCAATATTTTATTGATCTCAAAGCCATCATGTACAACAATTGTTTGAAATTCCTCCCTCAAAGCTCAATCTTGCTACAAAAACAACTTGCTTCTAATCTCTCTAATTTCTCCTTAATCTCTAATTTTTCTCTAGTTCTAGTTACAAAATGAAAAGAAATGAGGGTATATATAGCATCCTCAATTACAATGAACGGTCCAGATCGAAAGAAGATCAAAGGCCAAGATTATGACACCTAAACCCTAATTAGGGTTTTATTACAAAAGTTCCCCTTTTTATTGCACAACATTAAATGCATAGCCAAATATTAAATTTGGCACGAAAACCTAGGAGATATAGACCAATGATAATTAAGGTGCCACATCATCTATAACAATCTCTCATCCAGAATCTTATTCCCTTTCCAATGCTCCTTTTTAGCATATGTAATGAATCTAGATACGATTCCTTCTATCTCAGCAATGGGAATCTCAGGAAGATTCTTCATTCGTTCTTCTAAGTGGATGACCTGATCAAATGCCTGGAGAAGAGCAGCGTCCCAACCAGGTTCAAGTTCCTTAGTCTTCTCAATCAAGAGCATGGTAGCAAACATCCGGTCTCGTTGCTCATCTGTGATAACATTAGCATCCTTGCAAAAGATGACTTTGACTTTATCTTCCAATTCCTGTAAATCCACATCTGTCTCAACTTCGATCCTCCTGCCAAGAATGGTACGTAGTACCTCAAATACTCTGTCCTGGATCGGGTGGATAACCTCCTCAACATGATTGCACCTAGTACTGATGTCCTCGAAGAGAACTTCCTTCATTTGGAGTAAGGTTGACCATTGAAGCAAACTATGAGGTCCTCCATCCATTATCTTTTCCTGTGCCAGGACCTTCCTTGATGTTTGTCTGATTACTTGCAAGACAGGAATGATAACATCTTTAGTATGAGCAAAAGCGGCTACCGTTATCATCAAGTTGTGGATGACCTCAAGAACCTGAATAGCTCGGTGAATGGTCTGCATCATCCTTGTTGCAAATTCAATAGCAACTGTATGGGATTTGTCAATCCATGAGCTCATAAGCTGGACTAAACTCCTGACTCTCTCTGCCTCACCAATTGATTGAAGGGGAAGTGCCTGTACGGGTGATCTTGCTGGATCCTGACGTCCCAAAGGTTGATTGAGATGGCTGAAGTATGTTCTCCATGCACCGACCTCTCTCTCAAGCTTTCTATTTTTCTCCATTTCTTCCCTAAGCTTGTCTTTCAATGCCTCAAATGAATCGGTGGCATCATCTAGTGTCTGCTCGGTTGTGAGTGGACCAAGCTCAAATGTCTCTACATCATATTCGTCTGCAAGGATCTCACCTTCATACTTGTCCACGGCCGGTGTAGCTATCTGCAATATTCTGGATCCAGTCTCATCTCTAATCATCTTGGACATCTTAGTAGCCTTCTTCTTCTCTGTCACTTCCTGGGAATGTCCAACGAGACTCTCCAAATCAATCACATTGTCCTCATCCTCGACCACAATTACCTTCGTTAATCTTTCCTTTAACCAATCTGGGATGGCAGATCTTGTTTCTTTAACCTGAATCTCCTTAAGCAATTCTTCTTTTCTGGGAGGAGATGTCACTTCGTTATCTTCCCTATCTTCATGCAACTCATTATCTTGGAGAGATCCACCTGGTGACCTTCGAGGTGCCTGTCCTTCTTTATCATTCTGTACCAATGATTCCATGGATTCCTCTATCTCAAATGTCCTCTTCTCCTGTCGAGAAGATGTGCCGGATGAACGATCTCGGTTGGCTTCTTGCTTCTTCTTGGAGGATTCCCTTTTCTCATGTCTTTCTTTCCTCTTCGAGCCTCTAGGATGGAGATTGCCTTCACTTGCGCTTCGAAGGTTGCCTTCACTTGTATTTCTGGGATTAGGATTACCTTCGCTTACACTTGCCCCACCTTCAACTGGTCTCTCCTCCAAAGTGAAAGTCATAGCTATGCCCTGCTCTCAACTTTTGATGCTGCACATCAACCCATCTGCGAGTACAAGACAAGACTGGAGCCAGCAAGGCATCTAGATCCACAACCTCGGGTTCATTCCAATCTAGCCTCACTGATTTGCTTTCTCGATCATAAGATGATTGAAGATGTCTGCCACTGTCCTGAGCTTGGTCGGCCACTCTGTAAATTTTGCACTTCCTGATGAAGTCCAAAGGTAATCTGGAATGCATTTTCCTTTTCACTTCAAGATCATCTAAGAGATTCATCATAAAATCTTCTATTTGAAACTCATGCTTATATTTCCTACCGACTGTCTCTTCTATATATCCATGTGGATCAAAGCTCTCTCTCAAGGCAAAGAATGAAAATGAATATAAAGCTAACTCCTTCTCTGCGTCATCCATGGCTATAGCATTAGAACATACCTCAACTGAATTTCCTAATATGATAGGTACAGGAACTCCATTTCCATGTCTGTGTCTGAATGCCTTCGCATAAGCTGCCAACTGTCTAGTTACTTCAAGTAACACTATTCTGTCTGTCGGATATCTCGGCAACATGTATGGAGGTGAAGGACATCCATGAACTCTAATATAAGTAAATTTCGGAAATTGGATAAACCAAGCACCGTACCTCTTTACTAGCTCTTGTGCATCCTGTGATAGCCTATTGTGAATCCCGCCTTGCAACGTCCTGGTGATGTTCATCGTGAAGGTATCATTAACTAACTTGTAGTTACTTCCTGGTGGATGATGCAAGTGGACATAGGAATCACAAACTCTGACCTCACCGGGTCCTCTTCCAATCACTCCTCTGTGAGGTAGTCCTGCATATTCAAAGCTCTTGATCAAGGCATATATGACGTATGAACTCATGTGGAATGATTTGGTAGCCTTCAGTCTCCTTAATTGTACGTCCAAGCAATGGCTAATCATTCTAGCCCAATGAATTGTTCCTTTTCCCTGAACTATCACTTGGATGAAGTAGAACATCCACTTCTCGAAATAGAAGGCTTGAGGGGCTCCTGTGGCTCGGTTGAGCATTGTTATCAAATCTCTGTACTCCTCCTGGAAATCGATCCTATGTGGTGTGTTCGGGATCTTTCTCAGGGGAGGACGACTCTTAAGTAACCAATTCTTGTTGATGATGCTTAGGCAAGCATCTGGATCATCTTCGTACATGGACTTGGCTCCTTCTAAGCTTTTATAAATCATATCTTTATGTTCTGGTAAGTGAAGAGCTTCACTTATAGCCTCCTCTGAAAGATAAGCAAAAGTGTCTCCTTCCTTGGACATGATCGTTCTGGATTGAGGATCATAATGGCGAGCACACTCGATCATCAACTCATGGCACTGGACTGCTGGAGGGAAGCCGGCCGCCTTAATGATGCCACTTTCAATTATCCTCCTGGCGACAGGTGATGGCTTGCCAATATAAGGGACCTCTCGAAACTTCTTCGTACTGAAGTTGCCCAAGTTGGTATCTCCAATGTTGCTCCACTTAGACACGATCTTGGTCTCCAGTTCTTCGTTCTTTTGATCTTCATTCATAAGAGCTGGACGACTGGTGGATGCTCCCGCCTTCGGGGTCGCCATCGTAACACCTACACAACATTTCATAATAAGTAATAGATTTTGCAATGTATAACATAGATTAGATTAGAGATTGAATTTAGGAAACTTCATGATAAGTCTTTGAGTTATCATTTCCTAAATTCGATTGAGCTAATGGAATTTCAAAATTTCAAAATTCAAAATTTAAACCCATGACGATCAAAATTCAAAATTAAGACAAGGGATCTTCGCCATACCTCTCTTGCGAGCTAACTCTAAAAATGCAAAATTAGGAAATTCGCTTAGGCAAAAATGAGGTTTGAAGATTTCAACGTGATCTTCTTCTAGCGGATGCCTCTTCCTTATCAACTTCGCCAACTTGGAGGGTCCTCAACGTCTTGATGGCAAATTCGCTCTACTTGAACACAAACCAAGTTTGCACTCCCCCTTTGAATGGAAATTTCGCACCTCCTTGATGAAATTCGCACTTCTTCCTTGTCTTCTCCAAATCGCATGCAAAGGAATGTTTAAATGATGATTTGAAAATGCAATAATTCACCTCCTTATATAAGCGCTTACCCTCTTAATTTCCCCTAGGCCGACTTTGGAAAATAAAGCAATTAAAAACAAATTTTAATAAAAATAGGGGCCGACTTTATAAAATATAAAAAATAAAATCCAAGCGGTCACCCTTTTATTTATTTAATTAATTAATTAATTTAAATGCCTTCGTAAATAATTATTTCGATTTTTTAAGAGGCAAAATTAATTATTTAAATGTTTCATGTGCAATTTTTAAATGCTAACTTAATTGAATATTTCAAATTTTATCGATTTTAGCATTTAATATAATTTGAAAATTATGTTGGCGCCAAAATTTGGGAGATGTAAAGAGGTACGAACCACATCGCCCTGGTCCTTGGGAGAGGGACAGGAGCGATCTAGCATTTTGCTCTTGAATTTCTCATCCTTTACGTTTAAAATCACTTCCTTTGCGTTGAAATTGGCATCTACATTGGGAATCTCGAGCTTGATCTATTCAATTTTGTAGATGAATGCCTTTTAAGATCATTATCGCCTTGGTCCCTGACTGAGGGACAGGAGCGATCTTGCATTTACTCCTTGGTCTTTGCCTCCTTAATCACTAATTTATATCACAAGGCGAGTAACAACTTTATTCTTTCATTCCACGCATACTCACTTGTCCTTTACAAAGCAAATTTAACATTTTGAGTGAATATCGCCCTGGTTCCTTGGTGAGGGACAGGAGCGATCTTGACATTCTAGCTCAAATTTGTGATTTTTAAATATTCACTCCTTGTTTGTTACCTTTCAAATGACATTTTCAACCTTGTATGACTTTGTTTTGATGTGATCTTTGGAAAGAATGATTGATTTTATGAATATCGCCCTGGTCCTTGACTGAAGGACAGGAGCGAACTTTGGTCTATAGTGCAAATCCTCCATCATATTGATATCAATTTGTCTTCAAGGCATAAAATGACGTCCTTTATTCCTTCTTGAACACTTGAAACGAACGTGGCCTTCAAAATTTAAGCATACTTAGAGATTTCGCTCTGGTCCCTAGGAGAGGGACAGGAGCGAACTTAGGTGATTTCATCATATTAGGCGGTCTTTGCAACTTCATTCTTCGTCGAGGCGTTCCAAACATCATTGCCTCCTTGTACCTTGACTTGGAGTGACTTAAACTTGGAAGGAAATGTTAGATAACCTTGATTTCGCCCTGGTCCCTGGCTGAGGGACAGGAGCGAACTTGTACTTGTAGGCTCAATCACTTTTTGCCAATGCTTAAAACTATCTTCAACGGACTTGTCATGCTTCCTTTCATTCCCCTTTGACATGGAATTCGTTTCATCTTGGCGAGAAATTTGTCTAGGGAAGAAATCGCTCTGGTCCCTTGGAGAGGGACAGGAGCGCCTAGGACAATATGAGCTTCACTTGGCGTCTTGCAATCTTCAAATTATCTTCAATGGATTCGTTACGCCTCCTTTGCTTGCCTCAAACTTAACACTCACTTGATCTTTGCCCAAAACTTGTCTTATAAGAAAAATCGCTCTGGTCCCTTGGAGAGGGACGAGAGCTATCACTAAAATTCGCCCTGGTCCCTGGCAGAGGGACAGGAGCGATTTTGCTTCTAGGGCCAATTTTCCTCATTATGGTACTTTCAAGTTATATTCAACTGATAAAACACATTTTCTTTGTTCTCCTTAAATCGCGAAATCATTAAAATCTTTCAAGGACAAGGCAATTTTGGATTTCAAGCTCCGGTCCTTCAGTGAGGGACAGGAGCGATTTTGTCCTTCTAGCACATTTCCTTGTTTGCAAATTTCTTCAAATTATATTCAATGGACAGAACATGCCCTCCTTTATATCTTTCAATCCAAAAATCGTCTTGATCCTGCAAGGACAGTGAAATTTTGAGAAACAAGCTCTGGTCCTTCAGTGAGGGTCAGGAGCGATTTTTGTCCCTGAGGGCAAATGTTCAATTTTCGTTGCAAATGACTAAGTCTGGACGCTCGATCATGTGGATTTCACCTTTCATCATGTGCTTAACACTTTAGCTTGATCAAAATGAAGTCAGAATGGTTCAGACAAGACATTTTGCCCTGGTCCTTGACTGAGGGACAGGAGCGATTTGTCCTAAAACTCCAAAAAATTCGCCATTTTCAAATCTCAAAATCTTCAAAGGTTTCAATTCGCGTTCAAACGCATCTCCTGGCGACCCTGCACGAGACAAATGAAACAAATTAATAACCAGGATGCATAAAATATCACTTTTGCCCTGGTCCCTGGTTGAGGGACAGGAGCGATTTTGCTTCCACAGGCCAAAATATCATGATTTTAGAGTTTTAAACACTTGACAAGGCAACAATAAGACTCTTCCAATGCCTGGAATCAATTATCAAAATTTTCAAAATTTGGTCAAAAACATTCAATCAGACAAAATTCCACAATTCCATCATCAACACTTAGGCAAAATTTGGATTTATATTCAAAATTCCGACTGAACCTAGACCAACCTACTCGACCTTTGACGAATTTACCCCACTTCAAAATTGCATCCTACGAGAGGAAGCTCAACAATCTCTCAAAATTGGACTGGACTTTGGCTTAAAATGATCAAAACGGAAACCCTAAGGCTTGACCCTAATCCAGACGACTGACTCACTAACCCAAAACCCTAAAAGCAAAGAGAGAAACAGGCAAAACCGAGCAAAAAGAGGGGGTCCCCATTTTAATGGGGCGATGTGTGAAATGGTCACAACATCTGGCGACACCACTGAGAAATGTTGGAAAACATTTGGGAATCAATCTTTCTTAAAGAAAACTCAGAAAACCTCCCCTAACAAAACCAGGAGTTAAGAAACACTTACAAGAAGAGACCATCAAATTGAGACAAAGTATCAAGTCCACAGTTACCCATGTGTGTGCAAATGCGTTAATTCCCCTCAACAAGACAATCATGGTCTCCAGGTTCCCCTGTGATAAGCTACGTAGTTTATCTGGACTCCAAAAGCATCCTGGATAGAGCCTCGCTGCCAGTCAGGCATCCATAGTCCCGACGAGGTTATCGCCGCAAGCTCACGAACATTGCTCCATTGCCAGCCAGGCGTCTATAGCCCCGATGGAGTTACTTGTATATTCCCTTTTAGCCAATTTGATATTTCTTTGTCAGCTCATCTTCTTTTCTTTTGATTTTTTCCATTTTTCATTTTCTCATCTTTTTCTTTTGATATTGCTTTTCAGTTCCGTCAATTCTTTTGGCTCGTGAGTAGTAAAACTCACTAGGGTTTGAGGATTGCGGTGGCGCTGAAGTCAGATTATAGATTTTTCACCGATCACAACTTTGCCTGGAAAACACAATGACTCGGAGATTATAAGTGTGAAAAGATATAATAACTGGAGGACAAAATACGTGAGTTCAATAAGCTAATCTTGCTTCATTGCAAGTACGTCCTGACTCAAAGCTTTACTAAAAGAAACTCCCTTTGTAGTTCCAAAAGACCTCATGATTGTCCGAGTGCAACCAACAATCTAGCGGGAAGTCAGAGTGTTACATAACAAAAATCACTCAATTTTAAATGGATACCCCTCAGGACAAAACAACTAACCTAAGACAAAACATCTAAACTAAGAACGAAAACAAAGCGAAAGGCAAACCAAAACAAACGAAAAGCAAACGAACGAAAACGACGAAAGCAAACTAAACTAACTATGTACAAGGGAAGGCCTTGGGCATCTCAAGATTGGAAATAATGTTTGAGATATCTACCATTGATAGGCAATGGGATGTCTTCTCTAGTTAATGTCTTCAACCTAAATGCATTTTCTCCCAAAATCTCTGAAATTTGATAAGGGCCTTTCCAAAGCTTATCAAACTTGTCATGTTCTCCTCTTTTTTCGTGTGCTTTGTCCCAGTACAAGACGAGATCTGAGATCCGAAATGCCTTGACTTTAGCTTGCCGATCAAACCATCTTTTCACGACTCCTTGATGTTTTGCAAAATTTTCTAATGCTTGATCTCTCTTTTCTTCCAGATTCATTAATTGTGTTAATCGGGCTTGAACAGCATCGGTGTCTTCCATGTACTCCTGAATAAATCTTAAAGTCGGGATCCTGAGTTGCATGGGAAAGACTGGATCTTGGCCATAAACCAGAAAATAAGGTGAAATGCCTAATGCGTTCTTGGTCCTAATTCTGTCCGCCCATAAGGCAAATCTCAATTGGGTGTGCCATTCTCTCGGACTTCTTTCTAGCAATTTCTTGATAACGCTGAGTAAGTTCTTGTTGGTTGACTCAGCTAACCCATTACCTTGAGGATAATAATTTGATGAAAATTTGAGGGTTATCCCATATTCAAAAGCCCAATTCGAGAATCTCAATGATGTGAATGCCGAGCCATTGTCGCAAACCAACGCATAAGGACATCCAAACCTTGTGATTACGTTTTCCTCCAGGAATTTGATTACAACTTCAGTAGTGCAAACTTTGAGTGCCTGTGCCTCTGACCATCTGGTACAATAATCAGTAGCTGTGATGATATACTTGTGTTGCGCCGAGGATGCAGGATTGATGACACCAATAAAATCCATTCCCCATTTGGCAAATGGTCTGGCTTCAATCATTGGATTCAGTGGCATAGCAGGGTTTCTTTCTCTAAAAGCCGCGACTTGGCATGTGTGGCAAGTCCTGATATGATTAAATGTATCTTTGAAAAGTGTAGGCCAATAATATCCTGCCCTTAGGATCTGATGAGCTGTTGCGAGGTTGGCTCCATGTCCGGTTCCAAACTTGGAATGAAAATGTTCAATTATCTGTTTAGCCTCATCTTTGCCAACACACCTCAGATATACTCCTTAATGATTTCTGCGATATAGAACAGATCCTTGAAGCATGTAATGTTGACACTTCATCCGTAGTGCTCTTTTCTGCGTGGGCGTCATGTGAGCAGGACATCTGTGATTAAGCAGGCATGTCACAATATCTTTGTACCATTCATCAGGGGTGACATCCTCTAATTTGTAAATTTGCTGGACTAATCCTGGTCCATCAATTGCCAATGTCTGCGCCAAAGCTTGTCCTCGAACAAGTTTCATGGGCTGGATTTCAATATCAAATTCTTGGATAATGGCGACCCACTTGCCTCTTCTTTCTCCTAATTCACTTTGCATGAGAAGAGTCTTGACTGCTGCATTTGGCACTATTGCATAAATTTTGGCCCTCAAAAGGTAATGTCTAAATTTCTTAACGGCCTTTACCAGTGCGTATGCTTGTTTTTCAATGTTGGGATATCGGAGTTCTGCATCTTTCAGTGGGGTGCTCATAAATGCAATTGGATTTTCGTCCCTTTCTTCACTTCTCTGGGTAAGAATGGCGGCACAAGTGTAGTCGAAAGCGAAGGAATATAGATAGAAGGGTTTGAGGTAATCAGGACTAATCAATACTGGTGCTCCTGCGATTGCCGTCTTTATCTCCTCAAATGCCCTTTTTGCTTGTGGTGACCATTCAATCTTTGCGTCTTTCTTTAGCATCTCATTCAAAGGTCTGACTATCTCAGCAAATCCAATGATGAATTTTCTGACAAAGTTGATCTTGCCGAAAAATGATTTGAGTTCCTTCTTACTAGCCGGCAAATTGATAGTGGATATAGCTTTTACTCTTTCAGGATCGATGGAGATTCCTCTTTCTGAAATGACATGTCCTAAAAGTTTTCCTTCTGTTACCCCAAATATACATTTCTTAGGATTGAGAGAGACGCCGTATCTTCTGCACCTTTGGAAGACTCTTCTCAAGTCGCCCACATGATCTTGTCTTTGCCTGGAGAAAACTGTGATGTCATCCATATATATAACAATAATTTTTCCAATTAAGTCCCTGAAAGCGATATCCATGGCTCTCTGGAATGTAGCCCCGGCATTGAGAAGTCCAAAAGGCATTCTCTTGTATGCAAATGTTCCCCATTTGGTGGTGAAAGCAGTCTTTAGTCGATCTTTTGGTTCGACCAGAACTTGGTTATATCTCGAATATCCATCTAGAAAGGACATCATCTGTGACTCATTGACAATCTGTAATACTTCATCTAGTGATGGTAGCGGATAATTGTCCTTTTCTGATGCTCTGTTGAGATTTCTGAAATCAACACACAATCTAATCTCTCCATTTTTCTTTCTGACAGGAACCAGGTTGGCGACCCACGTCGAATGTCTTACTGGGAAGATGATCTTGGCTGAGAGCAGCTTCTTCACTTCTTGGTATATCAAGGGTTCCAATAAAGGATTAACCGGTCTTTGTCTCTGCCTAAATGGCTTGCTTCCTAGCTTCAAAGGGATTGTGTGAGTAATAATTGCAGTGTCGTAAGTCTTGAGATCTTCATAACTCCATGCAATGACATCTGGGAAATCCCTCATGTTTTTCAGGATCCCATTTCTTTCAGTTGCTGTGCAAGACTTACCAATAAACACATTCTTAGTTTGTATGTCGTCACCTACGTTGATTGTGTCACACATGTTTCCTTCCATGCTGTGGTTCTTCATCTCCTTCAATTTGTCGGGATCAAAAATTCTTTCTAATTCTACCATTCCCTTTGGAATAGTGTTTGTCTTTAAATTCAAAACTCCTTCGGCATCAAATTCTGCTTCTCCCACTTCTTCTTCATCAATGATCTGGGCTAGGAAGACATCTGTGTTGGTTAAGAAATCCAGTATGTGCTTGTCGTCTTCGAAAACTTGAAAATTGGTGATGTTATCTGGGACCGAAGGGATTGATGTTAATTCAACTGTGAACTTCTTCAATCCTTCCATTGCCAATGGTATCAACGAGCTGGCAGCTTGTGCAAGGGAATTAGCCACTTGATTCTTATGTCTATATATAGAATTGATATTGAAAGCTTCAAAACTCTCAATGAGATCCCAGACTCGATTTCTGTATCTAGTCAATCTTTTGTCATGGCAAACATACTGCTTCCTGATTTGCCTTATAGCTATTTTTGAGTCTCCATATACTTGCAGTATTTTCGCCCCTTTTTTGATGGCTAACAATAATCCATGAATCAAGGATTCATATTCAGCTACATTGTTGGTGCAAGGAAATTGTAATCTGTGAGCGGCAAGGTAGGTCTCTCCTGTTGGGCTAATTAATTCATAGCCAGCTCCAGATCCTTGTTTAGACTTAGATCCATCGAACCTCAATGTCCATATTGCATTTTCTTGGTTTTTTGTCTCTTGGTCTTCCTGACTTTCAGTTGATATATCAGATAGGGTTTCATCTTCCGCAGAACTTTCATTCTCTGAATCTCGAATCTCTTCTATAATCAATGTTTGCGGGGCTCTTTTGTATACTAGTTCTAATGCGGTTTGACATAAAGCACAAGATAGTTCTGAATGGATGGCATTGTGAATCCTACACCAATTTGGAAGAAGCAAATCTCGAACGGACGCCAAGTTACCAAGTTGCACACTTTGCTGTATGTTTCTATGTACAAACCTTCGGAAATTTTCAAACATTCCATCGTCTTCTTGGTCGGATCCTTGATCACTTTCGACGACGATTTCGGTAGATTCCATTACTTCTTGCTGGTCATCTTTATCTTGTATGTTTTGTATCATCAGGATTTCTTCCACCTTAGGCTTGTACGTTCCTAGATCTGACTCTAAGAACAGGACCTCATTGTCTTCCCCGTACTCGGTGATCATAAGTCTCAATCTTGGGGTGCTATCGATCTTAATTTGGTTTGGGACTCCTCTCCATGGTAGCCACATATGTGCGAAATCAGTCGATACATACCCATTCATTTTTCGTGACCAATCTCTACTTAGAAGCATCCCATATGAATCAGGAATATCCACAACTGATATATCTATGAAATTCTGGACTCTTGGGTCCGCGGCCAATTGCATGTGAATATTGTTCAACTCGCCCATGACTGGAACTTCTGTCTTGTCTAGCTGAGTGACCTTTCTTTTAGTAGGAGCGGGAGTTATACCTAGTCTTTGACAGACAGCCAGGGGCATTACATTACTGGAAGCTCCTGAATCATAGAGGCAATTGTGTAATAGTTTTCCAAAAATTCTAACTAATAGCAGGAACGGGGCCGGTTCATCTTTTCCATGGGAAAGGGCTGAAGAATCCCCACTGGGTTCTTGATGTTTCACTTCATTGACCTTTGAATGATTGTCCTTTACCAGACTCTCTTCTTTTGAGTGATCTGTTTTGTTTGAAGATTTCCCTTTCTTGACCACATCTTTCTTAATTGCGACTTCCTTTTCTGGAAGAATCTGGCTAGTGGCGAGGCCTTCTTTGATAGTAGGCTGAGTTTTCTTAGTCACGCCCCTTTTGAGTAATACCTTTCCTTCCAACATATCTTCCTTTTTGGCTGGGAAAGTTATGGTCTGGACCATGCATTCATTTTGTTCGGATTGTCCTTGGTCATTGGCTTCCTCTTGGGTCATATTGACAGTAGCTTGAGCTCTGTTGGTCGAGTCCTGAACATTTGACCTTACTGTACTAGACTCACTCAAACTATTGATCACTGCATCTTTGATTTCTGATACTTTGAGCAACTCGTAAAGTGGTAGACTAACTTTTACTTTCTTGAGTTCCTCTAACACCAACGTGGCCAGTCTTTTCATTTCATTGCCCACGGGGGGTGTAATATTCCTCTGTCTGTATTCTTGCGTGTTTTGTGGATATTCTGGATTGTTGCTGGCTTGGGGATCGGGAGGAGTAGAGAAATTGTTCGGAGGAATTGATGTAGTTAGGGGTTCTTGATTCCTCTGATTCCTGTGATAAACCCTTTGGTTCACACCTCCTGAAGATTGGTGAAATACCTCCTTTATCCCTTCAACTAGGACACTGTTGTTCAATGGTGGAAAATAATACTCTGAGTCTTCAATGGGTCCATTTGCAGATGCAGGTGGGAACTGGGAACCTGGGGGTATCATTGGTCCATTAGCCGATTCTGGTGGGAATCTCCCATTTTGTGCTTGATTATCATCTTTTTGTGAATATCTGTAGCTTTCCACAATCATGGCTTGATCATACCGTGTAGTTGGGACCATTTCATATCCAGTTGTGGGTGGATTTTCAGGTGGATCAGTGCTACGCATCTCCTGTTGGAATATGTCGGCCGCGATTTTGAATTCAGGACACTGTAACTCGGAATGTTGGTTCGTGTTGTGAAGTCTGCACCAACTGGACAAGGCCGCCTCTGCTAGAAACACTTTGCTGGTAGAGGGACTTTCTTGATTCTGAGAATTTGGTGGATTATCTAGTGGTGTCACCACATTTCCATTATTGGGAGCCGTATTCCATGGTCTCCTCTGGAAGCCTTGATTATTATTTCCTTGATAGTTGTTTCTGAAACCTTGATTGTTATTTCCTTGGAAATTTTGATTATTCGTATGTTGACCATGATTGACTCTGTGCATACTTTGGAGTTGATTATTCTGGTTCCTTAGATGAGTTACTTCGGTCGAAAGTTTCTTGACTTGTTCAATCAACTCTTTCATTTCATCCTTTTCTTCCTGTGTTCTTGATGAGCTTGTGGCATTTTGCAAGTACACAGGTTGTGCTGGTGGAGCTTGTGAAATTGGAACTCCAGGGTGAAGGACCAACTGATTTGTCGGTTGTACGCTCGGATATGTTGCTTGTGGAATCGGATTCATAACTGGAGTCTGGTTAGCCAATGCCATTCCAACTGCCTGCATCTGGTTTGGGGCTGTTACCGGTCCCATGTGTAGTAGTGGCCCAGTGATATTCTGTCCCATGTGCTTACTAACTTCAATAGCCTTTGCATATGCTGCGTTTAGATCATTTGGAGTTGGATGCGTCCTTACAAACATAGCAGTGAGATGGTCCAAAGCTCCATAGTAAATTTCCCTTGGGTCCACAATGAGATAAGGATGCCGTAACATCATATATGCGCGGTGAAATCTGTTGTTGAAAGAAGTGATGGGCTCATGTTCTCTCCTTCGAACTTCAACAAATTGTCTATACAACTCAGCTGGTGTGGTTGGTATACCAAACTTTGCAATGAATGCATCTTTCATCGCGTCCCAAGTCCTGATTGACCCTGTAGGCAAGTGAACGAACCAAAAGTATGCCTCTTCTCCCAATGAGTAGGGAAAAAGCCTACATGCTACATCTCCATATTCAATTCGTCTGTTACGAAGAAGGTCTTCGAACATCTTGATATGATCCTCCGCTGTGCGATTGAAATCATTGACATTGAACTTGGAACAGAAATGCTCTGGATTTTTTGGCATATCATGATAGACTGCAAATTCTAATGGTGATGGGTTGTTGATTAGCCAAGTTGCGCCGTTAAGCACATGAGGAGGAGGAGGAGGAGGTGGAGCCTGGTGAGCCATCGTACTCTTCGAGGCTTGAGAATTTGAAGCGGGACTTGATGAGCTAGCCTGGCCCTTTGTCTGAGAGATTGCCTGGATACTTGATTGGATTGCCGCTTGTACTTGTTCTTGAAGAACTTGTGATGACTCCGGAGATTCCTCTAGTCTTAGCTCAAATTCCTTGGGAGTGTCCTCTCTTTTGACTCGCTTCGCTTTTGAAGTAAACTGAAGTTCACTTAGGTTCTTGATGCCTGGTGTTGACCTCAATAATCTTTGATGTTTCTTGGGCGAGAAAGAACCAATGCGATCCAGCATGAAGTCTTGCGAAGATTATTGTAGGTTCCTTTGATTACGAAGCTCTCTAGCTGCGACCCTTCGGTGTTCTTCTGCTCTATCTTCTTCTTGTTCCAAGATGATCCTTACTCTGTTATACTCAACTTCACTTCTCCTTATGTTCCACGCTAGATGATTTAATCCTGAAACGATATCTTCTTGAGTGTTGCCTACCTGCAAATTTGGTTGCACTACTTGATTCAATCCCTCATGTTGCAACACCCTCGTGATTCATGATCACGTTTTGAAATGTATTCTCTTCAAAATCTTCGGACTTCGGATACTATGCCCTCCTTCTAGCGCCAATTCTGTTGAGCGCAGGAGGAGGGACAAAAGTCCTGCACAACTCCTTGCGAATATGATTATCTACGAACAGCTTGATAATGATCGAGGCATGATAGTACTCGCCCTCCTTCTAGCGCCAATTCTGTTGAGCGCAGGAGGAGGGACAAAAGTCCTGCACAACTCCTTGTGAATATGATTATCTATGAACAACTTGATAATGATCGAGGCATGATAGTACTCCCCCTCCCTCTAGCGCCAATTCTGTTGACGTGTATTTTGTACACAATCATACACAGAATAAAATACCCAAACGCATCTTATCCTCTCTTGAATAAAGTCTCTAACTGCTGAAGATATCGCAAGAAGGATCAGTTAGGATGACTCCAATGTTCTTGTAAGTAGGGTCTCTACGTGTGGATAAGCACCAGTGGTCGTTGTGATTGCTGTGTCATCAAGGGGCCTTACGTTGCCGAAGAATTTTCTAAACTAAACAAGCTCTCAAAAAAATAAAAAATATCAAAGGGCAGGGTTTGCAAGAGATCTAATCTAATCTAACCCTAAGAATGACTCCATGTAGACGAGACTTGCAAGATTCTACCAACTTCAATATTGCCATAAATTAACAACTCAATTGAAATTGATGCGATCTTCTAAGGTAACAAATGATTTTTCAATACATCAAGTATCAAGGACACTATCACGAAGGTACATATCCAAGATACAACAATGATTGAAGGTTTAAGCGATTCAAATATCTCCAGTCGACCATGCAAGGCGTTCCTACAATCAGCAAGAAGCTAGTGGTTTGGAAAGCGAATCCTACCAAAGATCAAGTCCAACACTTTGTCCTTTGAATTAACACACTACTTTGATTGAGAATGATTCAAGAGAATGAACAACCATGAAGATAACCACGAGAATTGCAATAAAACACCATAACTTCAATATTTTATTGATCTCAAAGCCATCATGTACAACAATTGTTTGAAATTCCTCCCTCAAAGCTCAATCTTGCTACAAAAACAACTTGCTTCTAATCTCTCTAATTTCTCCTTAATCTCTAATTTTTCTCTAGTTCTAGTTACAAAATGAAAAGAAATGAGGGTATATATAGCATCCTCAATTACAATGAACGGTCCAGATCGAAAGAAGATCAAAGGCCAAGATTATGACACCTAAACCCTAATTAGGGTTTTATTACAAAAGTTCCCCTTTTTATTGCACAACATTAAATGCATAGCCAAATATTAAATTTGGCACGAAAACCTAGGAGATATAGACCAATGATAATTAAGGTGCCACATCATCTATAACAATCTCTCATCCTGACCCTTTCTGAGGGTCCACGGCAAAATTCCTTTTAAACACATTTTTTTGGTTTTTCTTGGACATGAAATCCTATTCATAGCACAGTACAAGATGAAATCTTACTTGGCAAAAAGGTTTCAAGGTGAAAAGTGAAACATTTTGGTCAAAATTGCAAAATTCGCTCCTGACCCTCTCAGGAGGTCCAAAGAGAAATTCTCAAAAACACCTTTTCTTGCAAGGTCTAAATGATATTTATGGTTGGAGTGGATGTGAAAAGGCATGTTTTATCCTTTGAAGATAATTTGGATGGCCAACAAGAAGCAACCAAGCCCAAAAAAAGGAAAATCGCTCCTGACCCTTGTAGAGGGCCTAGGGTGAAAATTCTAAAACCTATCTTTTCCTCCAAAGTTTGAGCAAAGCTAAGCCTAGGCATGAGTTTAAAACAATGTTTGGATTGCCTTGAAGCGAAGAGAGATTGTTGAAAGTGAAAGTTTTGATGCCAAGAGGGAAATTCGCTCCTGACCCTTCCAGAGGGTCCAGAGCGAAATTTCCAAGTCCCCCCCTTTTCTTGCAAATTCAAGACAAAATCTTGCTATTCATGACTTAGGTGGGAGAAGGACGTGACGTTTTATGCCTAAGAAGTGATTTGAAGCTAAAGGAATGAAGGAATATGCCTAAAACTCAAAATTCACTCCTGACCCTCCCAGAGGGCCCAGGGCGAAAATCACAAAATCAACCTATTCCTTCTAAGTTTTTGCTAAGGCAGGGATAGACCAAGGTTGAAATGGCCTTTGAGACCACTTGTGAGTAGATGCTTGTTTCAAAAAATGATGATTCTAGGCCAGGGAAGAAAATCGCTCTTGACCCTTGCAGAGGGCCCAGGGCGAAAATTTGAAAAACCCTTGTTCTACCTTGTAGAAACAAGACAAACTTGGGTGGAGTGGATAAAGAAGGGCATTGCCTAGCAATGAGTGAAGGATTCAACGAAAGATGATGAAGGAATTAACCTAAGGAGGAAAAATCGCTCCTGGCCCTTCCATAGGGTCCAGGGCGAAAAACTAAAATCACACTTTTTCTCCGAAGTTCAATAAAACTAAGTCTGGAATGCAATGAAAAGGCCTATTTGGGATACCTTGAAGAGGTCTCAAACTTTGAAAAAATGTAAATTTTGAGTCCAATTAGGAATTTCGCTCTTGACCCTTCCAGAGGGTCCAGAGCGAAATTCCCCTAAAAGCACTATTTCCTTCAAAATTTTGATGAAATAACTCAATGATGCAAGGAAATGGACCTTGGAGATTGTGTGAGGAGAGTTTAACAATCAAGCTAAGGTGGATTATAGCCTAGAACGAGAAAATCGCTCCTGACCCTTCCAGAGGGCCTAGGGCGAAATCCACATTTCCACCTGAATTTCTCATGCGAAATACCAAAATTTGAAATGCAAGACTTTAATTGGATGTGAATTCACCCTCCAATAGATTTTAGAGTCAAGGTGCGAGATATCCAGGACTAAATTGAAAAAATCGCTCCTGACCCTTCAAGAGGGTCTAGGGCGAAATTATTAAGCAATCTTCATTAGGCCTTGATCAAACGTTGATATTCTCCAAATCGCCAAAATTGCTAAGTTCGAAACATTTGGGAGGATTAAATTAAATTTGCATCAATTAAAGGCATTTTTAATTTAATAAATTAATTTTTAGGCCTTGAAATAATTAAAAAATTTACCTTGGAGGCACTAAAATTAATTTTTAAAATTAAAATATACACATGAGCGCTCAAAGACATTATTTTTACCTTTATAGGCAAGTCGGCCACCTTTTTTTACGGAGTTTTTATTTATTTTTTCCCCATTTTTGCCAAGTCGGCCTTGGAGGAGAGAGGGTGAGCGCTCTATATAATAGGGGAGTATTGCTTCAAGTTTCAAATCATTCATTCATCCCTTCTAAAGTGCGAAATTGAGGAGCAAATTGAGGAGCGAAATCCAGCAGATTGGAGGCGAAATTTTGCTAAGTGTGGAAGAGGGTGAAGCTCTTTTGAAGGCTAATGGAGGCGTAATTCATCCAAGGGAGGATTATAATCTAAACCTTGTCCATCAAAATCCAGTCTTCTTTCATCATTTTCAAAGTTTTTTTTTAGTTGAGTGCTCAAGAGAAGGTATGGGGAATCATTTTGATGTCCTTATTCAAGACTTGTTTTCATAGCAATTTTTTGGAAAGTGTCTAAGTCTTATTTTTGTTGATTAATTAATTAGGAAATGAAGAATTCTAGATCTATCATGAAATTTCTTAATTAATATCTTGAATCTTCTCTTCGAAGAGTCTTAATTTCTATACTTCAGATATAAAGCTTAAGGATTAATTTTGAAATTCTTGTGTAGGCATCAAATGGCGACTCCCAGGGCCGGAGGATCTACAAGTCGTTAGGCTCTCATCAAAGAGGATCAGAAGAGTGACGAGTTGGAGACCAGGATCGTGTCCAAGTGGAGTAATATCGGAGACACCAACTTAGGAAACTTCAATGTGAAGAAGTTTTGAGAGGTCCCCTAGATTGGCAAGCCATCACCTGTTCCAAGGAAGATAATTGAAAGTGGCACCATCAAGGCTGCAGGTTTCCCTCCTGCTGTCAAATGTCATGAGCTAATGATCGAGTGTGCCCGCCACTATGATTCACAATCAAGGACGATCGTATCCAAAGACGGGAACATCTTAGCTTACCTTTCAGAGGAAGCTATAAGCGAAGCTCTTCATCTTCCGGACCATAAAGATATGATTTACAAAAGCCTAGAAGGAGCGAGGTCGATCTATGAAGATGATCCTGAGACTTGTTTGAATCTCATCAATAAGAATTGGTTGCTCAAAAGTCGGCCTCTCCTGAACAAGATTCCCAATATACCGCATAGGATCGACTTCCAGGAGGAATACAGAGATTTGATAACTTTGCTCAATCGAGTTACAGGGGCTCCTCAAGCCTTCTTCTTCGAAAAGTGGATGTTCTTCTTCATTCAAGTGATAGTCCAAGGAAAAGGAATGCTTCATTGGGCCAGAATTATTAGCAATTGTCTGGACGTGCAGTTGAGAAGGTTAAGACCCACCAAATCATTCCACATGAGCTTGTATGTTATATATGCCTTAATCAGGAGTTTCGAGTATGCAGGGCTACCTCACAGAGGAGTGATCGGAAGAGGACCCGGAGAAATGAGAGTTTGTGATTCTTATGTTCATCTGCATCATCCGCCTAGAAGTGACTACAAGTTAGTCAATGACACCTTCACGATGAACATTACCAGGATATTGCAAGGTGGGATTCATAATCGACTATCTCTGGATGCACAAGAGCTTGTGAAGAAGTATGGTGCATGGTTCATCCAGTTTCAAAAGTTCA
This sequence comes from Cryptomeria japonica, assembly GCF_030272615.1. Classification (NCBI taxonomy): domain Eukaryota; kingdom Viridiplantae; phylum Streptophyta; class Pinopsida; order Cupressales; family Cupressaceae; genus Cryptomeria; species Cryptomeria japonica. The sequence goes on from NC_081414.1 coordinate 253,220,614, forward strand.
CATACATCAGAGTTCAGGGGTGTCCTTTACCTCCCTACATGTTGCCAAGATATCCAACAGACAGGATAGTGCTACTTGAGGTGACTAGATAGTTGGCAGCTTATGCAAAGGCATCCAGACACAAGCATGGAAATGGGATTCCCGTGCCCATCATACTAGGGAATTCAGTTGAAGTGTGTCCTAACACTCAAGCCTCGGAAGATGCAGAGAAGGAATTATCTTTATACTCATTCACATCCTTTGCCTCGCGAGAGAATTTTGATCCTCATGGTTATATGGAGGAGACAATCGGTAAGAAGTACAAACATGAGTTTTAGGTGGAGGACTTTTGGATGAATCTCCCAAGTGATTTAGAGGTTAAAAGAAAGATGCATTCCAGGCTACCCTTAGATCTCATCAGGAAATGCAAAGTTTATAGAGTAGCTGATCAAGCCCAGGATAATGGTAGATACCTCCAGTCGTCCTATGAGAAAGAAGACAAAGAAGTGAAGATAGATTGGAATGAGCTTGAGGTTTTAGAATTGAGAGCTTTGATGGCTCCCGTTTTATCGTGCACTCGCAGATGGGTGGATGTACAACATCAAAAGTTGAAGGAGCAGAATGTATCAATGACTTTTACTTTGGAGGCAAGACCAGAAGAAGGAGAAGCAAGCGTGAGTGAGAATACTTCTCATTCCAAAGGCTCAAAGAGGAAAGAAAGACTTGATAAAAGGGAACTCTCCAGGAAGAAGCAGAAAACAAACCCCAATCATCCACCAAGCACATCTTCTTGACATGAAAAGAAGGCAAATCAAGGAGAAGATCAGGGGAGGATGGTACATGAAATTGATGAATCTATGGAATCCATGGTACAAAATGACAAGCCAGAAAAGGGACAGACGCCTCAACATTCATCAAGTCAATCTCCCCAAGTTAATGCTAATGAGCTACACGAAGAGAAGAATCATGATGAAACGACATCTCCTTTCCGAGAGGATGGACCACTGCTTAAAGAAATACAAGTAAGGGAAACAAGATCCACCATTCCGGATTGGTTAAGAGAGAGACTGACAAGGGTAGTTGTGGTTGAAGAGGAAGATGATGTATTTGATTTAGAAAGCCTTATAGGAAATTCTCAAGAGGTAATGGAAAAGAAGAAGGCCACAAAGATGTCCAAGGTAATAAGGGATGAGACAGGATCCAAGAAATTGCAAGTAGCTACACCAGTAGTGGACAAATATGAGGATGAGATTCTTGTAGATGAGTATGACTTAGAAACATTTGAGCTTGGTCCACTTACCACCAAACAAGTGATGGAAGAAGCAACCGATTCATTTGAAGCACTTAAAGACAAACTTAAAGAAGAGATGGAAAAGAATAAGAAGCTTGAGAGAGAGGTCGGTGCTTGGAGAAGCTATTTTAGTCATCTCAATCAGCCCTTGAGACTTCAGGATCCAGTAGTATCTCCTTTACAAGCACTCCCTCTTGAATCAGTTGGCGAGGCAGAAAGGGTCAAGAGCTTAATTCAGCTTATGAGCTCTTGGATTGATAAATCCCACACGGTAGCCGTTGAATTTGCAACAAGAATGATGAAGACAGTTCATCGAGCTATCCAGGTCCTTGAGATTATCCATAATCTAATGATAACTGTAGCTGCATTCACTCACACTAGAGATGTTATCATTCCTGTCTTACAAGTGATAAGACAAACACCAAGACGGATTGTCATAACCCCTCTTTGGACATGGGATTAAATAAAGACGATAATTAAAACATTTATTAATTAACATTAATAATATTGGAAAATCGTCTCATTAATGAGACTTCACGATTTTCCTCTAATATATGCTTATTAATGTTTATTATTTGTTATGATTATTATTTATTATTATTGTTTTAATATAACGTTCATATTTCAATTATTAATATTATATTAACTATTAAAGAAGTTTTACCATAAAATACTATTAAAACATAAAATAGATATATTGAATATATTACACTTACCATATAACGTGTTATTTAATAAATATAAAATATAAACATGAATTGTCAAAATACATTATAAGTATTATTTGGAATAATATCGTATTAATACAATGCCATTAATAGAACCGATATACAATATAAATTATTTATGCTCTCCTTAAACCACACTTAAAAAGAGCGAATATAAAACCTGAATTAAATAATTATTACTAATTTTTATTAATGAAAGATTAATTAAAATTATTAAATAGTTGTTTATTTATTAGATATCATAATTTAATTAGTATTCATTAATAATAATATTCTGAAAATATTCAAATAGAGCAAAACAATAAACAATCGGTTATTGAGTTGAAGAGATGCGAATAGGATCAACTAGAGAACACGTCCCTATAATCTAAGAGACACATCCAATCGACTGTGGATGTATATAATTTCAATCATTTCTTCCCCAATGGGGGGATCATTGGGAAGATACTTCTATATATCTATCGAAAATAGGATCTCTTAGGAAGGAAGGGAGGAGGGGAATGAATAGGAATTAGTAGAACTATCTCAACCACGGAGTTGTATGAAGGTGCAATTGAGGTTTCGGAGTATCTATCACAGCAGTATATATACCCAGCAATGGGTTCTTGACTGTGGAACTATTAGGGTGGCGATTATAATTAAGCAATCTTCCTATCTTAGAAGAGAATCATACGTAATCACCCCTCTCATACACTTAAGGTAGAGATGAATAATCTTTGACGGAAGACGCAGAGGATATTGTATGATAATAATTTTAGATTGAATATTGTATTACAAGCCAAATATGGTCCTTAAGGAAATCAACCTTTGCCTGACAAAAATCGACAGTTGTAGAAATTGGTATAAACTGATTACTTGATCAAAATAAATGTTGTGGATAAGTCATGAAAGAATTTAGAAGCAATACTGTGTCTGAAGTTTTTATATTTCTGTGGATTCCTAAATGGGAGGATATTAATTCTATTCCAGTTGGAAGATATATTCTTATTTTCTCATTCAGTTGGATGGCTATCAGTAAGCAAATACCATAGGCATAATATTGGGAGAACTTACCTCTTGTTTCTAATTCAGTAATAACGCTCTTGACAGCCATTGCATAAGGCATTTGACTTAGAGGAAACTTCAAACATAAATATAGATATATTAATCAGTGAATCTGCTTATCTATCTAATAGTTTGGTACAAAATATTAGACATCAATCAGGAAGGATTGAAACAGATCAGAACTATTATTAATGTCACAGGCAGGACATGCTTATTTCCGGTGGCATGCATGGTGGTGTGCTTAATAATTATGCTTAGTATATGAATCCCAATAATTTCTTTATGCAGAATAATATTAACAGTCTGAAATATGTATTATAGGAATACATAATTTCATGAAAGTGGCAGACCAGATCTGACATGCATCAGATCTGTCTCCCACTACCAGCCACTAAATATATCCATCACTAATAATATTTTTATGCAGCAATAGTAATAATAATAGGTTATTAGGAAATATTAAAATCATTGTCAACATATATATATATATATCACTAAGGAATAATATAAGAGTTATTAATAAGGATATTTATACAATAACAGATATTAATACAACAAATATAATTAATGTAATATCTTTTAGAAACTGCTCTGCAGTAACGTATAATAATCCATAAAACTAGTAATTAAAAAATATGTAAATGATTTATAGACGAACTGGAATAAGATTAAATTATCTAATACTTGATAGACTAAAGAAAGAATATCACAGATCTGCTTCATGTTAAGATAGCCTTGACTCTTAATCAAGATAGTTTAAGTCATCAGTACTTTGAAATAGATTAATTATTGTTAAAACCGGCCTAAACCTAGTAAGGGACATTACAAATGGTATCAGAGCAATGATCGTGCCATCCTGTAGGGTAAGATTGAATCAACAAATTATGTTAGTCAATAAACAGAGGCAAGTACCATGACGGATAAGCAACAAGGGTTCCATCTCGTAAGATGAATTTAAAATATATTGAATGGGTATGACTTCAGAGTAATTCAAATTAGAATGGTGGATAACTAGGCATATCCATATGGCATTTAAAATACTTAATATATATATATATATAATAATAATAATGACCCAAAAAAAATAAAAAAAAATATATATATATATATATATATATATATATATATATATATATAAGTTGGCATTTAAATTGAGAATAAATTAATCATAAATTCCATATGGACCATTAGTGAGGAAATGGGGTAGAGCAATGAGGTCACCAGAAACTAGGCCTCTGTCAGGTACATCACCCACTAGGGCAACTGTAGGTCTGCCATTAGTGAGGCCAAGGGAGAGTAAACCACTCCTGGACCTGATAAGCGCTACGCGCGTCTCATTGCGTCTAAATCCTTGATCTCACTAAGGAAGTGAATACGGAGAAGGCTAATGCATACACAAATATTTATTGAAATTACAAGTCAATATTGAATTGCATTATTAATGTGATTTTAAGATCACAAGGATTAGTCCCATAAAGAAACCATGGATTAATTATTAAGTAATGATGAATGGATAAATTGCATACCCAAACCTAGTAAGATACAAGGGAATAGGGCTATGGGATAGCAGGAACTAGGCCTCTGTCAGGTAGGCAACCCACTGTGGATGACCGAAAATCAGCCACAAGTTGGGCCAAGGGGGAGTGTACCGCTCTTGGGCCTGATAAGCGCTACAGGCATCCTATTGCACCTACTTCTCCTTGGTCTCACTAGGGAATGAGTATGGAATTATCTCATTGATAACAATATAATCTTAAAGAAAATTGACTAATAATAGATGTATACTTCACCACTAGTGTGGGAGAGAGATAGAGCAATGAGGTCAGCAGGAACTAGGCCTCTGTCAGGTAGGCAACCCGCTGTGGATGACTAAAAATCTACCATTAGTTGGGCCAAGGGGGAGTGTACTGCTCCTGGGCCTGATAAGCGCTACGAGCGTCTCGTTGTGTCTAAATCTTTTCTCTTTCATTAATGGCGAATAGGGAGTTAAGCATAGTCCATTTAATTAATACTTGAGGAAAGTATCCAAACATTGTGCTATCTATCCTCTTTGTCGATATGGCTAATCAGACTCATTATATTTACTCCATTTGAAATTCTTAAATACTCTACCTGAGGTCATAAACTAGATTGGATGTTTATGTTTTTACATCGAGTTGGTGTTGATTTGTGTTTCTACTCATAACAAGAAAGAAATTTCACAATGTGTGTATTCACATGTATACTCCGTGTTTGCATATATGTATGCTTCGTGTTTTCCATGTGTATGCTCTGTGCCTTCCACGTGTATGCTTCGTGTTTCCCATGTATATGCTCTGTGTTGTTTAACTCATGTTGGTAGATGGCTTAATTGAGGAAATTAAAATAAACATTTGCTTGAGGACAAGCAAATTCGGGAAGGGCGGACTGTCATAACCCCTCTTTGGACATGGGATTAAATAAAGACGATAATTAAAACATTTATTAATTAACATTAATAATATTGGAAAATCGTCTCATTTATGAGACTTCACAATTTTCCTCTAATATATGCTTATTAATGTTCATTATTTGTTATGATTATTATTTATTATTATTGTTTTAATATAACGTTCATATTTCAATTATTAATATTATATTAACTATTAAAGAAGTTTTACCATAAAATACTATTAAAACATAAAATAGATATATTGAATATATTACACTTACCATATAACGTGTTATTTAATAAATATAAAATATAAACATGAATTGTCAAAACACATTATAAGTATTATTTGGAATAATATTGTATTAATACAATGCCATTAATAGAACCGATATACAATATAAATTATTTATGCTCTCCTTAAACCACGCTTAAAAAGAGCGAATATAAAACCTGAATTAAATAATTATTACTAATTTTTATTAATGAAAGATTAATTAAAATTATTAAATAGTTGTTTATTTATTAGATATCATAATTTAATTAGTATTCATTAATAATAATATTCTGAAAATATTCAAATAGAGCAAAACAATAAACAATCGGTTATTGAGTTGAAGAGATGCGATTAGGATCAACCAGAGAACACGTCCCTATAATCTAAGAGACACATCCAATCGACTGTGGATGTATATAATTTCAATCATTTCTTCCCCAATGGGGGGATCATCGGGAAGATACTTCTATATATCTATCGAAAATAGGATCTCTTAGGAAGGAAGGGAGGAGGGGAATGAATAGGAATTAGTAGAACTATCTCAACCACGGAGTTGTATGAAGGTGCAATTGAGGTTTCGGAGTATCTATCACAGCAGTATATATACCCAGCAATGGGTTCTTGACTGTGGAACTATTAGGGTGGCGGTTATAATTACGCAATCTTCCTATCTTAGAAGAGAATCATACGTAATCACCCCTCTCATACACTTAAGGTAGAGATGAATAATCTTTGACGGAAGACACAGAGGATATTGTATGATAATAATTTTAGATTGAATATTGTATTACAAGCCAAATATGGTCCTTAAGGAAATCAACCTTGGCTTGACAAAAATCGATAGTTGGAGAAATTGGTATAAACTGATTACTTGATCAAAATAAATGTTGTGGATAAGTCATGAAAGAATTTAGAAGCAATACTGTGTCTGAAGTTTTTATATTTCTGTGGATTCCTAAATGGGAGGATATTAATTCTATTCCAGTCGGAAGATATATTCTTATTTTTTCATTCAGTTGGATGGCTATCAGTAAGCAAATACCATAGGCATAATATCGGGAGAACTTACCTCTTGTTTCTAATTCAGTAATAACGCTCTTGACAGCCATTGCATAAGGCATTTGACTTAGAGGAAACTTCAAACATAAGTATAGATATATTAATCAGTGAATCTGCTTATCTATCTAATAGTTTGGTACAAAATATTAGACATCAATCAGGAAGGATTGAAACAGATCAGAACTATTATTAATGTCACAGGCAGGACATGCTTATTTCTGGTGGGATGCATGGTGGTGTGCTTAATAATTATGCTTAGTATATGAATCCCAATAATTTCTTTATGCAGAATAATATTAACAGTCTGAAATATGTATTATAGGAATACATAATTTCATGAAAGTGGCAGACTAGATCTGACATGCATCAGATCTGTCTCCCACTACTAGCCACTAAATATATCCATCACTAATAATATTTTTAGGCAGCAGTAGTAATAATAATAGGTTATTAGGAAATATTAAAATCATTGTCAACATATATATATATATATATATATATATATATATATATCACTAAGGAATAATAGAAGAGTTATTAATAAGGATATTTATACAATAACAGATATTAATACAACAAATATAATTAATGTAATATCTTTTAGAAACTGCTCTACAGTAACGTATAATAATCCATAAAACTAGTAATTAAAAAATATGTAAATGATTTATAGACGAACTGGAATAAGATTAAATTATCTAGTACTTGTTAGACTAAAGAAAGAATATCACAGATCTGCTTCATGTTAAGATAGCCTTGACTCTTAATCAAGATAGTTTAAGTCATCAGTACTTTGAAATAGATTAATTATGGTTAAAACCGGCCTAAACCTAGTAAGGGACATTACACGGATTTTGGCACAGGAAAAGATAATGGATGGAGGAACCCATAATCTCCTACAGTGGTCAGCTCTGCTCCCGATGAAAGAAGTTCTTTTTGAAGACATCAACACCAAATGCAGTCAAGTTGAAGGTATCATCCATCCAATTCAAGATAGGGTGTTTGAAGTGTTGTGTACCATTCTTGGCAGGCGGATCGAGATTGAGACAGATGTGGACATCCAAGAGTTGGAGGAGAGAGTCAAGGTTATCTTTTGCAAAGAGGAGAACATCATCACAGATAAGCAACGAGATCAGATGTTCACTACTATGTTCCTGATTGAGAAGATCAAAGAACTTGAACCTGGATGGGAGACAGCTCTTCTCACTTCTTTTGATCAAGTCCTTCACTTGGAAGAACGAATGAAGAATCTTCCTGAGATTCCCATTGCTGAGATCGAGAGAGCTGTGTCCAGATTCATTGAATATGCTAAGAAAAGAGCATAGGAAAGGGAACAAAATTCTAGATGAGAAGTTGTTATAGGATGATGTGGCTGCTTAATTCCTATTGGTCTATGTTTCCTTGATATTTGTGCCAGTTAATTATTGACTATGTATTTAATGATGTTTATCTAGATGGGGACCTTTTGTAACAAACCCTAATTAGGGTTTAGGTGTCAAAATCTCAACCATTGATCTTCTTTCGATCTCGGCCATTCATTGTATTTGAGGATGCTATATATACCTTCACTCATTTTCATTTTGATAGTTAGAAGTTAGAGAAGAGAGAGAGCTTAGAAGAGAAGAAAGTCATTTGTGTAGCAAGATTGAGTAGTGAAGAAAGACTTTTGAACAATTGTTGTCCATTTGGCTTTGAGATCAATAAAATATTGAAGTTATGGTGTTTTATTGCAATACCTGTGGCTATCTTCATGATTGTTTATTTTCTTGAATCACTCTCAGTCGAAATAGTATTTAAGTTTAAGTTTGAAGGACTAAGTGTTGTGCTTGATCTTTGGTGAGATTCATGTTCCAAACCACTAGCTTCTTACTGATTGTAAGGACGCCTTGTGTGGTCAACTGGGAATATTGAGATTGCTTAAAATTCAATTGTTCCTGGAAGTATTGATATGTATCTGTATGATAGTATCTATATCCTTGATGATTGGAAAATTACTGAATCACCTTAGAAGATCGCATCAATTCCAGTAGAGTTGTAATTTCTTGGCGATACTGAAATTGGTAGAATCTTACCAAGTCTAGCCTTCATTGAGTCATTCTTAGGATTAGATTAACATTCATCCCTTGAAACCCTTATCTTTTGATATTTTTGAAAATCTGTTAGTGTTAGGAAAATCCTGTTCCTGCAGTCAAAAAGAGAGTAACACAGACAAGCTTTCTCTGAAAGTACGTAAGGCCCCTTGAAGAAACAACATATACAACGACCACTGGTGCTTATCCACATGTAGAGATCCTACAACGAAGAACCTTGAAGTCATCTCGATTGATCCTTTTCGCGACATCTTCAGCATTCAGAGACTTTAATCAAGAAAGGATAAGGTATCTTTTGGGTATTTTATTCTGTGTTTGGTGGTGTACAAAATACACATCAACAGGACCCCCCCTTTTTTTAGTCTGATTTGCCCATGTGGTAGGAGAGAATGAAGGTCTTGCTATTTGAAGCCATCAATCTCAAACCCGCGGAACCTTGTGTCGACGCCATAGAGAAAGGAGGTCAAGCATTTGTCTAAAAATCGCACAATATTCACAGAATGCCCAAAGTTCACCTTCCATTTCTCTCAGAATCCCTCAAAAGGCTGAAAAGTCCCCCATGGGCATCGCGCAAGGTCATTGGGGCTAAGTGTGAAGTGAGGGAAACATTTTCGGATGCCTTCATATCACCCCTGCAATCCCATAGTAAAAACTCGACATTCTTTTTTTTCGAGTTTCACAGTGCATAGAGGGAAAACAAATCACGCATTTTGGCTTGGTAGCCCGAAATTGTATTGAAAGGGCATTTGAACTTAAAATATTTAAATCGCGCATTATTGTCAAAAGGGGCCGAAAAATGAAAATTGCGTAAAATGCCAAAAATGGCCGAAAATCATTCAAAATCGTGCAAACCCCTCTCATTGCCCGAGTTGGCAAGCTTGTTGAAGGGGCGTGTAATAATGAAGCACAAGGAAAGTTGCATGATTTTCAACTAGAATACCGAAATTTGAATTTGCGGACCCAAGTTGCCAAAGCTAGCTAATCATGCCAAAAACTCCAAAAAGCGGCTTCCAGGCCGAAAATGATCAATAGATCCAAAACTCACAAAAGGAGCTTCTAAGCTGAGAGAGTTTAAAAAGTTCACAATCGCGTGATACACCAAATTTGCCGAAATTAGAAGCAAGTTCGCAATTCGGCGAAACTCGCCGAAATTAGAGGGTTTGCCCAAAAACTTTAAGGGGTTCAAATCGCGCCAAGAGGATCAACGAGAATTGAAAGCAAGAAGTTTGTTATCTTGGTTTTCTTCTGTTTGTATGGTTTTCTTCAGCAGTTTAGATAGATCTTCTTGGTGTGCACCAAGATAACAAACACCATTCTAACCTGCCGTACCCAAGAAATACCAAGATAACAAACACCATTCTAACCTGTAGTTCTCTTCAGCTGTCGTACCCAAGCATAGTTTCATACATTATAACCTCAGTTTCACTCCATCAATTTTGGGTATGCCATTTCCCTTTTCCATCCAGTCCCAATTGTATTTTATATCGACATTAATGAGATTGATTTTAGTTGATTTACTGTAATGTCCCCAAAATTAATTAAATAAATAAATATATTTTATTTATTTATTTATTCCAATTTCCCATTACTAATTAATAACGGATAAATAATAAATAAAATTAAGGAATAAAGTGTGAAATAAATTAATAAATAATTTGAATAAATTATTTATTATTTATTGAATAATTGGGAGGCAATCAAGTCTATTTTGTTTTATCCTAGATAAATCATTTCTTTTATGAAATAAAGTTTTTATCCTGGTGGGGCTGCTTTAAGCCGTGAAGCTTGATATTGCCTTGGCAACTATAGAGGCATTTAAAAATAATCGGCTCTAATTATCTCCTAGACTTTATCGGCTAGAAAAAATAATTGTGTGAGCCAATAGGAAATTTTGTTGATGGGGACTTTAGCACAAGTCTAAATATTTCTTTCCTGAGCCAAATATTTCATTCCCAACTTTGGGAAAATTGGGAAATCAGTTTAATCGGCCAATGAACAAGTTGGGCCATTTTTCGGCGTCCATGCATGAGCGGAAGGTTGGAGTCGAGTTTCAGTGGGAGCGGATTAAACAATGGATTTCACTAGAATTTGGCGTTGATTGATGATCTAGGATTGAGGAGTTCAGAGATTGTTTAATCTAGAAGAAGAGAAGGGAAAGAGCTATCGAATTTTCTTGAATTTGTGAATTTTTGAGTCTAATACTTGCCACAATTTTGGCAATTAGCAGAGATTTTTCAACATACAAGGACTGAATGTTCCTCCAGCACTTATAGCTTCCACGCATCACACAACGAATCCTTTCACTAGCCTCTACGCTATTTGTCTGAGCGTTCTTTCCTCAGGTTGGACGTTTCTCCAGCATGGGTTGAGAATCGCATAAATTAAGAAGCCAGCAAGCAGCACTCTTTGTCGTAGAAGTTAGAGATTTATTATTTCTGTCTCAGACAAACTCCCAGGTGCAGAATAAGGGGTACACGAGATGCATAATAAATTGAAGTTTCAATGCTAAGGCAGAAGGCATACATTCAGGGGTTTGGGTCATCTCTGGAATTCAGGTTTTCTTGATCAGCGAGGTCCATCACTTGCATCGAAGTCACCAATATTATTTGCTAATGTTTCTAAATTCAGAATCAATTTGGGACCAAATCGTACCTGGTATGTGTCCAGAGTGCTCAGTCTTTATAGTTAAATTCTTTGTTCAAGTTGCAGAAAATTCCTATCAATCAGTTGATGTGCATTCAGTTTCATTCCAATTTAATTTATTGCATTCAAGTTCTTAGCATCTTTCTAAACCTCAAAAAAGAAAAAAATAAAAACAAAACAAAAAAAACCGTGCAATTGAAACCAGAAAACATATCCAGTTACATTGGAAATCCACAACTTGGAATCTTTCATTTACATTATGCATGTGTAGCAGCTGTTTGTTTATACTTTATGAAATCACTTTCCTTGTATTGTTAATGATTTGGCATTTTGTCAAATGTTTGCAAAATGAAATTGAACAAAATGTTGCTAGTGTACAATATTAAAGCTAGTGTACAATTTTAAAGCTAGTGTAAAATATTAATTATATACTTGTTCACAACAGAATCCATGGGGCAGGTTGTACAGAGAACTTGAGTCATATTGAAGCCGCGATTTAGAGCAAATTTGGCAGCTGCTTCGACAATATCTCATATGCCCTGCACGATTTAGGATGGTTGAGACCCTTTCAAATTTGGTTGATGACCACCATTGCTCCTCCCACCCCTTTATTTAGGGATTTTTAGAGGTCGAAAAGAAAACCGAGGGACAACATAATAAATTGTTTCAACGTTGATTCCACATTGACTCTGATTCCATCACAGATTGGCCCTATTTCTGAGCAATTCAATAATTTCATGAGTTTTTCTAGGGTTTTGCGAGTTTTTACAAAAAGAAAATTCACTTTTTTTGCCATTTGTTGACATGGCTAAAGTTGCATCGCTGCAACTCTATCCGGCCAATGCATAATAGAATGTTCTCGCCGAGTATCCTATCCTCTCTTGTATAAGGAAGCCCTAATGCTGCTTTTAATCGATCAAAGGGGACAATTTCAAGGTTCCAAATGTCATTTCTTGACTGCGGGATAACTCAACGGTCGATGTGTTTTGCTAGGAGCACAAGGGGACTTACGTTTTGCAACAAGCTGGTCTGTTTTCAGATTCTCGGACTGGGAAATAAAAGCAAAAGAGAAGGGTTTAGGAAACCTAAAATTAACCAGGCTGGTATGCGGGTAGACAGATTCGACATAACCAATCCCTGCTTGGCCAAAATAACTCACAACCTCGCATGAATGGTGCAATCTTCAAGGGGACTTGGAAGATTTTCAGATTGCAAATGCATGGCTAAGCACCCAATTTTGGTGCAACTTAGACGGACACCTGCAATTGAACTAAACACAATTAAAGGCTTAGGCTAACCATACACAATCAGCATATCCTCAATGGTATGAGCCTGAATCCATCAGATACCTGCACACCAAGATCATCTATCTAAACTGCTGAAGAAAACCAAGATAACAAACACCATTCTTCAATTCTGCACCTGGGAGTTTGTTTGAGACAAAAATACCAAATCTCTAACTTCTACGACAAAGAGTGCTGGTTGCTGGCTTCTTAATTTATGTGATTCTCAACCCGTGCTGGAGAAACGTCCAACCTGAGGAAAGCACACTTGTTTGTTGGTACAACTGGTAAATTAAATACAGGAAATAATAATGTACATGACAATGCATACCAGACACGGAAGTAAAATATATCTTTATTCGCACATTCAATTATTATAGAGAAGAGACCAAAGATGGTCGGCCAAGGATTACAATATATCTGACAATACCATGCCACTTCCTTGATAGTACACGACATATTTAAAGGACTCGACGGTTGCTGAGAGGTACACAACCGTCAACCAACTGATACATAACCACCCGTGATTGACAACCCACTCAATACAATTAATTAATACCTTGTCAGATAACAAATATTATCAAACATAACAATAGGCAATTTATGCCGACAACATTATCCCCCCCAAAAGAAAAAGTCGTCTTCTAGACGACAAGCAAACATCAAGTAATATTTGGGAAGACTAACAACAAACAACGACTTCGATTGGACAACCCCAACTTGTAGTGTACTTGCCAAATCAAATGGGGGTTTGGGGCAACGCCCCCAACGGGTTCAAGGGGCAGCGCCCCTTGCGGGGGTCTGGGGGTAGCGCCCCAAGCTGGGTCAAGGGGCAGAGCCCCTTGCGGGGCCGAGGGGTAGCGCCCCTCGCAGGGTCCCGGGGCAGCGCCCCCGCCGCTAACACCAAATTACAACCTTCAAACCCACACGAAACTCCATGGCATGCATCAATTTTCTGGTTTTTTAAGACGTTAGGAATGAGGCCAATGAAGTCAAAATTCTGATCAAGATGCATTCTTCCGTACGGGTATTGTGTTTTGTGACTTGTTCTCCTTCCATATGGGCTTATCCTCCTTGCGTATAGACTTGTTTGTTCGTACAGGCTTGTGCTTCTCTCTTGGTTGTACGATGCATATGTGTGTGGCTTGAGACTCCCTCCATCCAACTCAAGGCTGATGCCTTCAAGTTTTTTATATACTGCTTCCTTGACCGTGCGGTATTCCTCTTGTGGTTCGTACGGATTTCTCTTGGTTGCTGTACGGCCTCTGCCTTTTGTTGTCGTCCCTGTAGCATGGTCGAACGACCTCTCCTTGATTGCTTCTGTGTATACCGTACGATGCCTCCTATACGATGTCCGTACGGCTCCTTGTATGTTGTACGATGCCTCCTGTGCGATATCCGTCGTACGGTTTCACTGTACATCGTACAATGTTCTCTATGCAGTTTATGTCGTACGTCATATGGGTCGAATGAATGGACTATGCCGTACGGAATGGGTGGATGAGCTATGTTGTATGGGTTGATTGAACGAGGTACGTCATACGGGTGGGCTACACCGTACGGAATGGTGCTCTGCCGTACGCAGTACGCCGTACGGACTCCTCACCTTGCTCTGCACTTGTGTGCCGACTGTATGTGTTGATCGTACACTGTACGGTATTTTTGCTTCTTCACCTACACTGTATGGATTCAACTTCTCCTGTGGCTGGATGGGAATGTTCCTTCCCTCTCTCGATTTTGCCCTGCTGTCAAGTCTGCTTCCCCGGCTCTCCCTTGATCGTACGAATCTCCAACACTCGGCTTCTCTAGTTTGTACGGTGTAGCTGGGGGTCTTAGCTTCGTGTGGTAACCTCATCACGTCGACGCAACTTGGACTCTCAAGAGCCAACTTGCTCTTGTCTGCTTTGAATCGTACGACGTACTACAGTATGGACTTAGTCAGTCGTTCGGCAACTTTACTCTCCGCGTACGATGACAATTCTTCAAAAACTTTACTCTTGGTGTATAGTGACAATCCTTCGACAACTTCACTCTTGGATCCTGTGGACTGTACGCTCCATGTACTCTCGGCTCTTATGGGTTGTATGGTCAACTTGCTTGGCCGATTTGAACCAGACGGCTGAATTACTTTCGGCTGATGTGAACCGTTTAGCGTATAGTATTAGCTTCTTCGGGGCATCTCCACCAGGCTCTACAACATCCAATTTCAGATCCTCGCCCTGTGAATCTTCTTCGTACACCTTAGATACTTCCCCATTCCCACTTGGCAGCCTTTGCTCATACGGTATAGGCTCCCTTGGCGACTGTTCGTACAGCCCAAACACACCAACGCCGGATGTGCATAGATGAATATCTTATGACGGACTTTGTACTTCCTCAATTTGGCCAATTTGTAGCATGTTACAGTCGGGGTGGAAGGCTTCATAATCCTCCATCTGCCAGTGAAATGATCCATTAAGAGAACTCGTCTCATCCTCAGAGCAATCTTCCAGTTCGAGCACCCCTTCATCATTGGGTTTCATGCCTTTCCTCCCTCCCTTTTGCACTTAATACACCATAGTTCATTACCTTCATTGCTGGTTCCTTTCTCAGCCTTCAATTCTTTCATCATTCTCAACATATCCCGTCGAAGGGCTCGTATGGTTTTGGATTCTTCATCATTGCTACCTTCAGTGCTCTCATCATCATCGGTCTTCCTCTTCTCTTGGGAGGAGGTTTTATTTTCACTCTCGATGTCCATCGCTCGATTGTACGCGTCGGCATATGAGGACGGAGGCACTACTCTTATCTTCTTGCGCAGTGAGGGTATCAATCCCTCCGTGAACCACCTCTTCTTCAACCCGTCGGCTGGTTGGTTTTCCATCTTGTTCAACAGTTCTTTGAGACTACGGTTGTAAGCGCGTACTCTCATTTTCCCTTGCTTAGTATTATAGATTTTGGCCACGATCTCATTATCATCCCTCAAGAGTTTGAATTCCTCCTGGAACGCCCTCTTCAGATCACTCCATCTCGTCTTGTGCTGGGCGTCGAGGTCTGTGTACTAGTCAATGGCGATCCCCCGAAGGGTGGCGGGAAACGCGTTCAACCAGTAGTCCCTGTCATCTTTGCCATTTGCCTCCCAAATGGAATGCATGTTTTGCAATGCCGTGCTGGGTCCTCAACCCGTCTCCCATGAACTTTGGCAGTTTCTGCTTCTCTTGGGTTTTCAACATTGTTTTCACTCGAAAGGTACTTGTGTATTCGCCTTGTGTGTCGGACCTGGGTGGACTGTTTCGACGACTACGTTCCGGTGCTTTCCCTGCACTCCCGACCACGTAGGCGTCCTCTACACGTCCACCTTCAGCGTCCCCAACACTTTGAGTACTTCCAGGTGTGTCGGACCTAAGTGAACTTTTTCGACTGCTACGTTCCGGTGCTCTCCTCGCTGTAATGTCCCCATTTTGCGAGCATCAGAGTTTGTAAGAATTAGCCTATCATTTGACCCTCGTAGGCTAACAATTATTGATAGAGGGCCTCGTGTGGCAGTTATTTGGTGATTAGAGACATTACTCTTCAGTTGGATTCAGGTTTTGGCCTTTGCACAGGTTTTTTGACTCAGATTGGCACACTTCTATTTATAGTAAGTTACTATTTTGGGAGAGTCAGGGTTCCTATTAATAGAAAGACACCTGAGCAGAGCTTATTGGCAGTGTCGACCTTGATTGGGCCTTTGCAGCTATTTCTAGACTCAGTTCCACATACTTACTATTTATAGTAAGTCACTATTCAGGGTTTCTATTTTTAGACAGGCATCCAATCACATGGAGAATAGGGAGAGTCGACTCCTGGCTCAGACGGCTTAGCAATCAGACAAGTACATCAAGAGATATTAAAGTTTAAGTGACTTAAGCGATTTATTTAATATTTTAATATTATTATAAAGTTCTAAAGTAACTTTATAATAATAAAGTCACTTTAATATAATAAAGTGCGTTAAGTGAATAATTTAATGTGGGAATAAATCTTTTATCCCACATTGGCCAGGAAGGTGTTTGAGCTCTCTTAAGGAAAGAATAAAAGGAAAGGCTGGAGTTCATTCTCGGCATCCAGTTGATGAATAGTATTTTGATTGATTTTTATTGTGGAGCCTAGGGCTTTGGCAATTTTCTTCTTTGATCATAGGAAACGAAAACTTCCTATTGATAGTAATTTTGAAGGTGTGAAATAACACTTGAATTATTGCAGTTGTGGGAAAGAATACTTCAGTTTTTTCCTTTGTGCAAATTGGTGAAGTTTTCTACAAGGGTTTGAAGAATATTGAGGACTATCGAGTGCAGACCTGAAGATTCATTGGCAGCCATTAGTAATCGTTCTTTTTAAAATTTGTTCTTGCTGCTACAGTGCGCATGAACAGTACCCGTGAACAGTGCGCATGAACAGTGCGCGTGAACAGTACCTGTGAACAGTGCGCGTGAACAGTGCGCATGAACAGTACCCGTGAACAGTGCGCATGAATAGTGCTGCGCTACACTAGTTGGTGTTCTATAGAAGGGGATTTAGAGAGGTTGAGCAGCTATATATATGTGACAAGGGATTTGCATATGAGGAGAATCAAACCAATATATCAAGGCAGCCATTGAAATACCAGGTTTTCTATCTATGGTCATTGTATTAGAAAATCATTACTTCATTGCATCATTTTCTATTATGATTATATCATGAAATATTTGGAGGTTGCATATGTTTAATGGAGATATAATTTGCATATTCCACATTCAACATTGATCAGCCATTTAGCTTTCATGCCAATTGTTTTCTTAAATGTCTAATGGCTGTAGGTGTACTTTGGGATGCATGACAAGTGTTTGTCTTAATGTCAACTAGCTGTACTAGTTAATTTCAGTCATTACATATGTGTGGAAAGGTCTAAAACAGCTAGTATATCATTTCTATAACAACTTTGCATTGTTAGAAGCTTTCCATAACTTCATTTGCAGCCTACAAATCCAAAGAAGACAAAGAAAGAATTCACTACAGCGGCTTCAAACATTGTATGCCAAATGTTTGACAATATTCCTTGGTGTTCAAATAAGCAAAAACAGGGTCAGATTAGCCAAGGGATATTACACTCGCACTCTCAGACATGCGCACGTCCTCTACACGTCCACCTCCAGCGTCCCAACACTCCAAGTACTTCCAGGCTTCGACTTGTCTTTGTGCTCCTTCCGGCCGAGGGTCAGCAGATCACCTAATCGCTTGGTCTTGACCACCCTGTGGCCTCTTCTCACCTTTGATGGGATCTACGGACATGAATCACTCAAGGCTGACCCGATTTCTTTTAAGGCAATGGCACCAAAATGTTTGGTGGTACAACTGGTAAATTAAATACAGGAATTAATAATGTACATGACAATGCATACCAGACACAGCAATAAAATATATCTTTATTCGCACATTCAATTATTACATAGAAGAGACCAAAGATGGTCGGCCAAGGATTACAATAGATCGAACAATACCATGCCACTTCCTTGACTGTACACGACATATTTAAAGGACCTGACGGTTGCCGAGAGGTACACAACCATCAACCAACCGACACATAACCACTCGAGACTGACAACCCACTCAATACAATTAATTAATACCTTGTCGGATAACAAATATTATCAAACATAACAATAGGCAATTTATGCCGACAACAACGCTCAAACAAATAGCGTAGAGGCTAGTGAAAGGATCTACTGTGTGATGCGTGGAAGCTGTAAGTGTTGGAGGAACGTCCAACCCTTGTATGTTGAAAAATCTCTACTAATTGCCAAAATCGTGGCAAGTAGTAGACTTAGAAATTCACAAATTCAAGAAAATTCGATAGCTCTCTCCCTTCTCTTCTTCCAGATTAAACAATCTTTGAACTCCTCAATCCTAGATCCTCAATCAACACCAAATTCTGGTGAAATATGTTGTTAATCCGCTCCCACTGAAACTTGACTCCAACCTTCCACTCACACATGGACGCCGAAAAATGGCCCGGCTCCCTTATTGGCTGATAAAATCAATTTCCCAATTTTCCCAAAGTTGGGAATGCAATATTTGGCCCAGGAAAGAAATATTTGGACTTGTGCTAAAGTCCCTATCAACAAAATTTTCTATTGGCTCACACAATTATTTTTTCTAGCCGATAAAGTCTAGGATATAATTGGAGCCAATTATTTAAAAATTCCTCTATAGTTGACAAGGCAATATCAAACTTCATGGCTTACAGCGGCCCCACCAGGATAAAAACTTTATTTCATAAAAGAAATGATTTATCTAGGATAAAAACAAATAGACTTGATTGCCTCCCAATTATTCAATAAATAATAAAAAATTAATTCAAATAATTTATTGATTTATTTCACACTTTATTCCTCAATTTTATTTGTTATTTATCCTTTATTAATTATTAATGGGAAATTGGAATAAATAAATAAATAAAATATATTTATTTAATTAATTAATTTTGGGGACATTATAGTAAATCAACTGAAATCAATATCATTAATGTCGATATAAAGTATACTAATCCTATGTTCACAGGTACAGCTCGCAGATGCAACTGCAATGATATTTAATTGCTTGCTTGCTAGTATATTCTGATATAAAATGCTGTTACGAAGTTATAATACAATTGGGACTGGATGGAAAAGGGAAATGGCATACCCAAAATTGATGGAGTGAAACTGAGGTTATAATGTATGAAACTATGCTTGGGTACGGCAGCTGGTACTCCCTCAACACGAACCCAGGTGCCTAGGCCGTACCTAAGCTGTACCCAGAATTGTACCTGTACCCATGAAATACCCATACCAGCACCCAGGATTTACCATCAGTACGTGGTAACATAGATAAAAATAAAGCAATTAAGAATTATAGTGGAGAATACTTAATTAAAACCTATGAAACAAATATTAATATTACAAAATATTCAATATAACGAGAACAATTCCTTCATGGATGATTAAATTCTCATAAGCTATTAAAAATGTTACACAATAATGTTAGTTAGCTCCTGAAACATCATGATTTGTAATTGGATAAGATATTCCAGTACATGATTTACCAACACAGATTGATATTTTACTAACAGTGTTGTCCTCAAATTCTATGGTATTGAAAAAACAATCCAAGGCTACAAGTTGATGTTTCCTAGTTCCTGCAGCTCTATGCTTCCATCTATGTCACATGCTCATTATGCAATTTTGTGTGTATATTATGTCATTATGGCATATCATGCTTCATTCCCCTTTTATGGTGCTACACATTGTGTATTCTTTATGCCACAAAAATAACAGTGCAACAGAGTATATTGTTTCTGTAACGTAGATGAGATTTGTATTCAACCTCTAATTTCTGCTATGCACACTAAGTAGTATGCCTGCAATCAGCTGAACTTATCAATCTTATTAAAGTGCAGTGCATAAAATTGTGATAAAAATTTCTAGAAATGTCAGTTAAAAACCTTTTTACTCAGTTGATTCAAGAAGTTTGTATTATATATATTTCTTATATTTTCTTAAGGACTCGAGATAATGAAAATTAAGAAAATGAATAGACAGGGATAAACCCTGTAGAGACCCATTGTGGGAAACCTCTTGAATAGTAAGTTCTTGCATTCTCTTGATGCTATCTCCTTTGCATTTTAACAAGCTTACTGCCTTATCAATGTCTTGGACACCGACAGCATATCAATAATTTGTAAATCATTAAAATCTTACTAACTTGCAAGCTTATGTATAATATATTTATTTACTGATTATCTTTCTTCAAAATCTGATTTGTAAATCATCTGTGGCACAAGCAATTAAAGAGGAAACTTTTGTAAATTGTTTTATTGCGGTTGAGTAAGAAGAGTCTTTCAGCTATATCCTCTAAATTTTCTTAGCATTTAATTGTTTTTACAATTCTGTATAAAACATTATAATATATAGTGGCCTAACTAAAATCTTACAGGTTTCTATTATGCAAATTGGTACGGGTAAAAAGGTGTACATCATTGATTTAATCAAATTACACGTCGAGAAGCCGGATGAGTTGGACAACTGTCTTAGATACATTTTTCATTCTTCTAACATTTTGAAGTTAGGTATGAAACTTATCCTTGTTTTTGTATCTACTTTTCATTAATTAAGGTTCATCTTATTACTTCTTGCTGGAAGAGTTTGTGTTTCATTTATATGTGAGACATAAGCATTTAAATCTACATTCATTTTTATATTGCTGGTTGAAACTGTTGAAGGTTATGCCTTGCATAATGATTTGGGGCAGCTTTTGCATTCATACAAAGATATGGCATGTTTTCATTACTGTGAGCCTATTTTGGACCTGCAAGCACTTGGTGGCCATTCTAAGGGAGGTCTCTCTGGCCTTGCAAAGGTGATTGCCTTCAAAATTTATTTTATATTTCCTCCATTTTCTTGGATGTAAAATTTTTTAATTTTCCAATTTTGTGAGTGCAGGAATTTCTAAATCCGAGGTTGCAATTGTGAACCGGATATTCATCTTTAGCATAAAGAAGTACATAGACTTGAGAGTTCTTTTTTCTGTTTTGATAGGTTAATCAAGGGATGAAACATTGAATAGAAACAAGCAAAATGCTCTAATTTTCATCAAAATTTGTGACAGGTGTGAAATTATTCAATTGGAGTTCATAGTGACAATTTTTTTTATCATACTACAGACCCATTTAAGCTTCTAATAAGCTTATAATGGTGAAAGAAGTCTTGCAGTACCTGCATAGCTCTTTCCCTACTTATCAAGTAGATTGGTCCTACAAAAGTCTAGCACAAACAACAGCCAGCAAACTATTCCTATTAAGAAATCATGCATCCAGGTCAATTGTAATAATCAAACTTTGTTGATAATGGCTGGTGTAATGTCCCCAATTTTTCAGGTTCTCTAGCAAGCTTTAGTTGCTGACACCTTGGGTTCACGTCAGCTTGTTCAAATGAGTAATCTGATGTTTTCGATGAGCTTAGTTGGTTTAGTGGAGTTATACGCCACTTTTCGAAGTGATTTTTGGCCTTTGGATTGGTTTCCAGGAATCTTGGAGAAGCCATCTATTTTTAGTAAGTCACCCGATCGGCCTCATTTGCTATTATTTGTCATTAGGATCACTCTGGTGCGGTCAGAATTTGATTCCAATGTGTTCTGACAAGTTTTCACAAATTTGGTGCATTAATGAGTTGTTTTAATTATTCTACTAAGGTTGCTTAAATTTAATTAAAAAATTTAATTCCAACCTTAGTGTTATAAAACAGTGACCTTAAGTGTCAAAATATTATTATATTATTGAAAGGGGTCATTTTCAGAGGAGAAAGGGAGTTTAAATTAATAAAGTGACTATTAAATTAAAGTACATTGATTGATATAGTCTCTTTATTTTAAAAGGTACATTTTATTCACTTAAGAGGGAAGTGATATTTTTTAGAAAGGAAGTTATTTATCCCACATTCGCGGTGTATTGGTAATTATGCCCAAATGAAGTTATAAATAAGAGCATTTAATGCAGATGGAGGTATCTTGGAAAGTGTGTATCTTGGTATTGGTGATTTTTGGAGGAATTTTGGAAATTCCTTTTGGCATTTGGGGACATAAACCCTCAAGTGTGACATTTCTCTTGCCTGTGAAAGACCAGGTTTGGGAAATCTCTTATAATAAATTGGCATTGAAGGGGAAGATCGATTCTACAGTCAGGATTGCTTTCTACAATGGCAGAGCTTTTGAAAAGGGTAAGAAGTTAATTTTCAGTTCTGTGTCATTGATTCTTGTTTCCGAGGACTGTGTGCGTAGAACTCTCAGTAGCTAGCCGTGGTTTTGAACCATTATACCACATAGAAACTACAGCATACCAGATTCGGTGAAGTTGCAAGAACACAGCCTAGTTCTCCCTTAATTTGAACTATGGAATACTCTATCTGCTGGGTGTAATCATTCCCTGCCTGGGCATAGGACATTACCTTTGCTGGGCGTTAAGAAATTGTATTTGACTGGGCGTAAAACACACCATAGCTGAACGTGGAATTTCCATACATGACTGGGCGTCAATACTAATCTTGGCTGGGCATTTGAAACTTCCATTCTGGGTCTGAAACTTGTTTAAGCTGGCATGAAAAGTTCTCCTGGCTGGGCGTGGTAAAATCTGGGCTGAATGTACTGTTTCCTGTGACTAGGCGTGACAAATATAACAGCAGCAAATGTAACCAACTGGTTTACTGGATGTGTCAATCACCTGTTGTGGAGTATTGATTTGCTGAGCTAAATCTGGAACTTGGAAATTATGACTGGGTCGTGGTCTTCCAGCAGAGTTATTGGCAACCAATCAACAACATTAAACCAGGTTTTAAGTTGTCAATTCGGCTTGTATTTAGATCATTATATGTACTGAAATAAAGATGGGTTTGAGATTTTAATGCTGATTGGACTGTGATATTTATATAGTTTTGTATAATTGATTTCCAGCATTCCTTGGAAAAGTAATTTGTATGTTCATGATGTCATTATACAAAATATGGTAAAATGGAATGTATGATTTGCAAACTTTAAAGCCCAAACGCACTAGGGCTGAACTTAACCATAGACTCATCTAATTAAGGAAAAAAATCAGAACTCCATTGACAGCCTGCCAACTGTTTGACGAAATGCTAAACCAAGTAAACTGAGTTATTTAGTGCAGAAGGACATGGGTCTTGTTGATGTGTATTTTGTACACGACCAAACACAAAATAAAATACCCAGAGGTACCTTATCCTCTCTTGAGTAAAGCTCCCGAATGCTGAAGATATTGCAGAAGGATCAATCGGAGAAGCTTCAAGGTTTTTGTATGTAGGTTCTCTACTCGTGGATAAGCTCTTTGTGGTATGATGTGATTTTGCTGGAATCACAAGGGGACTTACACTTGATGACCTGAACGTCAGATTTGCTGGAATCACAAGTCCTATTAACTAATTGGAAGACAAACAAATGACAAAAGATGCAGGGTTCAGGACGTCTACTCTACTACCTAGAATGCAAGAAAATGGATGAATGACTAGGTGGAGTCCTACTGGGCTGGGTCTCACCATCAGGTTGAACAATTCAACACCAACTCAGTGCGATCTTCTAAGGGATGCTTCCAATATGTTCAAATCGTACACCATCTGACAATGATCACCATTCAAGAAAATGTATGAACAATAGACGTGTAACGACTTAAGATTAAGCTCATTTTATGCCAGTTGACCACGCAGGGCGCACTTACCATCAGTAAGAGGCTAGTGGTTTGGATTAGATGGATTTCACACAGGTGCATTCAACAATTTTCTTCATTCAATCTAATCATCTACCATTTAGAATTGAAGATTCAACAAGAAACCATGCATATTGCAAGAAACGACACACTTCACCATAACTTAAATGAAAATGGAGTTTATTTACAATCAATGGCAACAATTTCTTGCCTTCTTTTCTTAATCTACTCTAATTGCTATTCTACTATTTTGGCCTCTATTACTAACTATTAACTATTAGCTCTTATTGACTCACTATTAGCCTTTACAAATGAGGAGCCAGGGCTTATATAGCGCCCTCAATACAATTCAATGGCTCAAATCACTTTGAGATCAATGGCCGAGATTTTACAATGAAACCCTAATTAGGGTTTGTTACAACAAACTTAATTCTGACCAATGAAATAATTGCATTATTTGGACACATGTCTTCTCTGGAATATTCGACCAATGGATGGCCGAGGTAGGTACATCGAAGTTAGTGCCATCTTTGATGAGTCAGGTACATTGAATCTGGACATGCTGAAGTGGACCAACCCGACTGGAGGAGTGATGACTGGGATGCCACCTTGTCTTTCCTTCAAATGTTGGAAGAGGTCGTCCTTGATGAGGCTGGGCTGGAGAAGGTCGTCCTTGTTGATGCTGGGCTGGAGAAGGTCGTCCTTGTCCTGGCCTGGTCTTCTTTCATTTGCCAAAACAAACCAAAAGATGATTAAGGACACATGATAAATTCATTTCAACATAGCATTTTCAACTTAAATCATCAACAAAAAAGATATTAAAATGAAGTTAGTTCAAGACTCTTTCCAGGGACAGGCCCTATAAGAATTTCGCCCTGGACCCTCTGGAAGGGTCAGGAGCAAATTTTGCATTCCTGGCTCATTTAGACCTCCTTTCAACATTACCTCACAATTAGCTCCTCGCCTAGCCCCAACAAGGTGAGAAATAGCAGTTTCAAAGGATTTCGCCCTGGACCCTTTGGAAGGGCCAGGAGCGATTTTCTTGATTAGGCCTCAATTACCCCATTTTTCACTCCAAAATCCTCCGGAAGGTGAGCATATGCTTGTTTTAGTCCAACAAAGTCTAGGGATCCATCCTTTTAGCTTCTCATATGGGCAAATTAGGTGATAATGAGAATTTTGCTCTGGACCCTTTGGAAGGGTTAGGAGCGAAATTCCTTCTTTAGGCTTTATTTTACACTTCCTTTACTTCACTTCACCCTACAAGGCAAGAATATCTCACCCCAGCCTCAACCATGCCAGAGGTATGAACATTTTAGCTTCACTCAAGGGAAAAATGGTTGATTTGGAGAATTTCGCCCTGGACCCTTTGGAAGGGTCAGGAGCGAATTTCTCTCTTTGATTGTTTTCCTTCACTTCAACTCATCTTGCAAGGCTTAAACAATCTCTCTCCAGTCTTTTCATGCCTTAGGAATCAAAATCTTGTCTTGACACAATGAGGAAATAGTGACTTTGATGAATTTCGCTCTGGACCCTTTGGAAGGGTTAGGAGCGAAATTCACTTTTTGCTTGCCTATTACACTAAATTTCACTTTCTTCACTTCACTTCACTTCATCTGGAATCCCCCATATTGAACCCACTTCTCAACTTGGCAACATTGGTTCGATCTTCACAAGGCCCAAAAAGGAGAATTCGCTCAAGAAACTAGCCAGGGATAGGACCTATCCAGAATTTCGCTCTGGACCCTTTGGAAGGGTCAGTAGCGAAATTCTCTCTTGAGCTCAAAATTCACATTTTTTGAAGATCCAAATCTTTTCAAGGCATTCCAAATGGCTTCTTTTACTGCAATCTAGGCTTAGTTTACTCAAACCTTGAAGAAAAAGGTGACTCTAGTGTTTTTCGCCCTGGACCCTTTGGAAGGGTCAAGAGCGATTTTCTCCTTTTGTAGCTCATTTTTTATCATTCCAACTTCAATCCACCTCACAATGCTAGGAAATATCTTTCTTCTTTCACCCAATCCAAGTTTGATTTCGTTTTGCAAGGCAGAATAGGAGATTTTAGGATTTTCGCCCTGGACCCTCTGGAAGGGTCAAGAGTGAAAATCCTCCTTTGGCCTAAAATCATCACTTTTGGAAACCAACATCAAGTCAAAGGTAGCCTCAAGGGCATTTCTTACCTTAATCAAGCCTTGTCTTAGCATAAATTTGAAAGGAATGGGTAGGTTTTAGGATTTTTGCTCTGGACCCTTTGGAAGGGTTAGGAGCGAAAATCTTGTTTTAGGGCTATCTTGCCATCCTTCCAACTTCAAATCACTTCCAAGGCATAGAACATCTTGTCTTTCTCCTTCCCATGGTATAAAAACCAAAATCTTATCTTGAATTGCAAGGAAAAAGGGGAATTTTAGAAATTTCGCTCTGGACCCTTTGGAAGGGTCAAGAGCGAAATTTTCTTTTTTTGTCCAAAACCCTTCATTTTCAATGCTTTCAAACCTTTCAAAGGCAATAAGAATGTCCCAGCTTCCTTCCAAGGTACCCTGCAAGTCAAAGATTAGCCAAACTTAAGATGAAATGTGCTTTGGGAAGATTTTCGCTCTGGACCCTTAGGAAGGGTCGGGAGCGAAAATCTCATTCTAGGCTAGATTACTCACTTTTCAAACTTCAAACCACTTCAAGAAGCAAACTTAGATCATTTTCCACCTGAGGAAGAAGGTTTCAAGGTCAAACAAGGTAGCAAATGAAGTTTATGATGAATTTCGCTCTGGACCCTTTGGAAGGGTCAGGAGTGAAATTCCTAATCTTGGCCAAAATCCTGACTTCATTTTCAAATTTCTTCATTCAAACAAGCGTTTTTTCCTTCATTCAAGCCTAGGAATGCATTAGTTCTAGGTTTTGGTCAAAGTAGAATGTCTTATGGAGAATTTTGCTCTGGACCCTTTGGAAGGGTCAGGAGCGAAATTTGACATTTTGGACTCTCCATTAGGATAATTTTATGGAATATAACATTTAAGTATAAGAATCTTATACTTTAAGTTATATTCCATATATACTTTCAGGATGTTTGAGAGTGGTTTTGGACCTCCAGGAGTTATATTGCAAAATCTAGTTTTTGGAGGTTTCTTCAGTTTTCCAGACTTAGTCAAATTTCAGGATTAGGACATTTCAGACTTAGCCAAATTTCAGGATCAGGACATTCCAAACTTAGCCAAATTTCAGGGCATTTGAAGATCAGGATGACATTTCAGACTTCATCACTCACCAACTCGACCTAGCTCGGACCTTCAAGAATGATATCCACTTACAAAGCAAGACACAATTAGCAACGAGAGCAAAATCAGGCCCTAAGGAAGACTCTCAAAGAAACCCTAATTTTGGGGCCCTGTGGACTCACCCTGGCTCAAGCAAAGCCTGTAATCGAACGATCCCCTCGACAACACTCATCCTGCAAAGGCTAACAGACAAAACCCTAAAAGACCTAGAAAACAAACCCTAAAAAGCAAAAAGTAGGGGTCCCCATTTGCAATGGGGCGATGTGTGAATACGTCACAACAGGTCTTTACAATGGTATCAGAGCTATTGAGCCTGCCATCCTGTGGAGTTGGAAGTTAAAGTGTTTAAAGTTTAGCAAAGCAACTCAGGAAAACATTATGAAACCAACAACAGAACAAGACATGGGTCCTCTTTCAAAAGAATTTAATGAAACTTTTCAGTGTGAGCAGCTAAGGGATTTGCAGAAAGAAAATGAAGTGGGGAATTGGCTCTATATACTTGGATTAAGATTGGAGTCTATGAAAGAATTCGATGATATTCTCTCTAAATTAGAGTAATTAGACTCATATTTGTCCAAGGTAGATCAATCAGATTGGAGTATTTTAAATTGGGCTTTGAAGCCATCAATGCTTGCTTTGGTCCAATAGAGTTTATTGAAACATCCTTGTGAAGAGGTAAGACTTGCAGTTGCCTCTTGTCTTAGTGAGATTACAAGGATAACAACACCGGTAGCACCCTATAACGATGACATACTGAAGAAGGTTCTACAGCTGATTGTTGAAAGTCTACATGGGTTACAAGATGTCAAAGCCCCTACTGTTTTGTAAGAGGGCTAAAATTTTAGAAATT
The DNA here is from genome assembly GCF_030272615.1 of Cryptomeria japonica. Lineage (NCBI taxonomy): Eukaryota > Viridiplantae > Streptophyta > Pinopsida > Cupressales > Cupressaceae > Cryptomeria > Cryptomeria japonica. The sequence goes on from NC_081414.1 coordinate 253,248,779, forward strand.
GTGGCAAAGACCAGATAATTTGTCATTATGTTGGATCTCCATTGTGATAAGTTGATTCTGCAAATGTTGAACTGTTTCATTGCTGAAATTAGGAAACACCATTCAGACAAGGTGAAGTCAGATATGTTCGACATCTTGTCCATGATCTTAGATGAAAAAGATGATGTTTGAATGCAATTGCGATCTGATTTACTAGACATTTGGAGAAGAGAGCTGCATGTTTCAGCTTCTGTCTATGATCTATCGAGAAGTTTGGTTGAGCTCAAGATTGATAAGTTTAGGGAACAATTTACTACTGAAGAGTTGATCACTTTGGGCTTATAGGTTTCACCTTCTCTATAGGGGAAATTCGATTCAGATGTTGAAAGGGAAGTCACAGCTTTGAGTACATCTACTTCTATGGATGATTAAGATAAAAGTGATAATGACTTCCATTTAGTTAAGGAGGATATTAGGGAGATTGAGTCAATCACTACAAGTGAGGGGTATACAAAATTCTTCATTGGTGATGTACAGATTTTCATTGATAAAATAGTGGAAGGAAGAAACTTCCTTGAGGAACCTACTTGTGATCACACTACTGCTCCAGTAGAATTGCATGATGAGATCATACCTTCTTTAAGTGGAATTAGTGTTGATCTAATTCCAGAGCATAATGTGTGCATACAGGACTTTGTCAAAGAAGAGTTTTAGTCACAGTCAGATGCTTCTAACAGTCGGCATTGTTTGTGGAGTCAGCTGAAGGTGAATGAGGATGGGATTGTGGCAGCCTTATCCCTCCATGATGAGATGCACAATTAGTTGAAAACTACCTTTGGATGGTTCAGTTGGAAAGAAGACAAAAGAGAACTGAAGCAGAGTCTTCTCTTGATAGCTTGCAGAAGATCAAAGAAGGTATGGGAACAATGAAGACATTATTTGCACCTTCTTTCAGATCGTGATCATCTTCTCAATCTGGTCGAGATCTATTCAGATGCTTTGAGAAGGAAGAAGAAATCAATGATCTTTGCTTATAGTTGAGCATGGCCCACTCTTCCTTACACAAAGCAGAGGATACCATTGCTAATCCATTAGTGATCCATGAGCATGATGTAAGAACCTCAGAGATCAAGCAGACCATAGAGGGAATTGAAGAAATCTATAAGTATGAAATGACACAAGAGGACTTCAATACTTTTCCTGATGATTTCAGTTTGCAGTTTGGAGAGGAGTATGTTGGCTATAGTATTCTAGCACTTATTTCATGGATTTTACCTCCTATTTCATTGATTGATGGTTGTCCTACATTGCTGATTAGAATTTCGTCAGGTTATACTATGAGAGCAACGACTATTGAATTGAATTGGAGAGATTGGAGCTGCCTTTTGGGTGTTAAAGGATGGGATAATGACGAGTTCTACATCTTACCTTCCTGGGGTGGTAGAGATACTTATTTCTTCATTTTGAATCTGGCTTATTGGTTACATGGTGTTGTTTTGATCTATACCAACGGCTTGACAAGAGTTGGAACTTGTTTTTATGCACCTAGGTTGGGTGTTATCCATATTTGCAAGAGACCACTATGGGTGGGATGGATTGTTGATGACTCAGACACTACAGTCTTGGTCACAGGCTCAGGTATCTTTGGTGTTTTGGATGGTTCTCATGTTGATATTGTTGATGGAGTAGATCTTTCTACAGTGAGTGGTGAGTCGATTTCTGTTGTTGCCAGTATGGAGGGAATTACACATGGTCACTCTGACATTTAATTGGGGCAGATAGGAGTGTTTCATCTTAACTGCATATTGAGGTGTGTTCACCAGTTTACTTTTAGCTCACATATACAGGATTTGACTATGTCACTGTAATGTCCCCTTCTCACTGATGACCTTCCAGTGGTTCATTAGCATATTCCTAACCCGTAGGCTCGGTGGAATGAAGAATGAGGGTCCAGCTTTGGTGAAACGAGGACTTACTATTTTTAGCAAGTCAGGGAATGGCCATTCTGGTGTTATTGTCTTACTGAGCTCTCCATGTTTTGCCTCTGGACACGATGATCATGCTTTTCTGAGCATTAGTTCTTGACTACTATTTTTAGTAAGTAGCAGTGTGGCACAATTCTATTTTTGGCAGTAGACGGGGTTTTGATTCTGCGGCAGTTTTGTGGTCGTCCTGACTCAGTTTCATCCTAGTGGTGTTAATAATCAGTACGAGAGTCATATAAGACATAATTGAATATTAATTCCTTATCCTAAGGTTTAATATTTAATTAATTTGATTATTTACGATTGATTTATTAAAATTGGGATTAATGCCTATTTTTCCTAAGTTCTTGGCAAATTTCATGTTTATTAAAGAGATGTCGAAATATTGAGAAAGATATTATTTTTTATGACTTATCTCTAATATTTTCCAAAGTGTAACGTGGGTCCTTGCCTTAGGCGTGAGGTTTGACTTGTGGGAAATGGCACCACTCTTGGGGTCCACATGTAGTGGAGTGAAATGCAAATGAAAGGCGTTGAAATTTAAGGAAATTGCATTTGGGTTTGAGGTGTGTGAAGTTATAAATATGAGACTTGGGCTCCCATTTCCACATCTTTGAAAATTGCATCGTTATGTTGCCGGTTTGGCTACTGAAAATCTGAGCTTCGAAGTTGGCTACCTAGCTGAGTCTCAGTTTCGTACTTGCAAGATAGTACCTAGCTGTGTCCTTGTGTTCCCATTGCTGATTAGTGAATGAGTTGCAGATTATGGAGTGTTCTATGTTGGATTTGAGTCTTTCTAGTTGCTGGTCGCGGGACTGCTGAAAGTATATTTTGCTCACATCTCTTAACTGGGCAACTCCATCATTCTAGGTACCGGCTCATCCTTCCTTCCTAGCCATGGCGATACATTGTGTAAGTTTTTAGCAAGTTTGATTGAGCATTGATTTTTCTAGACAAAATCGAAATCCCTAGGTATGGCGTGGGTTTCTGATATTGCATTGGGATGCGTGCAAATTAAATAAGGGTTGTTTGGGGTTGTAGTTTGGATTGGATGTTGTTGTTAGTGTTATATTGGGGGATTGGGATTGATTTGAGTTGATTCGGGTGAAAAATGAGGGAGTTATGAGTATTTTGATGTTTCCATAGGCTGTTGAATTGTACTTTCAGCTTGCAGATTAGTTGTAACAGAAAATGATAGTCTTGTTGTGGAAATTTGCAATTATTCCTCTCATCTCATCTCTATTTTGTAAGGTTGTTTTAGTAGTACTAATCATCCCTTCTTTTTGCTCTTATTTGTAATCCCCACTGCATAAGTGGAAGAGGTTGGCTTGCTGCCTTCTAAGTTTTGTAATTTAGTTGTTGTAGTCAGTCCTGCCACTGAATACGTGGTCCAGTGATAAGTTCAATACAATGGTCCTCCCGCTGAAATATGCAGTAGAGTGATAGCTTAATGTAATGTCCTCCTGTTGAAACATGCGGTAGAGTGATTGAATTTCAGTTTCTTGTTATTTTCCCTTGGTCGGTTTACCGCAAAGAGTTGGGTTTCTATCTTGCTGGATAAGCAGAAGGGGCTGGCTTGCCGCCCAGGCATTGTAATTTCAGTTTGATTATCATTGCTAACGATTCCTGGAACACCGTATGCTCTCACCCTCCCAGACTGGGCTCTCGGTGAACAAAAGGTGGAAGGGTTCCCTTTCAGCAGTTCGGTTTATTTCTCTAACCTTAACGGGTTGTGGTGATTGCTTGTGTTGCTTATTGTTAAAAGTTCAAAAAAACAATTACTGGGATATTACAATGGTATCAAAGCTGGTCTTCCTGCCAACCTGTGAGAGTCAGTGGGTTCAAAATTCTCCATGAGTGACAGAGACGTCAGATACTACAATAGAGAGCAGAAGAGACAACAGTTTCAGATTCCTATAGTGCCCGAAGAGGACACATTTTCAGAAGTACTGAGAAACAGAGGGAAGGATCTAGATACCTCAGATTTAGTGGATTCAATGGCAGATAAGACTACAGAAACCAATGAGGCACCCGACAAGAGGGCAGAGAGGCAATTCAATGCCATGATGGACATGATGTCTTTACTGCTAGCAAAGCTCAACCAGAACGTTGTTGGGGTCCCTAATCAGCCCAAAAATGGACCGGAAGCCAACACTTCTAACGCTCCTGTAGGCAATGGAAATGGGAGTAACAACGGGAGTAACCATGGAGGTTCAACCCCAAGGCCTTAACAACCTGTATTTCTGCCAAGAGAAGTACAACAAGCTGAAACAGAGATACCCACAGCTGATGAAATAAGAAACAACTACATGGAGTATGCTTCTCTTCCCGGTGAGATCCGAGATATCCTAACTCTAGATCAGTTTATGAATCAGAAAATGAAGAGAGGAAGGAGGAATGACTATAAGTCTGCTGCCCCAAGAGATTATCAGCAAGCTCTTGGAAGAGTGACCTTAGCACACTTTGATGGAAGTGCTAAGAGTACAGCTAGAGCATGGGTACAAAAGTTGGACAATTACTTGTCATTGGCTGATGTTGGAGGAGGATGCCATCAAGTTTGCTACCTTGCATTTGGATGGAGTGGCCCACGAATGGTGGTACCATGGGTTGGTCACCCTTGGTCATAACTTAATCACCACCTATGCTGATTTCACCAACAAGCTGATTGAGAGATTCGACACCAGGGATCCAGAGGTGAAGTTCAGAGAACTTGCACAACTCAGGCAGCAAGGTTCATTGGATACTTAAGTGACTGAATTCCAAAACCTGTCAGTCATGGTGAGTAGCATCTCAGAGAAGCGGTTGGTTGTCCTTTTCACTAAAGGACTTGAAGAACCCTTGAGAGGATGGGTCAAAGCTTTTGATCCGCCCACCCTGGTAGAAGCTATAAAAAAATCTAGAAGTATGGAGTTGGCTGCCCCAAAGAGTAAAATTCAGTCCAAGCCTTTCCCTTTCAGAAAGGACAAGAAGAAGTTCACGAATTAGACCAAGAGGTTCCCTCTGCGTATGGATGATGAGCTCTGCCAAGAGCTCTGGAGAAAGAATCTTTGTTATTCTTGTAGAGAACCTTGGGTTCCCGGACATAGGTGCCATGGAAAAGGGAATTTGCATCAGATGGAGTGCTATTTAGCAGATGAATCAGATTCTGAAATTTCAGAACAGCAAACTGAAGTTGAGGACAGCGAGTATGAAGAGGCTCATGAAGGGCTTGAATTTGGGTCAGAAGATAGAGGAGTGGTTGCTCAACTCTCGAGCATTCACAAAAATGAATCCTTCAGAGTTCGGGGTGTGATTGGAGAGCATCGTGTCATAGCTCTCATTGACACAGGTGCAACACACAACCTCATTGTTGAAAGGATTGTTGCAAAAAAGGGACTAGTGGCAAAGGAAGTTGAGGGCTTCGAAGTCATGGTAGCAGATGGCTCCACTATATCCTGTAACCGAATGATTTCCAACATGTCTGTGAAGTTGGGAAATCATGAAATCAGAGATGATTTCTTTGTGGTGAGTATTGGAGGGACTGATGATGCAATCCTCGGGATTCAATGGCTGAGATCTCTTGGTGAGATCACCCTAAACCTACAAACCATGGAGCTGAAATTCATGTCTGAATGGAAGAAGGTAGTTTTGAGAGGAATGTCGCATGGGGGACTTAAAGTTGTATCCTTGAAAAGAATGGAAAGGCTGATCCACCATAATCAGGTGGAGTGGGCAGCGGAGTGTTTGATAATGCCTTCCAATCCATTGGTGGATAAGGGCAGCTATTCCTCAAATATTTCAGCAATAGTCAAGGATGGAAGCAAGATCATGGTAATGCCTTCAGAACCACAACAAGAGCACAAAAATTATCCTAAAGACATTCAAGCTTTGATAACTAAGAGAAGCAAGGCAGGCCCCCTGAAAGAGGTGTCGAACACATTGTTGAGCTTGAAGAAGGAGCTAAGCCAGTCATGACTACTCCTTACCAATATCCTCAGAAGCAGAAGGATGAGATTGAGAAAGCAATCTAGGAATTGCTTGACATGGGTTACATACGGCCTAGCAAAAGCCCCTTTGATTCGACTGTTGTTTTGGTGAGAAAGAAGGATGGGACCATGCATATGTGTGTGAATTATAGAGCCCTGAATCAGAAAACCATCAAGAATCGGTATCCTATTCCGAGAATTGATGAGCTCATTGACGAGCTACATGGGGTAGTGTTCTTTTCCAAGATTGACCTCAGATTGGGGTACCATCAGATCAGAATGAGAGCTTCAGATGTGGAGAAGACTGCTTTCAGATGCCACTTTGGGCATTTTGAGTTCCTAGTCATGCCTTTTGGTTTGACTAATGCTCCTGCTACATTCCAGTCATGCATGAACAGAATCTTCCAAGAACAATTAAGGAAGTTTGTTTTGATATTTTTTGATGACATCCTAATATTCAACAAATCTTGGAAAGAACATTTACAGCAGTTGGATGAAGTGTTGGGCATATTAGAATCTGACTCCCTGTTTGCCAAGGAGGCCAAATGTGAGTTTGGGATGGAAGAATTGCTCTACCTCGGTCACATTATCAGTGTGGGTGGTGTGAAGGTGGATCCCGAAAAGATTAGAGCCATCCTTGATTGGCCTACTCTCGAAAACATAACACATTTGAGGGGATTTTTGGGATTGTGTGGATTCTATCGGAGGTTCGTGAAGGGGTATTCTCAGTTGGTTGCCCCCCTTACAGATCTCACAAAGAAAGGAGCTTTTGAATGGTCCAACAAGGCACAAACAACATTTGAGCAGTTTAAAGAGATCATGAGTTCCTGCCTTGTTTTAGCATTGCTTGATTTCAGCAAGCCATTTGAACTACAGTGTGATGCATCTGGGGAAGGTGTTGGTGCGGTCCTCATGCAGGATAAGCATCCTATAGTCTTTGAGAGCAGAAAATTGAGAGGTCCTGGGAGACTGTATTCCATTTATGACAAGGAAATGCTTGCCATAATGCATGCCCTTGCAAAGTTCAGACAGTATCTGGTAGGGAGTAAATTCATTGTTAAGACTGATCACAATAGTCTTAAACACTTCATGCATCAGAAGGATCTGAATGAGAGACAACAGAAATGGGTGAGTAAGGTACAGGCTTAGGATTTCGATATTGAGTATGTTAAGGGTAAAAACAATGTTGTGGCGGATGCCTTATCCAGAAGACCCCATTTAAGCTCATTTTGCGAGCTTACTGCTGATTGGAGAGAGTTGTTGCTTGCTGATTATGCCAAAAATCAGTTTGCAACCAACCTTATAGAAGGTACTTTTCATGATGAAAGGTACAAATTGGTTGAGGGATTGATCCTGTAGAAGGGAAGAATCTTCATAGTAGCTGAATCTAAGCTAAAAGAGAAGATTCTGAAGACTTTCCATGACATCCCCCTTGCTGGTCACCAAGGTTATTTCAAAACATACAGGCAGATCCGGGAGAGATTCTCTTGGAAGGGACTTAAAAGTGATGTTCTGAAGTACATCAAGGAGTGTCATACATGTCAGAGGAACAAAGATGAGCACACTCTACCTGTTGGTTTGTTACAACCCTTGCCTATTCCCGGTCAAAAATGGGAGAGTATCTCCATGGATTTCATCACGAGGTTGCCACGGGCTCAAGGGAAGGATAGTATCTATGTGGTGGTGGACAAACTTACAAAGTTTGCTCATTTCTTCGCCATCACCAGCTCTTTTACAGCAGCACAAGTTGCTGAAGTGTTCTTCCGGGAGGTGTTCAGATTACATGGTTTACCGAAGAACATTGTGAGTGATAGGGACAACAAGTTCCTAAGTGCTTTTTGGCAGGAGATTTTCAGATTGTGTGGTATTGTGCTCACCTCAAGCACCAGTTATCACCCACAAGCTGATGGGCAGACCGAGATAGTGAATAAGTGTCATAACCCCTCTTTGGACATTGGATTAAATAAATACGATAATTAAAACATTTATAAATTAACATTTAATGATATTGGAAAATCATCTCATTCATGAGACTTCACGATTTTCCTTTAATATATGATTATTAATATTTATTATTTGTTATGATTATTATTTATTATTATTGTTTTATTTTAATGTAACGTTCATATTTCAATTATTAATATTATATTAACTATTAAAGAAGTTTTACCATTAAAACATAAAATAGATATATTGAATATATTACACTAACCGAGTCAACTTAGTTCACTAATTAATATACATTGTATTATGTATATGAATCAACTATTATATGATTCGATTCTATGAGTTAATTAATATGAATCGATTAATATATGAATCGATTCTATATAATGCTTAATATATATGAATTGGTTAAAATAATAATAAACATCATTGGTATTGACATGATAAACATAAATGAGCAACCAACAAGCATTAAGTAGATATCCGATAATGGAAGATATTATAAGCATCCGATTGCTTTGGATCAATTATCGCTGCATAGTAAGGATCGACCCATAGAATGCTAAGTAACAACCAAAGAATATCGATTAAGACAAGAACTAACAAGCAATGATTAATCATGGAGGGCAGCGATTATACAAATGAAAAGTGTTTTGCATAATAAACTAATTGGTATCATGAAGGGATGTGATTTGTATAACAAACCAATCTATTTATGCTAGGAAGAGGTGCGATTCAGAAGAGATATGCCCCTTAGACCTTCAAGAGATGCAATCTCTTCAATATTGCAAGATATATAATGGATATCAAATCCATTCTCTCTGGGGCAGCAGATTACTTCTTATTTTATTTACATCCTTATTGGACCGCTCAAGTGAGCAAGTGCCATTGGCATAAACTGGTTGCATATACATAAAGAGCAAAATCAGGAAGAGCGCCATTGTTGTTTACCAAGACCGATCCGCATATTCCTAACCTCTGATTTTGCTCATTGTGCATCATTGAAGCATTGAAGTTTCATATGGAGGTCAGCGATTTTAATAATAGACTTAGACGATTCTTTTTATGACAATTTAAAGGAGGATTGGTGAGGAATCGGCCCCTTATGAATTAAAATCAGAACCGAGCCTAGGCTGCCATGGCCCATCGTATTTGCCTCTAGCTTGTCAATTTGTCTTCCAAACTCTACATCGAAAGTAGCGATACATCCCAGCATTGAAGGCCATCCTATTGGTGGAGGTTTGAAGTGCTTTTGGCTGCCATTCATTGAGATCTCAGACTTCACATTGCAACAGTAAGGGCGATTTTGGATGAAGACCGATTTGGCACATTAGAGGGTCTTGGACATTGGATATTGCTTTCTTCTTCAAGGCATCATTATCAGGTTCATTTACGAGTAGCGTTCATTGTAAATTCTCTGTGTGAATGCATAAGTATAGTTGCAGTCCTTGAGTCTTCAGAAGTCTGAAAATTGTTCATTTATGACGGTCCATGTAATTGTTCATTAGCTGCTCAAGATAAGTAAGTCGCCCTTTTCATTAAAGTCTTGACTTAGGCATATAATAATTAAATTACCCAAAAAGCTTAGCCACCTGGCTTATTAATGAAGTGGTCCCCTAGTTATAATTAATTAGGAATATCCTATAAACTTAAAATTCAAAGACCACCCTTTATTAATTATTAATTTATTCCCTTTATTATTATATGCCTTAGCCTATGGGAATAAAATAGGTTGGCAATGGTATATATTATTGAGCTGGGCGGAAAGGGACATTACAATAAGTGGTTGGAAGGTTATCTTAGAAACTACGTCTCGGAGCAGTAGAATACATGTGTGAGATGGCTTCACCTAAGGGAATATTGTTACAATTCCTCCTATCACATGTCCATCCGGATGTCACCATTCATGGCACTATATGGTTATGAAGCTCCTAGCTTCGCGGACTTGGTATTTGGTGATAGCAGAACCCCTCAGGCAAGGGATATGATGCAGCAGAGTCAAGATATTCTGAAGATTTTGAGGGACAATCTCCAGCATGCACAGAATCAGCAGAAGTTGTATGCTGATCAGCAGCGAATTGAGCGCACCTTTGAGGTGGGCGACATGGTTTATTTGAGGCTCCAGCCCTACAGACAGTCTACTCTCAAGAAGAGTGGGGTTGAGAAGTTGAAGCCACGATTCTATGGACCTTTCAGAGTCAGTAGAAGGGTTGAAGAAGTGGCGTATGAGTTGGAATTGCCAGCAAGCAGCAGGATCCATAATGTATTTCATGTGTCTCGCCTTAAGAAGGCTTTGGGACATAATGTTGTTGCTTTAGCTGAGTTACCTCCGCTTGATGAGGAGGGAGAGTTGATTTTGGTTCCAGAAGCTATCCTTGAATTCAGGGAACGATCTTTGAGGAGAAGAGTGATTAGAGAATACTTGATCAAATGGAAGAATCTACCAACAAAGGATGCTACGTGGGAAAATGAGGAGATTTAATTGCATCCAGCCTTACAGGGGTTTGAGGACAAGCAATTTTGGGGAGGGCGGACTGTAATGTCCCCTTCTCACTGATGACCTTCCAATGGTCTCTTAGCCTATTCCTGACCCGTAGGCTAGGTGGAATGAAGAATGAGGGTCCAACTTTGGTGAAACGAGGACTTACTATTTTTAGTAAGTCGGGGAATGGCCATTCTGGTGTTACTGTCCTACTGAGCTCTCCACGTTTTGCCTCTGGACGCGATGATGATGCTTTTTTGAGCATTAGTTCTTGACTTACTATTTTTAGTAAGTGGCAGTGTGGCACAATTCTATTTTTGGCAGTAGACAGGGTTCTAATTCTGCAGCAGTTCTGTGGTCGTCCTAACTCAGTTTCATCCTAGTGGTGTTAATAATCAGTACAGGAGTCATATGCGACATAATTGAATATTAATTCCTTATCCTAAGGTTTAATATTTAATTAATCTGATTATTTATGACTGATTTATTAAAATTGGGATTAATGCCTATTTTTCCCAAGTTCTTGGCGAATTTCATGTTTATTAAAGAGATGTCGAAATATTGAGAAAGAAATTATTTTTTATAACTTATCTCTAATATTTGCCAAAGTGTAACGTGGGTCCTTGCCTTAGGCGTGAGGTTTGACTTGTGGGAAATGGCGCCACTCTTGGGGTCCACATGTAGTGGAGTGAAATGCAAATGAAAGGCGTTGAAATTCAAGGAAATTGCATTTGGGTTTGAGGTGTGTGAAGTTATAAATATGAGACTTGGGCTCCCATTTCCACATCTTTGAAAATTGCATCGTTATGTTGCCAGTTTGGCTACTGAAAATCTGAGCTTCGAAGTTGGCTTCCTAACTGAGTCTTAGTTTCATACTTGCAAGATAGTACCTAGCTGTGTCCTTGTGTTCCCATTGCTGATTGGTGAATGAGTTGCAGATTATGGAGTGTTCTATGTTGGATTTGAGTGTTTCTGGTTGCTGGTCGCGGGATTGCTGAAAGTATATTTTGCTCACATCCCTTAACCAGGCGACTCCATCATTCTAGGTACCGGCTCATCCTTCCTTCCTAGCCATGGCGATACATTGTGTAAGTTTTTAGCAAGTTTGATTGAGCATTGATTTTTCTAGACAAAATCGAAATCCCTAGGTATGGCGTGGGTTTCTGATATTGCATTGGGATGCGTGCAAATTAAATAAGGGTTGTTTGGGGTTGTAGTTTGGATTGGATGTTGTTGTTAGTGTTATATTGGGGGATTGGGATTGATTTGAGTTGATTCAAGTGAAAAATGAGGGAGTTATGAGTATTTTGATGTTTCCATAGGCTGCTGAATTGTACTTTCAGTCTGCAGATTAGTTGTAACAGAAAATGATAGTCTTGTTGTAGAAATCTGCAATTATTCTTCTCATCTCATCTCTATTTTGTAAGGTTGTTTCAGTAGTACTGATCATCCCTTCTTTCTGCTCTTATTTGTAATCCCCGCTGCATAAGTGGAAGAGGCTGGCTTGCCGCCTTCTAAGTTTTGTAATTCAGTTTTTGTAGTCAGTCCTCCCACTGAATAAGTGGTCAAGTGATAAGTTCAATACAATGGTCCTCCCGCTGAAATATGCGGTAGAGTGATAGCTTAATGTAATGTCCTCCCGTTGAAACACGCGGTAGAGTGATTGAATTTCAGTTTCTTGTTATTTTCCCTTGGTCGGTTTACCGCAAAGAGTTGGGTTTCTATCTTGCTGGATAAGCAGAAGGGGCTGGCTTGCCGCCCAGGCATTGTAATTTCAGTTTGATTATCATTGCTAACGATTCCTGGAACACCGTATGCTCTCACCCTCCCAAACTGGGCTCTCGGTGAACAAAAGGTGGAAGGGTTCCCTTTCAGCAATTCGGTTTATTTCTCTAACCTTAACAGGTTGTGGTGATTGCTTGTGTTGCTTATTGTTAAAAGTTCAAAAAAAAAAAATTACTGGGATATTACAGTCACTGATGGCAAGGAAAGGTGATTTGAGTATGGAGCTTTGGGGGCCATCTTGGTATGACATGTTTTTTGATGACAAGTGATGAGGCCAAGTTTGGCAAGTTTCACACCCTGTTCTCACCAGCTAGTTGTTTACAAAATCCGGTGTTTGAGATTTGGTTTGATTGGATTGTAGAGGGTGACAGAGTAATGCAGCGTCAACATGGTGGATTGGAGGGAAATTTTGTCTAGGACTTGGCTTTTGGTCGATTTGATGTTGCAGCTTGTGGTTTCGGTCTTGCTTACTTTTTTTAGCACTTCTAGTCATATGTGCAGACAATTGTGGAGGATTTCTTGGGTATAGCTCAGTTACCTTCCATCTCTACTTGTGGGAGTATTAGACACTACAGTCATCACATGATGTCAATATACCTGCCCCTAGATGGTGATTGGTTGATTGCAGTAAGTTGGGTTGGTTGGTGCTCTTAAGTTTCTTTTCGAGACACTTGGAGATTAGGTGACGGTGAGGGAATCACGGTCTATGATTGGAATGCCATTGTCATGATGTATGATTCCGAGGTTGAGTCTATGATTACCGACTTTCGGTCAGGTATTAATTGGCATCACTTCTAGGACATTTTGTTGAGAGATGCTGAGGGTCATCTTTTGAGGTAGAGTAGATTTCATTTCCTGTTGCCCATGATCGAGCTAGGCAATGGGGTTTCAGATTTGGATCTCTCTGAGGCACCTTTCAGTATATATTGAATGGGATAGATCTTAGTTCACTTAGGATTTTTAGTATTGGTTTTGATGATAATTCGCTAATGGGAAACCAGGATATGAGAGTGTAGTTTGACGATGTATTTTGGCTAGTATTGATCAAAGGAACACAGTGCCAGCATAGTGGTTCCATTTCGAGTTCGATCAGGCAACCTAAGATCATTTTGATTAGTAGCTTTGTAGTTGATAGGAGTGTGAGAGCTTATGTGGACATTTTGGAGTCTATTCCTATGGTTTTGCAGTTTGATTCTTTGGGATAGCTGTTTTTTGAGGAGATGAATGAGTTTACATAGTATGTTTTTGTTTTTCTTGTTGGAGGTTTTTAGGAGGTCTCTAATTGGGGCACCTTGTAGGACAATGCTTCCCGTATATGGTGTTGCAGATTTCTTAGACTGATTTGGGACCCCGTGATCATTCTTAGTTTTAGCTGGATCAAATAGCAGATTGAGGGGTTGTATTGGCATTGCTTGAGGACAAACAATCTTTGGATAAGGCGGACTATAATATCCCCAAATTTTTTTGGTTCTTTGTAATGTCCCTACTAGTTGGGGATCACTGTCCTGCAAAACAGATTGTTAGAATACAACAAATATATATATAACTAATCCAATTTGCAATTTAACTTTAAAATATTTAATTAACACTAGTCACAATTCACATCTAATAAAAAGGATATGAATGCCATACAGAGATATGTCCTTAGGCGGTTGTGAAGCTCCTTCTTGGAACCCATCTTGGTTCCAAGCCATCCAGGAAATCGAAGGTGAATTCGATTCTTGTCTTGGGTGTAATTTGTTACACCCAAGCCATCCAGGAAATCAAAGGTTAATTCAATTCTTGTCTTGGATGTAACTACTTACACCCAAGCCATCCAGGAAATCGAAGGTTAATTCGATTCCTGTCTTGGTTGTAATTTCTTACACCCAAGCCATCCAAGGAAGACCATATGTCAATTCCTTGCCTTGGTTGATGCATCCCATCCAAGTCTACCAGAGGGGGCCGGCCAGATCCGTCTCTTCTTGGATGAACTTTGTCAACCAAGCCATACATATATGCATATAGATATTCAGTATATACTGCCTACTAGGGATTATCATAATCCCTCCATTAGGCTAAGGGAGAAAGATAGATATAGAGATGCAGATGGAGATGGAGATAGAGGAGATGGATAAAAAGAGAAGGAGATGGGGAGAGGAGAGATATATGGACCTAAAAAAGTTCAATATATAGATAAGGAGAGAGAGATAGAGAGGAATGGATATATAGAGGAAAATAGAGAGAAATATAGAGTGTAGATGGTTTTTTATTAAAATATTCATTCATTAATGTATATATTAGAATATTAATTACTCATATTCATTAATATATATAGTAAATAAGCATTAACATATATATAAAAATATTAATTCATTACTTACTTGTTTTGTTCGCAGTAGTAGTTTCCGATCTGTGGTTGCCTCTGCTGATCACAATTTCTCCTTATACCTTCCGCTGCCTTCTCCCCCCTCCATCTGCGTGCTGCTGTCCCCCTTTATACCCCATGAAGGGTTGTACCCCTCCACGGGTACCCTTCCGCATGAAGGGATGCGATGGTACTGTCGCACCACTTCGTGCGGGGGTAATCGGGGGGGGGGGCTTGTTATAGTTTAATTACATTGTGTGGGGCTTATTACATCTTGAATATGGGTGTTTTAAATATATTAAATATTAAATAATACTTTCCTTTATTATTATATATATTTTAAATATATTAAATATTAAATAATACTTTTCTTTATTATTATATATTAAATACATTTCCTTTATTTTTAATATATTACTTATATTATCATTTTAATCATTTATTTACAATAACCTTATTTAATTAATCTATATATTAACATTATTAAATAATTTTACATCGGTGATACCGTAGGGGTTATCACAGTCCCTCCATCTCAATTTTGCTTGTCCTCAAGCATCTCTAGATCTTCCTCTTTTTCCCAAGTAGCATCCTCATTTGGGAGATTCTTCCATTTAATCAGGTATTTGATAACGGTTTGGTTCCTAAGCTCTTTTTTCTGTGTATCTAGAATGATCTCAGGGTACAAGGTGAGTTTCCCTTCATCATCTAGGGGTGGTAGTTCACTGCAAGGAGCCAAGTGTTGCCCGAGAACCTTTTTGAGTCGGGAGACATGGAACACATTATGTATTTTACTGTCTTTGGGGAGTTCTATCTCATAAGCTACTTCCCCAATCCTTCGAATTACCTTATAGGGTCCATAGAACCGGGGTTTCAATTTTTCAGCCCCATTCTTCTTGAGGGAAGATTGCTTATATGGTTTTAGCCTTAAAAACACCAGATCTCCGGCCTCAAAAGTCCTTTCTGTGCGCTTCCTGTCTGCATAGATCTTTTGTTGATTTTGGGCTTGTTGTAAATTCTCTTTCAAGGTCTCCATGATATCCTTACTCTGTTGAACAAAATCTTGTGCTCTTGGTACTTTGCTATCTTGGTTTATTAGTTCTCCAAAGCTTGTGGCCTCATAGCCGTACAAGGCTTGAAAAGGGCTCATCCCTATTGACATGTGGTGTGTCGTGTTGTGACAATGTTCTCCTAGGTGTAACCACTTGACCCAGGCCGTCTGTTGCCCTGTGACATAATTCCTTAGGTAGCCCTCTATCCATTTGTTCACTATTTCAGTTTGCCCATTAGTTTGAGGATGGTAAATGGTACTAGGGGTCAAGACCGTTCCTGCCATTCTGAAGAGTTCTTGCCAGAATTGGCTAATAAACTTGCTATCTCTGTCACTGACAATATTAAGAGGGAGTCCATGGAGTCTGAATATTTCCTTGAAGAATAAATTGGCTTTTTGGTAGGCTTTGTATTCGGTGGAGACTGCAAGGAAATGGGCATACTTTGTGGGTCTGCCTACCACCACAAAAATGCTATCCTTTCCTTGTGTCCTTGGCAACCCTGTTATGAAGTCTATCGAAATGCTCTCCCACTTCAGTTTGGGAATAGGTAATGGTTGAAGCAATCCGGCTGGGTGAGTGAGTTCGGTTTTATTGTGTTGACAAGTTAGGTACTCTTGTACATATTTTTGGACATCTCTCTATTGGTCTTTCCATGCATACTTTTCCCCTATGTGTTTATAAGTTTTATAGTATCCTTGATGTCCTGCCAGGGGGTTATCATGGAATTCTTTTAGGAGCTTGTTTTTGAATTTGGTTTGAGGGGTCAAGTATACCCTTCCCTTGTACAAGATGAGGTCAAGCTTTAGTTGCTGACACCCTGGGTTCACGTCAGCTTGTTCAAATGAGTAATTTGATGTTTTCAATGAGCTCAATTGGTTTAGTGGAGTTATACGCCACTTTTCAAAGTGATTTCTGGCCTCTGGATTGGTATCCAAGAATCTTGGAGAATTCGTCTATTTTTAGTAAGTCACCCAATCGGCCTCGTTTGCTATTATTCGTCATCAGGATCACTCTGGTGCGGTCATAATTTGATTCCGATGTGTTTTGACAAGTTTTTGCAAATTTGGTGCATTAATGAGTTATTTTAATTATTCTACTAAGGTTGCTTAAATTTAATTCCAACCTTAGTGTTATAGCTCGTTGGAATCGAAGTGAAAAGTTTTAAATTTTGATCGCATAAAATAGTGACCTTAAGTGTCAAAATATTATTATATTATTGAAAGGGGTCATTTTCAGAGGAAAAAGGGAGTTTAAATTAATAAAGTGACTAATAAATTAAAGTACATTGATTTATAAAGTCACTTTATTTTAAAAGGTACATTTTATTCACTTAAGAGGGAAGTGATATTTTTTTAAAAGGAAGTTATTTATCCCACATTCGCGGTGTATTGGTAATTGTGCTTAGAGTTGGGCATTGTAGCTAATAAACTTTACAAGGTAAGGAAATTAGTGGCAAATTGTGTGAGTACTGATTGCATGAGATGCTTTCTATCAGTATGCTCTCTCATAAGATTCAGGATTCATGTGTGGTTGTAGATGTACATTGTGATTTTCTTTGCATATTCAACCACATCTTTCACTCAACTTAGTTCTCCTATGTCTTCAAGAAGTAGGTTAAGACAATGGATAGCATAAGGGCTCCAAAATAATGTGGGCTGCCTTGCCTCTTGAAGTCTACTGGCTGCCAAATATGTAGCTGCATTGAGGATCACTATTTGTAGGACATTTTCCACTCCCACCGCATCCAACATGTTGCACAAGGTCTTTGCATTTTTATCTTCATTGAAGGTATCAACTCATTTTAAAATGACTTGTTGCCCTCTAATGCCACTGAAAAGTTGATGAGTGTCTTATTCTTTCTATTTGTCCACATGTTAGATGAAATCGTGTAGCCTTTCTTTTTCCAATTATTCTTTTGTTTTTCTACTAGTGGGTGTCTGTTTTTTATCTCATCCTACAATTGGCCCACTCAACTCATGATGATTTGAGGCCTTGAACCCATTACTTGCCACAATCAATGCATTGACCAACTACTCTCAGTAAGCAATTGAAACAACATCAAACGGAATATTGTCATGGCCCATCAAAATGAGGTTAAAGATCTGGAGCCGCTAAATGTTTAATTGCCCACAACCAAGGTAGAAATGTTGTCCACTAAAGACACATAAATCGGTTTAAGAAGTGATTAAAAGAAATCCCATAAAGTGTGATTGATAATGATTAATGTAATCATTAAAGGTCGCGATGCTGTTCTAGGGACAGCAAGTCATATTGAGTGTTATTAGTAATAAACTAAAAATATATAATAAACAATGTCCATATTAAGAGAGCCCAACGATTGTTAAATAGTAGCGACCTCAAAGAATATTAAAGCAGCGATTAAGATTGTGTATATTGAGTATAAATAATAGACATCAAGCAGCAACGAATTGGTAACACAACAATTATTGTTTAAAGCAGTGATTAGATACTGAAAAGACATGTCCTATTTGGAAGAGGTATCCAATCCCAAAGGCTATGTCCCTTCTATTAATATGAGGATATAAAAGAAAAATCATAAGAAGAAGAAGAGGGGAGAAATATATCAGAAAATCATCACTGAGAGAACAGAATCTGATATAAGGGATCGGTCTTTCAGATATACAGTCATTACACATTGTACCAATAATCTGGTACAAAGACTAAATGTCTATGGCATTGAAGGAGCAGATCATTATTAATTACTGGCAGATCATACTTGCTGCTGATCATATTAATTTACAGGCAGATAATATAGAATTACTGGCAATCATTGTTATTACAACAGATTGGTATGCTGTCTGAACTTATGAATCAAATACTTATTTACGGTCATATTATATTTGAATACCATTAGGAATAAGGGCAGATATATGTCCTATTGTATAGGTGTTACATTTATTCTTATTTACACATATAACAGAAATAATAAGATCTATATTTGTTAATTAAATTTATATAACAATTTTCTTAATTTCAATTGTGTACATATATATTCATATTACATGAGAAGTTAGTATACTCATAGCCTAATCCTTAATCATTCTCTATTGCCCCTCATGATGATAGATTGGTTTTTTTAGGGAAAGGCGGAGTGATACCTCACAACATAGGTGAGCCCCAAAAGGTGGTATGGATGGGTGTTCCTGAAACTCTTGGGCCTATTTATGGAGACTGGTTTCATAGCGCCTTAACAAGTAATTCCCCATCCTCCGTTAGGGTTGATGATTAGGAAAGAAGTAAGGATTGGGGCTTGAGTATAGTAATTATCAATTGTATTATAAATACTAATTGTTCCCTAGTTTTAATAATCTGATTTAAGGCATAATAATGTATAGTGATGTATGTTAATCATTGGGAAACAGGCAGCCTCCTAGTAGGGGACATTCAATCTAATATCTGTGGTTATGTGACACTAATGTCAGGCATTCTACAACTTCCGGATTGGATGTAACTTTTAAATTTTAAATTATGAAATTTCCGAGTTTTCACATATGTAAGGACTAAGGACCGATTAGATAAAAGGTAAAGAAAATCTCTATATTCACATGCCTTATGTTGCTTTCAGTTGTATGCCCTAAGATGGCACAGTTGTCCCTAATTGCATCATGAAAATGCTAAAATCACAATAAATTCTTAACTTTGGGTGGAAAAATGATTTTATACCGATTTGATAAATTTATCTAAAGAAAATTGCAGAGTTATAACAGGTTTTTGCAAAAAAATTGCTGAGTTAATGAAAAAAACTAGTATTGAGCTTTTTGGCAAGTTACTCACCACCATTGTTGACTTGCGAGTACTCTGCGAGTTTGACAACTATGGTTGTGGACATGTTGACCAATAGAAGATTGAAATTGCTAATTGGATGGCCCTGGAAACTCTCACAGATTTCTAGAGTTTCTATGGTCCAGCTAAATTATAACAAATGTTTGTTCTCAAACTCTCACATTGCATGGCCTCCAAATGAGGCAATAAAGGAGCTAAAACAGTCATATGGATAGAAGCACAACAATGAGCATTCACAAAACTAAAACAAAAGCTTTTTTAGTGCCAACACTTGTTTTCCCAAATGTACAACAGCCTTTGAGATAGAGACAAATGCCTCAAAATATGCATTTGGAACAATCCTTACTCAACATGGACACCCAATTGTCTGCCTATTGAAACCTTTTCTATCATAGCGAACAGATCGCCAACATATGATGGAGCTTTATGCCATTGTTTGGGGCTATAAGAAATGGAAGCATTATATATTGAATAAGGAGACAATTATCCACACTTAAACACATCTTTGTAATTCATGCAGACTCAAAGAAAGCTACAAAATGACCATCATCAAAGGTGGTCAACGAACCTTCATCAATTCTACCTCAACTTTGAAAACAAGAAAGGGATCACCCACAATGTTGCTAACTACATGAGTTGATCTCCAATTGCAGCCTTGATGATGGTCCTTGACTTGTACAAACATGAGTCATAAAAATTGGTATTAGTTGTACATTAGATATCCGAACTCATTTGATATGTACTAGATACTTGCAGTTGAGCAACAAGTTCCTAAATACCATCTAGAGAAAAAAAATTCTTGTGCCACATGGGGGTACATTTGTCTTCCTAAAGATGTTTTAAAAAAGTAACAAAAATGAGTGGTAGGCCACTTTGGAATAGAGAAGTTGTATTGAAATACTTTACTAGCCAAAATTAAGTTATGATGTTATCTACATCAAATCTTTGGACAAATTTAAGAAATTGTTAAAGTAGCCAATTCAAAACAAGGTCCATGCACACCCTTGGCAGTCCATAAAAAGCCTTGTTATTTTTGTTCCATGGATTTCATGTAGGTCTGCCCATGACAAGACATGGCCATAATTGTGCATCTAATGTGGTTGAAAATTTCTCGAAGAAGACAATTTGATGCCCTAAAAGAAAGGGTTTCTACAACCAAGCTCTTCTTTGAAAACATATGGGTCCATGTTGGCCTACATTATTAAGAAAGGGACAGCTGGTTCCTTAACATTTTTGGGCTATATTGTGGTTTGCAATGGACATAAAATTGATGAAGTCTACAGTATTCCATCCATAGAAAAATGGACAAATGAAGGTCATCAATGACATGATTATGCACATTCATATTAGATATTCTTGAGCATGGAGTTAAACCTTGATAATGTCACTCCAATAATTGTTGATAAAGTGTTTGTAATGTCCTCCTTTTCAAACTGAGTCATATCAACAGATCCACACTTATCTTTATTCCCCGTAGGTTGAAGGGAGGATTTGTAGGGGAATGATATAATAATAATTTAGAAGTGTCTGAAAACGCCTAATTATAACATTGAAGAATAATGGCACTTAATTTATTATTATTAGATTGAGCCAAAAAGAAAATAAAAACCATAAAATGAGATGATAAATATTCAAAATAAAATAGAAAGTGATTTTTAATTAGTTTTTAGGATTGGCTGGAACAAAGCATAAATAAATAAAATATTGGAAAAAAGCAATTGATTCTGTCATTGCAAATTTTCAAAAGCCCTTTGGAGAGCTTAGGCTCAATAATTTTTTTCTTGAGGATGAACATTCTCTTGGATCTTTGGGAATTGAAGGGTGGAAATCTTCCGGTTTCCTATGTTGGCTTCATTCACGAGTCAAATTTGGGCACAATGGAATTTGCAGGTTTTACAAACTTTAGTAGATAAAGGGAAATAGAGAAATAAAAAAATAAATAATATTTTATTTCAGCTGGCTGTACTATTTCAGAGGGACAGAATAAACGTGCGATGGTAGGCAGATTGGGAATTATTTTGTTGGCAGCTGATCCAGGGCGCTGTACATTTTCAGTAGTATAGCATAGCGCCGTACCATCTATTGAAGGAATATTGCAGAAATCAGAGATAAAGTGAGGTTGTTGGATAGGGGAGAACCAAATTCAATGTCTACATATTCATTGGTTTTAGAAGTGTGGATTGGTGGTGTTAGAAGTCTTGAGGATACATCAGAAAAATAAAAATAAAATCTTCATTGATTGAGCTGGATGTGGGACCCTCCAAGGCTGCCACCTCTTACCAATGAGTCAATCGAACATACTGAAGAGAGGCGCTGCAGATTTTTATGGGGCTTTGATAAATTTACACTTGGCCACCAACACTACCTTGAAAGGGGTAAATGAACTAGAAGAATTTCGGTGTGGTTTTTGGCCAGTCGTTAACCCCACAGCACTAGCTGCCACTAATAATACCTTAAAGGACGTGATAATAAGCCAGCCACAGCCATTAGCATTTGGAGACAATATTTGTGATTTTTGTGCCAGTCCATTACCGTGAGGTTGATGTGGGACTTGAGGAAATGGAGTTTCTGCAAAGTTTTCATATAAGAAAGATTTGGAGTTAAGTGAAGGGAGGCAACGAATTATTGGAAATTATAACTTATTTATTTTTTCGTAGCCACCAGCCGCAGCAATCCTGAGGCCAAAAGATAGTCAGGCAGTTATTTAATTTATACAAAACCCCTAGAAGAAATATTGTATATTTTGTTTGTAGTTTTGTGTCTAAAGTTAATTTTTAGGAATGAGTTGAAGGCTTGAGAATGAAGAAAATCTATGTTGACTGTCTCATTCTTCAATATCATCTTCACTCCAATGAATTCAAATTGCTCAACTTAGCCATCATGGGAAAATTCATCAACAAGTGTAGGGCTTTCACATCCAAGTCATCACTATCAAGAAGAATTGAAGCTATTGTGGAGCTTGATGAGGAGTGATGTGCTACTTTAGTTATGATTTCATTGTTTACAAATATATATGCCAGAAAAATTGAAGAAAAGGTTCCAGTGGCAAATTGTCAGGAATTGAGAGGGAGGTATATTTCAGTGGTGGAAATGATGAAGAAGTAACAAATTCCACTCTATCAGGTGGTGAAGGCAAGACCATTTCTGCAGCAAAGCGATTGGTTAACCAAAAATCAAATTTAACAAAATTCCCTTTCCACTAGAGAAAATGTTAGCAATGGGTCCCTTTGCTTCTTAAAGGGGATGCATTATCCAAAGAACATCTCAGGTCACCAAGGCAACATTTTTGGGTTAAGTAATGAAAATTTCCAAAAATCTGTTTTCTTAGTATTTTCTACAATTTTTTGGCCCTTTAAAGTAGTGTTTAGCACAAGGACTTTGTCTTGGTGCTTTAAGGGGTCATTTTAACATTCCTTCAAGGCACCTTGGTTATTTCATGACCTAATATTGAACTTTGAGTTTAAAGTTACAGGCTAGGAGTTACAATAATGACACATAACGCCACCAAAACTAAGTATCTTAACCAAAAATACAAAGTATGGTAAATTTCTATGATTCTCACCAAGAACCCAAATTTACTTTTCTTGTAAGTTTTTCAGTTTTATATTTTAAAGCTACATTATAGTTGGATTGAAGCATGAAGGTAGTGTAGAAGGAATACATCTCTGCTATAGAGTATTCCCATTTTATGTGTATTTAGTTCAAAAAACTCTATTTTTTTCTGATATTTAGTAATTTGTCAATTAGGTTGTCTTCAGTATTGTTTAATTGTTATAATACATTAGGTTCCTCAACTAGTCTATTGTCCCTTGAGTTACCACTTAATTGGGATCAATATCAAGGGAAATGTTGCTAAATTGCCAGCAGTGACAGATTCTTACTGCGAGAACTAGGTACAATTGATAACCTAAAATGGGTTTAGCATAGCTGAGGTTATAGTATTGTTATTCAGCAAGAGGTGACAAATCATAAGCAATTCAAAAAACATGTTTAAAATCTGTGCAAACAAAACTTGATGAATTTTGAATTGCTTATGATTTGTCACCTCTTGCTGAATAACAATACTATAACCACCAAGATTTGAAAGATTTGAAAGATTGATGGTATCATTGAAATGTTTTGGAGTATTTTGACCTATTTAACAACATTGTTATCATATTTTCATATTTAATGTATGCCATATGCTTATTTTGATATATAGGCACTAGGGGAAGAGTACCAGTAGCCATTATAGTTCCAATCCCCCCCCCAAGTTACTAACTTTAAAGAAACCCAAAAAATGATAACTAATAGCCCATTAATAAATTTCACATGTACCAATATCTTCTCACTTTTTAGCATTTTTGGACCATAATTGACCCATTTATGCACCTTTATTGGTACCCGCATGACTACTCGGGCATTTGTGCATAAGTATGGGCATCTTTAAGTAGGTATCGGGTGACACTTTGAAATGTGTACTTTTTGACCCTTTCGTGCATAATGGATCCCACAGTGTGCAATGTTACCACCCAAAAGCCAGAACAATAGCTTGCAGTTAAGTTGCATACAGAGACAACAACCAAAAAATCGTCAAAATCTGATGTACTGTTTAGGATCTGTGGGTTCATGAAATTAGCTATAACGGCTATTGGTACACTTCCCCTATATCAGGCAGGAAATAACAAAAAGACATCTTTTATTGTTTTGTATGAATTTTAAATTTCCATGTTTCTCCTGTATTAATTCTCTGTCATTGAAAAACACTACACTTGTGCCACATTAGCTGCCATGAAGATCAAATGCTATTATGGCTGAAGCAATCTTCCATGCTCTTGCAGGAGCAAAATTTTTATCTACTATGGTTCTAGTAGATTTCATAAAACGGCAAGAAACTGCCATTGTGAAGTCACTCAAAAGAAGGGAGAAATTATTGAACTCATTGCAGGCAGAAGACTGAAGAAGATGAAAATAATAAAATTTGAATTTGCTCCAAGCTGAATAATCCTACCAATGAGGTTTAGCTAGAGTTAGAACAAGTGATTATTGGAAGTGTGCAACAAAGCAAGTGCATTTCTTTTGGAGAAGATGCAAATAGAAAGAGAAAAGATGAAAGAAGAAAGAAGGCAAAGTGCCTTAGATAACTGTAAGAGGTAAAATTGCAGCAACAACAAAGGAAAAATTAAGCCACTGAAGGGCAGAAGAAGAGGAAAAGAGGAAAAAGGATAAGTCTACATCCAAGGCCTGCCAAGCAGGCAGTTCAAAAGATTGAAGAACATTATAAAATGAGCAGAAAAAATGCCCTATTCTGTAGAAGAAGAAACAAAGCAAGATAACATGACAAATGACCACCAAGAGACTGGATGTAGATGTTGACATGGCTTGGAAAGCCACTGCAGATGCAATTAATGAGAACCCACAAGATGCTGCAAATTTGAGATGGGGGTCTAACTTGGTAGGAAATGTTGAAACACATGCAACAATGAAATTCCAAATACTCACTTTTTTTCTTGCAGTTTTCCTTTTATTCTTTAGACCCCCCATTTGGACTAAGACCCCTCATTTTTGGGGTATACAGGTGCAAAAATTGCCTTTTGTATGGTGCACATGGATTTTACCATCACCACCACCACAAACACGCTTTGTAAACCAAGGTAGCTTTCCTGCTTGTTTTGTTGATATTAATTAACTGGTAGATTTTGGTGAGCAGTATGTCATAATGCCAACTAAGCTACCATTCCACTATCCACTACATCTGGCCCTATTCTGTCTACCCCACAACATCCCATCATCTTGGAATCCTTCCACCTGTGCTGGACCATTAACAGCAATACTCATCATTCAAACAGATCCATTACATACTATTGAGTTGGATCTTCTTAGCTTGGGCTTGGAAGAACAGAAACCTCGAGCATCATTTGACGAAAAACATGAGATCCAACCTAAGTTGCCTGATAAGAATTAAGATGGAAGGGAGATTTCCAGAGCCACTTCACAGTAGTGTTGTTGGCTCCACTAGTGTAGTTGTAGGAAATACAGAGCAATGAAACAAAAATCAAGTCAATCAGCTACCAGCAGATGCTGGGAAGGATAAATCGAACCCAAATGCAACAAAGGATTCCAAATACTGGAAACTGGAAAAGAAGACACCACTGTAGAAATAAAGAGCCGCTTATGACCCATGCAAATAAGTCTGTAGAACCTTGTAGACTGCAATTTTATATGTACTTGGCAAGTTCTTCCAAGAAATAGCTACCTCGCAGTCTTCGGTATTAATAATTAAGAAATGCTGTCTGTCTGTTTGTCTATCTATCTATGTAGATGCTGTCATGTCCGTGTCTATCTCTCTGTCTCTCTATGTATCTCTCTATTTGTTTGTCTCTCTGTCTAAAAGAGACTTGTGAAATTTCTGATTTATGTAATTTTTTGTCCTATATCTAAATAGACCGCATTGGGAGGTTATTTGAATAAAGCATTGCGAATGACTGACTGGGAGAAGCGTCCCTTGAGCCCTAACCAGGTATGTAAAGTTATTTCATTTGCCTAATAGGTCTTTACTATTTTTAAAATAGATAGTCTTCATAGATAAATGGATTTGATGGTCTTATGTATTCCTTCTCAGCTGCATTATGCAGCCCTTGATGCAGCTGTCTTGATTCCTATCTTTAATTTTGTGTCATGCCAACAATTTGCCCTTGGAGAGGGGAGTGAGGTCCTCGCTGATTGGAAATCACATGTTGTAAGATTCAAATAGCTCCCATTATATGGAAAGCGCTTTCTAATGGCATTGAATTTTTCAACTTTATTTCAATTTCCTTTGATTCCTTTCAAAATGCATTTCACAATGCCAACAGTGCTTGATTTAAGCAATTTGAAATCCTGATTGTGAAATTATTTTTGGTAATCACTGTTTCAGAAATGCTTCAAATCCAATTTCAGTCACAAGAAGAACCCTGCAAACCAAGAGGAGAAAGATCAATCAGTTTCTTCAGAGGCTATTCAAATGGATGCTAAGACGGTATGGATTGGGGTTTTATTTTATCTTAGCCTTCTCTAAATTAGAAGTTAACTGAAAAATGATCATATATCACTTAGTTATGCAGAGCAGAGAAATTAAATCTGCTATTGTCAGTAAATTCTCCAGGCATAATTTATTTCCTGCTGACACCATTTCCTGCAGGTTTGCTCAAAATCTTTGGTTGCCAAAGATAAACTTCCGCATGCAGACCAGGAATCCAATGCTGTTGATGCTTTTGGACCTGAAGCAAGTATGCGTGCAAGTTGCAATATGGATGTGTCATGCATATTAGAAGAGGAGCTAGTAAGTACTAATTTGTGAGAGCGGTGATGAGAATAGATAAAGCAAGTTGTGGTGTGTGACTTGATAGCTTTTGATTATAATCTTTTGCCTCCCTCATCTTCTGGGCATGGTTTTCAGTAAACAAAAAGAGGTGAGCTTTATGTAAATGTATGATAGGTAGTTGGTTCTTAATTACACTGTGGCAATAGAAATCAGATTCACTTTGTATTTTTGTATTTGTGGAATCTGAAAACATCTGGAAGTGAAGCAACATATATAATTATGGAAGATTAAAAATAATATCCAGAACTCCAAAACATTTTCAGTGATGAAATACTTTTAAAATACAGGTTGCGTTTTGGTTAATTTGCAGTTTGGAATCAAACTTCGAAAAGTTGGCACATACCTATTGAAGCAACCATATATTTACTTTGCACCTGTGGTTTGCAGTTTTATAGATTAAAGTCCAACTTTGCCATAGAAGAATTGTTGCAATAAAATACCGGGCATTCTCTTAAATGGGTATCTTTTTAGTGAATATGCGATGCTTGAAAACAACTTTTTCTATATTGTTAAGAAAGCTTTTAACATGGTTAATATCACTATTAAAATTTCCTAGCCATTGTCAATTGATACCTCAGTTCAAAATCCTCTTGGCATTTCTGTGATTTTGTGCTTTTCTCCATTGCCAAAACCATGACTAGGTCTATACAAGTTGCAATCTCCTGGGGTTACCAATGCCTGGACTTTTGAAGAGTGAGCTACAGAATTATGCTCAGAGTAAATTGCTTCCTCTTCCTACATACAATGTGTCACAAATAATTGGACCGGCCAACAAATTGCTTTATTTCTGTACTTTGAGAGTTGGAAGCATGGAGTTTTGCGGGCGTCTGTCATCTTCAAAAAGGGAAGCAGAAATTTCAGCAGCTATAGATGCAATTTCACACCTTTTCAAAGGTAATGTGTCATTGCTTTTTAGTTAAAATAAAGTATTTAGGAATTTATATAATCAACAGCTTCATATTTTGTTTTTTCCTCTTTTAAATTTTACAGGAGAAGATTGTGGTGAAGGGAATATTTGAAGCTATTGAGCTTAATTGTAACGTCTGTTTGAAGAGCTTGCAACGTCTGGCAATATGTATTTAAATTTTAATCTGAAGATATAAAATTTGAAGTGTTGGAAATAAATGACTCTACAAGTGGCATATGAATCAAAATTCTGTAGATAGTGGAGTATTTTAATTACCTTGATAATTTCTACCTTTTACTGGACACAATTAATGTATGCAGCTCTATACTTGCCAATTTGATATGCATCTCATTAAATATTAAACGAGGATTCCTTTGTGAAATTGAAGTAGTGGGACTTCTAATGAAATTTTGAATTCATGTATCATTTTAATGCCTTTGAATAATCCACCCATATAAGCATGTGCTGGAATCACCATCTAAGCTACAAAAGATCTTTGATATCATAAACATATTCATCGATAAATTTACACTTTACTGGAAATATTCTAGAGAAAAACGTTTATTGTGTAATGTTAATGTAATTGATTTTGAACAGCAAATTCTTGATTTTTATCATATAAGTTTATCTTAATTGGCACCTCAGCTGATTTGTATCATTTTTATAACACCTCCTCTCTTGGCTTACCTCCACATCATTTAGTTCTTGAAGTTCTATGTATCCTATTAGTAAATAAATGACTCTACAAGTGGCATATGAATCAAAATTCTGTAGATAGTGGAGTATTTAGTTACCTTGATAATTTCGACTTTTTACTGGATATACTTGCCAATGTGATATGCATCTCATTAGATATTAAACGAGGATTCCTTTGTGAAATTGAAGTAGTGGGACTTCTAATGAAATTTTGAATGCATGCAACATTTTAATGCCTTTGAATAATCCACCTATATAAGCACGTGCTGGAATCACCATCTAAGCTACAAAAAGATCTTTGATATCATAAACATATTCATCGATAAATTTATGCTTTACTGGAAATATTCTAGAGAAAAACATTTATTTTGTAATTTTAATGTAATTGATTTTGATCAGCAAATTCTTGATTTTTATCATATAAGTTTATCTTAATTGGCACCTCAGCTGATTTGTATCATTTTTATATCACCTCCTCTCTTGACTTACCTCCACATCATTTAGTTCTTGAAGTTCCATGTATCCTATTAGTGTTTTAGTTTCACTTCCATGCCAACACAAAACAAATCCACACTTCAAATTTGCAAGGGAACTTCTCTAATATAACTTTACTCTTAAATTCCAAACCAAGTAAACTAGATTTCTACTTTTTTTAATCTTGAAGTAGGAGCACAAGATTGAAAGTACTTATCGCACTATAATTTTTTTTTTGATTATGCAACAAATGAAAACACAAATTGAAAATAAAATACCAATCAATAGTTAAAGAAAAGACGAATGAATGCTGAATTTGCATTCATGGTAAGACAAAAGAAACATTTCTATGGAATACGATATGAAAATCAAGGTAATTATTAAAGCATGTAAAGCCACAAATTAAGAATAGAAAACATGTGTGAATGAAAGCTCAACAAAAATGTCTTATTAACTTCTCAAATCTACACACAACTTTATTCAAGATTGAATGAGAAGTTTTGCAGCATAATTCTAACATCAACTCTCATTCCATTCAAATTGCTTTAAGGCAATTAATTTAGAAGTTACTTAAGTGTCTAAAGAATGCTTTTAAATTGAAATAACTCTAAATTTTATATTTTAGAGAGGCAACAAACACTTAAAGTAGCCTGAAATAAGTTTGCTTTTCTTTAAGATTTACAGAGTGATGAAAGGTGCTTTCCTCACAAGAAATAAATAAATAGAAAATGCAATGAAGAAATACTTGCTTTCTATTATCTCAATGGAATGAAATTATGATATTCAAAAAATGATAGACTACAACAACATAAACTATTTGATTAGAAAAATCTGCAAGATGGAGTCATAATATGCATCACTAAATTGTCCATTGTAACTTTTAGTTTCCTTATTTATTTTGGGAGTATAACTACTCTAGAATGTTATGGAAAGTGTAACTCTCATCTTGGGTGCCAGAAGTCCCACCATCCACCTTCTCGCTCAAGAAATATTTTATTGGAAATTGGAATTTGGATTTTGGTAGAACAGTTTTCGAAAGCCATAATTGTTAACTAACAGTTGGATTTTTAATCATTAAAAATTGTTGGAATGTTCATGAAGAAATCTAAATCGCTAATTTTTGGACCTATGGGAGAATTCAAAGGGCCTCAAATTTGAATTTGAAAAACTATATTAAAGAAATTTTTGAGAATAAAAACTTTGATATCTCTTGAATGCTACAAGATATTCACTTCATATTCCAGTTTTGCTTTTCGGAGTAAGTTACTAGGTTTATATGTGAACAAATGCAAATTTACTAAAAATAGTAATCTTACCATTTTTAGTCCTTATTGACAATGAAACAATATTTTTGGGTAATGCAAGATTGCTCTTACACCCTAGCAAACACCTGATGTAATTTGAGAAGTAACCTTGTCACATCTTAGGAGATAGAGTGAAACCAAGATAGTTAATATTAGCGTCAGATAATCATTATGAATTTTCAACAATTTTTCCTCTCCATTTACCTGCTACTTTTCATATTGCCTATTTCTCGTGTTTCTACCCACATAACTATCCAAAATTTCTTCTATCTCCTTTTTTGAAGTAGGTGCTAGAATATTTCATTGTGCTTTCGTTAATTCTTTTTCAATTCAAGCCTCCATGATACTCTGTCAAATCTGAAATGTTAAATACACGTGACATGTTAAATCTACTTGGCAACTCTACCTCAAAAACATTTCTTGAGTTATGTTTCTTTAAGATTTTACATTGCCCAAACTTTTTCATCTTCAATTTATTATATGTTTCCATTGGAAACCTCTTTTTTCTCTGGTGAACCATGACTTCGTCTCCAATTTATGAAATTCGTTAAATCTCGAATCCCGATCTACCTTAGTCTTGTATTGAATATTCATCCTATTAATATGTTTTCTCATTTCTTCATGCAAATTCTTCTGGTGCTCTACAAAATCTTCAATTTTGACACTTTTCTTTCTCCTTTGCTCATGTTCTTAACTTTCAACTAGTTCCTATACTACTTCCATATACAATCTAGAATGGTGATTTATTAGTGGTCCTATTGACAAAATTATTGTAAGAAAATTCCACATATGGTAAAATCAAATCCCATCCCTTATGTTTATCTCCTATTAAGCATCTCAGTAGGTTACCCAAACTCCTATTCACCACTTCTATCTACTCATCATTCTTTTGATGGTGTGCAAAACTGAACTTTAAATCTTTCTTCAACTTCTTCCACAATGTCCTCCAAACATACCTAATAATCTTGGTATCTTGATTTGAAACTATGCTCTTTGGTAGACCATGTAGTCTCACTGTGTCTCTTCAAAAAAACTCTACAACATGAACAACATAATTAGTCTTCTTACAAGGAATAAAATGTGTCATCTTCAAAAATTTGACGACCACCACAAAATTGGAATCATGTGCTCTCCATGTCCTTGGTAAACCAAGAAGAAAATCCATACTAATATCCTTTCATGGTCTCTTTAGTACAAGTAATGACTAATATATGCTTGTATTTTGACTTGTCCCTTTTACCATTTGAGATATGTAATGTCCCTCCTTGGGATTTTCCCTAATTCAGTCCTGAGACAACAATTTCAACTTATAGTGAGAATTATAATACATTTATAAACTAAATATTATCAAATCTGAGGACATTTCACTATAATATTTAACTTAAATTTCTATGAATAATTCAGAAGGTAGAACTTATCTTGATAGCTTTCTCCATTTATATACCTGGGAGTGGTGCTCCTATATCATAAACTTATGCTCTACTAGAGAGATTCAAATCTGAAAACAAGAAATAAAAGTCTTCAAGTGTCTTTCTCCAATTTCCCCTATTTATCCTTTTGTGTAGTTTTTCTCCCTCTTCTTAAATTAATGAATGTACTTGATATGTCTCCCTTATATATACCATGCCCATAATCTTCATATAACTCTCTCTTAATCATGTGTTGACACTTCAATTGATCATGATTTACTACAGCTTTTATTTGATTGGTATCTCACAAGTAGTGGAGAATGGGTAAAAAACACAAGTAATTTTTCCCAAACAAAAATCTTCAATATGTTGTTGACTCCTCTTAGACATTCATTGACCCTTTGGTAATAACCTACAAATTCCTTGTGAAAGCTTAAGTGGGGTTGAAGTAAAAAACACAACCAATTTTTCAAAGTATTACAAGTGGGTCCCATTCCATTTAGTGGAGCTGCTGCTAAAAACACAAAAAAATGTGAAACCTTCAAAACCTCTTCTAATTGTTGCAAATGTTGTTTGGAGATTCTTTTATTATAATTATTGTGTGGGGCCAACAAAGCACTTTGGCAAGTGTATTCTAATACTAATAAATCTGAATTTCTATTGAAGTCCTTTTTCTTTAATTCTGATATTTGTCAGATCAAAGACCCCACATGGTATTCCTTCCTTTATAATCTGCTTCCACATCACAAGATAATTATAAATGCTGCTGAATTAATATATGTTTTCTGAGTTCTCCCCCCTTTGACCAACAATGTCTGGTTATAATAATCAAACAGAGCATATATAGAACATCCTATATTGTGTCACGTATCCTATACCACAACTACATAATTGAATTGAACTGCTGTATATTTCATCTCTTATAAATGCCAATATCTCCTCTTGTGGTTCGTATATGCTGACCTTCTCCCATTTCCCCCATTAAATATCCTTGGGTATCGAAAGGTTGCATCTTATCAGGAATAGAAGTATCCTTTGTCAAGGATTAATTAATATTTCTTAATATCGTACCTCTTCATGACTACTCATTTAGTCTTCCATTATGGCTATTGTCTAATTGATCCCTGTTATCAACTTATCCTTAACGGTGTTTCTTATAATCGTAGTCTTATAACTAGTGATGTTCGATGTTAATCTGAATCTATTTATGTTCTCAAACCGCACCTCCTTAGCCACGTAAGATTGGTAGAATCATTGGCATTATTGATTAGCCATCTCTAACCATCTGCCATATCATATCTTTGAATCGTAACCTACTAATCTTCATCCATCACTGTGTATGATCGATACCTAAGAGATCTTCATGAGTTTCTGTATTAATTATAGTGATTATTATATATGACATCGAACTTTTTCATGATCATTTGTAAACAGTAATTACTTGATTAATATAATCAAGTATTTGATTAACTAGACAATGGGTTTGATAAAGTCCTTAATCAATATTCTTTTGATGTCTCCCTTCAATTGGTGCTAAGTGGTGACTAGTTTTGATTATATTATTGAATATCACTGTCTTTTGTGAGGGGACAACTCTGACACCAGCAGTTTACTTATATTTAGTTTAATAATTAACTTTATTTATTGATTAGGATGTTTGCTATTCTATTTTATATTATTTTTATTGAATAGTTTTTCTGAATTTAATTTATTATTATATTTGTTTTCTAATTACTTTGTTATTTTGTCAATAATATAACATTGCAAAATTTATAATATTATTTGATAAATATGAAATTAATATTAATATTTAATAAATATAAATTATATATTATATCTTTATATATAAATATTAATTAAATAATAATATTTAATAAATTTCAAATAATTATTATACTAATTAAAAATAATTATTTCAATTAGGCTTTATATATATAATGTTCAGAGAGGGGACATGACAAGATACTTTGCAGTTCTGCACAAACTCATTTACATCTTGCTACAATTGTCGCTAATTCTAATGCTCACTAACAAGAAAAGTGGTCTTATTTTGACCAAAATTTCTAACTAATGCTCCACTATACTTTTCCTTAATTAGGTTTTCCCTCATCGAACTCTTCAGAATGCACAATTGGCTTCCTCTAAATAAATAACCATCTTGAATTATAAAATCCAACCACCTTGTCCTATCTAAAGTAATAGACTCCATCTCTCCAAGCCTCTCCAAAATCAAGATCCTCTAGATACGAATTGTTGAGTTCATTGGACCCAACAACTTTGATCTACATCTCTATCAACAAATTCTACCTTCTGCTCAAGGCATGTGCAAATACTGTTAGACCCTCCACTCTTGTGCTTAAAAACAAAGTGTAAATTTGCAAAAAATCAACCCATATTAAATGCCTTTGATTCAACTTTCCTTGACTAATCAAATACTATAAATATTGATAATCAATAAATTAAACAAACTCTTTGGGAAAAAGATAATGTCTACATTTCGTCAATAGCAGAGCTAACTATTGTTTTTTTTAAAAAACAAAATTATATTTAGATTTTTTTGGATTTTATGATTAATTTGGTAAACTGAAAACATAAAAAATAGTTGGAAAAGTGTTAGCGGCAAAGACGTCGATTAGGGTAGCGAAGACGTCGATTCAAGAAACTTGCAGAAAATAAAATTAGCAGGAAAATAATTTCAAACATAGACATTGAATTATCCTAATGGAGATGCTAAAACTGAGGTGGAGATGTCGCTCCACAAACTTGTGAGAAAAAAACTAAAAACAACACGAAAATGTGAAATTTTAGGGACTTGGGGTCCCACTGAATGTGCCAAAATGAAGAGGGCTAAAAATTCAAGTGCAATGGTTAGTCATACAAAACACATAAATACTCAAAAACATCAAAACATTCAAATATGCATAAGCACAACCATTATACCTATATTATTTTTCTTCTTCCTCCAATTGAGCCTTTGGTGAAGTGAAGATTGCACCTCTCATCCACTTGATTGGATTGGCTTTTTTGATATATTGTGGATTTCTCTCCACTACACAACAAAGGGGATTGGATGGATAGATAAGTGTGATTAATAGGATTTGGCTAAGTGTGGGATGATTTTGGCATAATGAGGGTGCAATGGATGGATTCTAGAATCAAATTCTCAGCATAAGATTACTTGAATGATGGATATGAAAATGAGGGGAGGAGACTCCAATTTATAGATTTGAGGAGGCCAAAATGGAGGGTCAAGATTGATTTGAAATAGAGGGTTGGGATTGAAAGGTGGGAGAGGATTGAGAGGACAAAGTGTGAGGTTCAAGAGATTTGCCATAAAGGCATTTCTTGTCTCCACATCCTACAAGGTACATGGAGAAGAGTTCCCCAAGTACATTGGGAAAGGAGAAGGGAATATAAAATTCCTTGAAGGAGAGAGAAATTAAAATTTTCAAAATAAAGGATGTGTGGGAAGAATAATTGGAGAAAGGAATTAAAAGGGGATGTACAAAGGATTTGAAATCCTTTGACATAACTAAAGTTGGTGCATTTAAGGTTTGAAAGATGAGAGGGATATACCATTTATGACAAATGGTTGACTTATTTCTAATCTTGGTGATTAGGAATGTGCAAGTGATTAGAAAATATGATTAGGTGGATTAATGAAGGTTAGAGCACAAGTGGGAAAGTTAGGAGGATGTGACACAAGGAGAGAGAATGAGTGGAGGAATTAAAAAATTGGAGGAAAATGATAGATAGGATTAGGGAAGAATTAATTAGGCTAAGTGAGGATTAGAAAAAGTGATTTGTAGGAATCACTTTATTGAGTTAATTAATTAGAATAGATTAACTAGGTGAGATTAGAAGAAATAAAATGATGTAGGCGACTTTATAAGAATAGGGAAATAATTAATTTATTGATAAATTAATTATTGGACTATATTGATAAAATTAATTAAATTTGATTTAATTAATTTTAAGAAGAATGAGATAGGCATAATTAAATAAATTAATGATGTGGAAAGGCTTAAATTAATTAAATATTAATTTAATTAATTTTAGACGTCTACATTTTGCCCCTCTTTTACGTAGCACAAAAATTGGCGGTGGGTAAAAGACGAAGAAAGATGCCCCGACGTAAAAACGCAAGTGGTGTATGCCCCCTCGATAATTTTGTCGATTTTTATTTCAAAAAAAATCTCAAAAAAAGAAGAAAAGGCTTAGAAAGTGACAGAAAAAAGAGAAGATGATGGAAGAAGTGAGATAAAATTGATTGATGAGGAGAAAGGGCGGGAAAGATACGACAAACAAGTGACAGAGAGGTCTATATAAGCCACATGGGGCCCAATGAAGGGTCATTGTCACACACATAAGCCCTAGAATCTAGACCAACCAGAGTGAAGGAGACCATGAAACACATTCTACATCACGAGCATAGCGTAGAGAGAGCCCACCACTAGCAGAGACCAGCTGAGTATGGCCCACCGATATGTATCCTAACCTTGACCTAGTGATTTAGTAGGTTAGCATTAATTAGGGCTAATTAATGAGGAGGTAAGTCTAGTGGGGCACAAACCTCGATCGCCGAATCAACGTCTATGCCTAGGGATCATCATTTATGGAGACAATCCACACATGTGCAGGCATGGAAACACCTACGCAGACGCTGATTGCCAAATCAATGTCTGTGTTATGGGCAAAAGGGAGATCGAGGAGGACACTATGGAACACTGTCTCCGCCCTATGGAACAATGCATAGGACATCGGTTCAGCATCTCCGTTTGAAGAAACACTATCTCCTCTTAAGGATAAAGGAATAGAAAATAGAAGATAAAGATAGGGATAAAGGGCTTTGATAAGATGCCCCAAGGCTAGAATTAGGCTTAGAAGAAAGGGCTAATGATGTGGTTATGGATGGTCGTAGGAGAATCCTACAATCCTTGGGTCACAAGAGCATCGACCTCCTACTATGGTGTTGTGGAGTCAGTTGAGTGACAGTGACTGGATCATGCTATCATGGATTGGTCTAGGATTTGTCACATAGTGGTCGTAGGTTTGATGCCACACGCTAATGGCATAGCGAGGCATGTACCTTCCATCTATTGATGGGTGAGGCCCGCATCACATTACTTGATGTTTGGTAGATCCTGAAGGTAACTATTTGTGGAATCATTCCTAAGTACAAATTGGAGGGCACCGAGTGGTACATGTAGAGCATTCGTGACTTCGACGACTTACCCATGGATCCAACACAGATGGTTGTCAAGCTAGCAATGGATCTGCATTGAGGGATTTCGTGACTTGTGTTATTCATATGCGACCTGATTAGTGGGAGGATGATGCTCGACCTCAGTGAGCATGGTTTTTCTATAGGATGGTCCAGGTGTCTATACTATATGTTGGAGGATGGCATCTACTATGCATGGGGTGTTGCAATTTTGGGACAGTTATATCATGACATGCATATGTGTGTTTACCGAGGTTATAAGAACCTCAGGAGAGGTGTCACTCTCCTCCACATATGGGCATGGGAGCACATAGTAGCTACATGGCCACTAGGAGTTTAGTCATGGAGGAGGAGATATCCTTATGCAGATAGATACGAGGGACTTCTGCATTACACGTGTTGGGGCTATCTAGTTTTGGCTTCACATTTTTTATGAGATGATGAACTTCACATGGTGTCCATATCATGATTGCGAGTGGTGGGGAAGAGACATCTTTCTATCATGGGCCTAGACGTAGTGTTGGTTGTTTGGATGGATGGTGCACATTGTAGATCGGTATCTACCATATAGAGTCATGCACCAGTTCAAAGAGCGACAAGATATAGTGGGCGAGGAGTGCACTCATCCTCGCATTACTAGGGAGGCTACTATATGAGGTGATGTTGTTGGGTTGTTTGAGGTCCACATTAGCTGGATAGGTGCAAAGATTGTAGTCTGTAAGAGAGGCCAGAGATTACAGATCTGGGGTGCACAAGGGCATACACAACATGGTGAGAGGCCCATAAACCAATTCAGTTGACTATGCCATGTATTCTTGAGGTGTATGAGATTCCATCATTTGTGGACGAGATAGTGGGAGGAGAGGGGGATGTGGCGGGGGAGAGAGGAGTGATAGGAGGAGCCAAGATTAGGCAGCGAGCTCCATAGAGAGGAGGGAGGGGACATATATAGGTACCCCTACAGGTACAAATACAACATCCAGTAGAGCAGGTAGGCCCATCTCCAAAGGTTGAGGGCCCACCCCTAGTGCAGACATAGGCAGAGTAGATGGAGGTACAGGTGGAGGGAGAGCAGACATAGGGATAGATCTTTCAAGCCATTTTGGATCAGGCTATTTTGGAGAGGGATATAGAGAGAGCTTGAGCCCAGAGCTTATAGGATCAGTTAGCAATAGAGAGGGCTAGATCAGAGAAAGAGAGGGCCAGCGTTGATAGCCTTCAAGATGAGCTGGAGAGGGTATGGTCAGAGGGGGATTCCTTGAGGTTGGACCTTGAGGCTTCCATAGCAAAGAAAGACAACTATAGGAATAAGGCAAAAACCACCTCATAGATGCTAGAGGTAGCTAGGGGAGGAGTAGCAGTGGAGGAGATGAGGACGATGGACAAGGAGCTACATACACTAGGGCTCGACTAGCCTGATCTGAGATAGATGCCATCCGGCTGTGGGGGGAGAGAGACTTGGATCAATGAGCCATAGATCCGGGGTAGATGATGAATTTGTTTATAGAGTCTATGGATGAAAGTAGAGCGGTAGAAATGGCTCTTTGAGAGGCACAATACTATCAGGGGTTGTATCAGGATGAAGTACTTGTAGATCAGTGGGTTCCCTCCTTTGCAGAGAGGACACAAAGTAGACAAAATTGGACACAAATTGTAGGAGAGTCAGTGGGGATGAGGGAACCGAATCCACCACCAACAAGTCCATCGAGTGGTTGGGCTGACCCAGGGGTAGGTGACAAGGTAGAGAATAGGCTAGCTCTCAGTTATATGTGTGATATTTTGACCCTTCGGGGATATTCATTGTATCATGATTGGACACATTATTTTTATATATATATGAGATGCATCATGATTTTTGGCTGTGATGTATATGTGTACTTTATCATTGATTTTGATTTGATGGATTATGTTTGATGGTTTATGCTTATGATGATGCATGATTATAATTATCTGACATCTTTGTGATGCAGGATGAATGTTTGCCTATATGATGTATGCACATATTTTTATTTTATTTTATAATGCTTATATGCCATGTTCCTAACATGTTGTTGGTGTAGGATGAATGCATGATTTTTATGTAGTGTACATGATTTTCAATTCTATGGTGATGATTTTTTGACATGTGATGATTATGCCTAACCTATGGTGTATGCAGGAAGTGACATGGATAATGTTGATATGTATGGATTTATGTATGATTGATATGTGCATGCGATTATGATATGAGATGGATACTTGATGAATGTAATAAAGCTAAATGATATGCAGTGAGATGCAATGATTATGATGTTGTATAAAAACGTATATACCATTATTATGGTATGAAAAATGAAATTGCTATGTTGTGGGATGAAAATGTATGAGATAACTATATTTCCTAAATTGAGATGTAATAAATTCTAATGAGACACAAATGCATACTATAACTAATGATAAAAAAATGAACCTAATGCATATATGATATATAATGCACCCTAATGCAGTCATGCAATATGCAACTGAATGATAATGAACATTTAAAATGTATGAAATATCATAATGCAAAAGCATATGTAATTAGGACATGCAACACTAATATGAATGCACATGCAAATGCAACGGGATAGGGGTGGTCATTTTTTGTAATGAGACAACAATAATACAATGAATAGGACTAGATAGACGAAAGGGAGAAGAAAGGAAAATAAATGAATAAATTGGAGTCTCCAAGATAAATGAATAGGGGGGAATTGTTGAATTTTTTGTTGTGTAGATGTGGAGAGAAAACCTAGTTTGTTATTGCCGAGGATGATCTAAACCACTGATTATAGGAATTAGGATGTTGTGAACATCCAAGGCATGGACTAGACTCTCAAACAATAGGTATCTCAATATACATAGGATCACAAACACCATGATGATGTAAATGTGAGACTACAGGTTCATACAAGAGAAACCATCGAACATGTCAAACCACAAAAGATGCCCCAATATACACCAACCTAGTACATACCAAGATATGGGATGATCAAGGTAGCTTGAGATAGGAGAAGTCATAGGACACAAAATAAAAATCAAATCGACAAGACCAAACATGCAAATGACATACACATGGCCAACTGGCATCTCTTGCCAAGGGTCAAACTAAGATTGTGATAACACGTCAGACATGGAAAGGATGCATCCTGATGGGCAAAGGTGACTGATAGGATTGATTTAGGCAATAGAGAAGATGGAGGTGCTAGCGGATGCAGTTATAAAATCTCATTGTTGATATTTGGTAAGCACGGTGTGGATGGGTGCTTGAGTGATGCACAGGTCAAGAAGAAGCTCTGTTTAATTGGAAAATCTCAAAAAGAGGGGAAAGCTCAATGTATTGGGATGATCCTTATGCACAACTTGGACGAAAACTCATCATCTCATGAGGGGGAAGTGAATGCAAGGAGTTGAGGAAAATGATGCAAGTGATCATGAAGAAAAGTACCTACACAGATAAGGAGAGTGGGTGATGGGATGAGTGGCAAATTAATTGCTGACATCACTAATGAGATATGGATATTGGGTGGGGGGGGGATAATGCAAGTAGGTAGGATGAGTGTCCAAAGAGACAATGGATCTGACTTATTTATTTTTGATGCCTGAGAAGATGTTTTCACCAAGGTACTTTCCCATAGCTCCACGAAGTGGTTTTCATTAGTGGACGAATTGATTTTTCTTTACCTTTTTTTTATTTTTTGTATTTTTTATGGTTTTTTAAAATTTTTTTTAAGTTTTGAAAATTGGTAACCTCTAAAGACTAGGCATATTATTTCTTCAGATGCATGATATTCATGGGCTCATCCAAAGGATTTCCTTTAGGTGTAGCCAATTGATAAGCTCCTGATCCATATTTTGCAATAATGACATAAGGTCCAAGATAATTAGGCTTGTACTTGCCCTTCTTCTCACGGTCCCGAAGGTTTCTCAGATTTTCCATAAGGACAAGATCACCAATGTCAAATTCTCGAGTCTTGATTTTCTTGTTGTAGCTCATTAGTAGGCAATTTTGATAAACCTGAAGGTGGTTTAAGGCTTTTAGATGCCTTTCATCTAATAGTTCCAGCTCTTGTAATATGGCCACTCTATATTCTTCATCAGGGAGGATATTCTGCAATGATACTTAGAGTGAGGGGATTTTGATCTCAAGTGGTAGGATGACTTCAGAACCGAAGTCTAAGGAGTATGGAGTAGCTCTTATGGGTGTGAGAATGCTTGTGTGATAGGCCGAAAGGGTAGGATGGAATTGCAAGTGTTGATCACAATCAACTTCATTGACTATATTCTTGAGGATTTTGATAAGGTTTTTATTAGAAGCCTCAGCTTGACCATTACCTTGCGAGTAGTATGGGGTGGAGAAGTAATGTTGGATGGTGAACTTTTGGAATAATTATTTGACATCCTGATTTTTGAAGGGCCTACCATTATCTATAATGATAACTTTAGGGATTCCATAGTGGTATATTAAATAATTTAGGATAAAATTGGAAATCTATTTGCCAGTGGTAAAGGTGTGTGGTATGGTTTCCACCCACTTGGTGAAATATTTAGTGGTAGTTATTTTGAACTTGTGGCCATTGGATGAGGTGGGATGGAGTTTTCCTATGAGATCGAGACCCCACTATGAAAAGGGCCAAGGTGCAATAAAAGGCTAGAGATCCTAAGAAGGCGTGTGAATATTGTCACCTTGTGTTGACACGAGATGCATTTCTTCACATAGTGATAGACGTTCTATTCCATTGTAGGACAATAGTATCTTGTACGCAAGAGATTCTTAGCCAAAGTGAGGTCACTTGAGTGTGCTCCAAAAATACCTTTGTGTACCTCACGTAGTGCTCGTTTAGCCTCCTCTTTATCTAAACGCCTTAGGAGGGAGTAATCAAAGTGCCTTCGAAATAGGGTATCATGTAGAATGGTATAGTGAGTAGAGCGGCAGATGAATGTTTGTTGTTGGGTTTTAGTGAGGTGAGGAGGGATTTTTTGGATGTTGCTAAGAGTTTTCTAGAATGACGTGTTGTCATTGATGTCAACATATTCTTTTGTGTATTCTAGTGTTGCAGAATGAGTTGGTTTAGCCTATGTATTGCAGATGAGTTGATGCAGATCAATTAATTTTTGGTATGTTGTCTGCAGATGGTTCATTCCCATTTGCAGAGGTCCACATGATGTTTTGATCGAGTTAGAGATTCGTTATTGAGGTCAATATTCAATTGTTCATGTTATTTGGCATTCTGGTTTGTGCTCCGAATTGATCCAGAATTGCTATATATTTAGTTGCAGATGTATGGTATGTGTTTTGGATGTTGATGTGTGTCCTCAGTTTGATTGATTCATGATTTGGAAATCCACAAGAGAATCTTTCAGGTTGATCGTAGTTAGTTATGATGGTGTTCTTGACCTCCGGTAGTGAGATGATGATGATCCTTGCGATCTGAGTTGTTGCGGTTGTTGTGGTACAATTCACGTTGCTTATGAATGTCTCTAGATCTTTCTCTATATGTATTTGTGGTTCGCATTGATTATTGTGTGCATTATTGAAGATTTTCTTTGTTCGGTGATGTTCTTCATGTTATGCAACTAGTGCAGGAGCACCTACCTATGAAGGCATGAGGCAAGAGCAATATGATTTTCTATTAGTTAGAAGCAATGTAAGAAGACCCTATGGGTCCTTTTTGTAATTCAATGTCCTAGGAGTGTGACAAGTTTGTCAATGTTTGGGTCAAATTATCATCTAGGGTCTGATAGAGCAAATTGAGTCAATAAGGGTCCCAATGGTCTAAATTGAGGGATCAAGTGATCACAAGTCTATTTGAGTCATTTTTTATGTTTTAGAATCAAATGTAATCATTTTTGGGGACTAGGATAGTCCAGAGTCTAAGTTGGTCGAATTATGCAAAAGTTGTCATTTTGTCAATTTGTTGTCATGAGAAATTTACACTTTTTGTAAGTCGGGATTAACCAACGGTCAGCCAGTTTGAAAAAAAAGTTGGAGGAGGTTGTGGTCATTTGGAAAACACCTTTAAAGGCCCCAAACACTGAAGAATGTATGTTGGTTGAGATTTGGTTGATTTGGAAATAAATTGAAACATCAAGAACTGTTGGAAACTCGAAGAAACAGTCTAATTTATATTGATTGCATACTGAAGGTGGATTGGAAAGAAGGCTCATGGTTTATATCCAATAACTAGATTGTTCTACCTTTGTTTTTATTAGTGTGAAGTCTTGAAGTGATCGCTACCCTATTCTACAAGAAAATCTCTACTAGGTAGCCTAAAACCCTTAAACCCCTAGGGTTTGACTGCAATAATGGGTTTTGTCATATCAACTCTTAACTAAACTCTCTATCATTACAGGAGATGATAGGCCACTTTATCATATGTCAGTACCAAAATCATTAAGAGGATACAATAGGGTGAAGAGGATGGAGAACTAACCCTAGGTCTGACATCTCTATACATGACAAACCGGTTTAATGAGTGCAATGCGTGAGAATTGAAAGGTAGAGCACTAGGAAAGGGTTTGAATGTGGTAGAAGAGTACTTTGGAGGTTTACATGAAATTTCATGGTCAGTGGTGGTCATCCATTAGGAGAACCAAACCAACTTGTGAAAGGTGTTCAGTCAAATAGGTCCGAAAGCCCTATTAGGTCTGTTAGTGCAACACTGGTTGGAATATTTGCAAGTTAATCCAGTACCAAAAATTGAGATATTGTTTAGTAATTTTAAAAGGGTATTTGAAAACATAATTTTTTTGTCTAGAGCCTCAGTGTGTTAAAAGTTATCACCCGATTCCTTCAAAAGGAGGCCTAATAGCAACCGGTTCAGGTTTGTGGGCGAATGAGTCAAGATTGATGTTCTGGTGGACCTAAACCATGAATTCTGGTTTCATTTGTGTTCAAGTGTTGTGATAACACCCCTCCAAGGATTTTTGTATTGAATTGGTCAAGTGGGTCATTCAAACCCTTAAGCCTATTAGTAGCCCACTCATTGTATGCAAGGGTGCATGTAGTCACACAAGAACTTGAGAAGTGTTAGTTGTCTATAAGTGGAAATAGTGGAGCCTTTGGGTTGTCCAAGGTGATGTTTTGTGTCATTTAACCTTTGCTTGACTTGGTGTTGTGCACAAATCTTTGGAATCAGGGATTACCAGTTGAGTCTGTGAACCTTTAGAAGTTGATTGGTTCAAGGTCACCCTCTTTCTGGTCTGTTGTCTCCTCAGCATCAATATTATTGGTGGTTGTAGCGTGTTGCAGATGATCGAGGAATAATTGTTGGAGATGTTGCGTGTTTGCGGTATTGATTTGGGTCTAGACTATATCTTAGTCGACATCCTTTTGATCCACATGTATTGTTGTAACATGTGAAGCTATTATTTTGTAATTTATATTAAGGGTTTAACCGACCTTGAAATATAGGTTGATGTCTTCTATAAATAAATGTAATAATCATGTAAGATGCACGTCTGTGATCTTTGAGGATGTGAATGATCGAGTTGTATGTGTGAACAAGTGATTTGATCTTTCGAAAGTGTGAAGTAAAGAAGAGAAGTGTTGTAGAGAAGACTGTGTTCTTAATTGGAACTATATCCAGGCATATGAAGATGCTATTTTTACAGTTTATGTAATCTAGATTGTTTTCCGAATGCTTTTGTAAGTCAAGGCAACTTCATGTAAGGCAACAAGCCTTCCCTAAAGATTGTAGCCTTTTTGGGTTTCATATTTGAGTAGTGAGCTCTAAGCAATATGCCTGAATGCATGTACATTCCCCATTGTAATATTTCATTTACTCTTAATAGGGTATTATATCATTGTGGGTAGGTTCTCACCATGGTTTTTCCCTTAACCGGGTTTTCCACATCAAAAATTTTGGTGTTATGTGTGCTATTGATGTGGTGTTGTTTCATGCTTTAACTGTTAATTATCAGATCTAATTTGTGGTTTAAGTTGCATAAAGTTTTTTGTGCAAATTGATTCACCCCCCTCTCAGTTTGTTGCATTGTTGCCAACAATTGGTATCAAAGCTAGATCCTTCGGAAGAAGCTTGATTGCTTGAGGAGATTTGGGATGGCAACCTTTCTTTCAAGAAGGATAGTTCGATATTTGATGGAACAA
Source organism: Cryptomeria japonica (assembly GCF_030272615.1). NCBI lineage: Eukaryota > Viridiplantae > Streptophyta > Pinopsida > Cupressales > Cupressaceae > Cryptomeria > Cryptomeria japonica. Next base: position 253,293,609 of record NC_081414.1, read on the forward strand.
ACTACACTCTTTAGAAAATCCAAATGCAATGTCATTTGAGATGCATTGGAGAAGAGTACTTGAAGATTAATAAGAATGTATATAATGTTCCTAAGAATGGTCCTACTACTCTAGATGAGATAAAGGAAGCATAATTCAATATTAGAGCTAAGGAAGCACTATAGAGTGCCTTGTCAGATTCTGAGATGACAAATGTGATGGACTTAGAGACTACTCATGAGATATGGATAAAATTGGAGACCTTGCATGAAGGTGATAGTAATGTGAAGATTGCTAAGTTCCAAAGATTAAAGGGTAAATATGAGAACTTGAGGATGAGTGAAAATGAGAACATCACTTCTTTTATGCAAAAAGTGAATGAGCTTGTGTGTGGAATCATATTTGTCGGTGGAGTGTTAGTCGAATTTGATATTGTTGCTAAAGTGTTGAGATCCTTGCCTCTTTCTTATAAACATAAAGTCTTTGTTGTTGATGAGATCTGAACTATGACAAATGTGACAAGAGACATGTCGATTGGTAAACTTGCTGCTTTTGAGCTGAGTGAGTTTGGAGACTCTCTTCCTAAGACTAAATCTGCATTCAAAGCTATTGTTTTTGGGAAGCAGAGATATGATATGGGAGAAAAATCTATAAGAGTATCTAGATATGAGAAAGAGTTGAAAGAGATGTAAGATGAAGAAAGAGAGTTTGAGGATCTTGAAACACTTATTGCCAGAATATTGCCTAAAGGTGTCGGTAAGTATGAAGGAAAGTTACCTCTTAAATGATTTTCATGTAATAAGATAAGACATTTTGCATCAAGGTTTCTAGAAAGAGATAGAAATTTAAGAAGCCATTTAAGCCATATAAGCCTAAATATCAAAAGAAGAGTTATTATGTTGTTGATGAAGGTGTGACAGATGATGAGTCATATAAGAGAAATTCATGAGATGAATTTGTGTTCATTGCTATCAAGGAAGAGGATCTTGTAACTATAGATTCTACAAGCTGCATTAATGAGGAGAAAGCTTTAGCTGTTAAAGTTGAGGAGGAAAATGAATGGATAATTTATAGTGGTTTCTATCATCATATGATAGGTGATAAGAGTAAATTTGTAAATTTTGAAAAGTATGATGGTGGTATACTAAGATTTGGTGCTAACAAAGCTTGTGTAATTCATGGTAGAGGTTTTATTTCTCTTGATGGTAAGCACAATACTAATGATGTGTTGTATATTGAAGGATTAAAGCATTTAAATATTTTGATTGTTGGTTAGATGGTTGATAAGGGATATAACTTGCAATTCAAGAATGACAAATGTGAGATCTTGAGTAGCATCAGAACTGAGATTGCATCAGGGACAAAGAGTAAAGGTGATATATTTCACTTGAATGTTGGTGGTAAAAGTTGTTTGATTTCTCAAATTGATGAAAGTTGGTTGCGGCATAAAAGGATTTGTCATGTAAATTTTGGTTGCATGGTTAAGATAAGTTCTACTCAAGCAGTGAGAGATCTATCAAAGCTAATAAACCCTTCTAATCTGGTATGTAAGGAATGCCAATTAGGGAAGTAGACAAGAGTTACTTATAAGAGCAAATAATATAATTCTAATAGATTGTTCGATCTTGTACATACTAATCTGTGTGGTCCTTCTAGAGTAAGAAGCTTGCAGAGTGATAGGTATTTCATGTTGTTGATTGATGATTATTCAAAAATGATATGGGTTACCTTCTTTAGGTAAAAGTGTGAAGTGTTGGAGAAATTCAAAGTTTTCAAAGCTAGAGTTGATGCTGAGACTAGATTGAAGCTGAAGTGTCTGAGATCTGATAGAGGTGAAAAATTCACTTCCAGTGAGTTTAATGCTTATTGTGAAGAGCATGGAGTATTATCTGCTCCTAGGACACAACAATAGAATGGTGTTTTGGAAAGGAATAATAGAACGGTTCAAAAAGCTGCTAGAATCATGAAGATTGAAGGAAATGTTTTGTATATGTTTTGCAAAGAAGTTGTGAGTGCTACAATATACACTCTTAACTGAGTAAATGTCAAAACTGATACTGGTAAGACTCCTTATGAGTTATCGTTTGGTCATGCTCCCACTATTAGGTATTTCAAAAATTTTGGTAGTAAATGCTATATTAAAAGAGATGAAGATCTTGGAAAGTTTGATGCTAGATCTGATGAAGGAATCTTTCTTGGTTATTCTACAAAGAGTAAGGTCTATCAATGTTATAGTAAAATATTGAGGAAGTTGTTGAAAGTGCTAATGTGAAGGTTGATGAAGGTAATGTAAGACAAATTAATCTTGCAGATATGATTCTTATGATCAGGATGCTAGTTCAGATAAAGAAAAACAAGTGCAGATCCAAAGTCAACTTCAGATTGCTCCGGAAAAGCCCAAGAATGAAGGTACACATGCTAATGCAAAAGAAAGGGCTCAAGATTATGAAATTCAAGGAAACCCTAAAAATCCTAGGTATGTAAGGTTGAATCACTCACAAAATAAGATTATTGGTGATAAGAATAAAGGTGTGATGACTAGGAGAAGACTTGCTAAAGAAATTTGTTTGATTTCTAAGATTGAACCTAAAAAATGTTGATGAAACATGTAAAGATGAAAATTGGAATAAAGATATGGAAGAAGAATTGAATTAGATTAAGAAAAATGATACATGGATTCTTGTTACTAGACGTAAGGATAAAAATGTAATTGGAACTAAATGGGTATTCTGAAATAAGTTGAATGAACAGGGTGAAGTTATTTGAAATAAAGCTAGACTTGTTTGTAAAGGTTACTCATAGACCTTTTCTTTGGTAGCTAGAATTGAAGTTGTTAGATTATTTCTTGCCTATGTTGCTCATAAATATTTCAAGGTTTATCAGATGGATGTCAAATCAACCTTTCTTAATGTTGAGTTGGAAGAAGAAGTCTACATTGAGCAACTAGATGGATTTCAGTTGATAGATGAAAAGGACATGGTTTTCTAGTTGAAGAAAGCATTGTATGGATTGAAACAAGCCCCTAGAGCCTGGTATGCCAGATTGGATAAGTATTTGATGAATCTTGGATTCAATAAAGATACTGCTGACAGTAATTTTCATTTCAAGATTAATCAGAATAATAATTTGATTGTTGAAGTTTTTGTTGATGACATTATCTTTGGAGAAAATGTTTGCTTATGTAATACATTTGCTGAAGAGGTGCGGAATGAGTTTGAGATGTCTATGATTGTTGAAATAAAATTCTTTCTCGGATTGCAAATTAATCAGATAGATAAAGGTGTTTTCATATCTTAGTCTAAGTATGTGAAAGAATTGTTGAAGAAATTTTGTTTTGAGGACTCAGCCTGTAGGAACACCTATGGTAACCGGATGTAAGTTGACAAAAGATGATGATTCTCCGAAAGCTAATCAAACCAGATATAGATCTATGATTGGTGGTTTGTTGTATTTGACTCAGAGTAGACTTGATATAATGAATGTTGTGTGTCATGTTGCTAGATTTCAAGTTGATCCTAAGGAATCTCATGTTACTGCTATAAAAAGGATATTCAAATATTTGAAAGTAACAGTTGATTTTGGTTTGTGGTATTCTAAGAATGATGATTTCACTTTGAGTGCTTTTACAGATGTTGATTGAGCATGTGATGTTGATGACCATAGGAGTACTACAGGTGGTGCATTCTTTTTGGGTAAGAAGTTGGTCTCTTGGGAAAGTAAGAAGAAGGATGCTATTTCTTTATCTACTGCAGAAGCTAAATACATTGTTGCTGCTAGCAATTGTACTCAGGTAATTTGGATGAAGAAAACATTGAAGGATATAAGAGTTATTTATGATGAGCCTATTGCTATATACTGTGACAATTCAAGTGCTATCAATATTTCAAAGAATCCGGTGTTGCATTCCAAAAAAAAACATAAATCAATAAAATTTTATTTATTGAGAGAGAAGGTGAATGAGAAAGAAGTTAGACTGGAGTATGCGTCTACAAAGGAACAATTTGTATATATCTTTATGAAGCCTTTGCCTAAAGATACTTTTGAGTATCTCAGAGAGAAGTTAGGGGTAATTGCATCTCTTGATGAGAACTAAGATATATGGATTTGCATCAGTGTGGAGAACTTCACATAGATATTTTGTGATTTAGATTGATGAGTGAGGCTACTACTCAGGGGAAGTAGATAGTGTTGATGTTCAGATTTGTGGGGGGAGAATCCTGATTCCTGAGCCTTTGTCATTGATGTCAAAGGGGGAGAGAAGCATGTGAAAACCCTAGAGCATTTTGAGAATTATAATTTGATTTATTTGTCTAAGGGAGCTAATCCTTATGGTTTTGAGGGAGATTGTTGTGAGATAATGTATCTCTTTGCATTGATTGTTTTTCACATTCATATGTTGCCATCAATACCAAAGGGGGAGATTGTTGGATGTTGTTGAGAGTTTGCTAGAATGATGTGTTGTCATTGATGTCAACATATTCTTCTGTGTATTCCAATGTTGTAAAATGAGTTGATTTAGCCTATGTATTGCAGATGAGCTGATGCAAATCAATGGGTTTTTGATATGTTGTTTGTAGATGGTTTATTCCCATTTGTAGAGGTCTGCATGATGTTTTGGATCGAGTTATGAGATATGGTATTGAGATTGATATTCAGTTGTTCATGTTAATCGATATTCTAGTTTGTGCTCTGAATTTCTCTGGAATTACTATATCTTTAGTTACAAATGTATGGGATGTGTTTTGGATATTGATGTTTGTCCTCAGTTTGATTGGTTCATGATTTGGAAATCCACAAGCGAATCTTTCAGGTTGATAGTCAGTTATGATGGTGTTCTTGAGCTTTGGCAGTGAGATGATGATGATTCTTATGATCCGAGTTGTTGCGGTTGTTGTTGTGCAATTCACGTTGCTTTTGAATATCTCTAGATCGTGTTCTATGCATATTTGTGGTCTGTATTGATTATTGTGTATGTTATTGAATATTTTCTTTGTTCGATGATATTCTTCGTGTTATGCAACATTCTTGGTGGTTGTAGCATGTTGTGGATGATTGAGGCATAACTATTGGAGGTGTTGCATGTTTGTGGTATTGATTTGGGTCCAGACTATTTCTTAGTCAACATCCTTTTGATCCACATGTATTGTTGTAGTGTGTGAATCTATTATTTTGTAATTTGTATTAAGGGTTTAGCCGACCTTGAAATATTGGTTGATGTCTTGTATAAATAAATGTAATAATCATGTAAAATGTATTTCTACAATATTTGAGGATGTGTATGATCGAGTTGTATGTATGAACAAGTGATTTGATACTTCAGAAGTGTGAAGGAAAGAAGAGAAGTGTTGCAGAGCGAACCATGTGCTTAACCAGAACTATATTCAGGCATATGGAAATGCTATTTTCATAGTTCATGTAATTCGTATTGTTGTCTGAATGCTTTTGTAAGTCAAGGAGACTTCTTGTAAGGCAGTGAGCCTTCCCTAAAGGTTATAGACTTTCTGGGTTTCATATATGAGTAGTGAGCTCTAGGCAGTGTGCCTGAATGCATGTGCATTCCCCATTGGAATATTTCATTTACATCTAATAGGGCATTATCTCATTGTGGGTAGGTTCTCATCATAGTTTTTCCCTTAACTAGGTTTTCCGCGTCAAAATTCTTGGTGTAATGTGTGTTATTGATGTGGTGTTATTTCATAATTTAACTGTTAATTATCAGATTTGATTTGTGGATTAAGTTGCAAAAAGTTTTTTGTGCAAACTAATTCACCCCCCCTCTCAGTTTGCTACATTTTTGCCAACAAGATTATGTTATCTATAAGGTAAGTGAATGTTTCTTGGTACCATGGGGAATCAAGACCAACAAGGACACATACCATGTTTGATTCAGGAACAACATATGCTTGTACTAAAAGATGATCAACCGAGAACTCACATTTTTGGCTATTTATGGGCATCTACAGGAGAGAACCAATTGTAGCCATTGCATTGGCATCTTTGTTGGTTGTCCTAGGAACTTGCTCAAACTAGATGAAGGTGAAGTGCTATTTTAAATATTCGACCGTGCAACAATAGGGGAGAAACTTGTGCAATTCAACTCATTGCCATTTTAATATACAAAATTTGGCATGTACATATGTACAAATCAGTTCATTGCCATTTAAATATACAAAACTATGCCCCTAAACATGTAAAAATCAGCTCATGGGCATTTATATATACAAAAAAAGAATATAAAACAATTCGTCGACGATTTATACAAAATTCTCAAAATCATTCTACTTTGAACCGTAGATTCAATCAAGTGAGCCTTCAGGATCGTCTCTAATCCGTATTGAGTCAAGTATTGCCTCGTGGTCAGATTCATGAACTTTCCATAAAATCTTGTTATGAGGTCTACTAGGATACTTCATCAAATGAATATGTGTTGCAACAACAAGGTTAGAGAAATGAAGAATATGTCTGTGTGTTTCAAAGTCCTTGAACAACCAAACATCAAAATTCTTGATAGGGTATCTCCGAAGCCATGTTCCTGTCATGACAAAGACCCTATTGGGTACTCTATACCCTCTTCGTCAATGATTGTGGTTGTCAATTTTCTTTTTGGCTCAACACAACGACACAAATAGTAATTTGTTCCTTCTTCATTGATCTCTTCCGTAACAACTGCATACACATGACCTGCATTTTATAAAGTGTTAATTAATACCAAAAATAAAGTATGATGTACAACAAAATGAACCAAAAAGAATACTTGCAAAAAAATTAACTCAAAAAATCCCCTGAATCCACTAGGTCGGATACATGGTCAAAATCCACTGATGTCTCCATCTGGCTCAATTGTAGTGCTTTGGGAATTTGATATGAATCAATGGGAACCAATGGTCTACAAGACCATTTGTCAACCCACTCTTGTGATTCACATTCTTCCCACAAACAATACATGCATGAAGAGAAAAAACATACCATCCATCTCGTATAAATTACTAGTGAACTTGAATTTGAACTCATAAATGAGTGCATGTCACTCGATCCTGCAACTGTACAACAATATAGATAGTTTTCAATGTTAGATTCAGTGATCAACCAAAAATATCTATGAACCATTGACGTACCTGAATTACCTGGACCCATCATAGAATTACACCATCGCACAATTATTTCTGCATCTATCAACTCAGCACCACCTTCGTACTTCAATTCTTCTCTAGCTAGGGCTCTTTTCACACATGCTCCTATACCATCATGCTCTCCCTTACCATGTCCAGCCTCAGTGAAATTCCAAAAATGTTGTACACCGCTTGTCATATGCATCCTTTTCAAGCAATAAAACATCCTTGCATTCTTGAATTGTGTGGTGCAATTATCTGACCATATTAAGTGTCGGTTGTATCGTATGTTCTTTTCCCTTAAACTATCATAGAAAACTTTAAACCATCCTTGTACAAACTTTGATGAATGAGTATGATCATCACTTATGTAAAAGTGATAATCTCTTACAACCTTTCTATCCTCCTCTGTGCTATCATTTGCATGCATGAATGCTATGTGTACAAAAATAGAAACTTGTGTAGAGTGATAATACATAGATTGCACTTCATTTTGAGGTTGTAGTGTATAATTTTCAGCAAAATCAATCATAGAGACACTGGTGCCAAGAGGAAATGTGTCCTTACATAACTTGAATTGCTCATCTAACCATCGAGCTCTATGTGTATGCATTATGTACTCATAAACTAGTTTCTCCTGAAACATTTTCATAAATTCAGCTACACATATATCATTTTTCACTAGCTCACATCTATTCAAATCTTTTCCATGTTTAACTCCATATGTGACTGTCTTGTATTTTCCAAAAGAAACTAGTTTTGTACCAATTTCATGTGTGCTCTCCAAATGTACGCATCTTGGTAAACGTTGCAAACCACCACATATAGCACAAGAACCTTCCAAACAAGACATCTTCTAATAAATGCAACCATCATGTCTATTACAATGCACACTTGAAATAAATTCTCTTACCAACTTAGGAGGTGCTTGTATATTGCATTCCTGCAAAACATCGTTAGTGTGAAAAGTAGAACAAATATGATGAAAAATATCATAGTGCGTGGAAAATTCAATATGCATCCTACAACATGTGGTGCGTACATGATTAATCTTAATATAAAAAACTTTTGTCATTTCAAAAAATCTTTGAGAAATTCTTATTTGAGGAAACTTTTGAAAGAATCTTTCATAAAATTTAGTTTGAGTCATATCCAAATAGTGCTTGGCATGTGGCTCACAAGTTTTAGACCCAATTCGCCCTCTAACAACATCTCTTTGGTGGGGTGAAACTCTTGTGTTGTCATGCCAAAAATTTTCAATTAATGTTCTTAGTGCATCAACAACAACCTTGTCTTTGCGTGGTAGTCTACCCAAGAATGCCCAAAGAGAATTATTGTTAGGTTCCTCTATTTTTTCCCACCTCTTTAATGCTTTACTTAATATTGTTCTACTAACGTTTAATGACTTACTTGTTTTGCTTATCAAATGAACTTTTTTTATTTTCTTGCTCATTATGGTTGATGTAATGACACGTCGAGTAGCATTAGAATTTTTAGTACATGATTTTGAACCAATAGGTTGATATGCATCAAATAGATTTCTCACAATAATTCTTTCGCTATTATTTTCAGATGATCTTAGGCCTAGAATTTTCATTCTCTCTAAAATTCAAATTTTTAATCATTTGAACAATTAATTGACATCTTGGGGTTTGATTTAAGTTTTCAAAATAATTTTTCCATATTCTTTTAACCATTCTCCTACAAGTTCGTTCATTCATTTTATTGGGCATTGGCTTCAATATATTCTCATCAATGTCAATTATATACTTTGGTTTCCTATGAATGATTCTAGGAGGTGTTAACATCGGTGCATTATGTACATTCAATTCATCAAATAGAGAAGGTGTATGTTCATCATTTAATTGATTATTCAATGCGGTATCTTCTTCAATTGCATTAGGTTCATATGGTAAATCAAATGTCTCTTCTTCAATTGCATTAGGTGCATTATGTTCATTTGGTAAATCGAATTGAGATGTTGAGGATGACATACCTTCTTCTCCCATTGTTGTTATGTCACGTAATTTCTTCATATGTTGCCTTTGTCTTTCCTTTTCAACCTCTCATTGTTCCATCGTTCCTCGCTTGTTCTTTCCCATGGTTGATATCGGTTGTCCTAAATAGAATCATATTACATATATATGTAAACAAAAGTTCATAAACAAACAAATAACCGCAAAGATGCATCTTATCACTATTTTTTGGAATCAAACTATTAAACAATCACAATACTATTGACAAAACTAATAAGAACAACAATTCAATTATTTGAAATCATGCAAAAACAAAAAAATCACTTACTTCTATGTATAAAACAGTGATAGAAGTGCAAACACAGCTCTAGTGGGGCCTTCAACGACCTCAAAAACTTCTTTTGAGGACATTGAGGCTCTTGGGAAACTAAAACTATGTCTATGTATTGCGTATGCGCTACATTAATAACCATGTATGCTCTGTTAGTCCATAAAATGTTGGCAAGCCCAATGGTATTTTTTTCCCATTCTGTACTAATAAGTAGCATGTACGTGCTCCTAAGCCTAAAAATTGTTATCACAGGGTAGCGAATAATGGGCTCAGTATCCCGTACATTCTTACAAGTAATAAGTACCACATACGCGCTTGTACGCGTTTAAAAAAGTTATGGCAGGGCAGTGAACTAATAGGTTTAGTACCCCATACGCGCTAATGGTAGTAGAAAAAATGTGAATGAAAAGGGAGGGAGGGAGGAGAGAGAGAGAGAGAGAGAGAGAGAGAGAGAGAGAGAGAGAGAGAGAGAGAGAGAGAGAGAGAGAGAGAGTGGGGAGAGTAGGGGGAGGGAGAGAGGAGGGAGGTGTAAGGGAAGGAGGGAGAGAGGGAGAGAAGAAGGAGGGGGGAGGGAGAGGAGAGGGGGGAAGGAGGGGCAGGAGAGGGGGGAGTGAGGGAGAGGAAGAGAGAGAGAGGGAAGGAGGGAGAGGGAGAGAGAGGGAGAGAGAGAGAGAGAGGGGAGGGAAGGTAGAGAGAGGGAGAGAGGTAGAGGGAGGGAGAGAATGAGAGAAGAGGGGGGAGGGTGGGAGAGAAGAAGGGGTATGAGGAAGGGAGAGAGAGAGTAGGGGGAGGGGAGGAAGGGAGAGGGAAGAGAGAGAGGGGGGAGAGTAGGGGGAGTAAGAGAGGAGGGAAGGAGGGAGAGGGAGAGAGTAGGGGGAGGGGAGGAAGGGAGAGGGAAGAGAGAGAGGGGGGAGAGTAGGGGGAGTAAGAGAGGAGGGAAGGAGGGAGAGGGAGAGAGAAAGGTGGGGAGGAGGGAGAGGAAGAGAGAGAGAGGGAAGGAGGGAGATGGAGAGAGAGGGAGAGAGAGGGATAGAGAGAGAGGGGGAGGGAAGGTAGAGAGAGGGAGAGAGGTAGAGGGAGGGAGAGAGGGAGAGAAGAGGGGGGAGGGAGGGAGAGAAGAATGGAGGGACCTATAATGACACCAAATAGCACACCATAGGACCTATAAGGACACAAAATAGTGTCCTAAGGGGTCATAGAACACCATATGACCCTTTAGAACACCATATGGTGTTTTTATGGGTCATTGGTGTCTCGAGGGGTCATATGGTGTCCTAAGGGGTCACAGGACACCATATGACCTCTTAGGAAACAATACAACCTCTAATGATACCAAAGGGGTCATATGGTGGGCTAATAAAATGATATATTAAATTTAAAGTTATGAATAGAACATCATACGATAAAACATCAATAGTTTAGTTTGAATATAGCTAAGTTAGACCATTGTCAGCATAAGAGAGACTCCAAGCGAACAAACAATGAGGCTTCGCTAAAAAGCAAGTGTAAGAGCTTGACCTAACCCTAAGAGTATTGCCTAAGTTCTAAAACAAATGGTGCTATTAAATTTGCAAGGTTAGAGGATTGATCTCGATTGTGCCTATAAGAATTATAGAAGAAGAGAAAGAGGGATGGGGTATGGAGGAAGGAAGAAGGGGAGAGAGCAGGAGAGAGAGGGATGGGGTATGGAGGAAGGGAGAAGGGGAGAGAGAGAGAGAGAGAGAGAGAGAGAGAGAGAGAGAGAGAGAGAGAGAGAGAGAGAGAGAGAGAGGGAGAGAATAAGGAGGGGGGAGGGAGAGGAAGAGAGATCGAATCCATGACACAATATGACCCTTAGAACACAATATAACCCCTAACAACATCTAAGGGGTCATAGGGTGTCCTAAGGGGTCATATGACACTATATTATCACTTAGCACACCATAGGACCTATAACGACACCAAATAGTGTCCTAAGGGGTCATAGAACACCATATTACCCTTTAGAACACCATATGGTGTTGTTATGGGTCATTGGTGTCCCGAGGGGTCATATGGCATCCTATGACCCCGTAGGACACCATATGGTGTTGTTATGGGTCGTATGGTGTCTTAAGGGGTCATATGGTGTCCTAAGGGGTCACAGGACACCATATGACCTCTTGGAACAATACGACCTCTAATGATACCTAAGGGGTCATATGGTGGGCTAATAAAATGATATATTAAATTTAAAGTTATGAATAAAACATCATACAATAGAACATTAGTAGTTTAGTTTTGATATAGCTAAGTTAGACCATTGTCAGCATAAGAGAGACTCCAAGCAAACAAACAACAAGGCTTCGCTAAAAAGAAAGTGTAAGAGCTTGACCTAACCCTAAGAGTATTGCCTAAGTTCTAAAACATATGATGCTATTAAATTTGCAAGGTTCTAGGACTGATCTCGATTGTGACTATAGGAATTACAGAAGAAGAGAAAGAAGGAGGGAGAGAAGAAGAGAAAGAGGAGGGATGGGGTATGGAGGAAGGGAGGAGGGGAGAGAGAGAGAGAGAGGGATTGGGTATGGAGGAAGGGAGAGAGAGAGAGAGAGGGAGAGAGGGAGAGAAGAAGGAGGGGGGAGGGAGAGGAGGAGAGATCGAATCCAAGACACAATATGACCCCTAACAAAATCTAAGGGGTCATAAGGTGTCCTAAGGGGTCATATGACATTATATTATCCCTTAGGACACAATACGACCTTTAACGGAACCAAATAGAGTCCTAAGGGGTCATAGAACACCATATGACCCTTTAGAACACCATATGGTGTTGTTACGGCTCATTGGTGTCCCAAGGGGTCACATGGCATCCTATGACCCCTTAGGACACCATATGGTGTTGTTATGGGTCGTATGGTGTCTTAAGGGGTCACAGGACACCATATGACCTCTTAGGAAACAATACGACCTCTAATGACACCTAAGGGGTCATATGGTGGGCTAATAAAATGATATATTAAATTTAAAGTTATGAATAGAACATCATACAATAGAACATCATTAATTTAGTTTTGATATAGCTAAGTTAGACCATTGTTAGCATAAGAGAGACTCCAAGCAAACAAACAACGAGGCTTCACTAAAAAGCAAGTGTAAGAGCTTGACCTAACCCTAAGAGTATTGCCTAAGTTCTAAAACATGTGATGCTATTAAATTTGCAAGGTTATAGGACTGATCTCGATTGTGACTATAGGAATTACACACTTGATTTCTTTCATGGGTATGTACCATTCCAAGTCATTTGACAAGTGATGATCATCATATGCTACCATTTCCAGGCATATACAACAAACTTTAATTTCTGTAGGTGACAGGCGTTGTGTAACAACATGGGAACTCTCGCATACCCACCAATATCATTCTCTAGGACATCATCTGTGTTACTCTCCCTCTTTCTCTTCCTACCAGTTGTTTCCTTCTGAAAAACGTATTGCAGGTACTCTGACTCATCATGTTTCTTTGTTGACACTATTTTCCACATCTGCTCTGCTCATTAAAAACACATTCGAAAAGAATATTGCTGTAGGTTTCCTTGTTTGTCACGGTAATGCACCCGTGGTTCAATTTCAAACCCTATTCCTCCTATTCAATATACACAAACAAATCCATCAGTCAATTTTCTTAGGAGAGCATACATGATAAAAATCAAAGAGGAAGTTGCAGACAAGAAATAAATTCACTTACTTCTATAGAAGTGTAGACACAGTTGTAGTGGGGTATGGAGGGAGGTAGGGAGAGAAGAAGAGAAAGAAGGATGGAGTATAGAGGAAGGGAGAAGGGGAGAGACTGAGAGAGAGAGGGATGGGGTATGGAGGAAGGGAGAAGGGGAGAGAGGGAGAGGGAGAGATAGGGTGAGAGAGAGAGAGAGGCACCTTGTATGCATTTGAGAGGGGGAGACAATACATTTATATGTGTATATATATACTTAATATACTATATATATACATATATATGTATATATATAAATATTATATATTATATGTATATACACATATTATATATACAATATCATATTATACACTATTATATATATAATATCATATTATACAATAGCGCATACGCGCTGTTTATAGTAAAAAGAGTGCATACGCGTTGTTTATAGTAAAAAGAGTGCATACGCGCTTCTTACACCATAAGTACCCCATACGCGCTTTCTATACCATAAGTACCCCGTACACGCTTTCTATACCATAAGTACCCCGTACATGCTTTTGATTGTTTAGGCTTGGAAATAGGCCGGGATGACAAAGCTACGGTTTGGAAGTTTGATTTCCCTCCATTTCTCTCATTTTTGATGTGTTTTATTTTATCAACTTGGTTTATCGACTTTGTCATCATTAGGTTTACACTTCATCAAGTGGGTATTTCTAAAATTTCCACAATATTTTCACCCATCTTTTGAGTTTTCTAACCATATAATTTTTTTTCAATTTGAACAACAATAACATATTATTATTGAATTTCTTTTACCACTGTCTCCATAGTTCTCACAGACATAGGTGCACTAGTTTTTTAATAACTTTTGATATACTTATCCAAATTTAAAAAACTTTAAGTATTATTGTAGTGCACTTGATTCTTTACAATTTAAAAAGAAAAAATCGTATTTTTTGATTTGTTTAGTGCAACTTATGCTTCACGCACGAACATGTACCTAATTTTTAGGATGTGCTCGATTGGAAAAATCATAAAAAACAAAATACTCAACAAAAAATTACAAACAAATACACATCTTCTAGTGCTAACTCTCAACTATCTTTCTGCCAAAGGATTTGTCAAAATACTAAATCTAACTATGACTTTTTTGATGTGCACATTAGACACTATGTTATGTTTTTCAAAAAAAATCAAGGTCTATTTTTCGTGCGCAAAGGATTTGACCCCCTTAATCTTATCCAATTTTGAAAAAGTTTAGTAGTTTGGAAACTAGATTCAGATTACTACAATATTTGTTGTTTGATTATCTTCATATCTTGAGTGGATGACTTTCAAATTTTGCATCCAAGTTTAGGTTCACCTGATTTCAGAAAAAAAATGTCCACTTATACCCCCCTTTTTGACCACCATCTTTGTGCACTTACCCTAGAGGAATTGACTTGTGTTGAAGGTTGTGAGTAACCTAGGGTTTCAACACAACTTTTGATAGGCATGACGTTATAATCAATAATATGTGCAATGCCACGCAATATATCAATTCCATTCTTATCACTTCGAAGCATGCGCTTAAGACCTTCAATTAATTGAAGAGCTTCAGTATTAGGGTATTCTTGGGACATCCATTGTTGAAAGCTATCAAATTGATTGTCCAATGTAGAAAGTTGATCTAAAGAAACCCTAGTTAAAGCTTCTTCTTCATCATGGGATCCATCAATAGGCACATGATTAGGATGAGAAGGATTAGCATGATCCTCATTAAAGAAGTCACTCAAATTAGGCTCCATCTCCCTAGTAATTAAATGTTGGGAAACCTTAATTATAATGCTTCGTCTAACGAGGATAGGATAAGTAGGACTAATAGTGGTACAACTCATGCACTGGACGGAAAATTTGAATTTTGAATTGTAGAACAAAGCTTACAAAATTAAGTAATGCAAAATTCAAGGAAATAATGATTACACAATTGGAACTTTGTTGGAGGAAGAGGATGACACAATTTCCAAAAATGAAATGAAACTGGAATTTTAAAATTAGGGCCAAGTGATGACCACTTAATTTTAAAATCAGGGTAGACTATTATTAACCTCTTAATTTTAATTTTTTTTTTGAAAGTTGCAATGTTGAATTTTGAAGATATTTATGATTCTAGGGGGTTCAAAAATTGATAAAATCAGCCAATCTTTTGGATTTAGGCTAATAAATACAGTCATAATAGTCTCCTGAAATTTCAGGGAAAAAGACAAGGACCGTGGTAGGATTGCACATGGTCCGACCAACTTTTTTTGAAATTTTTCAAAGATGGATATTACGATGATTTTAAAGCTAACTCGAAAAAATTGGTGAATTTTATAATTTCTAGATGGGCGAAATGAAGACACAAAGGTGAAAATAGGACCCTGTTAGGGTTTTGAAGAAAAAGAGGAATTGAAGTGAAATTTTGAAAAGGGTCCAACCTAATGGATAGGGACACCTTGGAAAATGTTTAGAAATATGAATATAACTGAAATTGATTTGCAATCCACACAAAATCCAATAAATTTTAAAAATTAGGGTTTTATGTCCTAACCACTTAATTTTGGATTTTGAATTTTGGGAAATAGGGGGGAAATTGAAAATTTGAATTGTAGAACTGAAAACCAATCTGAGAACAATCAGAAATCTGAAAATTAAGTGGAAATCCAATTTTTTGCACAAGTTCAATATGATTTTTAAAAATTAGGGTTTTAACAAGTAACCTCTCAATTTTGTAAATTTTAATTGCAAATTGAACAAGACAATGATTAAATTGAATTTGATAAACAAATCAATTTTTCAGATCTAAGACAACTACAAGCAATTTTTACAAATGACAAGTTCAATTTTAAATTTAAAAACTAGGGTTTTTAATGATTTAACCACTAAGTTTGCAGAAATTTGAAACTTGTAAATGAAAAACATGCAATGTTGTTCAAAGGATAGCATGCTTCACATCAGGTTCACCAAAATGTATTGTTGAGAAAATGATGAGTGATAGATCAAGAATAAAACTAACCCTTTCCCTCAAAGAGAGATGAGAGTTTCATTATTGATTATCCTTCAAGCGCTTTTCACCATTACATTAGGAAGATAAGGGGTAATTCACTATATCCAATCTCCACACAAAGATGATAGATTGAATTATGAATGAATTAAGGATGTTATGATGATCCCCTTATTCCTTTGTTTGAAATAGAAAGGAAATTGATTGAATTATGTAGTGCAAAAGTGACAAAGAAACGATTTTAACTTGAGATCTAAATATGGGATGAAGTTGTGTACCTAGATTTGGTAGTGAAATGTCGAGACGAAGTCACCCTGCAAATTTGATGAAAAGTTGTCTGGACCGTGGTGGGAATGTACACGATCCTCCAAAAATTTCGCGAAACGAAAAGGTTTTTTTGCCTCTGCACATGAAGCTCGAATCCGAAAGTACAACTGCACACTTGCAAACTACACATATAAAAGAGAGGAAAGGGGGTTGGGATATGTTAGTTGTTGCAACTATCAACTACTCTCTTTCTTGCTATTTATATAGCTATCTTACTTTTACTTTACTTATGTTGATACACTTGCATGTGGACTATAGTTAATATTTTGACTTTATAGTATGTCCTTATCATTTCCTCTGTGCTCCATGGATTTGAGCTCAAGTCTATTGTAAACAAGTCTATACATTTGTTATTAACTTGTCATTATTATATCTTAATTTGTACAATTTCTTAAATATCTCCTATTTGCTTATCCATTTCTAGTTATTTTCAATGATGACACATTAGTTCCAAGCCATTAATAATTTTTCAAACCTAGTTAGGGACTTATTTCTACTAACATTTATGTTTTACTTTATAGCAAATCAATGATTTGTTTCGATGTTGTACTATATATTTAGGTGCAATTTAACAAAGTTGCACTTTAAGTGGCTTGTTTGCAAGGGCTCCTTGATCACTAGGGGAGTGTCTCTTATGTAGCTGCTATATTTCCTCCATCTCTCTCTTCCTCTAGGGGTCATGTACCTTCATATGTGTATCATTATGGATGTAGTCTCCTTTTAGGAGACCCACTACTAAGTTTAACCCACATCTATGAGAAGGGATCATGGCTAGTGGGGTTGGTTGTGGCATGGTCTTTGGTGATTTGCCTCTTTGCCACCTATAGGAGAAACGTTTGAGTGTCATAGCAATGGTACTTCTAACTAGTTTGATTTCAACATATTCTTGTAACTGACTTTAACAAATTTGCCTAGTTATAGTACAAAAGAAGAAGATAAAAATAATGATGGGTGGGACCCTTTTATGGACAATCTAGAAAATCTAGAAGTTTATGGAAGGAATTGAGAGGACAAGGTGTGGAGACCAAGAGATTCGCCATAAGGTCTTTCTTGTCTCCACGCTCCACAAGGTGTATGGGTAAGAGATCCCCAAGTACATTGGGAGAATAAAAAGGAATTAAAAATTCCTTGGGGGAGAACAAGGGAATTAAAAATTCTCAAATATTGGATTGCATGGGGGAATGAGGAGAGAAAAGGAATTAAAAATTCCTTGGGAAGTGAGGGTGCATAGGAAAGTGGGAGAATTTGAAATCCTTGGAATGACCATAGTTGGTGCATTTAAGGTTTGGAAGGTGAGAGGAGAAAGCCATTTATGGAAAGGAGTTGAATTTGTTACTAATCATGGTGATTAGGATTGTGCAAATGATTAGTGAAGAAATTAGGTGGGACAATGGATTATTAGAGAACAATTGGACAAGTTAGGAGGATGTGACATGAGGAGAGAGAATGAGTGGAGGAATTTGAAATTGAAGAATAATGATAATCATGTTTCTAGAAGAATTAATTAGGCTAAGTGAAGATTAGAATAAGTGATTTGTAGGAATCACATAATTTAAGTTAATTAATTAATTAATTAACTAAAAGGGACTTAGAAGAATTAATTGATTAGATGACTTTAGAAGGAATAATTAATTAATTTATTAATCAATTATTGGACTATAATGGAAGGATTAATTAAATTAGATTTAATTAACTTTGAGAAGAATGTCATAAATTAATTAAATATTTAATTTAATAGATGGTAGGAGGAGAGGTGACAACCTAGACAATGGAGAGAGAATAAAGAGGGAGATAGTATAAGAGATATTAGGGGAGGGAGATAGATATGAGGGTAAGAAGGGAGGGTGATATAAAGAGAGAGGTAGAGATATAGATAAGGGAGTGAGGTGAGAGAGAGAGAGAGAGGTATCAATATGCAGAATACTCTCAACTCTATGTACCCTAAACCCTACACCATCAATCTGGCATACTAAACCATATACCAATACCCTCAACCCTAAACCCTATATGTAAACCCTATATCATACTCTCTATTCCCTAAACCCTATACAAGAGAGTGAGAGACAATCTGATTGAGATAGGGGAGGGAGAGAGTAAATGAGAGATAAGAAAAATGATAAATCAAGGGATAAGGAGGGAGGGAGGGAGATGTATATAGGGAGTAATTGGGAGAACTAGAGATATCCTTAAAACCTAGGATCTACATTCAAAATCCTGCCAATATGAAACGACTCTCAAACATCCTACCAATATATGAATGAAATATAACATAAAGTATAACAAATGTGACGTATACTTAAATGTTATATTTCATGTATATGTTTTGCATTGGGGATTGGGTGTAACTTGTGTCCAAACTAGAACATTTACCCATTCACAACCCCTTCTACAATTTTTCCAATGCAAAATATTTGGCAAGTGCCAAATTTGGTGCTTGTGAAATTTGCAAAGTGCACTTTTTGAATTTGGCACTCCCCAAATTGTTTGCATTGGAAAGTACCAATGCTTTGGGTTGGATTTGCCTTGGGCATCCAACCCAAAGGTTTGGATGACCATTTCATGCCAATGACATGTTTTTATGAAAAGATAAAAAAGTGGCAGATTTTTGGTACCATAATTTGGTGCACTTACCCATTCATGATGTAGGAACATCCCTAGTCGATGAGCAATCTTGCATCAACCAAAAATATTTATTTTTCAGTTTTGTTCATGTTCAGTTATGTGTTCTAGCTTCTGTGTTTCTTCATCATTCTTCAGTAGTAGTTCATTTTCCGTTGCGGGTCATATTTTTGGCTTCAAGACTTGTTCTCATTCCTTGTTCTAGATTTTCAATTTGTTTGGACCCTTTTCCAACAAGTTGTTGCTTCCAGATTGTCTGTTTCTTGGTACTTGGAACAGTTTGAGCTTAGCGGATGGTTGGAGATTTCTTCTCTTGCGGAGCATTTTCTTGGCTTGTTTAGCAGCACACACAATGTTCCCGGGCCCTTGGCCGACCTTCCTTTGTGGGTTGCACCTCATTTTTGTCCTTGGAGGAGGAGATCTTCACACTTTGGGACCAACCTATTTTACACATTTCATTTTCCTATCTGGGAGAATGTAATCTTTTGTGGCCGTCCTGGATGTGTTTCAGATGCTATATATATTGTTGTATTTGATTCTTTAGGGGACAATGAAGAGATATGATGATATCGATTCATGAACTATAATTAGAACACCTCTTGGAGGTCCGGATGGATTGTAATCTGGAACGTATTCTGTAACTAGGCCTGCAAGCCTACATGTTTGCCTGCATGTAGCCAGATAATTTATGATGAATCCATGATATTGTGGATGTTTGAACTTGCATTTTCTTTATTCTGTGTTGTTGCTTCTATGGTGTTACTCTTGCTACATGATTTGGATTATTCTCCTTGAGGACCCTTCGGACCATGGTTGCGAACCTTGAGGCATTCCTTTGGGTGAATAGATCGCCGATTTGGGGCAGGCTAGAAGCATGTTCAATAGACCACTGACTTTGAGGCAATTGGAAATTTGTAGTTAGATCGTTGAGCTGAGGAAATTGCACCAGATCAAAGGAGGAGATACCGCTGAGAAGGATGAACCTTAGATGGGTAGAGAAGATGATTGATTATTTCCTAAATGAGATGAGGAATGAGATCCGAAATGAACTGGCTGGTTTGCAGAGGAATACAGAATCAGAGGAAGAGTATGAAGAGGCAGGGGAAGAGCTAGAGGTCGAAGACGTTGAAGGACCGACAGATGAGGCAGAAGAAAGATTTCTTAGAGCAGTGGCACAAGTGAGTAAAATTCATAAAGTTTAGGTTTCTAACTTTTTAGGTACAATGAATCTGAAAGACTTGATAGATTGGCTATGAGAGTTGGAGGACTACTTTGAGTTTGAATATATTCAAGATCCATAGAGAGTTAGGTTAGCACAAACTAAGTTGAAAGGATGCTACTTTATGGTGGAAAGAGTTGTAGAGGGATAGAATGGAGAATGGTGAGATGAAAATCACTCGATGGAGGCAGATGGTTGCAAGATTAAAGGCTAAATTCATTCTAGGAGACTATGAGTTGGAATTGTTCAAGAAGTTGTAGAACTTGAAGAAGGACATGAGTGTGAAAGAGTATACTGAGAAATTTTACAAGATGATGATCAGATCTGGACATCTAGAGATGGATAGGGAGAAGGTGGCTAGATACATAAATGGACTTGGATTTAACATTTAGGATGGGATGATTATGCTGAAGATTTATACAGTTGATTAGGCTTACCAATACGCTTTCAAGGCATAACATAAAGTGAAAAGAAGACAACAGAATAACCCTAGGGGAAGAGAAAGATATGAAACAAATAGAGCGCAGATAAGTGACAGTATGGAGAAGTAGAGTACTAAAGAAGAATCAAAATCTAAATGAAGTAAAGAACTGGATCAAAAGAAACAAAGAAAAGGAAATGACAGTAGCAGTAGGGAATTCTTGGGTAAATGTTTCAGTGTGAAGAAACTGGACATAGATCTTATGAGTGTTCTTAAGGAACTAGTAAGAAAGGAATGACTAGGAATTTCATGGCACGTGAGGACTAGGAAACTGGAGCTATAGATGAGAGTGTGGTAGAACCAGGGCAAGGAGAATCTGTTATGCATAGAAGAGTCTTGGTGGAGCAGATTAGATAGGAGACCGAACCTACACAAAGGAAGAATCTTTTCTGCACTCTATGCAGATTTGGAGCTAAGTGTTGTAAGGTTATTATGGATAGCGGAAATACTGATAATTTGATATCTAAGGAGATGATAGAGAAGCTTGGTTTGAAGAGGCTTGAGCATCCTTGTCCTTATAAGGTGATTTGGTTGAAAGATGATCACTTGGAAGAGGTGAGAGAGCAGTGCTGGGTGAATTTCAATATTGGACCTTACAAAGATGAAGTCTTGTGTGATGTAGCGGGGCTTAGGAAAGCATCATGGGGTAGCGGGGATTATGTTTTATGCCTTCCCCTATCACCCCACAATGTTTATTTTGCACTGAAGAAAGCGCCACAGGGTAGCGGGATACACAGTGGCAAGTAAGAAATCATACCCCGCACAGTCTATTCATCATGCAGTTATGTCTCGTGAGGTAGCGAGATGTCTATGTTGCTTAGTAAAATTGATGTTTATAATGATTCTATTGAACTACCAGTCTCCATTATGTTCAATGATATTAGGGAATTAGTGTAATTTAGGGGAAAGATTAATGTATACACGATTCACATCAGGATCACACAAATTGAAAAATCATGTTAAGTAAATAAAATTTGAAGACAACTTTTGCAATTTAAATTATGCAATGAAACATGGAAAATTTCAAAATGTTAATTGCACGTCAACATTCATTTATACAGTAAAAAAGTTTAAAATATCATCAATTAGACAATTACAGTTTTTATTTTGCAATGGCCCATGGGATTCAATATGAATTGAAGTAAAAACTATAAATACCTAGAAAATATTGTTTTGTCAATCGTCAGTGCCAGCCAATTTGAAATGCCAATCAGAATCCGACTCCTCCTATTCTACAGTTTCTTCGACTTCTATGTCCTCTGAATCATCTTGTTGCATATGTGTACCTCCACTTAAAATAAAATCATCACTATCATTCAATCTGCCACCATCGATTTCTCGAATAGAAACACTACCAACATTTGAAGTGTTGCACAATCCTCTCCTCTCACAAATGGAATTCAAGATTGTTAGTACCCTTTCACAAGGAAAACTCTCAACATCATACTTAGTTGTATACACCATCAAACAATTTTCCAAATTCTTGTCTAGTTTGTTTCTTTTCTTTGATTTCAATAACCCCAATGCACTGAAAGCTCTCTCATCCTCAACAGGTCCCAAAATCAGGGTTTGACGTAAATCAGTAAGTTTAACAAATTTTGATAGTGCATCAAACAATACTGGGCTTTGAGTTATTTTTCTCCAAACCATTGTTATTGATCCCAGTCGATGGAGACTTTCCAATGCCTTAGCCTGCTCCATCATTGTTGTTGAATATTTGGATGATTGGTGTGAGAGCTTATTTTTATCTAAAATTTTGTCTATTTCTATTTCTATTTCCTTTCCATCGACATTGCATATGGTTTTCTTACAAAAATGATCGATCAAGCACTGTAACTTTTTAAAATAATCTCTTTTACTACAACTGAGCCAATAATTAGGATACACAATAGACATTGCGTTTAATAGTTCATCCCAAGGGAATATACTTACAATCTCATTTGAAACCTCTATCGTAATACTCTTTAAATTATCTTTTTACAGTACTGACGATTTCGTTAAAAGCTTCCCTGGTAACAGGTACATCTCTCATTCTACTTGAGCGCCTACAACCACTAGTGGCATACTTGTGCATTGGTATCTTATATACATGTACATGTATACATAACTTTCCAAAAAAAAAAATCAGGATTTTCTAGATCTGTCATTAGATGCCAACTAGCAAATTCTTCCTTTATAAAAGGATCTCATGATAGATACATATTATCAAGGGTCATTATTAACCTTCTACGTAAACTAGTATTTTTTGGAAATATAGAGTTATTTATTGAGCTACTTTCACAAGCTTGCTCATTTCATTCAAAAGGGGGAGAATACCAACCAATGTTAAGAGTGTCTCTATATCACTTAACCTATGTAAATTCTTAGAAGCTTTGTCTACTAACCCTTGTTCATACATTAGTCCAATCAAGGATTTATATTTAGAGAAAACTATTTATGTTGGTCCCCACAAGGAGATCCATTTGGTATCTACATCCTTAAGAAGCTTGTTTCCATTAGTTATTCACTTGACAAATTTATGATATTCTGCAAATCGTTTGGGACTTTGATGTAGAAGAATGAGTATAACACACGAACTAGATTTTCAACTCTAGCTACTGAATCAAATTTTCTCACACTTCTAAAAGCTAAATTTAGTTTGTGGGCCATGCAGTGAATGCCAATCACGTATGGTGAAATAGAAGTTCATAACTTTGCACAGAGACCATTCCTATGACCTTGAAACATTGCAGCTCCATCAACTCCTACACACAAACTTTTTGATAATTGATAAGTCATTCATACCAGCAAGTTGTTTTAAAGATTTCTTAAATAACTCAAATATATTTTAAGATGTGGAATTCTCCTTCATTTTAACAACACAGGGTAAATGAGATTGGTGTACATTTTTCATTATGGTATACATATGCATACATATCCAAGAAGTATTATCTACTGTTGTAACTTCATCTAAAGATAATGCAATAAAGTTCGACAATTTAATATTTTCCTTTAAATCATCTTTTTCTACATCAGCCAGACAACTTGCCCATTCGCATCCACCATTTTTTGACCAATGCTTCTGAGTAAATACAAGAACATTTAAAAAACTTAATAAAGTAGCCAAGTCAGGGTACTCTGATATATGATGACCATTTTTTAAAAGATGAAAAAAACACTCAACTGAATATTTTTCGACTTGAATGTTTCTAACATCACATGTTTGAATTGAGCCTCAATCAAACCTCGATGTTTAGCATTCTTCTCCTCTCTTTGCATATGCTCTTTATACTCTTCTTCATACTTAACATGTTAATATTCTTCCTTTGTTTTCCATCTAATCATGGATCATTCTTTTCCATCTATGATTTATTTTTCATACACTTTACCAATATGCTTCTCTATAGTGTCTAGTTTTAGCTATAACTTTTTGTCCCTTTTTAGTTTCCAACTACAGATCGTACACTTTCATTCTGTTGAAGGCTCGTCTTTGTTTGGATTTGGCACTTCTTCAATGAATGGGTACCTTGACACCCAATCCAATTGAAAACTTCTTGTCATTTCCCACTTGTAGCCCGATTTCAAATGATTTTCCCTTTCTTTTTCCCTTTCATGTACTTCCAACAACATCATCTCTGCCTTTCTCAACAACATCATCTAGGTCATTCACATCAACATTTACTATGGCATTGACATCAACCTCATTTGACTTATTCTGACTATTTTGGGAATCCAATTCCATTGGAACATCAGATGTGGTGTTGGGATCTGTCTCAATTATCTCATTTCGATCTTTCTTGGAGGTTTCTCCTTCAACAATACTTTTGGGTTTGTGTGTAAGTATAGATGTTGTACCTCCATCTGATGATCTGCCAATATTAACATTACCGAAGTATGACCTTATGCTTCTACTTCTGCGTTTTGATGGCCTCCCTTCAACCCTTTCAGGACTCTAGCTGCTCGACATCTCTCAAGAAATATAAATTGAAAGAAATAGAATCTAAGAACTAAGAAGATAGAACCCTATGGTTGTATCCTGATTACTTAGGCAATGAATGAAACCCTACTAAATAGTTTTTGAAAATGAATGAATTTTCTCAAACTCTACGGATAAATAATCTTATAATATTGAAAAACAAATTTTCTCTCACTTACAAATTGCTTTTGTCGAAGTCCGTTACATAGCAATGTCGGTAGTAGCGAATTTTCTATGATCTGAATCGAATATAGAGAGCTCTAAAAAAAACAAAATGTGACAATAAAGTACCAATGTTTGATTGTATTTATACTAATCTAGATTTGGTGAATTCTGCGGGGTATTTTAAAATCAATCCTAAATTTTGGTGAATTTAAGCGATCTATTGGCATCGTTGAGTAAAAATGGGTGAATCTCCCTAGATAAAGAAATGATAAGTTTCATTTTCCAAGGCGATCATGGACCTATAATTACCATTAACATACAACACAGTTGGTGAAAATGGGTCCTCCTAAAGGATAACTTAAAAAATGTTTGGCGAAATGGGTCCTCCTAAACAAAACAATTGTTGTATCTAACTGCTTAGCTAGAATTGGCGAATAAATTGGCACATGTAGATTGGAATTGTCTAAGTTGTTGGAGAAGAAAACCAAAAAGTATGAATGGACCTCGAAAGACGATGGCGAAACACCTTGTCTACGATAAAAACACAGAAAAATTGTGTGAATGGGAGATAGACCCTCGAACCTCATATTCGCCAATTTTAAAATCCCCGAACCTGAATACTTGTCAATTGGATAAAATTCACCACTAAAAATTACTTTGTTTATTGGTTCATCTTACTTCATCCTTTTATTCCATAGAAGATATCCTCATAGCTTCTCTTTTATTAGTTCATCTTACTTCATTCTTTTGTTCCTTAGAAGATATCCTTATAGCTCCTTTCAATAAGTTTCATGCAATGGGGCACATGTAATACTTAACAAAACTAGCAAACCAACCCTATGCCTATTTTTCTCATTCTATCCAATGATATTCTTCCTTCAAATACTCATCTTCACTCTCAAATTAATAAAGAGTATGACCTTATATCTAGAACAACTGCGAGATACACAAGCTATAATTTATCCATGTGATCTAATATGAACTTCACCTTCTTATCATAAGTTACTTCAAAAATCTTTACAAAAATTACATGTTTTATCCTTTGAAAAACATATTGAAATAACATCTTTAATTGAAGATATTTATACTAACACAATTGAGATTACATTTCTCCCTTATAAAGTTCCTTTATCTTTTTTTATCATGGTTGGTATTAACTCTATGGACATTAAATGTATGTTGATTGATAAAGATTCAATATTAATATTTGTAGGCTGAACTTTCTAAAATGCATCCACATTCTGAATTCTACTAAATTTTCTATAAGGTTTCGATAACTATTAATTTATACTTAAAAGTTAGTAGTTTTGTTAGCTGTGGGAAGCTACATTCTCGTATGTTAATTTTATGGGAAAACGTGATTGCTTTCTAATAGCCAATGTGCAACAATATAATACATCCCAATTGAATCAATTAATTATCACTTTTTCGTCATTCTCTTTCACAAATTGATACACAAACACATTGAACACAATTGTTACTAACAATCAAAGCAATGAATGATTGAATTAGTACATAATATCAAGGATACTATAATGGTGTCAAGTGTAGTTTTAGTACTACCCTATGAATCATGGTATTCCTAGGTGTACAACTATGAAAGTGGGTTGAGACCATGCCTTAGCTCACAGGTGTTGGGAATTAGTTCACATTAAAATCAAACATACTATTTGATGATACAATTCATATATAACTAGGTTTTAAAAAAGAGCACATCCTAAAAAAATACAACAAAAATATCAAAAACCACACATTTCAATCCTCAAACATAATAGACAATACAAGAAACCCTTACATATTAGCTCATAGGTGTTGGAAATCAGTTCACATCATATGAAACATTTTGCTTGATGATATCATTCATATATAGCATGGGCCGAAAAAAAACACTCCTTGAGGGTTTGAATAAATCCAACACAAATAGCACAAACCAAACTTTTCAAACCTCAAATAGAATCAATATATGCCACAAACCTTACATATTCAAAAACATAAGCATGCCTTATTACAATTGTGGTAAAGTGCTAAAAGTTAGCATTTCAAACCCTAGAAAATACCACAACATATCAACACCTCAACATCTCAGTACCTATTTTAAAAAGCATAACATAGTGGAGTAAAAGACCACAACATATCATCACCCCAACATGTCAATACCATTTTTTAAAATCCTCATAACTCACAGTTTAGTAGAATGGAAAACTAACATAAAAGGTTGAGTGCATATAGATTACCTGGTACTCCACTCTCCAACACAATCGACCTCCAAAACCATGAACAAAACCACTGGGTGCTCTATAGCCCAACCAAACCTTGCAAGAAAAACAAATCGTAAAAAAGGGCCGAATGCAAAAAAAAAACAATTAGAGAACAAGCACGCATTCCAAATTCTCCTTGACACTTGTTGAGAAATTGTAAGCATAACACACTTGTCGACAAAAATTTACAGCTGCATGCTTTTGGTTCTCATGACTGCTTGCTTGCATTGAGCCCCACGAGCCTTGAACGTACAAATGACAAAAGAAACAAAAATATAGCTGTCAATCAATATATGATTTATTAAAAAAATTTGCCTGTAGGAAGTTGAGTAACCATGATAGTCTTTCCTATTCCTGATGTTAACCCTGACGGGCCACATGATGACAACTAGTGGGGCCCTCTATGACATGAGGCATGGCATGATGGTAAGACATGGTCTTAGGAATGCGGGTTTTTCGGTTGGATAGCCACTGTGAAGAAATGATGTTGTTCATGCAGCTAAGAGATTTGCATCTTTTCTTAGCTACCACCATAAAATTAACATTCTCTACCATGCATAACTGAATTCTCAAATCCACCGCCATACACCAACATGCAACTGGCTTATTTAGGATTGTATATTATTAGTTAATATTTTTTATTTCTCATGCAAATAAAGCATGTTGTGCATGCAGTTAGACTAATATTAGTTTAGAGAGCTTTCTTTAGAACCATCGTGCATGCCCGTAGAAAGTTAGTTTTTCCAGCTAAATAAATCGTGCTACACATGTTGTGATTTTTTTAGAGTTTTCTTGTTATAATAAACAAATTTTATTAGTAGAGTTAATTGCTGTTAGTTTTCTCTATGGTGAGTTTATTAAAGGTTGTGGTCTTTATTTATAGACATGACCTAGTTGTAATTTTTTATTAAGTTGCAATAAAATAATTTCTGTGTGGAGTTCTGAAATAAATCATTTCTTTTAATTCAGAGTTGTGTGTTTATTCCTCTGCAATATTTATTGCTATTTTTGTTTAGATTTTTTCCATTATATTTTGTTGATCAATTGGCTATATGAACAGGGGGTTCGATTTAGATTCTACAAGTCATATTAGAGTAGGTAAAATTGTTTTGGGTTAAAGCTTTATTGTTAGAATTTCACCAAAGATAATCATGTCAAATTCTAACAACATACCCATTCTAAAATTTGATGGGAATGATTATGATTATTGGTGCATTAAGATGGTGACCTTTTTGATTGAAAAAGATTTGTGGGAGATTGTTGAATCAGGTTACAAGGAGCCAGCTAATTGGAACACTCTTACTACCTGATGTCATGGAAATGGGGACAAGGCAACAACAAAGTTCAATGTTAATAAGTTAGTTTCAACCATAAAAACAAAAAAAAGAACTAAAAACCATTCCAAACATATCAAAAGAGATTTTAAAAAGCATGAAAGAAGTTTAACAAAATAAAAGAAAGGAGAAGAGCCTCCCTAAGATGCTTCCATGATGCCTTTCGATGCTTCTCCCTTGTTTCTCCCCTCTCCAAGTCCCAAATGAGTGTAGCTCTCAACTTTTAGCACTAGCCATGGATGCCATATGGAGATTCAAGATGGTTGAATATGATAAGCAAATGCTATGCAAGTGTAGATAGTGATGCTATGAAAAAGCTCTATTGTAATACCAGTATAACAACAATACTCTAATGCTTCCTTTTTTACTTGAGGAGAAGGGTTCTATTTATAGAAGAAATGAGGAAATGAAGGGTTAAGATTGAGAAATCTTAACAAGGGTTAGGATTGAAAGATATTCAATCCATGTGAGACTTTCAACCCAATCCTAGTTTGACAAGTGTCACCATGAGGAGGCTTGAGAGAAGAGATAAAGAGCATTAGATGCTTGAGGGGATATGATGGTTACCCTAGTCAAAGAAATAAATGCTTTGAAGAGACACATGGGTTACATGAGGGTTAAGCTAGGGGTCAAAGCCCTTAACCATGGGTGCAAGTGGAATTAACCATTAATGGTCATGTAAGAGCCATAAGTGGTTTGGAAGACTTTAGAGGTTAATTTGTTGAACACACAAATCATTAATTGCTTTTCAAAGACTTTGGAGTCTTTGAGAAGTGACTCCAATTTGCTTAGGAATGTGACAATATTTAGGGGATGGATTAGGTTAATTAGGAAGGGTTTAGAAGAATCTAGAAGGGGTTTAGGCATGCAAGTGGATTTTGTAAGAAAATGCAAGTGGGAGGAATTTTGGTATTTTCAATTAAAATAAAATCATTTATTTCAATTAAATGGTGTAATTTGCATTTGGATAAATATTCAAATAAATATTAATTTATTTAAATGAGAAAAAGGAAGATAAAGCATTAAATGCTTGAAGACTTTAAGGGAAACCATTAAAGGTTTGAGAAGACTCTAGAAGGAATCCATTAAATTTGAAGACTTTAAGGGAAACTATTAAAGTCTTAAGAAGACTTTAAGGGAAGCCATTAAGTTTGAAGACTTTAAGGGAAACCATTAAAGGTTTGAGAAGACTCTAGAAGGAAGCCATTAAGTTTGAAGACTTTAAGGGAAACCATTAAAGGTTTCAAGTGGGTGAGGATAAATAGGATTTTAAATAAATAATTTATTTAAAATAGTTGTGCAACTTGCTTTTGTAGAAAAATACAAGTGGGTGGAGGATAAAGGTGATTTAAATAAATATTTTATTTAAAATAATTGTGCAACTTGCATTTGTAGGAAAATGCAAGTGGGTAGAGGATAAAGGTGATTTAAATAAATGTTAATTTATTTAAATGTGAGAGGTGGGATTTTGGGGGATTTAAATAAATGTTAATTTATTTAAATGTGAGAGAATATTTAATTAAATTAATATGATTTATTTATTTAATTAATGGTTTGAATTTGGTTAAGTGAATTAAATCAAATAAATTGAATAATTTATTTAATTAATAGGAGAAGAGGGTTAAGATGAATTAATTAAATATATTAATTTAATTAATTATCGATTGATGGTTAAATAATCAAATAAATACTAAATATTCATTTTAATTAAGTGGACAGATTTATGTGACTACACTACCAATGAAAGAATGGCAAGAAAGGAGGCAAGGAAGAAGAATGCTCAATCTTTGTTTCATATTCAGATAGCTCTTGATAAGAGCTTATTTCCAAGAATATCAGGAGGAACAACTGCTAAAGATGCCTAGAAGACTCTACAAGAAGCTTACCAGGGTAGTGCTCAAGTTAAAGTGGTCAAGCTTCCAACATTGAAGTGAGAGTTTGATAATTTGAAGATGCAAGAAGCTGAAAGTATAAGTGATTATTGTGTCAGAGTCAAAGATGTGGTCAATAAAATGGCTACACTTGGGGAAATTGTAAGCAATGAAGTATTGATAAAAAAGGTATTGAGATCTTTGACACCCAAATGGAATCATGTTGCGATAATCATAGAAGAAAGCAAGGATTTGACAAAACTACAGTTTGATCAATTGGTTAGATCCCTAATGTCTCATGAAGAAAGATTGAAAGGTTCTTCTAAAAGTGTTGAGAAAACATTCTCCTCTAAATTACAAATCACAAAGAATGAAGATGCAAGCAGCAGTAGTGCCAAAATTAATCAAGGCCAAGGTAAAGGGCAAAGCCAAAATTCTTCAAGAGGTAGAGGCAGATGTGGCTCAAGAGGAAGAGGTGGTTCTAGAGAAAGAGGTGGAGGTAAATTTGATAAGAGAAATGTCCAATGTTACCATTGTAATAGGTATGGCCACTTTGAAAGAGAATGCAGATTGAAAGAAGGTAAAAGTACTAACTATGCTCAAGAAAGTAGTGAGAATCCTCCAAATCACTTATTTTTATCTTATGCCAAAGGTGAAAATACTAGTAAAGATGTTTGGTACCTAGATTCTAGATGCTCTAACTATGTGACAGGGAATGAGAAGTTATTTTCAACAAAGGATGGAAGTTTCAAATCCAAGATCCAGCTTGGTGACGATAAATCGTTGGAGGATGTGCCAAAGGAAAGCATGCAAGGGAAAAGTTTCCAAAGGGAAATGCATGGAGGGTGCATCACCCACTTCAGCTTGTTCATTCTGACATATGTGGTCCTATGCAGACTAAGAGTTTGGGTAAGTCATCAGATTTCATCACTTTTATTGATGATTACTCTCGAAATTGTTGCGTATATTTTTTGAAGGCCAAGGATGAAGCCCTAGATACATTCAAGAAGTTCAAAGCACTTGTAGAAAATGAGAAAGCGTGCAAGATCAAATGTTTAAGGATTGATCATGGAGGATAATTTTTCTCTGAGGCTTTCTAGAGTTATTGTGATCTAAATGGCATCAAGAGGCAACTCACAACTGCATACACACCTCAACAGAATGGGGTGGCTGAAAGAAAGAATCGTATTGTGGTAGAAATGGCAAGGTGCGTGATACAAACCAAGGGATTGAGCAATTCTTATTGGGGAGATGCAATAGCTACAATTATGTACATACTCAATCGGAGCCCCACCACTGCACTTGAAAAGATGACCCCTCATGAAGCTTGGTATGTAAAAAGGCCTAATGTTAATCATTTCAAAGTTTTTGGTTGTTTGGCTTATATGCATGTGCCTGATCAGAATAGACAAAAGTTAGATACAAAGAGTGAGTCATGTATTTTTATTGGGTATAGTGAGAAAATAAAGGCTTATAGATTGTATAATCCCATGACTAATAAACTTATTGTCCTAAGAGATGTAATTTTTTATGAAGGGGGAGTCTATGGTCATCAAAAAGGCCAAGTTGAGAAGTCAAAATCTATTTTGAATGATGATATAATTATTGATATTGATCATGAGCAGCCAACTAATGTTTTTGTATCCTATGGTGTAACTCCACCAAGCAACCCTTCATCAATTTCTTCAGTACCATTTTCAAGTCTAGCTTCTTCTCCAAGTTCTACAAGGAAGGTAAGGAGATTGAGTGATATCTATCAGAGGACTACAAATCAAGTACATGAAGAAAACACAATAGGTGAGACAATGAATTTTTCTTTATTAGCCAAGGCTAATTTTGAACCATCATGTTTTGAAGATACATGTACTATGAGGTTTGGGTGCAATCCATGCAAGAAAAGATGGACTCCATTCACAGGAATGACACTTGAGAGTTGACAGAGCTTCCACATGACAAGAAGAAGATTGGCACCAAATGGATCTACAAGACCAAGTTTAACAGTGATGGGAGTGTTGAAAGTCACAAGGCAAGACTAGTTGCTAAAGGCTTCACACAGAAATATGGAATTGATTATGAAGAGACATTTGCACCAGAAGCAAGACAAGAGACCATTAGAATGTTTATTTCATTAACAATTCAGAGGAAGTGTAGCATACATCATATGGACGTGAAAAGTACCTTCTTGAATGGGTACTTAGAAGAGGAAGTATATGTGGAGCAACCACAAGGTTTTGAAGTGGAAGGAAAAGAGAATCATGTCTATAGGTTGAAGAAGGATTTGTATGGCCTCAAGCAAGCACCAAGAGTGTGGTATTCCGGGATTGATGGATACTTTCAGTAGAATGGCTTCTAGAGAAGTAAGAGTGATCCTACTCTTTACTACAAACAAGAAGGTACTGATATTCTAATCATAAGTTTGTATGTTGATGATCTATTGTATATGGGTAGTAGTTCCAAGATGAAAGATGAATTCAAAGTTTCTATGATGAATGAATTTGAGATGAAACATCTTGGTCTCATAAAATATTTTCTAGGAATGGAGGTTTATCAAAGTAAGGATGAGATTTTCATTTGTCAAACAAAGTATGCTCAGGATATGCTAAAGAAATTTGATATGATTGATTGTAATCCTTCCTCCACTACAAGTGCTCATGGAGTTGTGTTGTGTAGAGATGATGATGACGATTTAGATGATGAGTCAGCTTACAAAAGTTTTGTTGGGAGCTTGATGTTTTTAACCCACACGAGACCAGATATTGCATATTCAGTCTCGCTTGTTTCAAGGTATATGACAAATCCGTTAGAAATACACATGAACGTAGCCAAGAGGATTTTGAGGTATGTGAAAGGGACTTTAAATTTTGGTATTCATTACTACTCTTCTGAAAAGTTCAATCTTGTTGGCTTTAGTGATTCAGATTGGGGAGGTAGTATGGATGACCGTAAGTCTACATCAAGAAAAAAAAATTCTTTTGGTTCTGGATTACTTGGAGCACGAAAAAATTAAACATTGTTTCCCTCTCATCTACAGAAGTGGAGTATGTTGCAATTACCTCAACAAGTACACAAGCTCTTTGGCTTAGAATTTTTTTGCAAGAAATTGGAGAAAATCAAATTCAGCTGACATTGATTTATTGTGACAATGTGAGTACCATCAAGTTAGCAAAGAACCCGGTTCATCACAATAGGACAAAGCATTTTGACATGAAATATCATTTCATTCGGGATTTGGTGTAGAAGAAGGATGTTGAATTGAAGCACATTGATACTCAAGACTAGCCAGTGAATATATTCACCAAGGCAGTTGCAAAAGCTCAATTTTTAGCACTACGAGATAAGATTGTGAGCCCTCTCAGCATCAAGGGTATGTGAAGAAACGATGTTGCTCATGTAGCTCAGAGATTTGCATCTATTCTTAGCTCCCACAGTAAAATTAACATTCTCTACCATGCATAACTAAATTCTCAAATCCACTGCCATACACCAACATGCAGCTAGCTTAATTTAGGATCGTATATTATTATTTAATAGTTTTTAATTCTCATGCAAATAAATCATGTTGTGCATGCAGTTAGACTAATATTAGTTTAGAGAGCTTTCTTTAGAACCACCGTACATGCCCATAGAAAGTTAGTTTTTCCAGCTAAATAAAGCATGCTACACATGCTGTGATTTTTTTTAGAGTTTTCTTGTTATAATAAACAATTTTTATTAGCAGAGTTAACTGTTGTTAGTTTTCTCTACAGTGACTTTAATAAAGGTTGTGATCTTTATTTAACGACAACCTATTTGTAATTTCTTATTAAGTTGCAATAAAAAAAATTCTGCGTGGAATTCTGAACAAAATGGCCCGCCCCATGCCATGCCTTCTCCATGCCCTGCTCTTTCTTTCATGCACATCACATCAGTACCTGCAGTCAGTTTGTTCCTGCAGTCCGTTCAGCCTCTCTTTCTCTGTAAAACAAATTAAATGCTTTTTTTTTTGTTTTTGAATTTTTTTTTTTACAAATCATTTTCATTCTAACTTGTATCTTTTACAATAAAATTATTTATTTACTTTAGTTTATTAAAGATGTTAAAACATTTAAATTTAAATTTATTATTTTTTTGAAATAATAAAATTATTTTAACTTGTCATAAATTTATTCTTAACTTATTGTAACTTATTATCTTAAAATATATTAGATATAAAATGTTAACAATTAAAATTATACAAATTATTATAAATTAAAATAAATGATTGTTATTTTTTTTATATTATTCTTTATTAATTATTTTTATTATTATAGTTTTTACAAGATTAGTACTTTTTATTATCAATATAATATAACTAGCATATATATCTTTTGTTTTAAGATATATGAATTATGCTGAGATAAATCAAGGTGTTGAATTTTTTCAATATAATATTTTTTGAATTTTTTGAATTTAATATTTTTTGAATTTTTTGAATTTAATATTTTTTGAATTTTTTGAATTTAATATTTTTTTATATCAAAGTTGAATGAAAAAATTAAACACCTCGAATAAGATATATATGCTAACAAAAGATATATATATATATATATATATATATATGCTAGTAGCAATGCGACCCCAAACATATAAGAGAAATATATTAATAAATAAAGGAACTATATGAATATTAGTAGCATGTTCTAATTGATATTTTTGAGATTTATATTTGAGGGTTCAATATGGTTTAGTGTTGAATTTGGATAGGATAACTATTAAGGTGAATGTTTAATTTGAATTTGGATTCGGGTTGAAATTGGTTTAATTTTTAATTGAGACTAATGTTAGGATTTAAATTAGTTTATGGTTAACCATCAATTTTGTTTAATTTTATGGTCAAGGTTTAGTTTGGTTTAGTGTTGGCAAGCTTAGAGAAGATACACTTGATTTATTCAATTTGTGATTTGTTTTATTAGGTTCAGTGTAAAAGTTAGAATACAATATGGTTTACGGTTAGCATTTGATTTGATTTATCATTAAGGTTAAGATTCAATTTGGTTTGTAGTCAAGGTTCAATTTGCTTCATAATTTATTTAGGTTTAAGGTTATGGTTTAATTTTTATTTTATTTTCAATTAAATTATATGTTAGGGTTGAATCGGTAGCAATCAATTTGGTTTAATGTTGGGGATAGGGTCAAATTTGGTTTAGGATTTAGCTTCAATATAGTATGGGGTTAGGGTTAAATTTTTAAGGTTTTGTGTTATTTAGTGTTCAATATGGTTTATTGTTTAGTTAAATTTAATTGGAGTTCAATTTGGGTTATTGTTTAATAAGGGTTAGAGTTTAATTTGCATAAGGGTTTTGTAAGGGGTAGGTTTCAATTTGATTTAATGTTTGGGTCCAACCCAAGTCTTATTATTTAATTAAGTTTAGGGTTACAGTTCAATTCAGTTTCTAGTACTAGAAATAGGTTTCAATTATGTTAAGTCTTAATGTTAGGGTTGAATTACATTCATAATTAGGGTTTAATATGATTTAACATTAGGTTTAGGCACAACTTGTTTGGTTTAGGGTTATCATTCAATTTAGTTTATGATTCAATTACGATGGGTTAGGGTACAATTTGGTTTAGGTTTGCAATTAAGATTTAGTTAGGTTTAATATTTAATTAGTTTAATGGATGATATTCGATTTCATTTAGGGTTAGAGTTCAATTTGTTTTAGTGTTAGGGTATAATTTGGTTTAGGATTTATGTTCACTAAATGGTGTAGTTTCTTTTAGTGTTCTAGTTAAATTTTGGTAGAATAAAAAATTTAGAATTTATAAGTATTAGGGTTTGATTTGGTTTATGGTCAAAGTTCAATTCTGTTTATTTTTATGATTAGGGTCAAAATAATTAATCCCGATTAAATCATAACCATTATTATTTATGATGATATTTTTATGTGGTATTAGTTATAATAATAGCAATCATACATTTTATTTTCACTTAATATTTTATTATTACTCATTATTTTAGTTGCATGGGCATGTTGATGTTTTATGTTCCAACATATTTTTCTTTATAACTTAGCTGCATGATGATGTTTTACATTTGAAAGCATATTTCTTATACTTTGGTCATGTTGATGGTACATGTTGTATGATGTATATTAATCAAATATATGGTATTGATATTTTAACAATTGAAAAGGGTATTTATTAAAAACTTATCAATTGAAGTATTCTTTAATGAAGAGAATACTAAAGTATTAAGTTGAATGATGAGGATTTATTACCATGTGATGTATTACATAATGTCAACAACATGCATTATGATTTTATTACATTAACTAAATATTTGTTTCTATTTGTGTTCTTTAATCAAGAAAATACTAAAGTATTAAATTGAATGATTTGGTTGTATTTCCTTTTGTTATATTATATAATGACAACATGTATTACAATGTTACCATGATTGATTTATATTTGTATCTATTTATGATTCAATTTAAGATATGTTCTCTTGAGGGGTTCTTGCATAATGACTATAGTTTATGAAGATAGTCAAGCAAGCTACATCATCCATCAATCATGACTAATGTTTTGCAATGCATCAATAATACATTACCTAGCTTAGATATGTTCACTTTGATGTAGGGTTAGGGTTCCATTTGGTTTCATGTTTTATTATGTGTAAGGTTGAGATTCAATTTTGTACAGTGTTAGGTTAGAGTTAAATTTGGTAAGGGTGCAGATTAAGTATCAATTTAGAATATTTTTAGGGTAAGTGTTAAGGTGTTATCTATTTGGTATATAGTTAATCTTCAATTTTAGGTTTAGTTTTGTTTGTTTGTAATATTAGGTTTAGGGTGCAATTGTGTTTAGAAGTAGGGTTATGGTTGAATTTCATTAAGAGATAGGATTGTGAGTCTTAAAATGAAGGTTTGGTTTGGTTTATGCTTTTGTTTTAATTTGGTTTAGGGTTAGGCTTTACATTTGATAAGTGTTAGGGTTAGGGTTTGATTTGTTTTAGTGTGGGTTGAGTGTTAGGTTTTAATTTTCTTTTGTTTTCGTTTTGTTGAAGGTTACTATTTTAGTATTATATTATGGTTTGGTTGAATATATTTTTATTGTTTAATTAGGATAGGGGTTATTTCAATTAAATGTGGTTTAGTGTTTATTTAAGATAGACTTCTATTTGGTTTAGTGTTTATTTAAGAATATGGTTCAATCTAGTTTTTAATTAAAAATGATGATAATACCCATAGATGGATTTGGCACCAAAATAGTTCTTTTATAAACCATTACTTGAAAAGGAAAAAACCAGATTTAGGAAACAATTTGATCTTATTGATCCACATGTAGTATTTATGCATTTGGTTTATAAAACTCTTAAAGTAGTTAAAACTAATCAACCTAATTAAAGTAATTCAATCAATTTAAATCAAATTTAATTGAATGATGTGGTTGTCTTTCCTTTTGTTATATTATATAATGACAACATGTATTACAATGTTACCATGATTGATTTATATTTGTATCTATTTAAAAATGGTTATCACCTCTCCCCATTTCATTTTATTGGTAGGTTTCTTAGTCACCGAAGAGTTAATGGAATTATTCAAAGTTCAGCCTCTTTCATGCAATTTTTCCCTAATTTCCAGTCTAGCTCCAGAATTGTCCATCCCAACATCATCTCAGTAAATTGTGTGCTACTTTAATAAATGGAGTACAGAACCTCTGTGAAGCAGATGAAGGCAAGAGGAGTGGTAGCGGTGGAGGGGAATGGCTTTCTCCATCTATTTGATGCTTGGAATTAAAAGCCACAAATTAATGTTGAAGTTTTTAATTATCAACTCCAAAAGGAGGAAACCGATCTCACCCAAACGATGATAGTGCTACCAGTGCTTTGACTTTTCAAAAGTTTACACGGACTTTCATTCCTCTTCTGGGTGCCACTGTCTCTGCGTAATAATTTTGTAGTAAAAATAAAAACTATAATAATCAAAATACTTAATAATGAATAATATAAAAAACCATAAAAATCTTTTATTTAAATTATAATAATTTGTATAATTTTAATGCTAGTCTTATGGTTAGGGTTAGGAGGTTATAGTTACAATTTACATCATGACTATCATAAGGTTATACAACATGGTTAGGGTTAGGGTTAGGGTTACTGGGGATTATGATTAGAAATATGGTTATGGTTAGGGTTAGGATTTACATTATGGTTGAGGTTAGGCTTAGATGATTAGGGTTAGGGTTAATTTTATGATTAAGCTTAGGATTTAGGGTTATTGATAATTATGTAGCTATCAATTATATTTCTACTATTTTAGGATCTCCAAAGATTAATAAGACTCATTCCAAACCCTAAATGAATCTTCCTCATTAATAAAAAAAAATTAATAAAGAATATAATCTTTATTAAAAAAATTAATAAAGAATATAATCTTTATTAAAAAAATTAATAAAGAATTATATAAAAAAAGGATAAAAATCATTTATTTGTATTGTATTCATAATTTTTTCAATAAAAATTATAATGATAAAGAATAATTAATAAAGAATATAAAAAAATGATAACAATCATTTATTTTAATTTATAATAATTTTTTATAATTTAATTATTATAATTTTATATTTAACATATTTCAAGATTATAAGTTACCACAAATTAAAATAAATTTATGACAAGTTAAAATAATTTTTAAATTTTAAAAAATAATAATAGCATTCTAATAAGTTAATATTTAATATATTTTAAGATAATAAGTTAATATTTAATATATTTTATTATTTCAAAAAAGTAATAAATTTATATTTAAATTTGTTAACATCATTAATTTATTAAAAACAAATTAAAGTAAAATTTTTAATTTCAATCTAAATTTTTTTTCTTAAACATAATTTTTTTTTCTTTATTAAATAATTTTATGATTTACCTTTTAAATTATTAAAAAAAAAAATTATACATATCTTTAAATTATTTGTATTATATTATTACTTACATTATTTATAATTTCATTGTAAAAGATACAAGTTAGAATGAAAATGATTTGAATTTTTTTTTTCTAAAAAACAAAAACAAACCATTTAATTTATTTTACGGGGAAAGAGAGGTTGAACTGACTCCAGGGACAAACTGACTGCAGGTACTGATGTGATATGCGTGAAAGAAAGAGCCATGACATCACATTACATGGCATGGGGGGCATGGAGAAGGCATGGCATGGGGCGGGCCATTTTGTCCGCTGCCTAGCCAGTGCCTAGGAATAAGGGGTTCGATTTAGATTCTACAACCACTGCCTAAAATAACAGCATAAACACTAAAGTGACATGCAAACCAAAAAAAAAATATTAAAATGTTAAAATCCCATATACCCACTTCCGTCATTTCAACAAATGTAAACAATAAATGAGAATGGAGACGTCTACGGAATTGGGTGCAAATTCATGTGATAGGATAGGACATGGAGAAGGAAGTGCGTGCAGAGAGTCCCCCACTCTCTTTGAGGTCTCCGTTACAAGTCCCACTTTATCAAGTGTTAATTCCAATGACGTCAATGAAACAGAACTCCAAAAACTGGCAAGAGATGTAAGGAACCAATGTAATGAATTTATCGAGAGGCTCATACTCACAAGCTCTCATATACATGCTGTTGAAGGCGAAGATGTTACCGCCAGTTAGATGTTATTGCAATTTTGTAAAGAATTTATAAAATTAGAACGTTTATTCCTTATCTAGAAGGCAACGCTGCCAGTTAGATGTTATTGTAATTTTGTGAATGAATTTATAAAAGTAGAATGTTTATTACTTATTTGAAAGGCAATGTCGTCAAATAGATGTTATTGTAATTTTGTGAATGAATTTATAAAAGTAGAATGTTTATTCCTTATCTGGAAGGCAATGCCGCCAGTTAGATGTTATTGCAATTTTGTAAATAATTTATAAAATTAGAAATTCACACTGTTTAATAAATGATATGGAGAAGCTTTACAAGGAACTCAAATGAATTTATTTTTTAATCATTATGATTACTATTATGGTTATTTTTGTCATTATTTTTATGTTTATATTGTATTAGGGTTAGGATTACTATCACAAATAAATTAGGGTTTTTGAATAATTCAATTAGTGTTATAATTAGTTCTATATTTAATTTTTATAGTTAGGACGAGGATTACTATCACAAATCGATTAGGGTTTTCCAATAATTCAATTAGTGTTATAATTAGTTCTATATTTAATTTATTGCTAATGATAAATTGGAATTATAATATTATATTATTTTTTTAAAAAGATAAATAAATTTGACAAAATTTATAAAAACATATAACATAATTTTAACTTAAATAAAAAATGTAGATTGAAAAAGAAATTAACAATTATGACTATAGTTGAATATTAACAAGAATCTGGACAAGATTTGGGACAAGAACATATAGATTTTTTATTTCTATATGTTCTTGTCCAAATTTCATACATTTTGTTAATATTTTATTTCTTTTCCAAAATAAATTTAAAACTAAACTAAATTTGATTTCATTTAGTTATATTACATTATTTACTTATTCTCAAATGTAGTGCCATCAAAGAACAATGATTTACTGACTTCACCATTTCAATTTAGGCATTAGTTGCATGATTGTTCTTAGAGTAAGTTTATAATCAAAATTATTATAAAGCTAAATAAATAAAATCAACAAATTTCTCAAAAAACATAAAATTATTAACTTAATGAAAAAATATAGATAGAAAATTAAATTGACAATTAGAATTATAGCTCAATAAGTTTAAGTATAATTGTTCTCATCTACCAATAATTCTTTGATTTTTCATTTTAGGTCATGGAAAACCTGCAAGGAATCGAAATAATTGATGTTCCAGATTCTGAGTTTGAGGTCTCCATTACAAGTCCCACTTTATCAAGTGTTAATTCCAATGACGTCAATGAAACATAACTCCAAAAACTAGCAAGAGATGTAAGGAACCAGTGTAATGAATTTATCGAGAGGCTCATACTCAAAAGCTCTTGTATACATGCTGTTGAAGGCGAAGATGTTACTGAAAGTCTAGAAATCCCTTTCGGTGGTTTTCAGGGGGCTGCCGCTACAAACCAAAGATGATATCGGTCATAGACTTCACCAGCTCTTGATCCTCATTGTAGCTCTCATAGCATCGCCCCCATCAAGGATCTCGGCAAACCTGTTCATAACCCCACATATTAAGAAACCTTAAGCAAGCTAGAATGTTACTATTTGAAGCATATCCAATCCTGAATCTTCCAGAATCTTACAACAACACATGGAGAGAATGCATAAGAAATTCCTGTAGCTCGAACTTCCAAAGCTGTGGCAGCACCAATTCTTCTCACCAGCTCAGGATCTCTTCACGAACCAAACAAAAATGTAAGAGGAATCGCCTATAAAGAAAAATGCCTCTCCTCTTGAATGCGTTAATTGTTATGTGTTTGAAACTATCGGAATTATTTTTAAAACTCAAAATATAATTAAAAGAAATTTATATCAAACGTTAAGCTTTTGAAAACTGTTATAAGGCAAATAAAATAAAGGCATATATCTTGATGGAAAACATCGTATCACGCGAGAAGTTGTAGGTCCTCCAATTATTTATGCATAATTGTTTGTGCGGAAACGGTGAAGAGTTTTAAACGACAATGGTATGCAAACATCAATGACTCTTGAACTTCAATGCGTTAATTTTCCAGTTGGCTGCATCTCTGTAACCCTTTATAATTGTGTTGTGTTTGTAACTAACACGAATATGGATCATTTCTCTTTTCTTACACCGACAAGT
The DNA here is from genome assembly GCF_030272615.1 of Cryptomeria japonica. NCBI lineage: Eukaryota > Viridiplantae > Streptophyta > Pinopsida > Cupressales > Cupressaceae > Cryptomeria > Cryptomeria japonica. The sequence continues at coordinate 253,335,694 of NC_081414.1, forward strand.
CTGATGACCCCTATATGATGCCATTGTAGGTTACTCCTCTCGGCTTAAAAATCAGTCTGTCCATTTCAAATAAGAGACGCCTTCGGCATAAGAAAATTACATCATTTAAGTTCAAAGTTTTTTTTAAAATATTAAAAGAATGCAGATTGACAATAGAGATTTTAGATTTAAATTCTAAGTTTTATGAAAAAAACTTATGTATAATGTACCTGGTAGGGCAAGATGAAGATAAAATCTGAATTCTTAGAGCTCTCATGAAGTAAACCTTCAAAGTGTACGAAACTCAGAGTAGCTTACATTGCTGAGGTTTCTACAGCCTCTATTTCCACGCTAAACATATGCATAATAATAAATGTTAATGTATATATCGCTACATTGGTCCACGAGCATTCACGTGGCTTATGTACCGTGCACTTGTAGGGTTGTATGAATGGCAGTGTGTGACTATTAAAAGCTATGTCCCACATTTATTGGATGCTACTTCGGTAAGGAGCATCCAAATACTAATATTTTATTTCTCGTTTATTTCTTGCCATGTTGTAGAGGTTGGCAATGGAATAAATTCACGAGCGGAACCGTTAAAAATCTCTCTGACGGCGTGAGACTTTCTTGGTGGGCAAAGCCCACGTTAAATAGCCTATCGGCTAAATATATGTTTATGTAACTTTGTTTAGTGTGTTGAAGCAAGAGAACAGAGTACTGCATTTCTCATTTTGATCAATAATTTCTTTATATGCTATAGCATACTATTGATTACAAGTTGTCATCTATTTAATTTATATGCTATGTTTTGTTTACTTTATATTTTGTGTTTTGTCTTCTCAATATTCGTTTTTTTGTTTTATTCCCCTGCATCCTATAGTTTGGCATCAGAGCTCAGAGATTAAGGAAGAGCTATGCTCAGTGTGAGTGAGTTGAAAGACTATTGTGTAAAGACCCCTTATCTTTCATCTGAAAATTGTAGCAATCTGAAAGCTGAACTAAGATGACTTCAAATAGTTTAGCCCAGTCTCAAGTTCTCATTCTAGTCTATTAGAATCAGAACCTTACTGCATGCTCACGATCTTTACGGATTCGTTACGGATGGATATGCAGAGCCTGCTGCAAAAATGGCCACAAAAATCTGTTGAAGGAGAATAGAAAGAAAGGTAATATGGTTTTAAGATTTATTTAGCAAGGTTTAACTGACACCATATATTTCCAAAGGTTTCTTTTGTAGAGTCTTCAAAGAAGGCTTAGGATACTCTTGATATCTAAGGTGAAGAATGTGAAGCTGTAGAATTTAAAGAGAGATTTTGAGAACGTGAAATTGAAAGATAGTAAGATTGTGGATAACCTCTCAGATAAGAGAGTGATTGAAAAAGTTCTTAGAAGTTTGTCAAAGAAATTTGAAGTTGTAGTTGTAGTTGTGCCCATAGAAGAGTTTTAAGACATTAGTAAAATGCAAATTGATGAGTTGATTGGTTCTTTGATTTCACATGAATCCAAGATGACCAAATATGATGATAATCCATTAGCAAACGCTTTCAAAAGTAAGCTGCAAGTTACTAAATGAATAGGCAGTCTAGTAACAATGGAAGAGGAGGCAAAATCATTAATCAAAGAGACAATAGAAATGATTATGAACCTAAGGAGAAATCTTAGAAGAACACTTCTAATTTGAGGAGTAATGATCGAAACTGAAAGGTATGATAAGGTATGGTCATTTTGCTAACAAGTGTTGGAAGAAACAAGCAATCTGCACACATCATAGAGGAATATGAAGAAAATTAGAAACCTATATTTTTGACTTGTAATGTGACTTAGGAAAGTTCAAATGATGTTTATTTTTTGGATACTGGAGCAAGCTTTTTGGATACTGGAAACAAAGAGTTGTTTACCAGTTTAGACACTATTATTCACTCTGAGGTAAATCTTGGTAATGATAATAAGGCGAGTGTTAATGGTAAAGGAGTGATTTTTGTGTATACCAAGAATGGTGAAAGAAGAACCGTCGGTGATGTGTATTATGTACCTAGTTTAAAATGCAATTTGTTAAGCATTGGATAGCTTATGGAAAAAAGGTAAAGAGTAGTAAAAAATGAGTTATGTACAATCATTGACAAGTATCCGAGTAAGAAGCTGATAGCAAGACTCAAGATTACAAACAATAGGATGTTTCTAGACATACAATAAAAAAATCAACTATCTAACTCTTTTGAATGCTTATAAAATTCAGAGTTTAGAAGAATCTTGGTTGTGGCATTTGCGGTATGGTCATTTAAATTTTGGTGGCCTAGATTTTCTATAGAAGAAGTAGATGGTGAAAGGGTTGTCTAATATTCAACAACCAACAAGCTCACGTGAAGTTGCATACTAGCAAAGCATCACAGAGAGATTTTTGTTTCTAGAGTCTCATATAGAGCAAAAACTCCATTGGAGATTGTACACACTAATTTGTGTGGATAGATTCAAACATCATCATTGACTAGTAATATTTATTTTTTAACCTTTACAGATGATTATAGTTGGAAGACTTGGGTTTATCTTCTAAAGCTAAAAATGGAAACCTTTGTTGTATTCAAAATCTTTAAAGACTTGGTTGAAAAGGAAAGTGGAAAATATATTAAAGTTCTAAGATTAGATAGAAAAGGTGAGTATATGCTAAATGATTTCATGGAGTTTTGTCAAGATCATGGAATCAAGAGATAGTTTACTACTCATTTTACTCCTCAATAGAATGGAATAGTTGAAATGAAGAACCAAACCATTATGAACATGAAATGGAGTATGTCAAAGGGAAAGCATTTATCAAATGAATATTGGAGAGAAACATCTATTTGTTTAGTTTATATCCTAAATAGGAGCTTGACTAAGAGTCTGAAGGACCATGTTCTCCAAGAAGCTTGGAGTGGCAAAGCTGCAACATATCTCATTAGAAGATTTTTGGGTGTGTGGCTTATGCACATGTACCTAAAGAGATGAGAAGGAAGCTAGATGATAGAAGTGAAAAGTGTATTTTTATTGGATGTAATGAGGAGTCTAAGATATATAGACTCTATAATCCCATCACCAAAATGTATATTATCAATAGAGATGTTGAGTTCATGGAAAAAGAGGCCTGGGATGGAAGTATATATAAATTTATTGTAGAGGGAGTTTTATTATCTCCTGGAAATGATGCTGATGAAAATGAGTAGGTCGTATAGAATAGACAATTGATTCCATAGGCTCATACACCTCTAGTAGGTATGCTAGGAAGATAATCTCCAGGAGTTAGGTCATCACAGTTCAGAATGGCCAGAACTCAAGAGGGGTGAACCATCAAGTTCTAGTGGACAACAAACAATGGATTCAAAGGTTAGTGAATCAAATCCCACATTAGCATCATCAAGGAATATAATTAAATGTCAAAAGGCTAGAAGGTTAAGAGAATTATATGATCCAAATGATGAAATAGATCAAGTTTCAAATTTTGTATTAATTGCATATGATCCTCTAAATTTTCAAGAAGTTATTAAAGAAGAGGTTTGGGTAAAAGCTATATATGAAGAGATTAATGCCATAGAGAGAAACAATACTTGGAATCTTGTAGATTTATCTAAAGAGATTATATTTTAGCTATTAAACTGAATTATAAGACTAAGTTAAATGTTGAAGGTGAGGTTGAGAAGCATAAAGCAAGACTTGTAGCTCAAGGGTTTAAAAATCTCAACATTGATTATAATGAAACTTTTATACCTGTTGCTAGACTTGACACGATGAGAATGGTGTTAGCTATTGCAGTACAAAAGAAATGGAAAATGTATCAAAAGGCTATAAAATCTGCATTTTTAAATGGATTATTGAAAGAAGAGGTTTATGTGAAACAAACTCCGGGATACGAAATTGAAGGACAATATGATAAGGTCTATAAGTTAAATAAGCAATTATATGGATTGAAGAAACCTCCCAAAGTCTGGTATACCAAGATTGATGAATACTTAAGTAGTAGAGGATTCAACAAGAGTCCAAGTGAGCCAACCTTATATATAAAGGTAAATTAGGAAGAATTTTTTTTGAGAGTTTTCTTGTATTTTGATGATTTATTTTTTGTCAGAGATGTCCATATAGATGACTTTTAGACAAAAATGAATTTATTGAGTTTGATATGACTAATTTAGGACTAACAAAATATTTTCTTGGTATTGAAATTACTTAATCTGAAGATCTTTTGAGAAGGTTTAAGATGGTGAACTATAAGCCAACTGCAACACTAATGGCAACCGGTACAAAACTCAGTAAGAAGGATCAAGGGTCAAGTATTGATTTGACTTCATATAACAGATTGGTTGGAAGTATCATGTATTTACAACACCAAGGCATGATGTAATATTTTTGTAAGTTTAATTTATAGATTTAAAGAATCTCCCATTAGCATTCACTGGAAAGCTGGAAAAGGGATCTTAAGATATATTGCTAGAACAATTTTTTTGGGTATTTTCTTTGCATTAGTTACATATTTTAATTTTACTAGATACTTTGATAGTGATTTTGCAAGCAGTGTTGATGAAAGGAAAAGCACATCTGGGTATATGTTTAGTTTTGGATTAGGTGCAGTGGCATGGGCATCAAAGAAGCAACCCATTGTGACTTTATCAACTACTGAGGCATGATTTGTTGCAATGATAGCAGTAGCTTGTTAGACTGAGTTAATGAGAATAATTTTGTCCAATTTGACACATAAACAGGAAAAACCAACTCAAATTTATTGTGACAACAAATTTTCTATTGTGTTGGCAAGGAATCATTTTTTCATAAGAAAAGTAAGTATATTGACACCAACTTTCATATCATTCGAGAATTGGTAAACAATAATGAAATTTGCATGGAGTTTTACAAATCGGAAGATCAATTTGCAGATATATTTACAAAACCTTTGGCAAAGGAGTTGCTTAAAATTTATAGAGAAAATATAGGAGCTTGTATGATGTAATAGCATATTTAATGAAGCATATATGGTCGAAATTAAGGGGGAGTGTTGGAATAAATATTAATTTCTTCCTTGTCTTTTTGTTGCAAACCGACTGAATCATTGTTGGTAAAGACCGACCTTGCATAAAATCCAATTTATGCTTATCTAGTCTTATATACTCTGTAGAAAATCAGATTTATGAGACTTTTTGCTTGCAGTGTACTCTAAGTCTCATACCCGCCTCTTCATCAACTGCTTAAAAATATATTTTTTATGTAACTTTGTCTAGTGTATTGAAGCAAGAGAACTCTATAGTTTTCAATACTATATTTTTTATTTTGAACAATAGAAATTTTGTATATTGTAGCATATTGTTGATTACAGGTCGTCTTCTATTTAATTTATATGCTTTATTCTCTTTACATTATATCTTCTATTTTGTCTTATGAATACTTTATTTTTGGTTTTATTCCCCTGCATCCTACAAAACCCAACGCGTTAAACTGTAAGCTTCATCTTGTGGTCAAGGACCTCATATTTTTCTACTTGAAGGGAAGATTAGTTATGTAGTTCTCTATCTATATTTTAATGCATGGTCTTAGGCATGCGGTTAAACACTAAAGCGACATGTAGAAAACCAAAAAAAAATGTTAAAATCCCATATTCCATTTAGAATCTATGAGTTAACGGCTATTGATTCGCTTACCTAAGCCGTTAAAAACACACGCTGGCTGCTAATCCTTTTTAGAGGTCTTGATAAAAACAACACAAACACATAAATGCAGAGGAGAAGAGGCAAGAGAAACCCATAACTAGGCTCTAAGATTTCATTTCCATTCAATCAATATATAGGTAGATACACATTAAATATTAAGTCTACTGTAGATAGAAGTTAGCTGCAGCATTAATGGTGGGCAAGTGAAGGAAGTCTCTGAAACAACTGCACATGAAAGGCATGGATGTCTAGAAGCTTCCCTTGGTCTATGCCGACACTTGATCATCAACAATTAATTTACCTTCCAACATCCCCCCATAAATTAATTGTCTAATTGGTTTTGATATCCCCCCATAAACTCAAAAGGGTTGGTTCTGGCCTTTAAGCCTTTTAGGTACCCATTTACAACAAATTTTGTTTCCCCTAATCACTTGGGTTTTCACAGTTTACCCTTAACTGATTCGCTACAAAGTTCTCTTTTACAACAACTTTTGGGTTTTTGACCAGTTTACCCATAACTATTTGGGTTTTCCCCAATTGATACAATCACTTTGAATTTCTTATTACTTTGGATTTTTTTACCCTAACAAGTGGTTTTGGCTTACCACAAACCATCACAAGAGACTCAGCACGAACATGGTTCCAATGACCATCACAATGGGGAAACTTTCATCATTGCAGAGTTTTTTTTACTAAAATTATTGATTCCATATAAAAAGAAATCCATCTACCGAGACACATGGGTAACCAGCCGCTGTGCTTGCTAGTTCTATAGGAATCCTTTTCACATACATGGTTCATCAATAATGTATAGCAGAAACTCTGGGGTGTCGGGTACCATCGATCATGCACCCCTTTAAATCAACACACTTGTTAACTTCACAAACACTGAATTATTCCTTTGCAAATTCTCACCATATTCACAACTTACAACACTTGGGGAATATCTTTGAAATTCAACAATCTTCTTTTACATAACCACTTTGACAGGTATATAGCCTTCACATTAGACACACAACCTTCACACCCAACCCGAACACTTTGCTCCTTTTCATCAAAACACTAATTTTTTCATTTCCAACCAAAAACATTTCAAATATGATCAGACATCTTGCTGGAAACTCCTTATGAAAACAGAACACAAATAGAATAGAGAATTCCATAGGCTTTCCTCATATGATAGTGATCCCTCTTAGACTCTATAATGTTGACCACATAAGCAACAAGTAATACTAAGCCCACCTAGATTCATACAACATAATCTCCTTCTTTTGACAACATACAAAGAAAAACATGGACACTAAAGAAGATTATCTCATGGCCCATATACCAAACAACAAACACTGTAGAGCCCATAACAAAACATAGCTCCTCCTTTGCTCATAGTCAAACCCAGTTCACAACACACACAGGTAAAAATTAGGCATCAGATAATGTAGAGGAAAAACTTCTGTGAAAGAAATAGAAACACATAGGAGAGGAGAAACTTCTATGAAAGAGCTCTCTAAATCCAGTTGTCACACATCACTAAACACACAAACTGCAATAGCTTTCTATTTGCAGCACTTCTCCTCACCACTCATCACCCACGGCTCAGACAATGGCACAATTGACAACACAATCCACAGCCCATGTTTCGCTTGTTGCTCTTCTTCCAGATCAACTCTACTAATTGGCATGCAACTAATCAAAATCTGGCTCTCATTGCAAATATGAGCTCTGTTTAGCAGTGATATCACCTTCAGTAGCTTCAGCGTATCCTGCAATTTGGGCGGCTCCTAAGCAACTTGTCTTCAAACCAACATTCCTTCAGATTCATCTGCCTCTCCAAGCTCTTCAAGATCGTATACCATTAGCTCTGATACCATGATAAAAATAGCACAAACATAGAAATGTAGACGAGAAGAGGCAGGAGAAACCCATATCTAGGCTCTAAGATTTCATTTCCATTCAATCAATATATAGGTAGATACACATTAAATATTAAGTCTACTGTAGATAGAAGTTAGCTGCAGCATTAATGGTGGGCAAGTGAAGGAAGTCTCTGGAACAACTTCACGTGAAAGGCATGGATGTCTAGAAGCTTCCCTTGGTCTGTGCCGACACTTGATCAGCAACAATTAATTTACCTTCCAATAGGTCTGCGGTGATTTCAAGTTTGCTTCCCTCGTGCTTGTAATGTCAACTAACACTGACAAACAGTCACGTTTTAGACAGCGTGCAAGCATTCACAACTTTGTCTATCTAGCACCCATATTGTACCATTGACTGTGTTTAATAATTAATTAATAATTAAAATATAATAGATGTTTATTTTTCAATTAATTTTTAAACACAGTCAATGATACAATATGAATGCTAGATAGACGTTGCCGACATTCACTACCCGATCCCCCTTCCGTCATTTCAACCAATGTAAACAATAAATGAGAATGGAGACGTCTACAAAATTGGGTGCAAATTTATGTGTTAGGATAGGAGCCCTAGGTGAATGGTAATGGATACACTTGCGTTTTGGGTGAAAATTCTAAATGATTCGTTGTATCACAATGGTCAGGAATTGAAGGAATCGATCGCATAAGTCAAATTTGACTGGACTTTTATTTGGTTAAAGATGGTTTATTCAGGCATGTAAGCTACATTACATTTTATATCGTATCGTGCCCGGCACCCTTGCCCTTTCGCCACCTATTCACCGTGCACATGTATAATGACAAAATAGATGGAATTAATCACGAAATATGGAAAGAAAGTTAGTAAGGTCACGTGATCTTGTCCGTGGGGTCGGGTACCTAGTGCTTGCTGCTTGTTAAAACGTAGCTCTCATCATAAATTTCTGAGAGATATAGACCACGACAAAATCTTTCACGGGATTGACATTTAACTTTGTCTCGTTTCACAGCGTATTTCAGGGGTTAGTGTTCATAGAACCTCGAAAAAAATGATTGCGTGTATTAAGGGTTAGTACTCTTCGGATGATTTATAGTCACGACGAAGTAGACCTGAAATGGACTAGTCTACATCATTTGCCTTCATGGACTGTCTGATGCATGTGATGCTAGGGGAAGACAATGAGGCCTTCATAGACTGTCTGATGCATGTGATGCTGGGGGAAGAGCATGAGGCCTTCATTCATGTTCTACTAACAAAGTTCATTAATAAGTTACACATGTACTAATAGCCGTTCATTTTTTAGCTTTTTTGAGTCATAATTCGTTCATTTGTGCATTTTTATTGGTATCTATGACACACAACTAATGGGGCATTTATACGTAAGTATTGGTGATTTTAAGTGCACGGTTATTGGGGCATCCTTAAATAGGTATTGGGCAACACTTTCAAAATTGTACTTTTTGACCTTTGCACGCATAATGGATCCCACAATGTGCATCGTTACTACCCAAAAGCCAAATCAATAGCTATAAGTAGTTAAGTCGCATGTGGAGACAACAAAAAAAAAATCATCAAAATCCGATATACCATTTAGAATCTGTGGGTGCACGAAGTTAGCTATAACGACTACTGGTATGCTTCCCCTAGTGCTTGTACGCTGTCTAAAATGTGACTCCCATCCTAAATTTCTAAGAGATGAAGACTATGACTGAACTGATAAAATTGATTGTGTATTTCAGGGGTTTGATCGTAACTTTGTGTAACTTTTGCAACGTGTTTCAGGGGTTTGATTATAACTTTGTGTCATTTCACAACTTGTTTCATGGGTTAGAATTCATTGTCAGTATTCGTTAACTTTATGTCATTTCACAACGTCTTTTCTTTTCTTCTCTTCTTCTTCTTCTTTTTCTTTCTTTTCTTTTTTTCTTTTTTCAGGGTTACTACTCATTCAGTATTGAAATAGATTTGAAGTGGACTCAAATACTAGATGAATTAGACTTGGTCAGTATTCGTTACCTCTTGAGTATTACGAGCTCGTGACTCTAGTCTTGAGGAAGCAGACTCGAAAGAAACATGGACCTTCTCTTTTGTTTCCGCTATTTAATAGAGGTTGTTGTAAGTATTTTTCTCGCTCTCTCAAAACTTAATCTATATACTACAATCAGAAGACTTTCAGGGACTTTAATAAAGTCTTAGATTTTATTTAGAAAATTATCATATTAGTCCACTCCCTAGTTTTTCTTAAATATTTTAGGAAGTCAAATAAGATTCAATAGTAGGCACCTTTTTCATTTCTTTGTAGAGGATAAAATATTCTATAATTTTGATTAGATCATTTTTTATTTTATTGAATCAAAGTAGAATTACAAAGAATAACAGTTATAACAAAAAGCTATAAGAGAAAAACATAACTCAAAATAAAATAAGTATCAATTAGATCATAATTGTTCTTGAATTCCTTTCATTAAATTATATTCATGACCTCATTTTTTATATTGTTGTTTTATGAATTTTGGATTAGAATATAAGTGATTTCAAATTTTGTGTCTAATGTTTACATTCTAAAAAAAAAGACAAGGAATTGGTTGGATTTGTTTTTAATTGTTGAAGTATTGACATAATTTAATTTAAGAGGAAATATTTTTTTTTTAAATTTATTTTATGTGTGGACATGTGTGTCTTATATTTTCCATCTATTCTTCTTTTATGATTTCATACTATTATTCTACTCTTTCACATGCATCATTCTCAAGTTACTCTTCCAACTCATTATCATTCCATGCTTCTATGCTCTTATTTCGTATTCTTCTCTTTCTTGTCTCTTTATACTTATTAATAATGCATTTACACTATCTCCTTTCATAAAACTCTTACTTATCATCTTTCCATGATTTTACTTATCATATTCACATTGAAAGAATAAAGTTTTTGTTTTCTCACAAAAATTTGCATAGGACACACAAATTTCTGTCATCCCATCTATACAAAAGAATTTCTATTAGATATGGAAGCATCTCCATTTCCATTTAGTGGTCCTATCTTCTGAGAATAATTTGAACCAAACATAGTAAGCATATATGTTTTCAATTTTTTTTTTCATTTGTTAAAATAATGGAAGTGCTATTGGGTATTGCTTGCTAGATGGTGAAATGTGTCTTCCATTATAATTTGTGTAGGGGATATATAGTTTATATTAAGCAAAACAATAAAATTTGATAGTATGTTCAAAGGTTTGAATTGTAACTTCATTGACAACATATTTAGGGGTTAGTGCTTATTGTGATGTTCGTATTCAGTGTATCTAAATATTACAACTTGAAGTGTGGTTAGGTACTACTTGTAAGCTATCTAAAACATGAGCCCAATCATAAATTTCAAAGATATGTAGATCATGATAGAATATTTCAAGATAATATCAAACACAATAGTCAAATTGATTGTATATTAAGGAATTAGTTCTCATTGTAAATATTGGTTAGCCATGAGTATTATGAACTTGTGACTTATAGTCACAAGGAAGAATTCATGAAAAGATCACAAAATTACAAAATGAATTAGAATCCAAAATGTTTTAAATGGCCTATTCTAAATCCCTTAGGACCTCTAGCCTCTTAGACTATGTTATGTAGTTCTTGCAACCTTTCTAAATGTGACACATCATAATTTTCTTAGAGCTGTAGACCATGTTGGAATATTTTGACATAATATCAAGCATAATATTCACAATTGATTGCATGTTTAAGGGATCAGTACTCATTGTCAATGTTATTTGACTATAACAATTATAAAATTGAGACTCATAGTCACGAGAAAGTAGAATTTAAAAAATCACAAACCTTCAAAATGGTTTACCATCCAACGTGTTTTAAATGGCCCAGTCTAAATAGCTTAGGACCTTTTCTCTCTTAGAATATGTCATATAGTTGTTGCAAGTTTTCTAAAACATGACTCCCATCATAAATTTCTAAGAGATGTAGAACATCACAAAATATTCCAACATAATATCAAGCAAAACATTCAAAATTGATTGTATGTTTTAATCATTGAGTAAAATAACATAGTTTTGTATTCTTTTCTTTTAGTTGGCTTCTAAAATCATAGGTTTTTACTTTCGAATGAAGAACTCATATGCATAATTGGCAACTCTTTTTGACTAGTCTAACTGAATTCATTCTATGAGAGTGTTTTTGAATCTATTTTTTGGAACATTTTTTTTGATTGTTTTTTGAGCTTAAGTATTTATATTGCTTCTGTTGTGTACATAGAACCCATTCATTTTTACTTCCACTCTAATGGTGCTATATAACAAAAATGAAATAATATTTGTCCATACTACCATTGTTATGACTTTGGCGATGATCTAATGAAGGAGTTATTTTTTCCTCTATTATTCTAAATTTATTTTATTTGTTAGATAAAAAAAAAAAGTTCAACATAGATATTACTTCTCATAGTAGACAATCTTTATTCTAAGACTTTGAATATTTATATATCATTAAAAAATTGATATTGTTAGATGTTGTAACTATCAACTACTCTCTTTTGTACTATCTATACAACTATCTTACTTTTACTTCACTTCTATGAGTGCACTTGCATGTGGACTATAGTTAATATTTTGACTTTATAGTGTATCCTTATCATTTTGTCTGTGCTCCATGGATTTGAATTCAAGCCTGTTGTGAACAATTCTATACATTTGTTAGTAACTTGCCATTATTTTATCTATATATTTTACTTTATAGAAAATCATTGCTTTGTTTTGATGTTGTACTATAGATTTAGGTGCAATTTAACAAAGTCGCAATTCAAGTGGCTTGTTTGCAAGGGCTCCTTGATCACTAGGGAAGTGTCCCTTATGCAGTTGCTAGAGTTCCTCCATCTCTCTTCCTCTAGGGGCCACTTACCTTCTTATTTGTATCATTATGGATGTAGTGTCCTTTTAGGAGACCAACTCCTAAGTTTATCCCACAACTATGGGAAGGGATTGGGGCTAGTGGGGTTGGTTGTGGCATGCTCTTGGGTGCTTTTGCCTCCTTGCCTCCTATAGTAGAAACTTTTGAGTGTCATACCAGTGGTACTTCTAACTACTTTGATTTCAACATGTCCTTGAAATTGATTTTTACAATTTTGCCTAGTCATGGTACAAAAGAAGAAGATAAAAATAACGATGGGTGGAACCCTTTTATGGACAATCTAGACACTCTTGATACATGGAGCAAGTTGGATGTTTTGAATCCTCCTTCTTTACCCTCTACTATTAGTCTTGCTATCTAATAGTCTTGTTTATGTTTTTATGTTCCAAATTTTAAAGCTTATATATACTTTAGAGATGTGAGTTTATCCCACTTGCATTGTTTTTAAATATATATAACATTATTTTATAAAATGACAATATAAACACTTATTCAGAAATATATATAGAAACCACACTCCAAAAAACTAAACATTAAACTTAATATACACAATCTAATAGAAAAGTAGTAGACAATAGAAGCGAATGTCATCTGTAGGCAAGAACTAACAAAAAGCACTATACCTTATTTTGGCAAAACAAAATATGTGTTAATTTAAACTAGAAGAACAAAACATATAAACAACACAAAACAACAGAAAGTAAATTAGACAAACAAGATCATGAGACAGAAGATTTATGGTGGTTCATCATAAAGACTGTGTCCACTCTCAAGTTGGAAATGACTTCATTGATCGATATCCAGTACTAAATACATAGACTGCACATAGTTATTTATACAATTATGTTCAAAATGCGAAGGTCATATGACCATTGAGCCTCACATTATCAACAATATGTTTCCCAAGTACATAATCAGGCCAATCTGCCTAGCTGTTCTTATCCAGCAGTATATTATATAAAACTGAAATTACAAACCATGCTATAAAACCAGGATATGCTATTTACCTATTGACATGCAATCTCAAGTCCCTAAAAACATTGATAGTGAAGAATGAGGCGGTCGGCGAAAAGGAAAGCTTTTGGTAATGCTAGCCAATCTGGAAAGTTGGACGCTTTCTAAGAGTAGGAAATCCAGTGGAACTTGACGAAGCAATGTTAATATCCTCCTTCGTGTTACATGTTAACATCCATCCCGATTTTTCCGTGATACTCTTGACTTTTCCAGCGATGTATGCAGCTTTCCAAATACGTTGTTCCATGGTCATGGTTGCCCACTTCTTACTATCCTCCATTATCACGTCCAATGCCTTTCCCATGCATGACCCCATCTCATCTGCCAACATCCCCACTAGTTCATCCATGATGCCATCCACCTTCTTGAACTTCTCAAAATTGATATTCCCACACACCATCCACAAGCTGTAACCCTCCACTACCTCATTCCATGTTCTGTAGGGGTACTCTTCAGTTATTTTTCTGGCATTTTCAACAAGTCTGTCCATAGCTGCTCTGCCCGCTTCCGAAGAATTGTCAATTGAAGTGAACGTTCCGAGATGATCGTGCAACAATTTGCCTCTTTTCTGCAAACCTTGAAACAACTTGTCCGCTGCCTTACTTAACAGGAAAGCTTCAGTGTCGGAGTTTTCAACCAGATCCATGATGCTCCATGCTTGAGAACAAGCTTCTATAGCTTTAATGGACTTTTTCACATCCTGAGTAAATGGGCAGAGCTCAACTATGACAGTAATTATTGAGACTGCTCTCATCTTACATGAGCAATGGCAGATCTCAAACTCTCTTTCCACTTCCAATCTGATAGGAACGCTCTTTGCTGGATGGGGACATTTGTAGCCGCTAAAAGATTTCTTCTTGAGCAAAGCTACCGATTCCTCACACGTTTGGCCCTCTTCTTGGCCCCTTTTCATCTGCGTCTTTATGCCTTCAATACATTTTCTGTTGGCTACCCACAGACACGCAGCATTTTCACCACTGATGGTTATGAATGCTTTGGAATATTTCTCATAGTATGAGAATTTGCCCAATTCAAATTCTCGCAGGCCTTTTCCTCCGTATAAATCGGGAAATTCTTCTTTTGCTGAACCCATGAGAAGCTTACGAAAAACAATGTTAGAGAGCAATAGCTGAGATACTAACCAGCATACTTTGCTAATAAGAACCAATAATATCTGCAGCCATACAGCCAGAGGAATCAGCTTATGGATTCTTACTATATGGCCAACTTTTACCATCAATATTTTAAGATAGCTGTCTCCCATTTGTCTTTGGCTCTTACGCCCATCTTTCAACTCAAGCAAGTACCTTTTCCAGAAGTCTTCAATCTGAAAATATTTTATAATGCACGCCCATTTCCTTTCAATACTTCTTGGGAAAAATACTACTGCTGTGATCCATCTGCAATATATAACAGTAGATCCCAATATGATGACTGACCAATGAAGAACCATGTGAATACTCACCGTGAATTCCGTGTGTGCTACCTCAAACACCAGAATTCCGTTGCAAACTGTAATGACCAGCGCTACCGATGAGGAAAGGATTGATCTGGCAATTACATATTGAGGATTCGAAGTGCAAACTACAATCCATGACTTGACTATCTGATCTTCAACCCTTTCCCAAAATGGCTGTGGATAAAAATGTGGGACAAGAGGATTTATCTGTAGAGTGGAATTGGAAAGAATAAGGGGTATCTTATGAGAGACAATTTTATGAACGGTGATGCTCGCCAAAGCAGCACAAACTAGGAGAAGAATTAGAATCACAAATGCTATTAACAACGCAATTGTGCCAATCAACAATTTTAAGACTGTAGGGTTAAATTTAGGATATCCAAGATAAAAATTAACTATTACAAATACGTAAATCTCGTTACCAAGGTGGAGAATTGGTGCTGAGCAAGTTATAATGAGGGCGGCCACGTCACTCCACAAACTTAGAGTTGAGGAGCGAGGGCGGGCAAGTCCAGGCAACATACATCCCATCACCACACACAGGGAGACCCTCCCAGACAGGACAAGCATCCTTCTCGAAACATTCTCAGAACAACACACTAGGTTGTATACACCATCCTGCATGAGAGTGCCATTTTGGGGAAACTGAAATAGGGCGGATGGCATGTTGAGGAGAGTGAGGAGTAGAAGAGTAAGAGAGCCGAGAAGAAAAGAGTCACATGGAATCCAGTGTTGCTTTTTCTGGAATGCTCTCCACGCATCTAGTGCAAGAAAGGCAATCGCAAGGAGGGAGCCACATGACCAGCTCACCGACTCTGCCGCGCTTGCCGCCTTCAACAATGGTCTTGAAACAAAGTATGTACCATTGAAAGAATCCCTACAGTCGCAATTCATTTTGACAAGTTTCTGTTTGCAGCTTTCCTGAGGTAAACTATTGAAAAGAAGGCCAATTACTCGGACGACAGATATGCTATTCTTAAACATCAATCTCCCAAGAGATAAAATTTGGCTTATATTTTTAATTCATTTTATGCTACAATAGAAGACTTTTATGAGAGAATTCTTCAAATTCAAAGTCGTGCTTTGACCAACTTTATTACACTAAGCCAAACCGCAAATTATGACTTAACAGGTCAACATACAAACAGTACTACGACTAAAAATGTCAGCATACAAACTGTTGAATATAAAAAAAAAAGTCAACATACAAACTGTTAGAACAATACAAAACAGAGCACAAAAACTCTGACCACCAAAATACAAAGAACACGGAATAGCAGCTGTAGGTTTTTCGCCCATATAAGCAACAACTGCTCTTTAAATTACCAAAAGAGAACAACTTGCTTGACTTGACTTATTTTCAGTGTTTATTTTAAAAGTAACTTCCTTCATAAATATTTGTCGTCATTTATACATATTCACGTTTTCTCTCAACTATTCTTATATTGTTTTGGTCATAATTTTCTTCTTTCATTTAACATAATAAATTTGATCTTGAATACTATAACAGAAATCTTGGATTCCAATGTCGTGTACAATATAAATTTATTAGTACACGTGAATGAATTATGAGCATATAATGGTGTATGAAAATTTTAATAAAGTTCCAGAATAATCTAGATCCGTTTATTAAGAAAAATGTTAATGAAGAGGATTTTTTCTTGTCAAAACACCATTAACAGGCATACAACGCATTAGTTTTGGTTGTTGAACGGACAGACATCGAAATTAAAGATAAAAACATTTGTTTGAAAATAGACTACTTTTACGAAATCGATAGGGATTTACAATTTGGTAAAATTGACTAACAAATTTTTTTTTGAGGTGAATTGTTAGCCAACACCTCCAGGGGGAGTAAAGTATGATAGAAATCAGACAAAGTAAACCAAGGAAAGTAGACTTTGTGCCTCCACAGCCACAAGGCATGCAATGAAATAAGCGCCTGAAAACTTTCATAGAGAGAGACGTTGAGACTATTAACCCTCCCTTCCTTTCTTGAAAGGAGTATTAAACGGGAAGGCCAGCACTGCAAAACTTTCTGAAGGTTCTCTTGTCAATAGGTAGAAGATGGGGGATATCAGGGAGACGGGTGCTTTCAAGACTTGGCTGTCTGCCTTGTCTAAGTTACTAGGCTATGAGGACGACGGAAGCATCGATGGTGGATTTTATATTCTGGCCATTCTCGTAACTTTTGTGGGCCTGTCTTTTGGGTGTGCAGTAGCAATTGTCTTTGTGGGAGCCGACACCTGGAGAGCATTCAAACAGAGAAAACATTGGATTCCTGGCGACTCTCTTGTTCTTGGCGCCCTTGCTCTGCAGATTCTCATGCTCCTCAACCAGTAACCCATTGCTATACACTTGTAAGTATCTAAATGTGACTCACAGTGAATGGATATTGGTTTTGATTGGGAGAGTCTCCACCTGCGTGTTGATGGGCTGTTTGTTGCCGGGAGTAGCCCTTCCTCTCTCCAATAATTTGAGAACTGACATGGCAGCACTCTTCATTAGTTTTGCGCTTGTTGCCGTCGATATTATTTCTCACGAGCTCTCGATACTTCCTACAGCTTCGAAAATTTCTGGGTATGTAGGTTCTTTAGATTATTCTTTCAATGCTACTCTTGTACGCAAAGTTTATAGATGTCCGCCGACATATCTGTGGAATTCAATTTCCATGGAATTGTCGAATGCAATAATATTACTATCCATGCTAACTTTAGCTCTCCTTCTAGGCTGTGCTGCTTTAGCTAGTGTCGGTATTCATGAAATTGTATTTCGTAAGATACCTTTACTTCTTTCTCCTTTAAAGTTCAACCCTCATTTGTATCCACCAAATATTCTGTGGGAAAAAATTGAAGAACAAGTGCTCAAGTCATGGATTGTGGTTCGCACATCAAATCCTCAATACATAATTTCAAGATCAATTCTCTCATCATCTGTAGCCCTTATCATTACCTTTTGTAATGCAGTACTGGTCGTTGAAATAGCCCACTGCTCGTACAGAACAGAAATATATACATCTGATGACTACGACTTCTTTTACCTTAATCTTCCACAGAACATGATTGATATAAGCGACAGAGATTACCTCAAATACTATTATGAAGGGTGTGTACGGCCATCCATATCAATTCCTCTCATCCTTCATTACATGGTGATCTTTTTAGGATCCGCAGTTATTTATTGCAGATGTGTCACCGCAGCGGTTTACTACCCCAGAGGTAGGAGCTGGAAGTTGTGCAGAGTCAGAGAATATTGGCAAATCGAACGTTTCTGGTTAAGCCATTTGCTTGACTTAATAGACATCTCCAAAAGCCACATGTGGGGAATAGCAGGAGAAAGTTACCTCACAACTGTAATTGTAAGACTCTTGAGAAGCGTGAGATTGTATAAATTACTTCCTCTGATTGTCTGGTTGCAGATAGTTTTGGTTTCCTTCAGCAAAGGATGTTGGTTATTAGCAGAGCTGTTTTTTTCAAACAATTTTTTTCGTAAGCTTGTAGTTGGCTCAGCGTCTGAAGGACTTTACAGTTTATACACAGAGAGAGCTTCCGGTGAAACTCAACTGGAACGAGATCCTGCTTATGTAAAGTATAAAAGTGCTTGTGTAGCCATGCAAGGGTAAAATACTGCTGGGTTATGGATCGCCAACAGAACATCCATTGAAGAACTAAAAAAGCAGCTTCGAGAAGGGGAAGAAGAGGGCAAAAGATGTAGTGAGTTAATATCATTGCTCACTGCTACAGCTTCTCCAGGTTTCAGCGGCCAAAGATGTCGGAAGCCTGGTCATCCCCTCGGATTGGAAGTAGAATCAGAATTTAATGTCAGTCAACGGTCTTCCAAGATGACCGCAGTCTCAATAATAATTCTCATTTTTGAGCTTTCCGCATTTATCCATAACGAAGGTGACCCAAAAAATATGGCAGACAAAGCTATTGAGGCTTGTTCTCAAGCCTGGAATATCATGGATGTGGTTGACTATTCTGATAGTGAAGAATCTGCGCTTATCACAGCAGCCGATGAATTACTCGAGAGGCTAGACAAGGAGCGCAAATGGCTGGATCAGCATCTTGCCATGACCGATTCTGCTGACAAGTCTCCGGAAGCCGCCAAAGTCGCTGTAGAGAATCTGTTTGAAAGAGGCAAAGAAGTAGCCAATGAATACAATTCAAGAGCGTGGGAGGAGGTGGCAGCAGCTTACAGCTTGTGCAGGCAATGCCGAAGCATAATAAATGATTATGAATTCAACAATGTGGAAGAAGTGGTGGATGGACTGGAAGAGCTGTTGGCAGATGTGATTGCATCATGCATTAGAAAGGTAGCAAGTGTTATAGCCGATGATTGTAAGAAATGGGCGACCAATTTAGAGGAAGAACGCATCTGTAAAGCTGCAAAAGCTTTGGGAAAAGTGAAGGCGATAATGGAAGAAACTGGGGTGATATTAGAAGCAACTCCACGCTCTGCTATTGATCAATTGGCCGCTGGTAATGGGAGACATTCTTTTAAACGGTATGAAAAATTTCCAACCATGGCTAGATAAATTCTGGTTCGATTTTCTTGATCGCCATTTACTCGGCGGTCAAACGAGAGCCGTTAGACTGAAGTTTCATCTTGCTATCGAGGATAGTTCGTTTTTTTTTCCTCGAAGGGAAGATAAGCGGTGTACTATTTTTAAAGCAATGGCTATGCAGCGGACAGAATGGCCCGCCCCATGCCATGCATCCCACCATCACCCGTACGCTGACTTCTGCGAAAAGGACGGATCCCCGTGCGTTATTTCTTTCAATCATACGGGAACTGTGCCCTTCCCCACTCTCGTGACATTTTTCATTTTTTTGACTCTCTTTTTTTTACTAAGTCTTTTTTTGACCAAGTCCGTGGGGTTGGATGAAAGTTTTTTTTAAAAATGTATGATTATATTTTAAATTGAAATCATTTATTTTAATATTTATTTATAATTTTTTATTTATTATATTTTTTCTATTTTTTGAGTTATATTTGTAAAATAATAAATATAATAAATTTATATTTAATTATATATTTATTTATTAATGCATTCTACTTTTATTACTTAATTAGTAAATTTGAACAAAAATGTTATAGTTTGAATTTAAGTTTTTATGTGTTTTCTTTTATGTTTGATTTTATTTAAAAACTTTAAATACATTATTAATTATTAATTTATTATAAGTTATTATTTCAAACAAATTAATAAATAAAAAATTATAAAAAATATTTAAAAAAATTAATTTAATTTAAAAAAACTAGATATATAATAAACTATTAATTTATTATATTTATTATTTTACAAATATAACTTAAAAAATAGATAAAATATAATAAATAAAAACTCTAAATACATTATTAATTATTAATTTATTATAACTTATTATTTAAAACAAATTTAAACATATAGCTTATTATTTTTAAAAAATAGATATATAATTAACTATTAATTTATTATATTTATTATTATTCTACTTTTATTACTTATTTAGCAAATTTGAACAAAAATGCTATAATTTGAATTTAAGTTTTTATGTGTTTTCTTTTATGTTTGATTTTATTTAAAAACTTTAAATACATTATTAATTATTAATTTATTATAACTTATTATTTCAAACAAATTTAAACATATAGTTTATTATTTAAAAAAATTAGATATATAATTAACTATTAACTTATTATATTTATTATTATTCTACTTTTATTATTTATTTAGCAAATTTGAACAAAAATGCTATAGTTTGAATTTAAGTTTTTATGTATTTTCTTTTATGTTTGATTTTATTTAAAAAATTTAAATACATTATTAATTATTAATTTAATTATAACATTATTTCAAACAAATTAATAAATACAAAATAGAAAAAAATTAAAATAAATATAGATTAAATATTAAAATAATAGATTTTATTTAAAAACTTTAAATACATTATTAATTATTAATTTATTATAACTTATTATTTCAAACAAATTAATAAATTAAAATAGAAAAAATATTAAAACAAATATAACTTAAATATTAAAATAATAAGTTATTAAATATAAATTTATTATTTTAAAAATATAACTTAAAAAATAGGAAAAATATAATAAATAAAAAACTTTAAATACATTATTAATTATTAATTTATTATTTTACAAATATAAAAAAAACAAATAAATAATAAATAAATATTAAAATAAATTATTTCAATTTAAAAATATATTCATACATTTAAAAAAAAAACTTTCCTCCACCCCCACAGACTAGGTAAAAAAATGAAAAAATGTCATGGGAGTGGGGAAGGAAATTTGGGCACAGTTCCCGTAAGATTGAAGGAAATAATGGCATGGGGATATGTCCTTTTCGTAGAAGTCACCGTACGGGGATGGTGGGATGTATGGTATGGGACAGGCCATTATGTCCGCTACATAGCCATTGCCTATTTGTAATGCCTATCTTGAAAAAAGAGAACGGATGTGTAGTGGATTTACCTATCAAACCGGTTTACCAGAATATTTTTGTCCTGTAAAGTGTTCATGTTTAAATTCAAATTTGCCTGTGTATTTGTTAAAGTGCAAAATTTCGGTAAATGTAACTGGACAAGTTTGTAACACATTTTTTACATAAATTTACTCTTCAATTCCATACTCTTCGTTTCCTTAAATAACGATACGATTCTTTTCAAGCCTATTAAATAAATAAAAATAATTAATAATGTTGAAACCCAAAATTTAGTGAAGTGACTCCCAGTAACTAGATATCATAATTCTTGTTATGTATTCAATTCATGTTATTTTTTCCTTACAATTTTATTATTTATATTTATATATATAAAGTTGTAATTATATCTTGGTGTGCAATAGGTACGTCGAATAGATGTGGATGATCAAATAGAAAAAGAAAATGGTCTATCATTCATATATTTGTGCAATATATAAGGTTAATAGGGAGAAAGAGAGAGATAGAGAGAGGGTAAAGAGATGGATCTAGAGGATAAAGAAAGAGATGAAGATTAAGATGGAGAAGGAAATGGTTGTGAAAAGGAAAGAGAGAGGAGAGAGAGATGGATAGAGATTGAAGAGATAAGTATGTTGATAGATCTAGAGAGTGATAAATAGAGATGGGAGGGATAAAATGATAAAGATTATAGGGGCAGAGAGATATAAAGATAAGAAGATAGAGATAGAGGGAGAGATGGAAGAAGAAATATGGAGAGATAGAGCTATAAACACAACAGGATATTGATATAGCAGTCTAGGAAGAGGGAGAGAGAGAGAGGCATGTCTATAGATAGAGGGGGGAAAGGAAAATAGAGATAGAGATGTAGATAAAGGGAGATATGAAGAGGGAGAGAATGGATAGAGAGATAGAGGTATGGGAAGAGAGAGAGAGAGAGAGAGAGAGAGAGAGAGAGAGAGAGAGAGAGAGAGAGAGGTAATAGACAAAGAGAGGTATAGAGAGATAGGGAGAGAGATAAAGAGGGGTAAAGATAGAGAGATAGAGATAAAGATTGGGAAGGAGAAACAAGGTGTGTGTGTGTGTGTGAATAAGAGAAATAAATATATATATATATATATATATATATATATATATAGAGAGAGAGAGAGAGAGAGAGAGAGAGAGAGAGAGAGGATTATATATGATAATATATTAAATATATTATATAGTATTTATGTTTAATAATTTTAAATATTTTTGTTTAATTATTTCTAGTATAATATTATAATATTATAGAATAATTATATATTATATATATTTTTTTTATTAAATTAAAAGCACAAGGTGTCATGGTGTAGTTGGTTATCCTATCAATCTAACACACTATAATTTTAATTAAAATGTAAAAATAAAAAAATAAACTATATTAATATGGTTAAAGTTAAAATTTTAAATTTTTAAAATTTTGCACGAGTATATATATTCCCATTATTTCTATATTATAATAATTATCAAAATAAACTTCAAAATTTACAATTTTTTAAATACGTAATTTTTTAAATTTCAAAACTAAGTTAACTTTATAGATAATAATATAATAATTATTAAAATATAAAAAAATAAATTAAAATTTAGCAACTATCTTACATATAAGATAATTATTTAGCTTTCATTTTCATTTATTGTTTAAAAATATTTTAAAAGTTTAATTAATTATAAATTATGATCATTAGTGTCCAATAAACTGAAAAACAATATGGAGCTTGCCATGGAGATTTACTTCGAAGAGAAAGTGAAAGTAGTTTGTGATAGAGAAATATGTTTTGTAGTTTAGAATTTTTTTTGATAAAGTAGTATGTTTTTGCAATTTGGTCAAGTGTTTCCATCAATGACAAAGGGGGAGATTGATGGAATTATGTGTTGCTCTGGTTGTCAATGATGTCAAACTTATTGTTCTAGATAGATGTTGGTTCAGAAGCCTATGGTGTAGAGATACCTTGCTATATTGGTGTTGCAATTATTCTATTTGTTGTTTCGAAAGTGTTTAGGATCAAAAATTGTTATTGATGTTGTTATCTTCTTTAATTATGTTTTTGGCATTATGGATATGTTAGTTTTGTGGTCCAGAAATATCTTTGTGTTATGTGGATGTTGTGGTATGTTTCATGGTTGAATATGATATCTACTTTTTGGCCTGAATATGATTTGTGGAATGTAATTCGATGTTATGGGTCTCACCATAGTGTGTGGAGATCTGGATAAGAGTAATTTGCATTGGAGAATGTATTTTTCTTTGTTGATTATCTATATGGACACATTATATTTTGGAATATTGTGCATTATGTTTTGGTGTTTGCGGATTGATAGATTGGACTTAGGAAGGTGTGTTTTGGTCCCCTCTTTCTCGTAGAGTGGATCAATGTGTGTATTTTTGGTCCAAAAGGTTTTTTTGGGTTTTGGCTGACTTAGTTCAAGTTTTGATGATCTATCTTGTATATAAAGAATGTATGTGAGTTGTGTGGAGATGAGAGGATATGGTGTGATAAATAACAAAATTCAATAAAAAACAAAAAAGAAGAATTGTGTTTGAATGATATGCAAGTTGTTTGAGACTGTGGTAGAACTGTAAGACACTGTATTGACATATGAGATCAGAATTGTGTGTGTTGATGTTGGTCGCTTGATGTAATGTTCAAGGACAACTTCATGATCAAAATATCCTTCTTTACAAATCAGTTTGTTGTATCTTGCCCTGTTGTAATTAGCATCAGGTTTGTAAGTCACTTTTCTATCTTACCCGAAGAGTATTTAGCCTTGGTCAACAAGTTTGAAGTAGTGAGTTCTTTCATTGTAATTTGATATACATAGTGGATACATTTTATGATTTGGTGTTGTAGCATCATAAATTGTATGCCCTTTATTAGTGTGTCCAATTTCACACTCATAACACCTATTTTAGTATTTCCCTTTCCTCTTTGCATTATATGACTTTTATTGTAATTAATTAGTATTTAATTCAATATTATGGGTCTTATTTCACTTTACTACATCATCACACTCTTCTTTGGGCCCTTAATTCTAGGTATTCCCTTTATCATTTTATTTTGATTTTTCCTTAATCCTACCCTAATTTCAACTCTCAAAGCATATTTTGCATATATACACATCTTGGGTTGAGCCACTGAGCTGGATTTAGCATTAGAATCATGTAGCTCGCATCCCTAGAAATTTAGAAAAAGTAGTTGGGACCAGAGTTCCTGTCACTTTGGTCGCATGCTTTTTTCCCTGAATTTTGGGAGGATGATTGGGCAGTCTTATCCTATTAAAATTTAGATCCATGCAAAAATATATTGATTCTAAGTTAGCCTAAAGATTATTTCAATTATGAAATTCCTAGATAGGGCATCTCTCTCAATTCACTTTTCAACAACTGCACTTTATGCAAACATTATCATCAATTCAAGAGCGGATATGATTCAAGGAGGAGCAAGCTACATTGAGGCATCTTCAACTTATGTTTCAATTATGATTTCATGATGGATTTTATGTGATTTATTATGTTATTCCAAATTATCACATGGAGGACTTATCCTAAGAGCATTGTATCACCTATTGAAGGTATAATCATCTACATTCAATCATTTCAGCCTTGCCCTCAAAAGGCAAGCTTTTCCATTTCATCTCATGTTACATTTCTATTTCAATTAAGGTTAATTCCAAACCCAAGGTTTTGTTGGCAATAATGCAGCAAACTGAGAAGAGGGGGGGTGGGGGAGTGAATTAGTTTGCTTACAAACTCTACACAACTCATACTTAAATTCAAATATGATAATAAATAGTTAAAGCATAAATCAACACCACACCAATAACACACATAACACCAAGATTTTTAACGTGGAAAACTTGGTTAAAGGAAAAACCATGGTGGGTACCTACCCACAATGAGATAATACCCTGTTATGAGTAAGTGTAAATATTACAATGGAGAATGAACATGCATCTAGGCACACTACCTAGAGCTCACTACTCAAATACAAGAAGGGATACAACCATAAGGAAGGCTCACTACCTTACAAGATTCGAACAACAATCCAAATTACATGAACTATGGAAATAGCATCTCCCAATGTCTGATTACAGTTTTGATTAAGCACATATAGGGTATGTACAGGATCACGGTGTGCCAAAACAGGCCCTTAAGTGGCAATGAAATTTCAAAAAATCAGAGTTATGCAGCTTGACATGAAAAATTGAATAAGTTATGAACATTATTTTTAAAATATGTAAGAAGAGATTCTATTGAAAATTGAATGTAGTTTCTAAGCTACTAGTTGTTTTTTGAGAAAAGAAATCCTATTTGATGAAAATTTCAAATTTCAATGCAATGGTACAAAAATTTCAGGAAAAAGATAAGAAGTAGGTGTATGTCTGACCACCCTAATCACAATAAAATCACAATATATTTTTATAATATTTATAATATAAGTATTAGACTCATGTCCGGATGTGACACATATTTTTTTATAAAGTAAATAATTATTTATGATTTTTTTACTACAGCTTTTCAGAAATTCAGAAACTCCTACGTCTGACCACCTTAACTTGGTCAAAACCTTATGAAATTCATTTTTTTCCCTATAGTAGACGAATAATAGGGTGTGACACAAGTTTTAGATTCAAATAATGTTATACAGTTTGAAAGTTATGAGTGTTTTTCAATCAGTCTACCAATCGGGACTTTTGTTAGAACTCAATTAGAAAATTAATAATAATAATTTATTAAAGTCAAAATAAGAAAAGCCTTATATTGTTGGAAAGCTGAGAATGTCCTTAAAAAACCCTTTTTGTTTTATCAATTTTGGCTATAAAAAAAAGTCGTCAACCACTAGTGTAAAGTCTGGAAAATCAAGGAATACTGAAAAACACATTTTTTTCAGTTGACTTTCCAGGCTTGTCACTTACAAGCCAAATCCCAAAGAAAACCCGAACAAAAAGATGGAGGGAAAAATTTATGTTTTAAAATCGGATATCCGTTTTTTAATATATATATATATATATATAGACACCTAAAATTGTCCTATCTAATTAAATAAATATTAGCCTAATTCTTTATTTATTTAATTATCTTAGCGTAATTCTTCTATTAATTAAATAAATCTTTATTTATTTAATTAATTCATTCATCCTCTTCTAGCCTTATTTCTCATTTAAATAAATACATTTATTTATTTAAATTATCCTTTTCCCAAATTAAATAAATACTTTTATTTATTTAATTGATCCCACTTCTTCTATTAATTAAATAAATATTTATTTATTTAATTAATTCATTAACCTTTTCTACCTATGACACATGTCATTCATCTTTTAATTCATACACTACCTACCCTCTCATTATTTTCTTATTTCCTCTACCTACTCTCTAATCATAGCCGACCATTTATCTTTTACACCTCTCAATCTTATCTCTCCATTTCTTATAGTGTCTTCTATACAAGGAGATGCTTCCTTCATTATCAACCCTCGACGATTATTCAACTACACTACACCTTTGAACTTTCATATGTGATCCTACTTGCAACCACATTTCCGTTCTTTGTTGAGCTCTTATGCACATATAAAATCTGAGAACAAATATATCAAGCAAGATCAATGGAGATAGGAAGAATGGAGATTCAAACCCTATTGGACATGTGATGGTATAATCTTTGTGATTTCATTTGATTTGCATTGTCTTAGGTAATCTTCATATGTTATGGTGGATCTTTGTTCTTGTTAGGCTAGGGTTTTGTGGTTGAATCTATTTAGTTTTTCAATATTGTTGTTATCCATTTTCACCATAAACATTTTGGCATGCCTGGTGGGACATGGATTTTTGTTAAATCTATATTTTTTTTGCAGGTTTTCCTAACTATATATTGCTGTTTTGTAAAACAATTTGGAGAATAACCTTGTGCAGCTAGGGTTTTGGACACAAAATCAAGATCTTGGAGATATTTGATCCGATCTCACAAACGGCTCATAATTTTTGTACCAAAATTTGTTTGCAAGTTGAAGACAATATTAAGAGCTTTCAGTCCAAAATTTAGAATTTTTGGAGCATATTTGAATTTTTCATGATTTTTTTATGATTTTTCATAAAAAATTAATTTTGAAAGAAAATTAGAATTTTTTTTAGATTTTCTTATATTTTTGTAAAGCTCTCTGATTTATACACATGATCTGTTCTTTGTGATTTTAATTTTGATGCAAAATATTTCCCTAAAAATCAGATCTTTAAAAATTAGGGGTTTTCGTTATTTTAATCAAATCTTACAAACGGCTTTGAATTTTGGCATCAAATTTTGTTTGCAGGTTAGAAAAATTATCAGAGGTGTTCAATAAAAATTTTAGATTTTTTTGGATCAAAGTTTCATTTTATATGAATTTTTTATGATTTTTCATAAAAAATTAATTTTGAGAGAAAATTAGTGATTTTTTTGGATTTCCTTACATTTTTGGAAATACCTTAGAATTATACACAGGATCTGTTCTTTTTGATTTTAAATTTTATGCAAAATCATTCCTAAAAAATCGGATCTTTGAAAATTAGGGTTTTGCATTAGTTTTCTCATATCTCACAAGTTGCTTGGAAATATTGTGGGAATTTTTTTATGAAGGTTTGTAAGGTCATCAAGATTTTCCAGTAAAAATTTCAGAGTTTTTGAATCCGGTTTGCATTTTATATGAATTTTTTATTATTTTTCATAAAAAATTAATTTTTGGAGCAAATTAGCAATTTTTTTGGATTTTCTTACATTTCTGGAAATTTATTGAAATTATACAGGTGTTATTTTTTTGTGATGAATCAGATCTTTAAATTGGTCAACAAAACACATTGTTGAAGGCCCCTATTTCACAAAGTCTTTTGGATCTAAAATTTACCTAACTTGTGTGCTTGCAGGAAGGGGTGATCATTTGAAACAATCCAAACTACTAATAGATCTTTATTGCAGGACCTTGGCAAGGGTTTTTGATCTTTCATTGTGTGCCTTGTTTCTAGAGATTAGCAAACACTTCAATTGGTGCACTAAAATTGAACTAGTTTCTTTTGTGTCTTGAGCAATAAGCTCTTTTTGTTTAATCTTTAGAGGGTCTGTCTCTCTGTGTGGTCATTAGGACTACTAGTGAGGATAGAACGACCCAAGTGGTAGCGAGGAAAACCCACCTCTTCTGAACCACTATGAACAACTGTATTCATGGTGAAAACCATGGATAACATGTGTTGATTAGTTCATACTGGCACTATGTCTCCCCATAAACCTGTTTGATCAAGTTTATTTGATAAGTTGTAGGGCATAACCCCTACCGGCTGGGAGCCTTCTATATTTACAGAGCTGAAAGTGTCGCATGTATGGCCACACGAGCGGATGCCCTTACTAGCACCCTTTTTTTTTAGAAGCCAAAATCCTTCTAGTTGTCGGGGTAGGAGGTCGGACCTCTGGAGCAGTCCACACACATACAATTCTTAGTAGAGATACAAAGTTCACCACGGGGAGTTTTCGTGGGGACTGATGGTTGGCTGCCCCGAGAAGTGAGTGCCAAGGGTGGAGCTAGTGGGGTCAAGCATCTAAGTATCCTCTCTGAATAGCGTAGCCTCATGTGGGATCAACAACTATTGTCCTGACCAACCATAAGAATTGTGCTTGTCTTATTTTGAACAATCAAACATTCAAGACCAAACATCAAAAAATTGTCTTTTGTGTCTTCAAGTGTATGCAAAACATTTTACATCAAACAAAACACTTTCTTTTGAGTCATGTTGAGTCTAAACACTTGCAAACATTGAGTCCTCATCAACATTGTGTCCTCTTGTCATGAAAAATAGTCAAAAATTCAGATTTAGTCACAACAAACAACTTCACAAATTGGCAAAATTTACTGTCCAACAAACAAGAGTAATCAGTTTTAGTATTCTTGAGCTTCCTAGGCTATCTCTTCAAGTTTTCATCTAGAATTCAACCCGTCTTTGGGTCTCACAAAGTCCATCATTGCTTTACACCTTACATTACATTCACGTTTGTCTAAACTTGAGTCAAAAGGTCACTTGTTTGTCCTCATCATACTTTGTCAACACACTACATACAACAACATTTTGCTAAGTGGTCCCTCATCAAGGTCTATCACCTTTGGGTCTCATTTGGTCTTACTTAGAGTCAAGGTCAACTTACCTCATCAAGAGAAACTATCATCTCTTTGGAAGCCACACCTACTCTACTACATACATACTTGGACTTACACTTTGGACATTGCAAGTACACTTTAGATTCATTTACATTCCATCCAACTCTTGATCTTCCATACTCTTTCCATTTTCATCTAGTCTCTCACATCTTGGTCAATACCTAGTTCATGGTTGAAACCCGTTCCCAAAAATCTAGGAGAGAAGCTAAAGAGGCTCAAGAGTCCGCAAACATGAGTTCCTATGAGTATGACAATGATATCTTTTACAATTCTGATCATACTACATTACCTGACATGGATGCTTATAGAAACATTCCAAATGTTGAGAACATGGATACTATAAACAACAATGATACACATAATGAAAATATGGACAACATTTCAGTACATTCAGCAGAAGTGGAAGACTCCATTATGGATCCCCATTTCAATCGATTGGTTGAGGAAATAATGAGGAGAGATAGACAATACTTCTTACAAGTGATGGCACAAAGTGGAGCCAAGATCCCTCATGATTTTGACATGTCTCAAATAATGGAAAATCGACCTTTGCAACAACCTCACCTCAACATGGATCAAAGGAGGCCTAATAGTGGAGGCAATAGAGGACCACATCTTGTGCCTGAATCACCATCATCTTTATTTCAAAAACCTGAGGTCCTACATACACATGGTCAAGCATATGATACTCACCTTCATAGACCATTATGGAAGTCTTATGCAGAAAAATATACTCAATCACATACCAATGCTATGGATCAACCACCAAAGCAATTGGATATTCAAAGGCATGCTCAAAATTTGGACACAAGGAAACCCCATGTCAAATTTGGGGGCAACACACTAGAACAAACTCATGACATTCCTATAGAGTATGGTATACGTGGACAAAACATATATTCCATTCCTCACCATGACTCTATACCAAGTGGTCCATATACGCAACATCATTATAGACCTCCTCCATATGAACATATGTATGATCAATATCATCCATATATGCAACATGCTCCTCCACACATTGGTTCAGGCATGGGGTATGGTCCAATAAGTCGGTCTCCACCTAAGAATAATTTGGAACAACAAATCAAGGACTTACAAAAGAAAATTGAGGACATAAATACACTGAAGCCAACTTACACAATGAGAGACATATGTCCTTATCCATTTGACAAGAGCTTTCCAATGCCTCCATTTCCTACACACTTTGTGACACCTAAGTTTGATTGGTACACAGACAAAAGAGATCCTAAGGCACATATAAGATAGTTTTTTCACAGCTTGCATTGAGGTAGCAGCAAAAGAGACATATTTGATGAGATTATTCCCATGGAGATTAGGTGATCAAGCTATGGAATGGTTCTCCCAACTTTCACCTGGAATTAAGTCATGGGGTGACTTAGCAGAGGCATTTATCAAACATTTCTCATACAACATAGAGACAGACATATCAGTCACTACTTTGTGCAACACCAAGCAAAAGGATGGAGAATCTTTTTCATCATTTTTACAAAGATGGAGGAATCTAGCCAGTAGATTCTCTTGTGAAATTCCACAAAAACAAATGGTAGAGATGTTCACCCAAAATGTTAACAAAGATATTGGTTATGATCTAAGAAAAGCTTGTTTGTCCACCTTCAAGGATGTCATTGAAAAATGCTTAGCAACAGAGAAGGTCCTAATTGAACAAGGAGTAATTAAAATATTCAAAGAAAACAAAGAGGACTTCAAAGGAAAAGACAAGCCAATATTTTGGAACAAAAACAAGAACACAGTCAATGATGGTGTTGTGGATGCCAATACAGTATGACCCAAAATCATTTTTTCTGGATCAAGCTCTACAAACAATCAAGTGAACATGCAAACAACTTCCAAGTCACGAAGGAAGTACACTCCATTGGGAGAACCACTTGAATCAGTTTTCAAAAAGCTAGTGGCAAACAACATAATAACAATTCCAAATTTGCCTCCATTTGAGCCAAAGGTCAAACCAAATTGGTGGAATGATAATGAATATTGTGAATTTCATAAAAGCAAGGGACATAAAATAGGAAATTGTCATCAACTGAAGAACATCATACAAGACCTTATTGATAGAGGTGACATTGAGATTGAAGGGCATTCTTCGAATCAAGAACATGAGATGTTTTAGGAACCATTCCCAAAACATGACAAGGGAAAAGCTAAAGCCACAGATGAGAAGATGAACTATACTAGAGCATCCTATAACTACGATTCAACTATCAATCACATTTCGATGGACAATTATGTCTCTACCATTATCATCAAGGACAAAACGCTTGAAAATTCTACCCAAAAACCCAAGGTTGTCCTAAAAGGCATCAGATCTTCTTTTGAACCTACCTCTGAATGTAATGTTACAACTCATCGAGGTAAATTCACTTTGGAAGGTGCTCCAACTAAAAACACAGCTTCCTCATCAACCAAGCCTGAGTATGACCTTGTAGGATGGTTAGGAAAGACACCCATGCTCATTTCAATCCTTGAGCTCTTATGCATATCCCCCGCACATAAAGCCATTCTTGACAAAACTTTGAGAGACACTTCCATACCCACTGATCTGAATGTGGACTCGTTTCAAGCCATGGTGGGATACCTTTCTGTTCCACACTCCCTTACATTTACAAAAACTGACGACACCTCCGCGAGCCAACCATATAATGCACCTTTACACATTGAAGCCTTCCTACATAAACATCGAATAAAGCGAGTCTTGATAGATGGAGGAGCAGGTCTAAACATTTGTACATTGAGCACTATTAAACAATTGGGATATTCTGATAAAGTTGTGAATTCTACAAACAAAATTACCATCAAAGCATATGATGATGAAGAGCGCTCATCCAAGGGCACAGTCACCTTACCTCTCAGAGTAGGTCTGATTACTAAGGATGTGGTTTGTCAAGTCCTTGATCTAGGTCTCACATACAACATATTGCTAGGATGTCCATGGATTCATGAGATGAGTGCAGTCCCATCTACATACCACCAATGCATTAAGTTTCCACACAATGGAGTTGAAGTGACCATCAAAGCTGACCCAAATCCATTCATATATTGCAACAATCTACGACCTAGATTAGAAATAACAATTCCAGTTAATAGAGAAGCAACTCCATCCTCGACATATGTGGATCTAGAATGCTTGAAACCTTCGGCATCAAAATAAACAGAGCTCAAAGAAAAGTTCAAGATTAAAGACATGGGATGTGGTGAGTATATCTTTCATGTTGATCAACCCCCACTGTCTGCTAACACATTTTGTCGACAAGAACAATCTATAAACAACTTGCAATACCAAGGGATTGGGTGTGAACCACCTAGTGTTGTGGCTACGAAGTCTGAATGCAAATATCCTCTAGTGGTGCAAGAATCTCTTGATATCAATAGTCCTAAGAGTGGTTCCAACAAAGAATCTATTGAGTGTATCACTAGCCCTCTTGAGAACTCACATAGCTTTACCATTTCATCCACTCATTCCATTTCCACTCCACTTCCAGACTTGGATCAAAAAAGAATTACAAAAGTCCTTACTCATTGGGGATGAAAAATCAAGCTTTGAAAAGAAAAATCTAAAAGTCAAAACTAAAGAGAAGTCCTTCAGTCCAAATCAAAATCAAAAGCTATTGGACTCTGCAAAAATAAAGGTCAAGGATAAAAATCCTATGAAAGAAAAAGAGCAAGAGTTGATCTCCCCTAATATCAAAATAACTAGGGGCAAAAGTTCTACAATTTCAAGTCAAAAAGCATACTTGTTGATCCTAAGTCTCCATCATGCTATCCTACTTTCACTTATTTTCACAATCACAAGCCTTCATCACTCATCCACTTGTTTCACACATTCATTCCCTTCTGACGATACATCATGGACCTTTAATGGAGCTTCCTCGAGGGACTTTGTTATCAGGGATGCCCAAACTTCTTTAGGTGACATGCATATGGGCCTGTGTAGTCTACACACTAGTAATTCTATCTCAGTTCCTTTATCAAGGAAGATAGTCACTCAAGCTACACATCATTCAACCAAGGAACAATGCAACTACAATCATAATATAAAGCCTCAGACATTTGAGGTGGGTGAATTAGTTCTCAGAGAAAATCCTAAAAATCAGCAAGATGGAGAGAAGAAGGGAAAGTTCAAACCAAATTGGCTTGGTCCTTACATCATCATAGTGACCTATGGATCCGGTGCATATCAGCTCTCAACCACAGAGGGTGAACCTTTGGAGGATCCTATCAACAACATGCACCTTCGTAGGTTTTACACATAGCTCTTCAGAATATCCTAATTCAAAAATACAAAAAAAAAAAAAAATCAAAAAATTCAAAATACAAAAAAATCATAAACATAAAAAATCGTTACTTGGTGAAAACTTGGCAAACAAGTGCCTTGTGACACAAAAAAATTGAAAAATCAAAAAAAGTAAAGAAAAATATTTCGTCCAATGGTGAAAACCACTTTGGTGGCGCCCTGGGCAAGTACCATGGTGAAAACCGGGTCACCGGTGCCATGTGTAGAGAGATTTCTCCTCCCTCCTTCAGGATTCCATTTCATCCTTTCACTTTGCACACACTCACGACCTATTCATTCATAACAAAATTACCCATTCCCATCATGGCTTGTTATTGATCTACCCAAGATTGGTTCGCCATTCATAATAAACATTCCTTTTCACCCCTTTTCATCCATAATAAATCAGATCCTATCTATGGCTAAGGCAAATCCTACATCTAGTAATGGGTGTGGAACTAAGAGCATCACATGTTATGAGGAGAAAAATTTCTTCCCATTTTATTCAGTCTATCTACGCACAATCCACAATAAAGCAACACTTGCATCACCAATCCGCAATAAAAGTTCCGCCTTCTCCGCAATAAAGCATTAGTTGCATGGATTCAATTGGTTCCAGATGAGGCACAACAACAACAATGGGCTTCAACAAATCAAATCTTTCAACAGACTCAGATAACTTTATGGTTCAGTGCTATCTATCCTTTTTGTGAAAGTAAACATTGTGACCACAATCAAATAGACTTATACAAGTGACAAGAGACACTAACACTTGAGGACTACAGTGGATGTTGGTGTCAAGTCTTGGTTTTATTTTGATTTTTATTCTTTTGGTGATATGTCTTTTAGCTTTTCCAGGATGTCTCTGACTAGAGATTTTATCTCTAGGATGTCTTTGACTAGAAAGGCGAGGATGGGGTATCGTCACCTATTTTTTTCTTTGCTGTCTATGGATTGTCTCTTAGTAATTCTATGACTTGTACAAGGATATGAGGACACTGTGACTCTAGTATGAACTGGGGCATTCCTTGTTTGCGACTGTCTTATCTCCATGCAAATGGGTACAATGACTTTCGAGGTCGAACATATGCCTCAATTGTCATAACCTACTTGCCATAATAAAGCTCAATGATGATAACGTACAAGAAGCTCTTTCACTTTCATATCTTCTATCTTTCATCCCCCTTTCTTGATTGACCTCCATCATCCTTCTTGAGTCCGTGTAGCCTGCTATCACATGATTGAGTATAATGACATGCCAAAAATATTTGCATTTCATGTAGTTTGCACCTGCATTACCACATATTAAGCATTTCATACATACATTATAGATATCACAATTGCACCATATCCTGCACACAACACATGTTAGCACATTTTACATTCTCATCATGTAAATAGTTATTTGCATCATCATATCCATTTGCATTTCATACATCCACAATTGCATATGCATAACATATAAAACATAAAAGAACAAAAATATTGCATTTCCTCATGTACATATTTGCATCCATATTATAAGCATCACATAGGTACACATGCATATAGCTGCCACAAGGATGAATCATCTCATAAATATATCAAAATCATAAGTGTCATGATAATGATGTCAAAATACATATGGCTACAAAATCACCCGAAGGTGTCTACATCATCATACAAAATTGTACAAAAACTGATACATAGGGAGCCTAATGAATACTAAGAGGGGGGGTGAATTAGTATGCCAAAAATCTTTGCACTTAAACACTTTGCAAGACTAACAATAAACTGGTAAAATAGTTTAACAGACAAACCAGTTAACAAACATGCAAACCAAATAGCTAATAATGCATTCACCCACAAAAGCACACACACCATAACACAAGATATTTTGACATGGAAACCCAAATGGGAAAAACCACGGTGAGATGGAACTCACAAGTAACTATCTACAGAATAGGAACCAGACCGGTTAAGGTCTTACAATGTTCTTTACCAGAACAGTTCCTGTTAGGAATCTCAATCTCTGTTAGGAGACAAGTCTGATTAAAGACTACCTTGCTAGAGGATTTTAGATCCACAGATATGAACCACCTTGTTAGAGGATTTACAAAAAGGCTTTTGGGCCTACCCAGTTAAGGGCTACAGACTTGTCAAAGATGTGAGTAATCAACAAGTGTTTGATCTATCTAATAGCACAGACTGCTCGGTTAGATCCTTGATAGCTCGTTCTTAATGCACTCCTGCATTACTTCAGTCTTCTACACATTCATATTCTTTCCAACTCCTCAACCACCTTAAACCCTAGCATAAACTTTTGTTGTGACCTCATCAACAACATAAAGCCCTAAACATATGTCCTTATAAAGGAACCTGATTTCATGTCGGTCCAATAGGATTACATTACAATTTCCTAGGTTCAATGAACCTGGAACAACTTGGTAACACAACACAAAAAGCATCGTTAATGTGTTGGCATCGTCAAACAATCGATGGATGGTAACTCATCACAGAGTATTACTGGTTCATACAAAATGCTGGTTGCCGGTTTGACAAAAATGAAGACTGGTAAAAATGTGTTATGTTGCTTTGGTCCTTCGTACCGCTTGGGATCCACGAACCGCTTGGGGTCAACATGCCGCTTCAAACCAGGAAACACATTCTTCAAAACAACAATAGTCTAAAGACTATAATTCAACATACCGGTTGGAACAAATACCGATTGTGCTCTAACTCATACATATAAAGGGGATCTCAATGCAAGTGTCTGTCCATCAATGAAAATCACAACATAAACATCAAAAATGCCAACAATCTCCCCCTTTGGCATTGATGGCAACACTTAGGAAAATAAATTTTGACATCTAAGTGTTTTACAACAAAATCATGCCATTAGCAAAATTGCTCCCCCTAAGCATATACACTATCCCTTGTCAATACAATGTATAACAATTTTGCATAAAGAGCATAAACATTGAGATATTCAGAGCATATAATCAAAATTTTGATTACCAAATACTTCTCCAAACAGAATTCTTATCCCCCTTTGCCAACAATGACAAAGTACAGCTGAACAACTCTGTTTTCATTTGATATTAAAAATAATAAAAGTTTATGACAACAAGGAATGATACTTGTCAAAAACAGATTTAAAGTCCTGCAAGAATTGTTTCATCAACAAAGACCAGGACTCAAGTAGGGAGGTGGCTACTTCTTTCTTTGTCTGCATCTAGGAGACTTGTTCTTCCATGGCATCAATTGTGCTCATCTCCTATGTAACAGTTAAGGCATCCAAGTTCAGATAGCACTTCTAAAGAATTTGCAATGGGGGGAGTAGAACTAGTTGTAGCTCCTGCAAATCTCTAGACCGAGTCCTAATCTCTTGCTCCATCTTTTCTAACTAGATGTGAAACCAGTGAATGGTTTGCTGATAAGTTGTAAAGGAATCATAAGGCGTCTTGAATGTGCTCAAGTAGGACTACAAGTCCTTTTCAAGTTTTTTCTTTTGAGCTAGCACATCATCATAGAACAGATGGGGTTGGCAGATCTTGCTGAGTAGCAGATTCCCCTCATCTAGAGCATCCCTTATATCCTTTTGTTGTTTCTTCAGTTCAGCCCGGAGCTCATTTAATTTCTTCACCAGAGCTATATTAAGAGTTTTTTGATGCTCCTTCTTGACATTGGCCTATGCTGCCTCTTCAAGGCTCTGCACCTAATCATCCACTATTGTGCATAGGAGCTTGAGTTTAGCAAGTGATGAATCAGTGTTGGGAAGGTTTGTGCTAGGTATCAAACTAGTAAGCATATCCACAATCGCTTGAATTACATCCTACTCCTTCTTCCATCGAATGATTTCAAGGTGCTCTTGAGCTACCTTGATGCTTTGCATTAGCTCCATTTCACTTGCAGACTGGAGATCGATAGGACTGGTGAGATCAGCTGATTTAGCTTGACTCCCAGTTGCCTTTGGAGTCTCCATCTGGGTGCTCTTCTCCGCTTCTCCTATCTTGTCCTCTTCCGCTTTCTTCTTCTTTTCTTCTCTCCTCTTCTCCGCTTCCTTGTTCTCCTCAACCTTTTCCTTTTCTGCTTCCTTCTTCTTCTCCTATTCCTTATCTTCCTTTTCCTTCTTCTTCCTTTCTGCTCCCTTCTTCTTCTTCTATTCCTTATCTTCCTCTTCCTTCTTCTTCCTTTTTGCTTCCTTCTTCTTCTTTTCTTCTTCTTGGTTCTTTTTCTATTCTTCATCCTTCTTCTTCTTCTCTTCTTCATCTCTTTTCCGCTTCTCTTCTTCATCCTTTTTCTTCTCCTCTTCATCTTTCTTCTTGTCCTTCTCTTCATCTTTCTTCTTCTTCTCTTCTTCATACTTTTTCTTCTGCTCTGCCTCTTCCTTAGCCACTTCCTATCTGTCCTTGGCTTGCTTATCAACTTGTTTAGCTTGTTGCTCCTGCCCTGTTGCCTCAGATGGTGTTTCCTGAGTAACATCCTCAATGTCCAGAGCATCAACATCAATGGTGTCGATCGGTTCAACAACCGAATTTCCTTCATCATCAAATACTTCATCCAGTTTAGATATAACCGGTTCTTCTTCATCTTATCGGTTGGCTAGACATGCTTTGTGAGTCTGGACAACAGTTCTCATATACATATGAGTGTCTTTTTTGACATCATCAACTCTACCTTCTAATAGCCAGAGTCTTCTTCTTCTAGTGAAGAAGAGTCGTTTATTTTGGTCAATAACATCAAACAATTCAGAATTTGACAGGTCGGGAAAGTACTGTGCAAAAACTTTCTCCCAATTTCCTATTCCTTTTCTATAGAAATGCGCCATCTATTATCTAATGACATATATAAAGAATCTGGTGTCTGAGACTTAATCTTTGAGGGCGACTAGTCATTAGCACATAAATACTGAATTATTTCTTTTCCAACCGCTTCCTTTTCATCATCAATAAAGTCGTCAAAACACTCAATTAAGTCATTTAGCACTTTCCTTCTAATATTCTTTATTGTTCTTTGACATTGTTTC
This sequence comes from Cryptomeria japonica, assembly GCF_030272615.1. Classification (NCBI taxonomy): domain Eukaryota; kingdom Viridiplantae; phylum Streptophyta; class Pinopsida; order Cupressales; family Cupressaceae; genus Cryptomeria; species Cryptomeria japonica. Next base: position 253,374,591 of record NC_081414.1, read on the forward strand.
AAAGGTTTGTAGGAAGAGATATCTATATTTACCGGTGCAGAAGATGTCAGTTCAATCTTTGTTTTCCTCTTTGCTTGGCATGTTTTTTTTGGCTTGTCCTCAGACACAGTTTCTTCTGAGTTTGGAGAGGTATTCCTTGTCTTCCTCTTTCTCTCGAACACTTTAGCTAGTGCAGCTTCCGGTTTCTTCTTGGCTGGTGATCGCTTGGTCACTTTTGGAGTTGTAGTAGTAACGGGTGTAGATGCTGTAGGCACTGCCTTTGCCTTCTTTACTACTGGTTCTTTTTCTTTCATTGCTGGTGGTTCCTCAACCGGTGCTATCCTCTCTAGGTAGGTTCCGGTTCTCTTTGCCTTAGGATCAAGAGGTGAGGTGATAAGGGTAGAGGCATACCTTTGCAACATATCATACATCACCTCATAGCCCATTGGCTCCACTTCTTCCTATCTAGGCTCAATAGCCTCCATTATGCATTGATCCACCTTGATGGTGAAACAGATATCGTCCTCATATTTCTTGATGATGTCACCTGATATCCTCACTCTTTGGCTCATTTTCCTTCTGAATTCATCAAAATACTTGTTCAGAATATTAGGGTAGCTGGTTCCAATTGCTTCAATGCTTTCCTTAATTTGCTTGGTCACCGGTTGGTCACTAGACCATTGGACATCTCCTACTCCTAGAAAGTAGCCTTGGAAATAGAAGAACAACCCAACCAGTAGTTGTCCAAACTTGAACCTAACTGCATTATCCTGTTTGATCAATTTTAGATTCAACGGGAGTTGTCTTTGCATACCGGTGCACAGATCAAATGATGCATCCTCCTTTATCATCCGGTAAGCGGCATTTACCGTTGTAGCAGATACAGAGTTAATTTTGCTGGCTGAGAATGTCCGGTATCCAATCACCATATATGCATACTTAACCAGATCATCCTTGATAGAATTTACTATCATGCCTCATGAGTCGCTCACTAAACTGGTGAGCTTGGACATTTCAATTTTGCTTACCGTCCTCAGGGTTGGCACTTCCCCTGTGTTGTAGAATCCAGTGACTGCATGAATTGCCTGTGACGTGATGTCATGTATTCTCTCTAGGTACAGCTTATCATGATGAACTCTACTCAAAATGATCCTTATATGATCCTCTGTGAAATCTTCCAGGAAGTAAACAACATTGTGGAGTTTTTTCTTCTCCAAAATATTAAACTCCGGTTTGATCTTCTTGTCTTTCCCACAAAATAAGCCTAATTGGGTGTGGATAGCTAAAGACCCTAGGTCTTCTATCTTGCAATCTACGTAGTTATAAATTCCCTCTTCTACTATCACACCAGCCGGAACTTGTGATAGGGCATTATACTTGGACTTCCTTTGAATAAAACTTGCAGACTCAACAGATGCACTAGAACTAGTATGAGATGCGAAAGCTATGATAGAAATCTTCAGAACTCAAGAAATACCTTTTGAAACATGTGAAATTAGGGCTTGCCGATTCTCCTTCACTTCACACTTCGTCGGTTGCTGAATCACCGCTTTGTGTTCTCCACTTGACCGTTTCCAGTTTGAATTTGAATCTCCTTAGCGGTTTCTCAATTTCTCAAAATCTCTACTCAAATCACCTTTTCACCGCTCTGCTCTTTGAAAAACTTTTCTTCGCTCGAAAACTGATAGTGAGAAATGATTTGAAAAATGCTTTTAAACATATTCCTCACCTACCATCATTAATGCTCCTCCATTAGGGCGTAAACCCTAATTTGCCTTTTTACCATTTTCAGTCTTCTGCCAAATGACAGGTATAACATACCAGTTAAGGTCTTTTACTGGTGTAAACTGGGGGTTTGAAATATTTTGTCATTTGCTCCCCCTAAGCTTTTTGAATCTTAGTTTGTCGGTTCCGTGATTTCCACACCAGGTGCAGAAACTGGTTCCTCTTGTAACACCACTGGTTTCTCCTTCCAGATTTTGTTCATGTCCGCTTGAACAGTGTCAACATCAATGTTTCCTTCCGAAGTGACTGGTATATCATCAGATATGTTCTTTCTTGATCTATGGAATCTGGCAATGTGACCCAGTTTTTTGCAGTGATAGCAAAGCAATCTAGGTGCTCTCCAAGGTCCATTGTTCCTGTTTCCATTCTTCCTTCTGCATGTTGTAGTAGTGTGACCATGACCATGACAGATCATACAATTTGCTCTCCATCCGATTGCCGCTTGATAACCACCGCTTCTTGGCTAATGATTGAAGGCATTAAACTGGTTGTAATTCCGGTTCACAAAAGGTTCAGGACCAACTCCTTGGGTCCTCTGAGGATATCTTCCAGTGTTATTCATAATAGACGTGCATTCAGATGCTGTATGCCCATACTTGTTGCATGCATAATAGTTACCATCAAATCTATAGGATCTAGGCTTATCATTTAGAAAATAAGGAAAATTGTTGTAAGCCTTACTCCTACATACATTTGCAGTATGTCCTTCTTTAAGATAGTTAAAGAAAATAGGTTTAAACTTTTTCTTATCTTTATCCTTTGATGTTGGTTGTTTCTTTGATGTTCCAACATTCGTACGAGAGGTCTCACCTTTCTCATGACCGGAATAACCAAGTCCATTGTTATTCTTGACTGGTTTGGCAGATTCAAGCTTTTTCTCTAGCTTGACAGTGCTCTTGTTGAACTTAGTAAGTATTTCCTTTGACTCAAAGAGTTCTTTGGAAATAGCAGCATTTGTTTCCAATAGGTTTTCATTCTTAGATATGCCAGTGTTTAGTTCTCCTTGCATGTCTTCCTTTTCTACTTTTCTTGCATGGAGTTGAGCATTTAGGGCACTCATCTCTTGTTTCAACTTGGAGATCTCATGATCTCTTTCTTTCACTAGATCTTGAGCTTTCCTCTAATTCTCAAGCTCTTGACACATCCGGATAGTCAGTCCTTCCAACTCCTTTCTCAGGTTAGAGTTTGATTCATTCAACTTATTTACTTAAGCAATTAGGGCTTCCATGTCTGCTTCATCTGAAGAACTATTTTCAGATAGCTCCATCAGTTTTTCTGCATGTTCTCTCCTTTTTGCTTGAGATGCCTTGTATTTGACCATAAGATCATCATAGGCTTGCTCAGATTGAGTGAGTTGGTGGGTAAGTTCCCTCAAAGTGTATTCCCCCATATCTCTTTCCAAGTGGTTAAACTTATAGAAAGGTAGGCTCTAATACCAATTGATGAATACTAAGAGGGGGGGGGGTGAATTAGTATGCCAAAACTCTTTGCACTTAAACACTTTGCAAGACTAATAGTAAACCGGTAAAATAGTTTAATAGACAAATCGGTTAACAAACATGCAAACCAAATAGCTAATAATGTATTCACCCACAGAAGCACAAACACCATAACATAAGATATTTTGACATGGAAACCCAAATGGGAAAAACCATGGTGAGATGGAACTCACAAGTAACTATCTGCAAAATAGGAACCAGACCGGTTAAGGTCTTACAATGTTCTTTACTAGAATAGATCTTGTTAGGAATCTCAATCTCTATTAGGAGACAAGTCTGATTAAAGATTACCTTGCTAGAGGATTTTAGATCCACAGATGTGAACCATCTTGTTAGAGGATTTACAAAAAGGCTTTTGGGCCTACCCGGTTAAGGGCTACAGACTTGTCAAAGATGTGAGTAATCAACAAGTGTTTGATCTATCTAATAGCACAAACTACTCGGTTAGATCCTTGATAGCTTGTTCTTAATGCACTCCTGCATTACTTCAGTCTTCTACACATTCATATTCTTTCCAACTCCTCAACCACCTTAAACCCTAGCAACAATATAAACTTTTGTTGCGACCTCATCAACAACATAAAACCCTAAACATGATTTCCTTATAAAGGAACCTGATTTCATGTCAGTCCAATAGGATTACATTACAATTTCCTAAGTTCAATGCACCTAGACCAACTTGGTAACACGACATAAAAAGCACCGTTAATGTGTCGACACTGTCAAACAATCGGTGGATGGTAACTCATCACAAAATGTCAGTTGGTAACTCATCACAGAGTATTACCAGTTCATACAAAATGTCAGTTTCTGGTTTGACAAAAATGAAGACTGGTAAAAATGTGTTATGCCACTTTGGTCCTTCGTACCGCTTGGGATCCACGAACCACTTGGGGTCAACATGTCGCTTTAGATCGGGAAACACATTCTTCAAAACAACAATAGTCTAAAGACTATAATTCAACATACCGGTTGGAACAAATACTGGTTGTGCTCTAACTCATACATATAAAGGGGATCTCAATGCAAGTGTGTGTCCATCAATGACAATCACAACATAAACATAAAAAATGCAAACAGAGCCCTCTAAGGCTATGATGAACTCCCTCCCTCAAAGCCGCTTGGCCTCGATAGAGTCTGAGCCCTGGAAGGACCCACCCCAGGATCATCTCTCCTGCCCCCTCTATCTAGTGGTGGTGGAGGACCCATAACTCCACCGCTGGACGCCTATCTCCTATCCCTCCTTCCAGTGGTCATCATTGTTCGTGATGGTCTACGAAAACTCTTGGCTCGTTGCTCTGGTGGCACATCTCCATAGTATAGGTCTCTCCAATAGCCTATCTCCTCCCCAGCTCACAAATTATAAGCATAACCAGCTCATGTGCCCTTTACTATCTGTCTCCCTTCCCTTAGTGCCATCTCAGCCTCTGTATAGTACTGAATAGCCTGGTCCCTCTCCCACTTTGTGTCCCTCAGCTGTCTCCGAAGCCTATCCCTCTCTTGCTCAAGATCCTAGATCTCATTTGCCTGTCCTTGGTAGATCCGTCAACTCTAGTAACTCATCCTGCTCCTCCTCCCCTCCCCCTTGTGGCTCTACCTGTGGCTGCCCCTATACCTATGGCTTCTCATGTGGCTACCCTTGCCCCTGTCCTCGTCCCTGTCCCTGTACCTGCCTGGGACCCTGTGCTGCTGGTACCTACAAAGGTAAACCACCTCAGCCTCTCACTACCTGAGCCTGTCTCTCCTCTCCACCCTCTCTCCATGGAGCCACTCTCCTCTCCCCTATCATACCTCACTATCTCCATCATCATCCTCATCCCCCCCACCATCTCCATCTATTTGCTCCCCTGGATCTGTCAGTCGAGGAAATGGATGCTCAACCCAATATGTAGTATACTTTGAATCCATCCTTGCATCCTCTATCTCTGGCCACATATCCCAAAGAAAGGGAGTCATCTCCACCAGCTGCATCACTGCCTAATCATATGATAATAAAGGCCTGAAGTGTGCCTGATCTCTCACTATCCGAGCATGCATCTCGGAACCCTGTGGCATTTGCTGAATCCTGTCGAACTGCCTGCCCACCCTGTCAACCAACTGCCTCTCTAGTACATAGGGCATTCACCTAATCAGATACCTGCTCCTGAAGGTGTATGGCAGCTCCACTGCATCATCCTCCCACTCCTCACACTCTCAGTATGACCTCCATACTACAGTGTCAATCTCATCAATGACCCTGCGCCAGTGCTCCAGTCTTCCGATCCGCAGTTGTGAGGTAATCATATCATATAAATACACAAAACTGTGCCCATGGCCCCTGCCTCTAAAATGAATCGGTTGGGTAACTGGTAGATGCTCATAAGCCCATACCTATAATAGTGTCACTCCGCAGCCCAATCCTATGGATCCATGGTATACAAACTGATGAAGCTCATAATATAAATGTGACAAAACGCACAGTCCCTAGGCATATCTGGTATGCTGTGTCACCAGTGTCTCTAATGTACTCCCCCAGCCCACAGGCAACCCTCATGTCGCCCTATTTGGACACAGGAACCCACTGATCACTCCTCCCAGCACCGCTGGTACCACCATCCTGTCTGTGTCATAGTATCCCAAGCCACATGTCCAACCCTCATCTCCAATCCCAGATCCTGAAACACTCATCTCAATGCATCCCTATCTCCGTCTTGATCATATGGTACTAACTCCCCATCGATCAATATCCTCAATATCCTATATACATCCTCTAAGGTGATTGTCATCTCACCCATTGGCAAATGAAACGTACAAGTCTCTGAGTGCCATCTCTCAGCAAGTGCAGTCAGTAATCCCATGTTCGCTCAAAACTCAGGCACATACAGAATGAATTGTAAGCCCATAACCTCAATCACAGCTCTATCCTCAAATGTCATCTCTGGTCGTACCCTCTAAGTCGATGGGAATCTCTCCCGTGACTCCAGCATAGATAGGTACTCCTACAGTCAAACAAATCAGCTTTGTCAGACAAAGTGGCATTCACTATTCATCACAAAATGCTGCTTATTATACTAAGTGCTTATGATACTCTATCAAAGTGACACTCACTATTCATCACAAAGTGTTGCTTTTATTCTAGTGGCACTCACTGTTCATCACAAAGTGTTGCTATTTATCCTAGTGGTACTCCCTGTTCATCACAAAGTACTACGTGTTTTTGCACTCCCTGTTCATCACAAATTGCTGCTCATATTTGCACTCCCTGTTCATCACAAAGTGCTACTCATATTTTCACTCCCTGTTCATCACAAAGTGCTGCTCATATTTGTACTCCTTGTTCATCACAAAGTAATATGTCTTGGTACTCCCTATTCATCATAAAGTGCCTCAATCTATCCTATCCCATGGCCTCTTCTTAAGTGTATTCTATTGAGTAGTTTCCTAATTGGCAATGTATGTTCTATCACAGAATTGTCAATCCTAGCCCTATCTGCTATTCCTCCCTAGAGGACTTGCTTGAGTGTATCCTCTCAATAGCCTATCCAATCGACAACGTATGTTCATCACAAAACTACCGATTCAGCCTTGAAGACATATTACCCTACCTAGCATGCATTAATGACAACCTTTATTGCAAAAAAGTACAAGGAGATTTTGTAGTACTTACCAGCTCTCCTACATTTGCTGGCCTCTAAAATCGGTGAACATGATAGAATCTATGAACCAATGCCATCATTGCTGATTGTTGCTACTCTATTCTCGCTCTACACTCTGATCTCTTGGATGTGTGGATGACAATGAGGATGTGTTCCCTCATATTCTATCTTATAGACTACCCTAGCTATCCTCTCCCAAGTCAGTCTTCTTTATCTCGTGACTCTGTCACTCTATCCTATCTGGTCAGTCCATTCTAGCCTTTCTTTCTTATCAAGAGATTGTCTGCGATCTTTCTAGACATTTTCATCCAATCTCTCGAGGGGGCATATCATTCCCATCTTGGGGCAACTTTGTATCAGTTCATATTATCTTCTTTGAAACAATGCGACAAGCTGCATTGTCTCAAAGAGGGGCAAAATGTAGACACCTAAAATTGTCCTATCTAATTAAATAAATATTTTATTTATTTCATTATCTTAGCCTAATTCTTCTATTAATTAAATAAATATTTATTTATTTAATTAATTCATTAACCTTTTCTACCTATGACACATGTCATTCATCTCTTAATTCATACACTACCTACCCTCTCATTATTTTCTTATTTCCTCTACCTACCCTCTAATCATAGCCGACCATTTATCTTTTACACCTATCAATCTTATCCTTCCATTTCTTATAATGTCTTCTATATAAGGAGATTCTTCCTTCATTATCAACCCTCAACGATTATTCAACTACACTACGCCTTTGAACTTTCATATGCGATCCTACTTGCAACCACATTTCCATTATTTGTTGAGCTCTTGTGAACATATAAAATCTAAGAGCAAATATATCAAGCAAGATCAATGGACATAGGAAGAATGGAGATTCAAACCCTATTAGACATGTGATGGTATAATCTTTGTGATTTCATTTGATTTGCATTGTCTTAGGTAATCTTCATATGTTATGGTGGATCTTTGTTGTTGTTAGGCTAGGGTTTTGTGGTTGAATCTATTTAGTCTTTCAATATTGTTGTTATCCATTTTCACCATAAATAATATATATATTTTAGTAAATTGGGCATAACTTTTGTGTTTTATATCAAAATTTTGATTTTGTACAGGTGTTGGAAAGGTAATTAAGAGATCTATGATATGGAATAGGTAGATTTTAAATTATTTGTTTTCAAAAATAATTATAATTCATTTAAATTCATCCTTGATTTTTAAAACATAAAAAACTCATGACTTTTTCTTATGATTTCCCTACTACATGAATTTTTGTAACAATCATCTCAAAATAAACTAAATAAGTAATTAATTAATAATAGAAAATCTATGAATTTTATTGAGTTCGATAAATTTTGATAAACCATGTTATCTATGTTTGTTCCTTTCTCCACCTCTCTTTCCTAAACCTATCACTCCACCTATTTGTTTCTTCCTCCCTCTTTTGTCCGTATTTATACATCTCTCTCTAGATCTATATCTCTAACTGTTAGTGAATACCTCATTTATTCTCTCAAGCTCTACAAGGTGCTTATATTTCTACCTCTTCATAATTTCCTCCTCTATGTCACTCTCTCTTCCCTAAGATCTAGAATAGTCTCTCTGCATTTCCTTCTAATCTCTAGCAATAAAATTTAGAGGGGACAAGGAGAGGCGTAGGGAAGTATCAAAAAAATGAGAGGGGGAGAGAGGTGAGAATAAGAAATTAATTGGGGGGAAGAGAGAGTGAGAGAGAGAGAGCTATAGGTAATTAGGTGGAAGGCAAAGAGAGAGAGGGAGGGGTGATTGGGGTGAAGAGAGAATGAGAGGGAGAGTTTGAGATTATTAGGGGGTATAAGGAGAGGGGGAGAGGGGAAATTATCAACAAAGAGAGAAGAGAGATGGGGACAAAGGTGAAGAGAGAAATAGAGAGTAATTATGGGGTGGGGAGAGGGGGAGAGGGAAGTATCTATAAACCCATATGAGGAGAGAGGTGATCGAGGGTAATTGAGGGAAAGAAATAATGAGAGAGAGAATTGGTTGTAATTATTAGATAAGAAGAGAGGGAGAAGAGTAAGTATCAACAAAAGGAGAGAGGGAGAGATGTGGGGAGAGGTGAAGAGAGTGATAGAGAGAGGATAATTAGGGGGAGCAGAGGAGAAGAGGGAAGTATTAACAAAGATATGGACTAGAGAGAGGGTAATCAGGGGGCTCTCTCCCCATATCTCCCCCCTGTTCCTTTCTTGATACTCCCTCCCTTTCTCTCCCCCCTCCCCTTCCCCTAATTACCTTCTCTCTAGACATCTCTCTTTGAACCTCTCTCCTCATCTCTCTCTCTCTCTCTCTCCCTTTGTTGATACTTTACCATCCCCCTCTCCTCCCAACCCCTAATTACCCCCAACTCTCTCTAATTCTCTCTTCCCCAAATGCCATCTCTCTGTCATACCTATCCTCACCTCTAACTTTACCATATACCCCTTAGGTGTTGTTAGGGGTCATATTGTGTCCTAATGAGTCATATGGTGTCCTATGAACCCTTAGGACACCATATGATGTCGGTACAGGTAATATGGTGTGCTAAGGGGTCATATTGTGTCTTAAAGGGTCATATGGTGTCCTATGACCTCTTAGGACACCTTATGACTCATTAAAACACTATATGGTGTTGTTATGGGTCATATGGTGTCCTAAGGGGTCATATGGTATCTTATGACCCCTTAGGACACCATATGGTGTTGTTAGGGTTTGTATGGTGTGCTAAGGGGTCATAAGATATCATATGACCACTGAGGACACCATATGACCCCTAAGGTGTCGTTAGGGGTCATATTGTGTCCTAAGGGGTCATATGGTGTCCTATGACCCCTTAGGACACCATATGGAATCATCATGGATCGTATGGTGTCCTAAGGGGTCATATGGTGTCCTATGACCCCTTAGGACACCATATGACCCCTTAGGACAATATATGATCCCTTAGGTATCGTTTGGGGTCATATTGTGTCTTGACGGGTCATATGGTGTCCTATGACCCCTTAGGACACCATATGGTGTTGCTAGGGGTTGTATGGTGTGCTAAGGGGTCATAGGACATCATATGACCACTTAGGACACTGGATATGACCCATTAGGTGTCGTTAGGGGTTATATTGTGTCCTAAGGGTTCATATGGTGTCCTATGACCCCTTAGGTGTTGTTAGGGGTCATATTGTGTCCTAACAAGTCATATGGTATCTTATAACACCTTAGGATACCATATGGCATCTTATATCCCCTTAGGATACCATATGGCATCATTAGGGGTTATATGGTGTGCTAAGGGGTCATATTGTATCTTAAAGGGCCATAGGACATTATATGACTCATTAGGACACCATATGACCCCTCAAGTGTCATTAGGGGTCATATTGTGTCCTAAAGGGTCATATGGTGTCTCATGAACCTTTAGGACACCATATGATGTTGTTATGGGTCTTATGGTGTCCTAAGGGGTCATATGGTGTTCTATGAGCCTTTAGGACACCATATGGTGTTGTTAGGGGTTGTATGGTGTGTTAAGGGGTCATATGGTATCCTATGACCCCTTAGGTATTGTTAGGAGTCATATTGTCTCTGAACAAGTCATATGGTGTCCTAGGACCCCTTAGGACACCATATGGTGTCGTTGGGGGTTGTATGGTGTGCTAAGGGGTCATATTGTGTCCTAAGGAGTCACAGGACATAGTATGACCCCTTAGACACCATATGATCCATTAGGTTTTGTTAGGGGTCATACTATGTCCTAAGAGGTCATATGGTGTCTCGTGACCCTTTAGGATACCATATGACCCCTTAGGACATCATATGGTGTCGTTATGGCTCTTATGGTATCCTAAGGGGTCATATGGTGTTCTATAACCCCTTAGGACACCATATGACCCCTTAGGACACTATATGACATTATTAGGGGTCATATTATGTCATAAGGGGTCATATGGTGTCCTATGACCCTTTAGGACACTATATGATGTCGTTAGGGGTCATATGGTGTCTTATGATTCCTTAGGACACCATATGGTATCGTTATGGGTCATATGGTATCCTAAGGGGTCATATGGCGTTCTATGATCCCTTAGGATACCATATGGTGTTGTTCAGGGTCATATGGTCTCCTAAGGGGTCATATGGTCGCCTATGACCCCTTAGGACACCACATGACCCCTTAGGACACCATTTGGTGTTGTTATGTGTCGTATGGTATCCTAAGGGGTCATATGGTGTTCTATAACCTCTTAGGACACCATATGGCGTCGTTAGGGGTTGTATGGTGTGCTAAGGACTCATATGGTGTCTTATGACCCCTTAGGAAACTATATGACCCCTTAGGTGTCGTTAGGGTTTATTTTGTGTCCTAAGGCATCATATTATGTCCTAAGAGGTCATATGGTGTCCTATGACCCCTTAGGACACCATATGGTGTCGTTAGGGATCCTATGGTGTGCTAAGGAGTCATATGGTGTCCTATGACCCCTTAGGAAACTGTATTGGCCCTTAGGTGTTGTTAGGGTTTATTGTGTGTCCTAAGGGGTCGTATTGTGTCCTAAGGGGTCATATGGTGTCCTAAGGGGTCATATGGTGTCCTATGACCCCTTAGGACACTATATGATGTTGTTAGGGGTCATATTATGTCCTAAGGCATCATATTGTGTCTTATGAGCCCTTAGGACACCACATGGTGTTGTTATGGGTTGTATGGTGTTCGAAGGGGTCATATGGTGTTCTATGACCCCTTAAGACACCATATTATGTTGTTATGGGTCGTATGGTTTCTTAAGGGGTGATATGGTGTCTTATGACCCCTTAGGACACCATATGGTGTTATTATGGTTCGTATGGTGTCCTAAGGGGTCATATGATGTGCTAAGGGGTCATACAATGTCCTATGACCCCTTAGAACACCATATAACCCCTTAGGTATCATAGGCATCATTTTATGTTGTTAGGGGTCATATGGCATCCTATGATCCCTTAGGACACAATATGACCCCTTAGGATGCCATATAATGTTGTTAGGGGTCATATGGTGTCCTATGACCCCTTAGGACATCATATGACCCCTTAGAGCACCATTTGGTGTTGTTATTGTTGTATGGTGTCCTAAGGGGTCATATGGTGTTCTATGACCCCTTAGGATACCATATGACCCCTTAGGACACCATATGGTGTCGTTAGGGGTTGTATGGTGTGCTAAGGAGTCATATGATGTCCTATGACCCCTTAGGAAACTATATTTCCCCTTAGGTGTTGTTAGGGTTTATTTTGTGTCCTAAGGGTTCGTATTATGTCCTAAGGGGTCATATGGTGTCCTATGACCCCTTAGGACACTATATGACATCGTTAGGGGTCATATTATGTCTTAAGGCATCATATTGTGTCTTATGACCCCTTAGGACACCACATGCTATCGTGATGGGTTGTATGGTGTTCTAAGGGGTCATATGGTGTTCTATGACCCCTTAGGACAGCGTGTTATGTTGTTATGGGTCGTATGGTCTCCTAAGTGGTGATATGGTGTCCTATGACCCCTTAGGACACCAAATGACCCCTTAGGACACCATATGGTGACATTATGTGTCGTATGGTGTCCTAAGGGGTCATATGGTGTTCTATGACCCCTTAGGACACCATTTGACTCCTAAGGACACCATATGGTACCATTAGGGGTCGTATGATGTGCTAAGGGGTCATATGGTGTCCTATGACCCCTTAGGTGTTGTTAGGGGTCATATTGTGTCCTAATAAGTCATATGGTGTCCTATGACCCCTTAGGACACCATATGGTGTCGTTAGGGGTTGTATGGTGTGCTAAGGGGTCATATTGTGTTATGGGTCTTCTTGTGTTCTAAGGGGTCATATGGTGTTATATGACCCCTTAGGATACCATATGACCCCTTAGGACACCATATGGTATTGTAAGGGGTTGTATGGTGTACTAAGGGGTTATATGGTGTCCTATGACCCCTTAGGACACTATATGACCCCTTAGGTGTCATCAGGGGTTGTATTATGTCCTAATGGGTCATATGGTGTCCTATGATCCCTTCAGACACCATATGACCCCTTGGGACACTATATGGTGCTATGGGTTGTATGGTGTCCTAAGAGGTCATAGATGGATCATATGGTGTCCTAAGGGGTCATAAATGGGTCATATGGTGTCCTATGACCCCTTAGGACACCATATGACCCCTTGCGATAATATATGGTTCTATGGGTTGTATGGTGTCCTAAGGGGTCATATGGTGTCCTATGAGCCCTTAGGACACCATATGACCCCTTAGGACACCATTTGGTGTTGTTATGTGTGTTGTATGGTTTCCTAAGGGGTCATATGGTGTTTTATGACCCCTTAGGATACCATATGACCCGTTAGGACACCATATGGTGTCGTTAGGGGTCGTATGGTGTGCTAAGGAGTCATATGGTGTCCTATGAACCCTTAGGAAACTATATGACTCCTTAGGTGTCATTAGGGTTTATTTTGTGTCCTAAGGGGTTTTATTATGTCCTAAGGGGTCATATGGTGTCCTATGACCCCTTAGGACACTATATGACATCGTTAGGTGTCATATTATGTCCTAAGGGGTCATAATGTGTCTTATGACCCCCTAGGACACTGCATAGTGTTGTTATGGGTCGTATGGTGTTTTAAGGGGTCATATGGTGTTCTATGACCCCTTAGGACACCATATTATGTTGTTATGGGTCGTATGGTCTCTGAACGAGTCATATGGTGTCTTATGACCCCTTAGGACACCATATGACCCCTTAGGACACATATGGTGTCATTATGCATTGTATGGTGTACTGAGGGGTCATATGGTGTTCTATGACCCCTTAGGACACCATATAGTTCCATTAGGGGTCGTATGATGTGCTAATGGGTCATATGATGTCCTATGACCCCTTAGAACACCATATGACCCCTTAGGTATCGTTAGGCATCATTTTGTGTAGTTAGGGGGTCATATGGTGTCCTATGACCCCTTAGCACACAATATGACCCCTTAGGATGCCATATAGTGTCATTAGGGGTCATATGGTGTCCTATGACCCCTTATAACACAATATGACCCCTTAGGTGTTGTTAGGGGTCATATTGTGTCCTAACGGGTCATAGGGTGTCCTACAACCCCATATGACACCATATGGTGTCGTTAGGGGTTGTATGGTGTGCTAAGGGGTCGTATTATGTCCTAAAGGTTCCTAGGACATCATATAACCCCTTAGGATACCATATGACCCCTTAGGTATCGTTAGGGGTCATATTGTGTCCTAAGGGGTCATATGGTGTCTTGTGACACCATATGACCCCTTAGGACACCATATCTTGTCGTTATGGGTCTTCTTGTGTTCTGAGGGGTCATATGGTATTATATGACCCCTTACGATACCATATGACCCCTTAGAACACCATATGGTGTTGTAAGGGGTCGTATGGTGTCCTATGATCCCTTAGGACATTATATGACCCCTTAGGTGTCGTCAAGGGTCATATTATGTCCTAATGGGTCATATGGTGTTCTATAACCCCTTAGGACACCATATGACCCCTTGTGACACTATATGATGCTATGGGTTGTACGGTGTCTTGTGATCCCTTAGGACACCATATGACCCTTTAGGATGCCACATTATGTTATTAGGGGTCGTATGGTGTCCTAAGGGGTCATTTGGTGTCCTATGCCCCCTTAGGACACCATATGGTGTCATTAGGGGTCTTATTGTGTCTTAAGGGGTGGTATGGTGTTTTATGACCCCTTAAGACACCATATGACACCTTAGGAGGCCATATGGTGTTGTTAGGGGTCATATTGTGTCCTAATGGGTCATATGGTGTTCTATGACCCCTTAGGACACCATATAACCCCTTAGGAGACCATATGTACTATTTCAAATAAGGAGAGATATAAGGGTGAAGAGAGATGAAGAGATAAAGAGAGGGAGAAGAACTAAAGGACAAGGACATAAATAGAGATATAGATATTAAGGAGTATGAAGTGCGAGGGAGAAAAACTAAAGGACAAGGATGGATAGAAAGAGGTAGACATATCTAGATATTGAAAAGGAGATAGGAAGATAGAGATAAAAAATGAAGATAAAGGGAGAGGGAGATGAATAGATATAGAGAAAGAGAGAGGTAAAGACAAAGATAAATATATAAAGAGATGGAGAAAAATGGATAGAGAGGGGTAAAGAGAGTGAGATAAAAAAATGAAGAGATAGAGAGATATAAAGGAAGAGAAATATCAATAGATAGAGAGATATAGATAGTGTAAGAGAGTACTAAAGAGAGATAGAGATTATATATAGGGATAGATAGAGAGGGAGAGA
This sequence comes from Cryptomeria japonica, assembly GCF_030272615.1. Lineage (NCBI taxonomy): Eukaryota > Viridiplantae > Streptophyta > Pinopsida > Cupressales > Cupressaceae > Cryptomeria > Cryptomeria japonica. Next base: position 253,389,838 of record NC_081414.1, read on the forward strand.
GAGAAAGAGGGAGATATAGAGATATATAAAGGCACTATAGAGAAGGATGCAGGGAGAGAGCTAGATATATATAAAGATGGAGTAAATAAAGAGATAAAGGTAGAGAAAGGGAAAGACACTTCAAGAGGGTGATAGAGGAAGAGACAGATAAGTAGATTAATCATGTATATAGGAAGATATATAAATATAGAGGAACATATAGAAAGAGAGATTGATAGGGAAAGAGATGGAGATGTGAATATGGAGATAGAGATAGATATGGATAGAAAGTGATAGAGAGAGTAAGACAAATGGAGGGAGAGATGGAGTGAATAAGTGAGATTTATAGATAATGAGATATAAATATATAAGCATAGGTAGGATAAGGTAGAGGAGGGAGATAAATAGAGAGAAGAGAGATTATTAGAGAGAAATATAGAAATAAGGAGTGACAATGATGGAGTGGGAGAGAGAGAGATAGGAATAGAAAGATGGCGATATATGTAGAGATGCATGTAACTTGGGCATTTATTTATCTAAATGGGATAAGAAGATAAGTGATATAAGTAGAGAAGAAATAGATAAATAAAATATATTTATATAAGTATAGAAAGACAAGTGATAGATAAAGGAGGTGATAGGAAAAAAATGAGACTTTGTATGCAAAATTTGTGAGTATTTAAAGTTTTAAAATTGAAGGAATAACTTCGAATGATTATAATTAATTTTTGGTTAATAATATCATAAAAATACCTTATCCGTTTGATAGGTCTCTGAATTTCCTTTCCAACACCTATAAAAAATGAAAATTTTGATAAGAAACGGAAAAGTTATGCCCATTTTACTAAACTATACTTTTTATGTTGAGAAAAACTGATATCCAATTTGAAAAAAGTATGAAATCACAATAGTGACATCACAAATCGGATATCCGATTTGGTTTGGTATTACCAAACCAAATTCAAATTTTGGCTAACCCAAACAAACAGTCAAATCAGGTTTTGGCATGTTTGGAAAGGTTTAAAATGCATTTTTTTCTCCATTGCCACTTTTTGGCCCCCCATGATCTTACACATACCCTATACTCAAACTTTTCTCTTTCCACTTCTTCACACTCTTTTGCACTTCTCCTCTACAACTGAAAGATCAATTCAATTTTCACACACATAGATACATCTCACAAATGAATATTACATATATTTATACAAATCATCAACCTATATTTCAAGGTCAGATAAACCCTCAACACAAATTACAAAACAATAACCTCACACATTACAACAATACATGCAGACCAAAACAATGTCGTCTAAGACATAGTCTGGACCTAAATCAATACTGCAACCATGCAACACTTGCAACACACTACAATCACCAAGAATATTGCATAACATGAAGAATACCAACGGATCAATAAAACGATCAATAACACACACAACAATCAATGCGGACCATCAACACAAATAGGACCCTATCTAGAAACATCCACAATAAATGTGAATTGCACTAGAAACAACCGCAACATCACCACTTACTAGAATCTCCATCATCATTATACAAGACTTCAAGAAAACATGTTGAACTAATTGTCAAACTAAAAGATTCACTTGCGAACTTCCAAATCATGAACCTTCTGAATCGAGGACACATATGAATGTCCCAAACACTCTACCAAATCTACTCACCAAGATAATGCAATTCCAGAGCAATACAGAGCACAAATCAGAATACCAAATAACATGAACATTTGAATAACATCCTCAATACTGGATCACACAACTCGATCAAAACATCATGTGAGCCTCTAAAATTTATGCTAAATCAAATAAACATGTACATCTCAAAACCCATTAAACTGCAACAACTCATCTGCAACACACTGGCCAAACCAACTCATCCAATCTAACTACAACACTGGAATACATAGAAGAATATGTTGACATCAATGACAACACATCATTCTAGCAAACTCTTCAACAATATCCAACAATCTTCCTGTTTGGCATTGATGGCAACATATGAATGTGAAAACCAATCAGTGCAAAGAAGGAAATCACCAACCAACAATCTCCCCCTAAGATTATACACACAACTCAACATAGCTCTCTCCCTCATAGTGTTTTTCACATTCTTCTCTCCCCCTTTGACATTAATGCAAAAGGCACATACAACAAAAATCTTGATTCGCTCCCCCTTTGAAACACACTCTAACAATTCTGGTCAACTGAAAAACGCCACTCACTACTCCCCCTAAGTAGCAGCCTCACTCATCAATCTGGATCACAAGGTATCTCTATGAAGTCCACTAGACTAATGCAACTCCATGCATCTTAGTTCTCATCATGAGGGGCAATCACCCCTAGCTTCTCTTTGAGATACTAAAATTTATCTTTAGGAAAAGGCTTTGTGAAAATATATGTAATCTATTCCTCTGTAGATAGATACTCCAATCTGACTTCCTTCTCATTCACCTTCTCTCTCAAGAAATGAAACTTGATTGACATTTTCTTTGTCTTTGAATGCAACACCGGATTCTTAGAAATATTGATAGCACTTGAATTGTCATAATATATAGCAATAGGCTCATCAAATGTAACTTTGATATCCTTCAACATCTATTTCGCCCAAATCACTTGAGTATAATTTCTAGCAATAGCAATGTATTCAACTTCTATAGTAGACAAAGACATAGCATCCTACTTCTTACTTTCCCATGAAACCAATCTCTTACCCAAGAAAAATGCACCACTAGTAGTACTCTTTTTTCATCAACATCACTTTCCCAATCAACATCAGTAAAAGCATTCAAAGTGAAATCATCATCTCTAGGATACCACAAACCAAAGTCGGTTGTCTCTTTCAAATATATAAAAATTCTTTTCACAACAACAACATGAGATTCCTTAGGATCAGCTTGAAATCTAGCAACAAGACACACATCATTCATAATATTAGGTCTAGTATGAGTGAAATACAACAAACCACCAATCATAGATCTATATCTAGTTTGATTTGCTTTTGGAGAATCATCATCCTTTGTCAACTTACATCTGGTCACCATAGGTGTACCAACAGGCTTTGCATCATCCAATCTTCAATAATTCCTTCACATACTTAGATTGTGATATGAAAACACTTTATTCGACTGAGTAATTTGAAATCCCCAAAATAATTTCATCTCACCAATCATATACATCTCAAACTCATTATGTATATCATCAACAAACTTCTTGCACAAACCATCATTTCCACCAAAAATAATATCATCAATAAAAACTTCAACAATCAAGATGTTATCATTATCAATCTTGAAGTACAAATTACTCTCAGTAGTACCTTTATTGAATTCAAGATTCATTAAATACTTATCCAATCTTGCATAACAGGCTCTTGGGGCTTTCTTCAATTTATATAGTTCTTTCTTCAACCTGCAAACCATATCTTTCTCATTTGTCAACTAAAAACCATTAGGTTGCTCAATGTAGACTTCTTCTTCCTTCTCACCGTTAAGAAAGGCTGACTTGACATCCATCTGATACACTTTAAAATCTTTGTAAGCAACATAAACAAGAAATAATCTAATAGCTTCAATCAAAAAATTAATCCATAAGAAAATAATCCACATCATGAAATATCTATTACCTTGCAAGCTTCTCACTCTAGAGGGACCCCTCAAATCAGTATGCACAAGATCCAATATCCCACTAGAAGTATACTATTTTCTTTTGAAAGAAACTCTTGTTTGCTTCCCTAACTGACATTCCTTACATACCAGATTAGAAGGCTTTACAATCTTAGGTAGATCTCTCATATCTTGAGTGGAACTTATCTTAACAATGCAGTCAAAATTTACATGACACATCCTTCTATGCCATAACCAACTTTCATCAACCTGAGAAATCAAACAAATTTTACCACCAACATTCAAGTGAAATATATTACCTTTAGTCTTTGTACCTGATACAATTTCAGTTCTGGAATTGCTCAAGATCTTACATCTACCATCCTTGAATTGCAATTCATATCCCTTATCAACCATCTATCCAACACTCAAAGTATTATGCTTTAGACCTTCCACATACAAGACATCATTAGTGTTATGCTTACCATAAAGAGAAATAGAACTTCTACCATGGATTATACCAGTTTTGTAATCTCCAAATCTTACTACACCACCATCATATTTTTCCATACTAACAAAATTACTCTTATCACCTATCATATGATGAGAGAAACCACTATCAATAACCCAATCATCTTTCTCTTCAACTTTAGCAGCCAAAGATTTCTCTTCAACAATGCAAATAGTAGAATAAGCAATCAACATATCATGTTCCCTGATAGCAATGAACACCAACTCATCTCTTGAATTTCCTTTCTCAGACTCATCATTTGTCACACCTTCATCAACAACAAAATAACACTTCTTCTAATATTTAGGCTTATAGGGATTAAATGACTTCTTAGTATTTCTCTCTCTTTCTGGAAACCTTGAGGAAAAATCTCCTATCTATTGGAATTGTGTTGTCATTGATGTCAACTGGTCTAGGATGGCAACTAGTATGGGAGATTGATGAGCAATACTATTATTGATGCATACCAGAAGTGATGTCTTTAATGTCTCTGATGTCACCTAGCTTAGCAGGTCACCGATAAGGAAGAGAGTGTCATTCAACATAATGATCATTGGAGTCACTGGTACACAAGTTACTGTTGACTTGTGTTGAAGACATGGACTGGAGACCGGTATGGTATAAGACCGATAAGTGACATGTTGGCAGTGCATTGTTGCCAACCATCAATAGAGAAAAATGTTGGGCTGTTGATTGTGATGAAGAGGTAGAATATTACAAAAATCACATCAACATCGAAGGTGAAGTATGTGCAGGCCCATGGTATGCTGTGTGGATGTGAAATAGCAGGACTCCCACCAGATAAAGATGCAATCACCATATGAAGAAGTGAATGACACTAAATGTGCCCAACTAGATCATATGTGCCTATTTGAAGATATGCATGCTAAAATAGGAAAGCCATATTGGTGCAATGTCAGATGTGATAATAAGGATCCACTCCCATCGGTAAGTGGAGCTTATCTCCTATTATACATGGAATGCATCATACACCCCCAAGATAAGACACAAGAGTAGAAGACAGGTGATTGAAGGCTCACATCGGATGAACTAGTGAAACACTAAACTACCTTAGGTGCATGAGATCAAAGATATGCACCAGATCAGCCAGGTAGACATGATGAGTTACCAGTATAGATGAGGAAGGAAATGCTTGTCACTTTGACAAACTAGTTGATAGGAGAACCGATCAAATGATGAAGAAGGCAAGGTTGAGTAGTTGCAGATAGAGAGTGCAATCGGATTGAAGATGGAGTTTGTTGGAGGTTGATGACATGGTGTCATCAAGGTGGTTACCCATAAGTATGTCCACCGATAAAGCTGACTAGGTGCATAAGTGAAAGACTCCCATATATTGAAGATGTGCATGAGGTAGGTTGGCAAGTGTGTTGACTAGTTTAAGTGTTCTAGTAGAAGAGAAACAAAGTGTAAAGTTGAAGGAAGACTAGTTAGGGTATAACCGACAAGGTTTATGAACCTGAACCGATGGATGAACCCGATTGTGTGGTTGGTCGGTGATCTTGTCTGGACTGACAAAGAAGACCTAGCAAAGGTGGATGCTAAAAAAGGGGCCACATGGAGTTGAAGTGGCATGCATGCACAGGTCGGTATGATGTGTTGTTGAGGTTGTTGGCAGTTGGTCCAACATTTAAAGATGACTACATAGCTCGAGGAAGGAAGGTAGAGGATTGCAACTTGAGATCAAGGAAACAAAGAGATCCAGTATAGAATGATCTTGTAGATTGAATTGGGTGAAGGAAACCATATCATGCACGTGATTGACCAGACACAAGGCTAAAAATCATGCCACAGACAGCTACAGATAGAAGACGTGCGTTGAAAGGTAAATAATATGGCGATGCTAATTGATGAGTTGTAAGTCATCAATCAATGAAATGAGATCTGATCAAATATGATGTGCCATAATGATTAGAGATTAGATTGGATGTAGATTCAGTGAATAGCAGAAACCATAGCACACAAATGTTTGAACTCACATTTAGGTAGGAAATTCTGGCTATAAGAGTGCGAATCAAAGATGTAAATGATTATACTTCATGAGAGAGTGAGGTGAGTGAAGAGAGCCAAACACTCAAGTGCTCAATGTCAATCAGAGAAGAGATTGAGTGTGTGAGAGAGAACTGTTATGTAGATTTCAAACGACAAGAGTGAGGCAATTGGTAGTCTATCATTAATTCTGATAGAGGAGTGCACCGGTAGTGATTGAATCGAAAAGGAAAAGGAAAAGAAGATTGCAGAAAAGAGAAGATCACAGTGAGAATCAGAAGAGAATCGGTAAGCTGAGAATCGACAGGAATCATATTGGTATGTATCACTATATAAGAAATGATAAAATGCTTTCAAGATAGATAAATGGTATGATGTTTTGGTAGCCATGATGTTTTGGTATCCATCAGGATAAAATGCTTTGAAGACAGATAAATGGTATGCAACTGTATCTATTTGGAATACATTACCCAAACAATGCAATCGATTAGTCCCACACGAAGTTCCACGAGTGTGATCTTTTTAAAATCCTAATATAAATTCTATCTCATCAACCTCTAGAGGAGCCACCTGACCTGGCCCCACCCAAACCAAGTTCCATTCTTCGTACTTTTCAAGAATGTATTTCTGTTCACTATCTTGCAGTTTCCCTCGTGAATTTTCAATTATAGTGTAGAGTTCTTCATGAAGGACACCACCACATCATCTAGAGTCTATGAAATTCAATTTTTTTCTTTGATCCCATGGAGGCCAATAGTCCTTTGTTTGAGGAAGTTCATCCTAAATAGTCATGGGGGGGAGAGGTAATGCTTGAAATTGCCCTTCTATTGGGAGATTGTGTACATAACCTCTTGGTCTTCTGAAAGCCGAAAAGTACTTCGAGTCCACCAACTCTGGTTCCACACTATATAAATTTTTGGATATTGTCTTCCAAATATCATTCAGTGCAAAAGTATCATTCCCATAATAGAAAAAAGGTGGCCCTTGCATGAACACATTGATTTCCTCCAAGTGTGGCCCAATAGGTTTCCTACAAATTCCAAAACCAGTTAGTCCCTCTGGACATAAATTAGAGACGTCACATCACACACTCCAGACATTGTTTGCTTGTATTACATACTCTCTATGTATTTATCACCCTTTAACACTTTCCTCTGCTTTTCTCCAATTGCTCTCTTCTAGGCAGCTGATGAGCTTGTTTCCATGTCATTTAAGATAATGCCTGCTTGCTTTCTTTTACAAAATTTACTTGCACACGATTCTTCAACTTGTATCTTCTGATTTTGCATATATATAAATTATAATTCATGCTCAAATGATAATTAAATAAAATAAGCATTTGTAAAGAAAAGATTTAGTCATTGGATGTCATATATTATGTGGCGGGAAGATCCTAGATCCAATTCTTGGAGAAAGGAAACATCATTGATAATATTTTTTTCCAATAACACTGAATCAAATAAATTAAAAATGTTTCATGTAATTTTTAAAAGCAAAACTCATGCAACGCTTTCATGCACTGACTGCCAAGCTGTCTGACCCACAACATTATCCATAATAGAACAAATCACCATAATAGGCTATTATAAAGTATCTATACAAAAATATGAAAGAACATTAAATTACCATTACAAAACCATAAACCATAAAATAATGAAAATAGATATAAATTTGTAAATGTCTCCCTACAAACACCACAACCATAACCAAAAAAATCATAAATAGCAAGGGATAAATAAAAACTCAATAATTTCAAAATCTTGAATTCACTATACCACATTACAAACCACTAGGTATTCAACCTCTATGCCCATCATCTGAACACATTTTAAGCTATCCCGATACCCGGTGAGACTAGCGAGATAACTCACATCGATCAGCAAGAAGAGAGGTCATCGAATTATGTTATCTCGATGAGTATGAAAAAATCAATGACAACACAAAATCATATTTAAAACATCTCCCCCTTTGTCATTGATGGAAACACTCATGAAACCACCAAAACACCAATATATCTCTCCCCCTTTGACATCAAAGATAAGGACGTCTCTTGATCATTGTAGAAACTCCATCAATCTCTACAAAATTTCTTCCCCTATCTTCATCATCTCCCCCTTAGTCTATGAACAAAACTGAGAACCAAAATTGTGCTCCAAAAATCTTCTACTCATCTACATATGTTTGTACAAATACAAAAAAATTCTTACCCGCAAAAACTAAGTAGCTTGCATGGCAGGGGGCATGATGCCCTTGTGAAAAAACTTGAGTTGATACCAAGAGGTCTTCCAATCTTCTTATGTAGAGGCCAAAATATTGTGTTGACTTTAAATATTCAAAAGAATATCCTCTGCCTCCCTATAGTTATCTAAAACCTTCACCACCAAATCAAGCTTCTAAGAGTCTTCAAACAGTCTCACCCTGCTGGTGAGTTGCAAGTCTACAACATCTCTCAGATGATCGAACCATTTCTTAATTTTGTTCTTCTAATTAGTCAATGGATTTAGTTGCATGTACAAGTTTTCTATTTGAAGCCTTTCGTTTCCTTCTACATCATTCTTCATGTCTATAGTATTGGATAGTTGTACAATTTGTGATGCTATAATATCTATGTAACCCTTAATGTCCTTAGTATATTTAGGCCATTGCTTTTAAAACATGTATGCTGCCACTACATCCTTTACACTTTTCTAAAAGAAAAATAATGCTTTCTTGTAGTTGGATATGTGTTGTTGCACATCTAATCAGCAAAACTTCTAGTCTTTTCTTTTCCACCTTCTTCTCTACATCCTTTAAAAATTTGGCTTCCAATTTGAAAGCACGTTCCTTAAATCCATTAAGCCTCAATTGTATTTTCTCTACACTTGACAAAGACTTATCCAAAAATACTTCTAGAAGTCCTTCATGAAGGACTTTCACTGCATCATTAATAAGTTATGAGCCCTATATTGAGACTTAATAAAATTCTTGTGACTAGAATGGTGAAGTATATCACCCAAAAAAATCATATCCAAGGGAGACAATCACTTAAGGTTCATCTGATCTTGATACATTGATGCCCACTTTAGCATGTCCCATCCTAAATATCCCCTAGGCATGTTTTGCTTCGTGCCCACTTTGATTCTACTCACATCGTCTTGAAATATGCATTTTCAACTCCTTCCTCAACCTCTGTTCAATTCTAAGTCCTCATTGACAAGACTAGGATGCCTTAGGTGCCCTAGTACTCGTGATTGGGACCCAAAATAGGACCCCTCATTTCTTTCCTCATGTGTGCAAAAAAAATTTAGCTTCATGTCAGTCGGCTCCAAAAATTCAAACGCTTTATGTATGATTAGGTATAAAAGGAAGCCTACTCTGTCATTTGAAGGGGTCTACCTACAATTCAAGTGATCTCTTAATTATAAAATCAATTCAATTCCAAGTGAACAATCAATCAAGCATTCATGAAGCATTGAAGGAGAATTCAAGTTAAAGCATAACATTCACGATCAACATTCTGCATGACATCCTAAAACTTTGTGTGAGGATTCAAGAAAGATTCATCAAGGTATCATGTTCAATTTCAAGCATTTTTAGATTAGATCTATCCTTTACCTTAAAAGGAAAACATTATTCTTCAAGGTTAATTCACAACCTAAGGTTTGACCTAGGAAAGCCCCCATCAACAAACCTATTTTCATCATTTTGTGTGTAGGAAATTGATTCAGGAGTTATGTGTGAAGAATTTGGCAAAGTAAATGATGACAATCAAACTCGAATTCTGATGGCATGAAAAGTAGAAGACTAGGCCAGTTCACACCTCCTAGTCCCAGGAATTTTTGACAACCTTTTGATAGTAGATTTTGTGTACCATCCTAATCCAAAAAGCATTCATTTTGTCTACATCTGACAGGTGGAGGATCTGGTCGATCTGCACCTCCTAGTCTTAACAATTCTACTTGAACACTCTATCACAGGAGAAGAGATATGACTTCTAGGTCTACTAAGGAGATGCTTACTATTAGTCATATGATAAGAGAAAAGAGAAGAAATGTGAATAGTAATAGGTAACAAGTTGTGTAATGTTGGGTGATTCATGCTACATCATGGATTTCATTGGATAGAAAGTTGTGTTATGCTAGGTGATCCATGATAGAGAAGATTAACAAACAAAACCATTTGTTCTCAAGGCAATCCAAAAACTCTACTACAAAATGGTTGTTGTAGTGACACAAAACACAAATAACAATAATAACCAACACTTGCAAAGGTGTAAACAACAACAATGATCACACTAGCAATCCATTCTATTCCAAGTAACCTTTAACGAATCTCAAAAAAAGGATAACTATTCCCTAGGGGGTGCTATGTAACACAACACTTCTAGTTTGAGGATACATAAATGAATTAACATGAGAAAAAAGGAGATTTCATATGCCTCCCCTTAAGATGTCAACATACCTCTAGGTTGATATCTTAAGGTAGATAGTGATCAAGGATAAGCACCTTCAACACCAAGAAGATACCCTTAATAAACATACATGCATTCCAAGCTAGGAAGAAAGATCCTTGTACATGCCTCATTGCTATAAGAAAGGAAGAGATAGTTGTAAAAGAGATATTTTTCAACAAGTGTAAAGGGATCATTTTAAAGAGGGAGGAAGAGATATTTTCCTAAAGATGTCTACCTCCAAAAATAGAGGAGATATTTAATAAAGATATCATTTTTTAAATTAAGAAATGGGCAGGAGATTAAGAATACAAACCTTCCATATTGCTAGGAAATGGTATCCTTGATGAAGGATTGCACACTTTCTATCACTAAAGAGAGATTGTTCATAAAATACATACCGTTTCAAGAAAGAAAGAGGTCCTAATGAAGGAACACACATGTCCAAGAAAGGAGAGAATTTGGATTGAGGATAATTCTATGAAAGAAAGGATATCAAGTTATAAAATATAAAAATCAACAAAGGTTAAGTGGATACTTAAAAGAGAGGAACAATTGACAACTATTATTCTTGCTCCACAATGTAGAGACAAGAAGAACTAGGCTATTACGTTTCCTCCCAAGTATGATTGCACATGAAATCGTAGTACCATGAATGATAATGAGACCCTAATAGGTAATTAAGCTACCAATGTCATATAGCAAGATAAAAACATAATAGGTTATAAATGTCATTTAGAAGGGTTATGATGAGTGTATAACTCATTGTCGCCTATTATTTAAATGTTACTATAACTACAATAAATTGTTGAATTTTAATCTCCAAATCATGACATTCATTAGTGGAATAGTTGATGATGCTTGAAAAAAGGATTGTCCTAATTTTGTTTATGGTTTTTTGTTCAATTTTTTAAGGGGAGAGTAATAGAGTTGGCTTTAAGAAACTCATACAAAATTATCTCTTGTTGTGATTAAATGTTGTTAGAAAAGTCCTAGATATATTAGACAATAGGGGAGGGGATGTCAACAAAGGAGGAGAATAGAAACCTAAATCTTCTTCAAAAAAATGTAATGTGTATTTCTCATGAACCTCCACACTTCATTGCACACATCCTAAATCATGTCCATTGCATCCATGTTTATAATTAAATGTGGTATTTAAATAATGTCTAGAGGAGTGTGTTCAATCATATTTTCAAAGTTTAAAGATCCTCAACCATCATCAAGACATGTGTTGGAAGAAGAGGTTGGAATAGATTTAGAAGAAGCTTGAATAATTGACACATACAACTCCCTTGAGACTTCATATTTGGATAGAGGGACCTTATATCAAATTAAGGAAGGCATGAGAGTGATATATGTATTAGTATAATTATTATACTTTTTGAATATTTACCCTTAGTAAAATGTTGGAAATAGTATCTTATACTAATTAGGGAGTCGTAATTAGGATATTATTTTCCCATTTTTAGTTGTTGATCTCATTATTTAAGACACAAATGATTTTCATCATTTCTTTTCTTTATGTGGAATATATGTCTAATGTAATTATTTATATTTTTAATAAGAAAATAAATTTATTGTATTAATCATGTGGTTTTTTAATTTTATCTCTTGTCTAAGAGAAAGTATTGAAGATCATAACTCTAACATGGCATCAAAATTCTAGTTCTACAAATGTTTTGTTTAATTTTTCCGAGTTTTACACATAAGGGTATAATCAATGCATACTAGTGTAAAAAAGAGCTCGCAATCATACTAAATAGATTTCAAACCCCATAATTCATATAGAGAACAACAAATTTGGACTCAAGAGCTTCTAGAGTAATTTTTGAGGTTAAATGAATCTATGAAAAATAGTTTAAACATGAATAGTGTTTATTTACACTATGAATATTATTTGATGTTGTGATTAATGTCTTAGGCATGGACAGTGTTTTAGGTGTGAATAATATTTTCAAGTATGAATAGGTTTTTTGTTAATGAAGAGATTTTCTAGGGGCCATGAATAATGGTTTAAGCCTTGTGTAGTTTTTTCAGGCTCTTTTTGCTTGCCTAAAGGAATAGTTTCATGAAAATAGACATCAGTTGGGAATACAATATCCAAATTTTAAAAAATAAATAGACATTGGAATGTTGATTATATGATATAAAACATCTTTAAAACATGTACCTTGGCAATTGCAACTACAACATGTGACAAAATTCCTCTATTATTTATCCTATGATAGATGTGCATACCTTGTTCCAAAACTTCCAATTTCTCTGAGGCAATCTGTCAAATAGCCAGCGTGTCCGATCTCATCTCACACATTTTGCATACATGACTGCTAGGGCAATTATAGCTACACCAACTAATACAATTCCTGGATGTCCACACCCTATTCCAAAGATTTCATTTTTGCATAGGCTAAGGGATGTTGATAGAGCTTTACCCGACCTATTCCATGAGTCTACATTGCTCCCATTTTTGCTAATCCCTATTCCATGAGCCAACATTTCTTTGAGGCATTAATTGGTCAAATGGTTCATGTGCCTCATCCAAAAGATGAAGTACGCTGGAAATAAACACGGATATGTCGATGGAAACCTATTTGTTACATGGGGTTTGATTTTGGGCGAGAATGTATGATGGAAACCTATTTGTTCCATGGGGTTTGATTCTGGGTAGGAATGTATGTTTAAGCCAAACCCACCCATTATTACACTGCTGGGGTGGGAACGTGAGAATGGGAAGAGGCCACAAGAATAATGTTTGAAATGTCTTCATCTTTTATTTTTTAAAGTAATGCCCACGGTCGTCGGAATTTTGATGAATGCGGGCACTTTTTGTAAAAAATCACAAATTTCATTGCCAATTACTTCTCTGTTGAAACTAGATATTGAATTATCGTCAGAATTTTGACGAATGCAGATAATTTTTCAAAAAATAATCAAATTTGGTCACAATATACCTTCTCTATCAGAAACCTCCGTTGGAATTTTAGGCCAAATGTATTAGTGTTGTTCATACATTTGCAGTTAAGTACTTTAGAATCTTTGATAGTGAATTGAAAGTTTGATCATAGATGTGATGAAGGGATATTTCTTGGTTATTCAAATGAAAGCAAAACATATAGATGTTATAACAAGAGATTGTAGAGAATTGTGGAGAGTGCTAATGTCAAGGTGGATGAGTAGAACAAGGATCAAATCATAACTTATGAAAGAGAACTGGAAGTGGAAATGATCATAACTAAACTGGTAGCACCTATACTGGAACAAAATATTGAACTAGTTACTCTGACAGTATAAGAAAATTCAATAGTAACTGAAGATTAGAGCAGAGGAATAGAAAGTCTAAAGACTCCTAGGTATATAAGGTTGAATCATTCAGAAGATCAGATAATTGGATAAGAAGAAGGTTGGTAACTAATGAGATATGCTTAATTTCTTTAATTATACTAGCATTAGTGGAAGAAGCATGTAAGGATGATTGTTGGATGTAAGCTATGGAAGAGGAATTGGATTAGTTAGAAAAGGAAAACACATGGACTTGGATGTTATTGGAAATTGGCTTGATTGGTTTACATAAGATATTCTCAGAAGGAAGGAATTGATTATTTTGAATCTTTCCTCCAGTAGCTAGGATTTTTAGGTATAGTTTTTGGTTTATGTGGACTTTACACTACGAGCGTATTCAAATGTGGATTGGGTTGGAGATATAGGTAACTGGATAGGCTCATTCGGTGGAGATTTCTTTCTTAGAAAGAAACTTGTTTCATGGATCATCAAGAAACAATCATGTACTTCTTTATCTACTATTGCAGCTGGGTATGTTGCGACTGCCACTAACTGTACACAAGTTATATGCATGAAGAAAATGTTGAAGGATATAAGGGTAGATTGTAATGAACCGGTAGTTATTCATTGCAATAAATCTGATGCTATTGATATATCAAAGAATCCGGTATTTCATTCTAAGACTAAGCACATTTCTATCAAGTATAACTTTCTGAAGGAGAAGGTGGAAGCAAATGAATTTAGATTGGTTTGAGGAATCATTTGTGTACTTCAGTGATAGATTGGGAGTTTTTGCCCCTCCGGTAGAAACTTGACTGATGCTGACTGGCATCAGTCCGGTATGCATTTATCAATTCTATTATTCATTTACAGATCGATGTGGTGGTGCTACTAATCAGGGGGAGTAGTCAGCTGTGTGGTTCAGAGGTTTTATGATATTTATGTTAGATTTTTGGCATTGATATCAAAGGGGGAGAGATATTTATGTGAAAAATAGAGCTTAACAAAGATATCAGTCAAAGGGGGAGGAACAAAATTTCAGATTGGTTGTATCCCATTGGGGATTTCGGTTCAAGTCTATGGATGGTTAATTGGTATAAAGATATTTGTTTTAGAACTTCATTGTCATATCATTTTGGGGAGATTGTTGGATGCCTTCCCTTGGGGGAGACTTGTTTGGCATTTCTTGGCACTTAGATGTTTTTCACATCTAGTGTTGCCATCAATGCCAAAGGGGGAGATTGTTGGCAATTTGGAGAAATTGATTATGTGTTGCATTGATGTTTATCATTGATGTCAACACTAGCTATTTTTTTGTCTACCAGGTTCCGGTAGAGTGGTTGGATTATGATGTGGATCTAGAGATCTTCTCCAATATGTTTCGGCTTGTGGAATTGGTTTGGAATGGTTTTTCATGTATTCCTAATGTGTATCACATTCAGTTGGTTTGGGATTTGATGATCAGGAAGCTATCATTTTATCTAGTAAGCCTTTTAGTTACCGGTAAGGGTTTTATCGATAGAGCTTTGTTGAAGATCTTTTGGTGAATCCGATAAGTGGTGTTGGTGCGGCTTTTAGAAGGTTATCGGGATGTTGATGGTTATCATGTTCGTGTTCCACTTGATCAGTGGTGGTGCATTTGGTTTAAGGCAACTTATTTTAGGTTCGGTCTTAATGTTATTCAGTTAGGTTATGGACCAATTTATGTAACATGCTGGTTGATGCTCCCAATGTGTTATTTGTTAGATTTATTGTTTGGTTTATGGTGTTTCGGTCTTTAGGCCGACTTGGTTTATCATTGGTTTGTAGGATTATGCAGCGGAATTATTGTATTATCTTTTAGGTGGCCGACCTAATTGTTTAGGTCCTATGTTGGTATAAATATGATGTAAGATCTCTTTGTAGATTATGGAATTATCTGTGTGCGAATAAAGTTGTAATCATATGGAGAGGTTTTGGTCGATCATAGGTGATTGAATTAGGTTGGTGTAAGAGGTTTAAGACCTCCGGTATTGAGATTAAGAGGAACCATAATCAGGCATAGGAGATGTTATTCTTGCAGTTCAATCTTCATTCCGGATTGTAGTCCAATGTTTTCTGTAGTCAGTGAGACTCCTTTTGTAATGAGTAGTGTACTCTAGGTTGTTGGCCTTCCTACATGTGTAGGACCCTTATTGTAATATTTATTCATTTGATTAGTGGATAGATATTGTGGGTCTCCAATCCCACCATATTTTTTCCTCTTTAAGGTTTTCCCCATATAAATCTGTGGTGTTATGTTGTTTATCTTTGTGGTTACATTGTTGCTTATTGTTCTATGCTTTTATGTTTACCGGTTGTTGAGTTGTTGTGTTAATAAGGTTAAAATTCATCATTCTGATAGAACACTGATTCACCCCCTCCCTCTTAGTGTTCTTGGATCCCAACGGTATTACCGGTTACCAGTATATTTTGCATGGTGTTTGTGTTGGGCTACAAGGATGGGTTGTCCTTCATTAGATCTTCCTACCTTGACTGCATCACAAAGTCTCTAGCTTATTCCATATCTCATGAGCAGTTTGCAAATCCATCACATTAGTCATCTTAGAATCAAATAGGCACTCAACAATGCTTACTTAGCTCTAATATTGAATTCAACATCCTTAACCTTATCCGAAGTGGTAGGACCATTCTGAGGAGCATTATACACATTCTTAGTAATCTTCTAATAGTCTTCATTGATGCATCTCAAATGAAATTCCATCTGGTTCTTCTAGAGAGTGTAATTCATTCCATCAAATCTTGGACTATCCTTCTTAAAAGAAAAGGTTTCCATCCTGGATCTCCTCAAGCGATCAAGCTTCTTTTAGAGGATCTATCTCTAATACCAACTGTTGGAAACAATGAGACAAACTAAGAGGGAGGGTGAATTGATTTTCTCACAAACTCTACACAAATCAAACTTAAATTCAGATCTAATAATAAACAGTAAAAAGAACAAATCAACACCACATCAATAACACACATAACACCAAGATTTTTTATGTGGAAAACCTAGTTAAGGGAGAAACCATGGTGGAACCTATCCATAATGAGATAATACCCTGTTAGGAGTAAGTGTAAATATTAAAATGGGGAATGTACATGCATTCAGGCACATTGCCTAGAGCTCATTTCTCAAATACAAGAAGGGATATAACCTTGAGGAAGGCTCACTCCCTTACAAGATTCATTCAAGAAACTGGATTACATGAGCTATGAAAATAGAATCTCCTAATGCCTGACTACAGTTTTGATAAAGAACATATACTGAAACTCTACTCTTTCTTGTTCTTCACACTCTTTCATACTTCTCCTCTATAGCTGAATGCTCAATTCAATGATCTCACACTCAGATACATCTCACAAATGAATATTATATATATTTGTACAAATCATCAACCTATATTTCAAGGTTGGCTAAATCCTCAATACAAATTATAAAATAATAACCTCACATGTTACAACAATACATGTAGATCAAAACAATGTTGGCTAAGACATAGTCTAGACCTAGATCAATACCACAACCATGCAACACACTACAATCACCAACAATTTTACATAACACAAAGAACACAACCAGATCAAGAAAATGATCAATAGCGTGCACAACAATCAATGAAGACCATCAACATGAATAGGACCTGATATAGAAACATCCATAAATAATGTAAATTGCACTAGAAACAAGTAGAATCTCCATCATCATTATACTGAACTTCAAGAACACATGCTGAACTAACTATCAAACTAAAAGATTCACTTGTGGACTTCCAAATCATGAAGCATCTAAATTGGGGACACATATGAATGTCTCAAACACTCTGGAAAATCTGCACACCAAGATAATGAAATTCCAGAGCAATGTGGAGCACAAACACGAACAACTGAATAACACGAACAACTAAATAACATCCTAAATACCAGATTACACAACTTGATCAAAACATCATGTGAACCTCTAAAAATTTTGTTGAATCAACTAAACATTCATATCTCAAAACCCATTAAACCACAATATCTCATCTGCAACACGTTGGCCAAACCAACTCATCCAATCTGACTACAACATTGGAGCACATAGAAGAATATGCTGACATCAATGACAACACATCATTCTAGAAAACTCTTTAGCAATATCCAACATGTTTGACCTAAGGTAAACCCCTACCCACAACAGAATTTCCCTCCTTTTTGTGTGTAGGAAGCAGGTACGAAGCTTTGATCTTCAGTATAAGATTTATTTATAGAGACAAATTGATCCCCCATTGAAGTGTGAAAGTTAGCAGGACGAGAGCGACTATCACACTGGTCCCAAAAAATTAGGAGCTCCTTTGAGGAATAGATCTGAATCCTCTTACAATCTTCAAATCTAGGTTCGTGGCTTGATCTGACGATTGTAGCTCATTGTTTGCGCTTTTTTTTCATCAATTCTAACACATTTACCCTAATTTCAACATCTTCAATAAATCAATTCGACTCAAGGGAAAGAAGAGGAACATTCAACACCTCTGGAATCATATCAAAGTCTAGATCTATTGGATTTATATCTATTGAATTCCTATATTTCACTAATGTAATGGTCTCTAAGTAAAATTAGGGGTTTTACTACACTCAATGGTGGAAACCCTAGTTTTCAATATTATTTGAGAGTTCTATAATTTTACAAATCCATTTTAAGATCTAATCTTTATGATATATTTTTTATTAAGAAAAAAAAGGTTTTATAGGGACCCGAAACCACAAAGTATACAAGCAAGATAAAATATTCAAACAAAGTTCACTCAGAAAGGAAAGGTGCATAACAGACATAAAAGGATAGAAACAATGAGCTAGAAGTTAGCAAAAAGCCAACACTAGACAAACAAAGCTAACCTAAGGACTTCAAGGTATCAACAATCTCAGCTTCAAGGTTATTCATCTCTTGAGCCACCTTCTTCATCTCTTGGATCTCCTGAGGTGCAGAATCTGCTTTTCTCTTCAGACTGGCTCTAGTCCTCTTCGAGGGGCCAGAATCCTCTTTCTGGCTTTTGTCTTTGTCAACTTACAAGTTGACAAACAGGGTCCCTTGTTGGGTTTTCTTCCAAATTATCCACCAAGGTGCTCATTTTAGTATCATAATTCATCAAAATTATGTGGCTTTGCTTCATGATGGAGTTCATATTTTCTCAGAGTTTGCCAATTTCCCCTTCCTGATGCTTTATCTTTCAAATTCACAAATGCAATTGCTTCATTAATTGGTTAATCAATCATTTTTACAAAATGTTCCATTGTTTAGTCATAATTTTCAAATTTCAAATTCAAATTTCCCTCCCTTATTCAATTTTCCATGCATATATTGAGTGAGCATTACATGACATGTATGAGCTTCTTGTTTGAATATTAGAGCATATGGAGTTTTTATCTTATTTTTCTAGTTCAATTTCAAGTTACATTAAAGACGTTCATGATGTTCCCTTTCATGCATATGATGATAATTTATTTCTCCCTTTCAGTCATAACTATGATCCACCCTATCCCAAAATTAATCTCATTAATGAGGGCACATTGGTTCAAAAAGAGAATATGAACACTTCTTTCAAAGATATCCCTCCTAAGGATGAATCTTTGGAGAATTGGGTACCTTGTTCTCTTAAAATTACTTCCCACATATGGATTATTTGGTGCAAGAGGATGATATTGTGGCTAATTTTCCTAGTGATACCATATCTTCTTTTCATTTCAATGGTTTTCCTACTAGGTATGAAGCATTATTGAGTCATGTTTGTCCTTCTCCTAAGTCTTGTCTTGCCCATAAAGATATTTTCGTGCAAGAGGATGAAATCATTAGCAATTTACTTGATGCTCCCCCTTCTAAAGATGTATCCTTGGAAAACAAAGAGATTAATCAAGTCAATACCATTCATGTTTCTCAATATGAGAAGCCTAAACCCAAGGAAACTCGTAATATTCAAAAAGTTGCAAAATACATATGTGAAAGAGGTGATATGGAAAGACAACTAGAACAAAAATATGGTTCCAAAATAAATCACACATTTAATGCTTGTGTCAAAAAGAAAGATCCCAATGTTCTTCTCACTTCTCTTTCTTCCCCCTCTCACCCTAAGAAACACATTGATAAGGATCTTGTTGAGAAACTCCATGATATCTTAGCAAAGATATCCCTTTGGGACTTGATTCAAACTTCCCCTTCACAACATAGGTTGATCCAAGAAGCCTTTCATAAAGTGTTTCCTCATCCTTCTTAAAAACCAAATGATATTACATTCTCACAAGATGAATTGCCTTTTATAGAGGTTAAAAATAGAAAAGATCCCCTTATGAATAGTCCTCACATTTATGAACAAAATATAAAAGGTACTTCAATCGATAATGGGTCACCACTTAACATTTGTTGTGTTGACTTATTAGACAAGATAAATTGGGATCATTCTTCTTTTCAACCCAATGCTCTTTGTGTTCATGGCTTTGATAATGTTGCTAGAGAGTCACTTGGTATAGTCATATTACCTATCAAAGTAGGATCCATGACTTTGCCTATTCCTATTCATGTCACGCCCAACCATCTTAATTATAACCTTCTTCTAGGTAGACTGTGGATTCATGCTATGAAAGCGGTCCCTTATACTCTTCATCGCATAATCAAATTTATATATAAAAATGAACTTCACACAATCAAGGCTGATCTTAATCCTTATGATTTTGTTCATGATGAAGTAGGATGCATTTCTCCCTTTAATACTATGATTCCTTTAATAAAAGAATCTCTTATCAATAAAACAATCTACCATCAATAATGTTTTCTTAGCAAAGAATTAGGGTACATTAGACTTTATAGCTTCCTTCAATGGGTATAAGATTCATCAATATAATAAAGAATCCTTGGAGGAGCCTTGTGTGTCATTTATACAAACTTATTCTAAATCAATTCCCACCTATCCCTCCAACACATGTCTTGATAATGATGAGGGTTCTTTAGATTTTGATATTAGGATTGAACCCTCTCTTGTAGAAATTTCAACACATATATTTGATTTTACACATGGATATAATGGACATGGTTTAGGATGTGTGCAAAAAAGTGTTGATGGTCATGATAAGCCTATAGAAGGTCTAGGTTTCCAAAGTCCTCCTTTATCACCATCCCCTTACCCATTGCTTAATATTTCTATGTCTTCTTACAAATTCTCATCACAATAAGAGAGTATCATGTATGAGCTTCTTAAAGCCAACTTGATTACTCTCCTTTAAATAATCAATGAAAGAATTTTAAGAAAACTTAACACAATCCTTCTTTCTGTGAGTATCATCGAATCTTTGGCCATGACACTAATGAATGCTACGATTTAGTGGATAAAATTAAACAACTTAAATTGTAACTGGTACCATTCAAATACTACATAGCAATGAGTTAGACTCTCATGTTTTTCCTTTTACCTAACATTTAAGTTCCTATTATGCTCCTCCTCATTGCGTGACATTAGTAGCTTACCTATTGGGGGCACATTGTCATTCATGGTGGTACAATTGTAAGTACAATCATACTTTGGTAGCAACATTATAGTACTTTTATTCTTGTCTCCATGCTTGGGGGACAAGAATAACCTTTCAATTGTCCTTTCTTTCTACAAACTCACTTTCCCTTTGTGAAGTATGGCCTTTATTAAGGATCTCTTATCGATTATGGAGGTGTATATCTCTGTTGAGGATCTCCTTCCTCTTATTGGAACAAGTATCCATAATGATCTTATCCTTGCATTCTAAGTGCACAATGTTAATTGGACCTATTCCTTAGTGTTGACATCCTATAATCATTCATCAAATTATTCTATTTATTGGGTTGTATCTTTTATAATGAACCCTTCTGTTAGATAGTTCAAATAACCAAAAGACAAATGAGGGGGAGGGGGGGGTTGAATCAGTTGTCACAGATTAAAGGAACATTCAACAATTAAAACTTTAATACTGGAACCCAAAAACAATAATACCAGAATAGCAGTTAATCAATTAAGCATAATTAGTAATTACATAATAAAATCCATCCACACAACACCAAGATTTGTATGTGGAAAACCTGGTAAACGGAAAAACCATGGTGGGAAGCCTACCCACAATCAGATAATATTTCTGCAGTAAGTATGTGAATTATAATGGAGGGGCCTGCACTTGTAGGTGTATATGGTGAAAATGGAAACAACAATATTGAAAGACTAAATGAATTCAACCACAAAACCCTAGCCTAACAACAACAAAGGTCCACCACAACATATGAAGATTACCTAAGACAATGCAAATCAAATGAAATCACAAAGATTATACCATCACATGTCCAATAGGGTTTGAATCTCCACTCTTCCTATCTCCATTGATCTTGCTTAATATATTTCCTCTTAGATTTTATATGTGCACAAGAGCTCAACAAAGAATGAAAATGTGGTTGCAAGTAGAATTGCATATGAAAGATCGAATGCTAGGATGCTTGATTAGAATGTATCTGTCTAGGGGTTGATAATGAAGGAAGCATCTCCTTATATAGAAGACACTATAAGAAATGAAGGGATAAGATTGGGAGGTATAAAAGATAAATGGTTGGCTATGATTAGAGGGTAGGTAGAGAAAATAAGAAAATAATGAAAGGGTAGGTAGTGTATGAATTAAGAGATGAATGACATGTGTCATAGGTAGAAAAGGCTAATGAATTAATTAAATAAATAAAGATCTATTTAATTAATAGAGGAAGTGGGATAATTAAATAAATAAGATATTCATTTAATTTAGGAAAAGAATAATTTAAATAAATAAATGTATTTATTTAAATGAGAAATAAGGCTAGAAGAGGATAAATGAATTAATTAAATAAATAAAGATTTATTTAATTAATAGAAGAATTAGGCTAAAGTAATTAAATAAGTAAAGTATTCATTTAATTAGATTGGACAATTTTAGGTGTCTACATTTTGCCCCTCTTTGAGACAATGCAACTTGTCATGTTGTTTCAAAGAAGATAAGATGAACTGATACAAAGTTGCCCCAAGATGGGAATAATATGCCCCCTCGAGAGATTGGATGAAAATGTCTGGAAAGATTGCAGACAATCTCTCGATAAGAAAGAAAGGGTAGAATGGATTGACCGGATAGGATAAAGTGACAAAGTCATAGGATAAAGAAGACTGACTCAGGAAAATGAGGACTAGGACTAGGGCTAGGGCTAGGGTAGTCTATAAAATAGTCAGCAACGATGGCATTGGTTCATAGATTCGATTGCATTCATCGATTTTAGAGGCTAGTAGATGCAGGAGAACCGGTAAGTACTACAAAACCTCTTTGTACTTTGTTGTAATAAATGTTGTCACTAATGCATCTTAGGTAGTGCAATAAATGTACTTTAGGTAATGTCAACAAAATGTCAAAAAATGTCGAGGCGCGTCTGTGTTGGTGCCAGGCGCATCTAGGTTAGCCAGGCACATCTGTGATTGTGCCAGGCGCGTCTATGCCAGAAAAAGCGTCTATGCTAAATACGAGCACACCTGCATTGTGCAGGTGCATTTATGCTATGTGGGCACGTTTGTGTAGAGCAGGTGCATCTATGCAGAGCAGAGGCACGTCTGTGTATTTCAGGTGTGTCTATGCAGAGCAGGCATGTTTGTGCAATATGTAAGCGTGTTTATGTCATGAAGGCATGTTTATGTCTTCTAGGTCAAATCAGCAGTTCTGTGATGAACATACACTGTCGATTGGATAAGCTGCTAAGAGGATACACTCAAGCAAGTCCTGTAGGGAAGACTAGGGTAGATCAAGACACTTTGTGATGAATAATGAGTACCAAGACAGAGTACTTTGTGATGAATAGGGATTACTAATATGAACAACACTTTGTGATGAACAATGAGTGCAAAATATGAGCAACACTTTGTGATGAATAGTGAGTGCAAAATATGAGCAACACTTTGTGATGAACAATGAGTGCAAAATATGAGCAACACTTTGTGATGAATAGGGAGTGCAAAAAAAAAACACGTAGTACTTTGTGATGAACAGGGAGTACCACTATGATAAATAGCAACACTTTGTGATGAATAGTGAGTGTCACTTCAATAAAATATCATAAGCACTTAGGATAAAAAGCAGCATTTTGTGATGAACAGTGAATCCCATTATGACTGACATGATTGATTTTCTTGACTGCAGGAGTACTTACCTATGTTGGAGTCATGGGAGAGATTCCCATTGACTCAAAGGTTATGACTAGAGTTGACCTTTGAGGATAGAGCCACGATTGAGGTTATGGGTTTGAGATTTATTCTGTATGTGCCTGAGTTTTGGGTGAACAAGGGGTTGCTG
Organism: Cryptomeria japonica; assembly: GCF_030272615.1. Taxonomy (NCBI): domain Eukaryota; kingdom Viridiplantae; phylum Streptophyta; class Pinopsida; order Cupressales; family Cupressaceae; genus Cryptomeria; species Cryptomeria japonica. The sequence goes on from NC_081414.1 coordinate 253,414,030, forward strand.
ACTGCTTTAGTTGAGAGATGGCACTCAAAGATGTGCACTTTTCATTTGCCGATGGGTGAGATGATAGTCACCTTAGACGATGTGTACAGGATATTACGGATACCGATCAATGGGGAGTTGATACCCTATGATCGAGATAGAGATAGGGATGCCCTGAGATGAGTGTTCTAGGATTCAGGACTGGAGATGATGGCAGGACATGTTGCCTGGGATACCATGACAGTGACAGGATTGGCACTACCAATGGTGCTAGGAGGAGTGATCAATGGGTTCCTATGTCTAGATAGGGCAACACGAGGGTTGGCTATGGGCTAGGGGAGCAACTTGGAGACACTGGTGACATAGCATACCAGATATGCCTAGGGACCATGCATGCTGGCATATTTGTACTATGAGCTCCATCAGCTCGTCTACCATGGATCCATAGGATTGGTCTGCGGAGTGACTTTGTTACAGGTATGGGCATATGAGCATCTTCCGGTGACACGATCGATACATTTCAAAGGCAGGGGTCATGGACATAGTTTTGTTCACTTGTATGATATGATGACATCACAACCACGAATTAGCAGGTTGGAGTACTAGCATCGAGTGATTGATGAGATTGACACTGTGGTATGGAGGCCATACTGAGAGTGTGAGGAGTGGGAGGCTGACACAGTGGAGCTGCCATACATCTTCAGGAGCAGATATCTGATTGGGCAGATGCCCTATGTACTAGAGAGGTAGTTGGTAGATAGAGTATATAGGTAGTTCGGTAGGATCCAGTGGATGCCATGAGGTTTCAGGATGTATGCTTAGATAGTGAGAGATCAGGCACACTTCAGGCCATTGTTATCATATGATCAGGCCATGATGTAGTTGGTAGGGATGACTCCCTTGCTGTGGGATATGTGGCTAGAGATCGAGGATGCAGGGATGGATGCAGAGTATACTGCATATTGGTCAGAGCATCCATTTCCATGGTTGATAGATCCAGGAGAGTTGATAGATGTAGATGGCAGAGGGGATGATGATGATGGAGATGGCGGAGGTAGAGCCTGACGGAGATGGTAGAGGTAGAGGCCGACGAAGGAGGCAGGGTGTAGTAGGAGAGAGGAGGGTGGTTCCACAAAGAGAGGGTGGAGAGGAGAGACAGGCTCGAGTGGTGAGAAGCCAAGGTGGGTTGCCATTATAGGTGCCAGCAACACAGGGTCCCAAATAGGTGTAGGGACAGGTACAGGGATGGGGACAGGGGCAGAGGCAACCACAGGAGCAGCCACTGGAGTAGCCATAGGTACAGGGAGTCGAGGAGGAGGATGAGATACTAGAGTTGAGGGAGATCTACCAGGGATAGGCAGATGAGATCCAGGATCTCAAGCGGGAGAGGGATCAACTCAGGAGACAGCTCAGGGACACTAAGCGGGAGAGAGATTAGGCTATCCAGCATTACACTGAGGCTGAGACAGCATTGAGGGCTTGGAGGCAGGTGGCAGAGGACACAAGGGTTGGATACGCCTATGTTCTGTGGGTAGGGGAGGAGATAGGCTATTGGAGAGACCTATATTATGGAGTTGTGCCACCAGATTAGTGGGCTAGGAGCTTTCTTAGACCATCATGTACATCAACGACCACTGGAGGGAGTCAGAGGAGATAGGCATCTAGTGGTGGGGTTATGGGTCCTCCACCACCACCATATAAGGGGGACAGGAGAGATGATCCTAGGGCGGGTCCTTCCAAGGCTCAGACTCCATCAAGGCTAGGTGGATTTGAGGGAGGGAGTTCATCATAGCCTTAGAGGGCTCCCTATGTATCAGTTTTTATACCATTTTTGTATGATGATGTAGACACCTTCGGGTGATTGTAGCCATATGATTTTGAAATCATTGTATCATGACACTTTTGATTATATATATATATATATATATATATATATATGAGATGATTCATCCTTGCGGTAGTTATATGCATGTGTACCTATGTGATGAGATGTTTCATGATGTATGTTTCTATGTGATGATTATGATATGGATGCAAATATGTACATGATGAAATGCAATATTTTTAGTTCTTTTATGTCTTATATGTTATGTATGATGCAAATGCGAATGTATGAAATGCAAATGAATATGATAATGCAAATAACTATTTACATGATGAGAATGTAAAATGTGCTAACATGTGTTGTGTGTAGGATGTGATGCAATTGTGATATCTATATGTATGTATGAAATGCTTAATATACGATAATGTAGGTGTAACTACATGAAATGTAAATATTTTTTGGTGTGTCATTATACTCAGTCATGTGATAGCAGACTACATGGACTCAAGAAGGATGATGGAGCTCAATCAAGAAAGGGGGATGGAAGATAGAAGATATGAAAGTGAAAGAGCTTCTTGTGCATTATCATCATTGAGCTTTATTATGGCAAAATAGGTTATGACAATTGGGGCATATGTTTGACCCAGAAAGTCATTGTACCTGTTTGCATGGAGATAAGATAGTCACAAACAAGGAATGCCCCAATTCATACTAGACTCACAGTGTCCTCATATCCTTGGACAAGTCATAGCATTACTAAGAGACAATCCACAGACAACAAAGAAAAATAGGTGACGATACCCTATCCTCGCCTTTCTAGTCAAAGACATCCTGGAGATAGAATCTCTAGTCAGAGACATCCCGAAAAAGCTAAAAGACATGTCACCAAAAAGATAAAATCAAAAGAAAACCAAGACTCGACACCAACATCCACTGTAGTCCTCAAGTTTAGTGTCTCTTGTCACTTGTATAAGTCTTATTTGATTGTGGTCACAATGTTTAATTTCACAAAAGGATAGATAGCACTAAACCATAATGTTGTCTGAGTCTATTGAAAGATTTGATTTGTTGAAGCCCATTGTTGCTGCTATGTCTCATCTGAAACTAACTGAATCCATACAACTGATACTTTATTGTAGAGAAGATGAAACTTTATTGCAGATTGGCGATGCAAATGTTGCTTTATTACAAATTGCACGCGGATAGATTGAAGAAAATTGAAAGAAATTGTACTCCTTAGAATGTGTGATGCTCTTAGTTCCACACCCATCATTAGACATAGGATTTTTCTTAGCCACAGATAGGAGCTGATTTATTGTGGATGGAAAAAGGTGAAAATTAGGGATTATTATGAATGGCTAACCAATCTTGGGTAGATCAATTACAAGCCATGATGGGAATGGGTAAGTTTATTATGAATGAAGAGGTTGTGAGTGTGTGCAAAGTGAAAGGATGAAATGGAATCCTGAAGGAGGGAGGAGCAATGTCTCTACACATGGCATCGGTGACCCGGTTTTCACCATAGTACTTGCCCAGGGCACCACCGAAGTGGTTTTCACCATTGGATGAAAATGTTTTTCTTTACTTTTTAAATTTTTAAATTTTTTTTGTGTCACAAGGCACCTGTTTGCCAGGTTTTCACCAAGTAATGATTTTTTATGTTTATGATTTTTTAGTATTTTGAATTTTTTGATTTTTTGTATTTTTGAATTTTTTTTGATTTTTTTGTATTTTGAATTTTTTGATTTTTTTTGTATTTTTGAATTAGGATACTCTGAAGAGCTATGTGTAAAACCTGCGAAAGTGCATGTTGTTGATATGATCCTCCAAAGGTTTGCCCTCTGTGGTTGAGAGGTGATATGCACCTGAGCCATAGGCTATTGTGATGATGTAAGGACCAAGCCAATTTGGTTCAAACTTGCCCTTCTTCTCTTTGTCTTGCTGATTTTTAGGACTTTCTCTGAGAACCAAGTCACCCACCTCAAATGTGTGATGTTTTACCTTGTGATTGTAACTGCAATGTTCCTTGACTGAATGATGTGTATCTCGAGTGACTTTCTTCCTTGATGAAGGAACTGGGATAGAATTACTAGTGTGTGGACTTGGGTATGAACAACCTATGCACAGGCCCATATGTGTGTCACCTAAAGAAGTTTGGGCATCCATGATAACAAAGTCCTTCAAGGAAGCTCCATTAAAGGTCCATGATGTATTGCCAGAAGGGAAAGGATGTGTGGAACAAGTGGATGAGGAATGCAGGCTTATGATTATGAAAAGAAGTGAAATTAGGATAGCATGTTGGAGACTTAGGATCAACAAGTATGCTTTATGACTTAAAATTGTAGAACTTTTGCCCCCAGTTATTTTGATATTAGGGGAGATCAACTCTTGTTCTTTTTTTCTTCATAGGATTTTTATTTTTGACCTTGATTTTTTCAGAGTCCAATAGCTTTTGATTTTGATTTGGACTAAAGGACTTTTCTATATTTTTGACTTTCAGATTTTTCTTTTCAAAGCTTGATTCTTGATCCCCAATTAGTAAGGGCTTTTCTGATTCATGTTGATCCATGTCTATAAGCGAAGTGGAAATGGAATGAGTGGATGAAATGGTAAGGCTATGTGATTTCTCAAGAGGGCTAGCGATACACTCAATAGATTCTTTGCTGGAACCACTCTTAGGACTATTGATATCAAGAGTTGCTTGCACCACTAGAGAATATTTGCATTTAGACTCAGTAGCCACAACACTAGGTGGTTCACACCCAATTCCTTGATATTGCAAATTGTTTGTAGATTGTTCCTATTGACTGAATACCTTAGGAGATAGTGGGAGTTGATCAACATGAAAGATATACTCACCACATCCCATGTCTTTAATCTTGAATTTTTCTTTGAGCTCTGTTTGTTTTGATGTAGAAGCTTTCAATGATTCTGGATCCACATATGCTGATGAAGGAATAGCTTCTCGATTGACTGGGATTGTTATTTCTGATCTAGGTCATAGATTGTTGCAATATATGAATGGGTTTGGGTTAGCTTTGATGGTTACTTCAACTCCATTATGTGGAAACTTGACACATCGATGATATGTGGATGGGACTGTGCTCATCTCATGAATCCATGGGCATCCCAAGAGTATGTTGTATGTGAGATCTAGGTCTAGGACTTGACAAACCACATCCTTTGTAAATGGTCCAACTTTTAGAGGCAAGGTGACTATGCCTTTGGATGGACGTTCTTCATCATCATATGCCTTGATGGTAATTTTGTTTGTAGCATTCACAACTTTTTTGAAATATCCCAATTGTTTAATAGTGTTCAAAGTACATATGTTAAGACCTGCTCCTCCATCTATCAAGACTCACTTTATTTGATGTTTATGTAGAAAGGCTTCAATGTGTAAAGGTGCATTATGTGGCTGACTTACGGAGGCGTCATCAGCTTCTGTGAATGTAAGGGATTGTGGAACAGAAAGGTATCCCACCATGGCTTGAAATTGGTCTACATTCAGATCAGTAGGAACAACAGTGTCTATCAAGATTTTGTCAAGAATGGCTTTATGTGCAGGGGATATGTGTAAGAGCTCAAGGATTGAGATAAGCGCTAGTGTCTTCCTTAACTGTTCTACAAGGTCATACTCAGGTTTGGTTGATGAGGAAGCGATATTTTTAGCTAGAACACCTTGCAAAGTAAATTTACCTTGACGAGTTGTAAAATTACATTCAGAGGTTGGTTCAAAAGAAGATCCAATGCCTTTTAGGACAATCTTGGGTCTTTGGGTAGAATTCTTAGGCATTTTGTCCCTGATGATAATGGTAGAGACAAAATTGTCCATCGAAATGTGATTGACAGTTGAATCATAGTTATAGGATGATCTGGTATAGTTGGTCTGCTCATCTATGGCTTTAGCTTTTCCCTTGTCATGTTTTGGGAATGGTTCCTTAAACATCTCATGTTCTTGATTGGATGAGTATCCTTCAATCTCAATGTCACCTCTATCAATGAGATCTTGTATGATGTTCTTCAGTCGATGGTAATTTCCTATTTTATGTCCTTTGCTCTTATGGAATTCACAATACTCATCATCATTCCACCAATTTGGTTTGACCTTTGGCTCATATGGAGGCAAATCTGGAATTGTGATTATCTTGTTTGCCACTAGCTTCTTGAAAACTGACTCTAGTGGTTCTCCCAATGGAGTGTACTTCCTTCGTGACTTTGAAGTTGTTTGAGTATTCACTTGATTGTTTGTAGAGCTTGATCCAGAAAAACAATTTTGGGTCGTACTGTATTGGCATCAACAACACCATCATTGACTGTGTTCTTGTTTTTATTCCAAAATCTTGGCTTGTCTTTTCCTTTAAAGTCCTCTTTGTTTTCTTTGAATATCTTAATGATGCCTTGCTCAATTAGGACCTTTTCTATTGCTAATCCTTTCTCAATGACATCCTTGAAGGTGGACAAACAAGCTCTTCTTAGATCATAACCAATGTTTTTGTTAACATTCTGGGTGAACATCTCTACCATTTGTTTTTGTGGGATTTCACAAGAGCATCTGTTGGCTAGATTTCTCCATCTTTGTAAAAATGATGAAAAAGACACTCCATCCCTTTGTTTGGTGTTGCACAAAGTAGTGACTGATATGTCTATCTCTATGTTGTATGAGAAATGTTGGATAAATGCCTCTGCTAGATCACCTCAAGACTTAATTCTAGGTGGGAGTTGGGAGAACCATTCCATAGCTTGATCACCTAAGCTTTGTGGGAATAATCTCATCAAATAAATCTCTTCTGCTGCTACTTCAATGCAAGCTGTGAAAAACTATCTTATATGTGCCTTAGGATCCCCTTTTCCTCTATACTTATCAAACTTAGGCGTCACAAAGTGTGTAGGAAAAGGAGGCATTGGAATGCTCTTGTCAAATGGATAAGGACATATGTCTCATTGTGTATGTTGGCTTTGGTGTAATTATGTCCTCCATTTTCCTTTGTAAGTCCTTGATTTGTTGTTCCAAATTGTTCTTAGGTGGAGACCGACTTCTTGGACCATACCCCATGCCTAAACCACTAGGTGGAGGAGGAGCATGTTGCATATATGGATGATATTGATCATACACATGTTCATATGGAGGAGGTCTATAGTGATGCTTCATATATGGACCACTTGGTATAGAGTCATGATGAGGAATGTAATATCTATTTTGTCCATGTATACCATACTCTATAGGCATGTCATGAATTTGTTCTAGTGTGTTGCCCCCAAATTTGACGTGGGGTTTCCTTGTGTCCAAATTTTGAACATGCCTTTGGATATCCAATTGATTTGGTGGTTGGTCCTTAGCATTGGTATGTGATTGAGTATATTTTTCTGCATAAGACTTCCATGATGGTCTGCGAAGGTGAGTATCATATACTTGACCATGTGTGGATGGGACCTCTGGTTTTTGAAACAAAGATGATGGTGATTCAGGCACAAGATGTGGTCCTTTATTTTCTCCACTATTATGCCTCCTTTGATCCATGTTGAGGTGAGGTTGTTGCAAAGGTCAATTTTCCATTTTTTGAGACATGTCAAAATCATGAGGGATCTTGGCTCTAGTTTGTGCCATTACTTGTAAGAAATATTGTCTATCTCTCCTCATTATTTCCTCAACCAATCGATTGAAACAGGGATCCATAATGGAGTCTTCCACTTCTACTGAATGTACTGAAATGTTTTCCATATTGTCATTGTGTGTATCATTGTTGTTCGTAGTGTCCATGTTCTCAACATTTGGAATGTTTCTATAAGCATCCATGTCAGGTAATGTGGTATGATTAGAATTGAAAAAGATATCATTGTCATACTTATAGACACTCATGTTTGTGGACTCTTGAGCCTCTTTAGTTTTTCTTCTAGATTTTTGGGAACACGTTTCAACCATGAACTAGGTATTGACCAAGATGTGTGAGACTAGATGAAAATGAAAAGAGTATGGAAGACTAAGAGTTGGATGAAATGTAAATGAATCTGAAGTTTACTTGCAATGTCCAAAGTGTAAGACCAAGTATGTATGTAGTAGAGTAGGTGTGGCTTCCAAAGAGATGATATTTTCTCTTGATGAGGTAAGTTGACCTTGACTCTAAGTAAGACCAAATGAGACCCAAAGGTGATAGACCTTGATGAGGGACCACTTAGCAAAATGTTGTTGTATGTAGTGTGTTGACAAAGTATGATGAGGACAAGCAAGTGACCTTTTGACTCAAGTTTGGACAAATGCGAATGTAATGCAAGATGTAAAGCAATGATGGACTTTGTGAGACCCAAAGACAAGTTGAATGCTAGATGAAAACCTAGAGAAATAACCTAGGAAGCTCAATAGGTCTGAAACTGACTGTTCTTGTTTGTTGAATTATGAAAGTTTTCAATCTTGAACACAAATGTGCTTGTATACTTCACAGATGCCCTTAAATGATAGACTCTATTCTATGAAACACAGACGCGTTTCTGAGATGTTGTAAATGCAAATTTTCTCAAAAGATAGATGCATTTCTGCCCTTCACAGATGTGGTTAGATGACACAGACGCGATTCTGTTAGACATAGACGCATTTCTACAAACTGAGTGCAATTTTTCCAATTTGTGAAGTTGCTTGTTGTGACCAAATCTGAATGTTTGACTATTTTTCGTGACAAAAGGACACAATGTTGATGAAGACTCAATGTTTGCAAGTGTTTAGACTCAAAATGACTCAAAGAAAAGTGTGTTGTTTGATGTAAAATTGTTTTGCATAGACTTGAACACACAAAAGACACAATGTTTTGATGTTTGATCTTGAATGTTTGAATGTTTAAAATAAGTCAAGCATGATTCTTATGGCTGGCCAAGACAATAGTTGTTGATTCCCATATGGGGTTTCCCCCGAGGCTACGCTATTCAGAGTGGATACTTAGATGCTTGACCCCACTGGCTCCACCCTCGGTACTCACTTCTCAGGGCAGCCAAGCATCAGTCCCCACAAAAACTCCTCATGGCAAACTTTGTATCTCTACTAAGAACCGTATGTGTGTGGGCCGCTCCAGAGGTCTGACCTCCTACCCCAACAACTAGAAGGATTTTGGCTTCTAAAACAAAAAGGTGCTAGTAAGGGCATCCGCTCATGTGGCCATACATGTGACACTTTTAGCTCTGTAAATATAGAAGGCTCCCAGTCGGTAGGGATTACGCCCTACAAATGATCAACTAAATTTGATCAAATAGGTTTATGGGGAGACATAGTGTCGGTATGAACTAATCGGCACTTGTTATCCATAGTTTTCACCATGGATACAGTTGTTTATAGTGGTTCAGAAGAGGTGGGTTTTCCTCACTACCACTTGGGTCATTATCTCCTCACTAGTATTTCTAATGACCACATGGGGAGACAGGCCCTCTAGAGATTAAACAAAAGAACCTATTGCTCAAGACACAAAAAATAATGGTTCAATTTTAGTGCACCAATTGAAGTATTTGCTAATCTATGAAAACAAGGCACATAATAAAGATCAAACTCTTGCCAAGGTCCTACAACAAAGATCTATTAGTAGTTTGGATTGTTTCAAATGATCACCCCTTCCTGCAAGCACACAAGTTAGGTAAATTTTAGATCCAAAAGGATTTGTGAAAATAGGGGCTTTCAACAAAATGATTTTGCTTTCAAGACAAGCTACACCAGTTTCATTAGCTAGATCTGAAGATGTTAGCTCAAAATAAACCAGATCTGAAATCCAAATGACAAAAAACCAAATCAAAGAAACACAGACACGATTATCAAAAACACAAACATTACATAAATTCACAGACGTGGTTCAATTTGACACAGACACGGTTTTTGCACACAGACGCATTTCCTGAACATAGACACGTCTGAAAACCTCATAGACATGACTAGGGAACACAAACACATTTCCTAGAATCTACAAAAAAAAATACTATCGAAGGCGCAGATGCGATTCCAGGTGTCACAGGCACGACAGAAAATCAAAAATGCAATCCAAAAGTATGCAGATGTGAAAATATCAAAATGTTGTCAGAAATGTCAGATCTGCAACTTCAAAACACAAAATTTGCAACAAAAGATGTTAAATGCAAACGGGACAAGAGTCCCACTGGGCATGCCAAAATGTTTATGGTGAAAATGGAAACAACAATATTGAAAGACTAAATGAATTCAACCACAAAACCCTAGCCTAACAACAACAAAGATCCACCATAACATATGAAGATTACCTAAGACAATGCAAATCAAATCAAATCACAAAGATTATACCATCACATGTCCAATAGGGTTTGAATCTCCATTCTTCCTATCTCCATTGATCTTGCTCAATATATTTTCTCTCAGATTTTATATGTGCACAAGAGCTCAACAAAGAACGAAAATGTGGTTGCAAGCAGAATTGCATTTGAAAGATCGAATGCTAGGATGCTTGATTAGAATGTATTTGTCTAGGGGTTGATAATGAAGGAAGCATCTCCTTATATAGAAGACACTATAAGAAATGAAGGGATAAGATTGGGAGGTGTAAAAGATAAATGGTCGGCTATGATTAGAGGGTAGGTAGAGAAAATAAGAAAATAATGAAAGGGTAGGTAGTGTATGAATTAAGAGATGAATGACATGTGTCATAGGTAGAAAAGGCTAATGAATTAATTAAATAAATAAAGATTTATTTAATTAATAGAGGAAGTGGGATAATTAAATAAATAAGATATTCATTTAATTTAGGAAAAGAATAATTTAAATAAATAAATGTATTTATTTAAATGAGAAATAAGGCTAGAAGAGGATAAATGAATTAATTAAATAAATAAAGATTTATTTAATTAATAGAAGAATTAGGCTAAAGTAATTAAATAAATAAAACATTTATTTAATTAGATCGGACAATTTTAGGTGTCTACAGTAGGAAGTCCAACAACCTAGAGCACACTACTCATCACAAAAGGAGCCTCACTAACTACATAGAAATCTAGACTACAATCTGGAAATGTGTTGAATTGCAAAAGATAACATCTCCTATCCCCGAGTATAGTTCCGGTTAAGCTCAATACCAGAGGACTAAATCCTCTTACATAAATCCAATGCTATCTCCAATGATCGACCAACTCCTTTGTCTAAATGATATTATATTATTCCCACATTACATTCCTTGACCATGACTTCTTACATTAACCATGATGATCTATAATGAGATCTTACATCTATTTATACAAACCCTCGACCATAAACAATTAGGTCAGCCACTAGACAATAAACCAATTACATAATTTCAAACCATGTCGACCTTAGACCAAACAAGTAATATCAACACATAAGACATCTCGAAAATACATCAATAGGTCCTATCCACATGTTATATTAAAGTTGGTCGATAACCTAGATCAATCGAGACCAAGTATAGGTTCACACACTTTAGCAATGATCTCCAAACGCCAAGTCTCGAACATGATCACCAAAAACATCTCAAAACTCCATCAGAAGCTGCACCAACACCACTTATGCAATTTATCAAAGATCTCCATCAAAAGCTCTACCGATGAAACCCTCACCAGAACCAAATCAATCTTCTAAGCAAGAAGGATAGCATCCAATCACTAGACCAAAACCAACTTACCAAATATGAGTATAAGTATCATGAACAAGCCAATTCCATCACCAAACTATGTTGAAGCTTGTTGGATCATACCAGATCCAAGTTAACCAGAAACCACTTAACCTACCAGGACTAGAAGGGTGTTGGTAAATCATCCAAATAACTAGTGTTGATATCAATGAAAAAAAAATTAATGCAACACATAATCAATTCCACCAAATGGCCAACAATCTTCCCCTTTGGCATTGATGGCAACACTAGATGTGAAAAACATCTAAGTAGCAAGAAATGCCAAACAAATCTCCCCCTGTGGAAGACAACCAACAATCACCCACATATAGCTCTGAATATCTCTCCCCCTGTGATTTTTCTTTTTCTTTCTTTATCTTTTTCACATCAATATCTCTCCCCCTTTGACATCAATGCCATAAATTTGACAAAAACATCAAAACAAAAACATAAGCCTCTAAATCTCAAAGTTTACTACTCCCCCTAAGCAATAGCATCCCACATCAATGCCAGAATGAGTAGTATCCTAGATAATGCCTGTCGGACTGATGCCAAACCACATCAATCAAGTCTCCACCAAAGGGGTAGAAACTCCCAGTCTGTCTCTTAGGTACTCAAATGATTCCTTTGATAACAGTTTAGTAAAAATATCTACAATCTTCTCTTTAGTGTTCACATAAAATAATGTAACTTCATTTGCTTCCACCTTCTCCTTCAAAAAGTTATACTTGATAGATATGTGCTTTGTTTTAGAATAAAATACCATATTCTTTGATATGTCAATAGCAATAGAGTTATCACAATGAATAACTACCAGTGCATCACAATCCACCTTTATATCCTTCAACATTTTCTTCATGTTAATAACTACCAGTGCATCACAATCCGCCTTTATATCCTTCAACATTTTCTTCATCCTTAAAACTTGTGTATAGTTAGTAGTAGCACCAACAACATACTCAACTTCAACAGTAGATAGAGAAGTACATGATAGTTTCTTACTGATCCACGAAACCAACATCTTTCCAAGAAACAAATCTCCACCGAAAGTGCTTTTCCGGTCATCAACATCTCTAGCCCAATCAACATCTGTATATGCACATAAAGTAAAGTTATCATCCTTAGGGGACCACAAGCCATATTCTGATGTACCTTGCAAGTATCTAAAAATCCTTTTTACTGCCATCTCATGATTTTCTCTAGGATCACTCTAAAATATTAAAACAATACAAACAGCATTCATAATATCAAGCCTAGTTTGAGTGAAATAAAGCAGAACTCCAATCATAGATTTGTATCTTGTAGGATTTACCCATGCAGAAACATCTTTTCTTGTCAATTTCTCACTTGTAACCATTGGAGTACTTATCGGTTTAGAATCTCCCATACCAAATTTCTTCAACAATTCCTTAGCATATTTAGTTTGATAGATAAAAATGCCTTTTTTTAGTTTGAGTAATCTACAAACCTAATAAACATTTCATCTCACCAATCATAGACATCTCAAATTATTTCTCCATATTCTTAGAAATTTCTATACATAATTTACTTCACCTCCAAAAATAATGTCATCAACAAATACTTCAACAATCAGGATATCATTATCAGTGATTTTATAATAGAAATTACTGTCAGCACTGCTCTTAGTAAAACTAAGCTTCAAAATGTATTTATCGACCCTTTCATACCAAGCTCTAGGTGCTTGTTTTAATCCATATAAAGCTTTCCTTAACCTACAAACCATATCTGTATCATTTGATAGTGAAAAACCATCAGGTTTCTCAATATAAACTTCCTCATCAAGATCCCCATTCAAAAATACACATTTAACATCCATTAGATAAGCCTTGTAGTTTTTATAAGCATCATAGGCAACAAATAATCTTACAACTTCAATCCTAGCAACAGGTGCAAAAGTCTTTCCATAATTGATTCCTTCCTTCTAAGAATATCCTTTACAAACCAATCTAGCTTTACTCCTTATAACTTGACCATCCTCATTCAATTTATTCCTAAAAACCCATTTAGTTCCAATAACTTTTTTATTTTTAGGCCGGGGAACCAAAGCCCAGGTGTTATTTTTCTCGATCTGATCTAATTCTTCTTCCATATCTTTCAACCAATGTTCATATTTACATGCTTCAATTACTGATACTGGTTCAACTTATGAAATTAAACATACCTCATTAGTTTCCAGTATTCTTCTTGTTATCAGTCCATTACTTTTATCCCCAATGATTTGATCTTCATAATGATTCAATCTCACATACCTAGGAGTCTTCTGACTCTCTGTTCCTCTTCCCTATTCTTCATTTACTGTATAGTTCTCTGATATTTCCAGAGTAACTAGTTCAACTCTTTGTTCTGGTAAAGGTGCTACCAGTTCAGATATAATTATTTCCACTACCGGTTCCTTCTCATAAACTCTAATTTGACTTCTGTTTAGCTCACCTACTTTGACATTAGCACTCTCCTCAATTCTCTGTAATATCTTGTTATAACATCTATATGATTTGATTTCAATAGAATAACCAATAAATATGCCTTATCTAGGATCAAATTTCCAACAATATCATCTCTCCTAATATAACATTCACTACCAAAAAATCTGAAATACTTATATGTAGGTGTATTTCCAAACCATAATTCATAAGGTGTCTTACCAGTTTCCCCTTTGATATGAACTCTATTGAATTATAAATCGTTGTACTCACTGCTTCTCTCTAGTAGATATGAGGTAGATTACCTTCCATCATAATTGTTCTAGTAGCATCCAAGATAGTTACTGTAGCATCGTAAATTGTACGCACTTGCTAGGGTGGTACAATTTCACACCTAGTTTAGCACCCGCCTTGGCGCATTTTGCATTTTGCATTGCATTTCCCCTTTAGCACTTAATTAATTAAATTAATTAGGTCTAAGGTCCTATTTTATCATCTCCCATATCATAAAGTTGGGCCCTTTTCATTAAAGTGTGCCCCTTTCATTTTATCCTTCTAATACATCATTTAATCAAAAACCCTAATTAAGTCCTATTTCGAACTTGGGGGCTTGATTTCGGGGGTCAAAACATCTAGAAATCACCTGTAACTTTGGGATTCTCTCTAAAATCATCATATCCGACGGCCCTAAAAATTTGGTGAAAAGTTGTCGGGACCATGGCGCCCGGAGTGCACATGGTCCCGGACATTTTTCTCAAAATTTTAGGAGCGCGATCCAATCATAAAATAAAGCTTAACCCCAAGAAATTGGTGGGAGATTCAATCTCTAGGTCGGCCAAAAGTCAAAATTACGACCTAGGGTTTCCTAGATAAGAGCTCTCTTTCTTCATTGGAAGGGATCCGAATTTTGGCATTCAAGGACCTCATATGCAGCGAAAGAGTAGATCTTTGAAGACTTCAACAACATTCAACATCTATCTATCAAGAATCTATCAATTTCATTCATCCATTTAGGGCTTTGAAGGCATTGAAGAGCAATAAGGGATCACCGACTGAAGATTGGCTTGTACCCCTCCCTTGGGGTTGGGTATGATTTCATGTTGTTTTCATGTCTTTGCATAAGCCTCATTATATCATTTGTATTCATGCTTTAGATCACTTTGCATCTTGATTTGGAGCATTTACATTATCATTTACAAGCAATTAGGGTTTACTTTCTAAGTTGCTCTAGTTTGCTTACTTGCATTTTAGGATCTTGCACACACACAAGGTCTACACACACATTACTTTTAAAATACAACTTGGCTATTCGTGGAGGTGGAAATCACCGAAGTAGGGGTTTGACTAAGGCAAAACCCTATATAGCCACCCAAAACACCTTTTCAGATATAATTGCAGATTTCGGGATTCGGACGACGCCGTAAGTTACAAATCAGGGAGAAGCAGACCGAGACAGCACTCCACACCAAGTTTCAAAGGAAAAGACCGGGATAGGGGCGTGGGGCGCCCTGGTCCTGCCAGGATAGGGGCGCTGGGCACCCTGGTCCTCCTGACAGACAACAGTTTTCAGCATTTTTGACAGTTTTCCAGGTTGCAAAACAGCAGTTTCAAGAGCAGTTTCAGGAGCAGAATCAGGACAGTGGTGCCTGCGCCCTTGTCCTGAACATTTTCACTCAGATTTTAACTCCAGGTACACATCTACATTCTTATCTTGTCCTTGTGTTTACAGCTTTCCATTGTTTAATCTCAATTCTGCAATCTTGTTATTAGTTCATACTTGCACTTTAGGGTTAGGGATTGAACTTGCATCATTTTATCTTTCAATTACAACAAAGGAATAGAAATCCTAATAGGTAGCCCGTGGCTCTCTCTTCCACAAAAAGAAGTAGCCAATTGTGTGATACCTCTAGGCTCTTTTGTATTCCACAAGTGTGTGGTTGAAAGTGAGATTAGGGCATGTTTGCTTAGTGTCACTTTTTCTCCTACACATTTTGGTGAACCCGACGTGAATTCCAATCTTCTCTAATTCTGATTTATGTTTTCAAATTTGAGTGTTTATGCTATTTCAAATTCAAATTTGTATTTACAAGTCTTAATTTCTTGCAAGATTCAAAAATTTAGAGGAAATTTTTGCTAAAACCCTAAAGTTGAACTTGTGGATAGCTTAATTGGGATCAATAATTTCAAATATGATTTAGGAACTCATTTGAATCATAAATTTCATTTTTCTAAATCTACATTCTAAGTGCTTGCATTGGTTAAAATTAGACATTTCCTTCTATTTTGCATGTGTTATCATTTGAAAGAGAAAAATTGTTGTCATGATGCATTCATTTCATAGATGTGATAATGGGTTAGCTTCCCTTGTTTCAATTTTTCCTTCTCCTAAAGAACCTCCCCCCATCTATAACAACATTTTAGTGCCTAAAAGAGTTGCTACCAATCCCTTTGAGACTCTCCCATGCTCTAAGGATGAAGACTTTAAGAGTGATCTTGACAATTCTCCTAAAATGTGCCCTTCCTATTTAGCTATCTTAGAGGAAGAGAATGATATCATAAACACCTTTCTTAATGTTTCTTCACCTTCCCTACATGATGCCTCTCTAAGTGAAAAGGTATTGATGGACATTGACTCATTTTCTCCTAAAGTTGGTCTTTCCAATGGGGGCATGTTAGTGCAACAAGAGGTTATGAACACTTCTTTCAAAGATCTCCTTCCTAAGAATGAATCTTTGGAGAAATATGTTCATGTTCCTCCTAAAAAACACTCCCTTCATGAGGATCCTTTTGTGCAAGAAGATGACATTATCCCTACATTTCCTAGTGATGGCATTTCCTTTTCCAACAAAATTCCCACTAGAGATGATGAATTAATGATAAATGCTTACCCTTCTCCTAAAGTTTGTCTTACCCATAAGCATCCCTTAGAGAAAGAAGATGAAATAATAAGCAATTTCCTTAATTCTCTCTCCCCTAAAGATCATATTGAACATATTTTGAGGAAAGAGGATGAGTTTAACACATCTATTGATGCTCTCCCTCCTAAGGATGAGGAATTAATAAACAATGTTATCTCCTCTCCCGAAATTGACAATACTTCAAACATTCCTTTCAACAACTTCACTATTTGGGATGAACCATTAGAAGAAGGTGTAGATTATTCTCTCTCCCTTGATAATTTCTCACCTTCCTTGAATCTCAATTATTCTCCCTCTAAAAATAAAGCATCTCCATCTCCATCTCCTCAACTTGGTTCTACTCATAAGGAAACTTTAGAGAGTAATGTTGATCCTTCTCCTAGAGAGTTTATTCCCCATGTAGATCCTTTGATGATAAAGGATGATATGACCTTTCCTAGTATTACTTTTCCTACTAGAACATCAATGCCTACCCCTTGTCTCTCTCCTAAAATTGATTTAATCCGTGATAAGATTTTAGTGCAAGAGAAGACTATCAATAATTCTTCCAATGCTTTTGTTCATTCCTCTAAACCATCCTCAATCAATTTGATACATGTGAATGAGACACCTAACAAACCTCTCTTCACTGTCCAAGGTGCTTGTCCTTCTCAAAATTCTCAACCTTTAAATAAGCCTATCTTAGTGGTTCAAGGTGGTTATGCTAATGATTCTTTTTGCACTCCTAAGAAACCTATTATTACTGTGCAAGGAGGTTATTCTTCTAAGATCCCTTATGAGTATGCTAAGCAACTGACTAGAGAGAGTTATAATGTGGTTGCTCATACCTATAACACAAGAAACAATAGGCAACCTAATCCTCCTCCAGTTATCCCAACTTCACTTCCTCCTTCCCAACCTATTCTTCCGCAAGTTTCGCGTATTTCACAAGTTCTCGGTAAGGAATATGATCTCATAGAACAACTTAAAGCTACCCCTGCTAAGATATCCCTTTGGGATTTGATCCAAACTTCTTCCGCTCATCATGGAATGTTACAAGATGCCTTGAAAGATTTGAATGTTCCTCCACCTAATACATCTAGTAATATAGTGTCTTTGGTTAACTCTGTGATGAATCCTAAAGCTCAAATTGTGTTTACTCAAGATGAATTGCCTACTAGTGAAATTCAACATCAATATGATCCCTTGATGATTGTGGTTATCATAAATGACACTGCTATAAGATGAACACTGGTAGATAATGGCTCTGGCTCTAATGTGTGTAGCATTAATCTATTGCATAAGATGAATGTGGATACATCCCTTATTGAGCCTGACTCTCATCCCATTCGAGGCTTTGATAATGTGGCTAAGTCTTCATTAGGTATTATCACCTTACCCATCACAGTGGGACCTGTTACTTTGCCTACTCCTATCCATGTTATGTCGGGAAATCTAACATACAACTTGTTATTAGGGAGACCTTGGATTCACAGTATGCAAGCTGTCCCCTCTACATTGCATAGACAAGTTAAATTTATTTATAACAATAAGACATATACCTTGATAGGTGATACTAATCTTCAGGCTTGTTTGCAAACATCTACTTCCAAAGGGAGTTCTTCTAAATCTTCCTCTTCTAATGATGACTCTTTAAACAAGATACCTATGAACAAATCATCATCCTCTGATAATCAAAATTCTTTGGATGAGTCTGAAGTTCCTGAAGAAGATTCTTCTCAACTTGAATCTACACATGAAAAGGCTTTTGATCCTGAGAAGGTTCTCACAGAAGACAATTGGGGATCTCTTGATTTCAATCCCACCTTTGTAGGTGAGTATAGGGTTCCTCCTAGAGAGCTTAAAGTTAAAAAGAAGGAAGAAACTAGAGATCAATCAATCTTACCTGAACCTATGAACAATAATTTTGTGGCTGCTTCTCAAACTTCTTCTCCTCACACCTCTAATTCTGAAGAATTTGATTCTTTGTCTTATGAAAAACCACCTTTTCTTTCTGAAATGGCTAATCGTTATGGTCGTGGTTTTCATATTTTGGCTAAGAGTGGCTATAGTGGAAATGGTTGTGGTGCAAATGAACAAGGAATTAAAGTTCCTTTAGAACATAACATGCATGAATATTCATTTGGACTTGGATATAATCTTTCTAAGCCCACCAAAGCATCTAAAAGACCATCTCTCAATGTGAATGCTATATTTAGTAGTGATGATGATCTCACTTCAACTAAATTATCTTCTACTCCTATCAACTCTCATTCCCCAGGGATAAGGCTCTAATAAATTACACTCATCCCTCTTCTAAGATTTCTTGTGACTTTTCTTCCTCAATTTTTATCATTTTATACATGTTTTTGATCTCACTTATAGTTGAGCATTTAGCATGTCATATTCAAATACCTCATTCAATCTATCATGTCTTTAAATAACATTAATGGCTATTATGTTGCTCATCAGTATGTGACATTGGTAGCTCATTTACTGGGGGTTCATTGTCATTCATGATGGTACAATTTCAAGTGCAATCATATTTTTGAAGCAACATAATAGCCTAATTTTCTATGTTATCTCTTGTTCCTATGGGGACAAGAGTGATTTCATACATCTCTTCTTTTTATGTTTAAAATTTCCCTTTGGGGTAATAGTGTGGAAATATTGATCATCTTTTCTTTAGAATCCTCTTTTCCTAGATATGGGAGAAGATGTGTATCCTCTTTCTTATCCTACCCACTTCTAGTGAGGATCATTTTACATACACTAATGTCTTTCTTGCATAAACTCATGTGAGTATGTAGTACATTTTGATTATGTCTAAATCTCTCCCTAGAAGATTGTGTAAGTCCTTCTCATTGTCCTTATCCTTGGGAGGCAATGATCTTTCTTTATTTTTATCTAAGGATCCACTTTTTCCTATTTTGTGGATGGTGTGAACTTTATTACTTGATGTTATTCCTTGTATGCATTTGTTGTTGTTTGTTCAAGGATTCTCTCTTACAAGAGGTGTAAGTCCTTGACTACAACCTCTTTTTCACTAGGTAAAATACATCCATAATGAATTCACTCTCCCAATTGGGTTAAAAAGAGCATCATCCTTCATTAAGAATCATTTTCACCTCGCAAAAGAAGGAAGTATTGCATTCTTATTCTCTTCTTTGTCTTATTCTAGAAGATGTTATATTTGTCTAAGACAATTCCTCTCGGGGATAGGTGTCTTTTGTACAAAGATCTCTTCTCCTCTAAGGATCTCCTTTACACATACTACAATATATCCCTTTTCAACTATCTTATCCTTGCTTAAAGAGTGCAAAACTCTCTTGCTTGGATCTATGACATTGTTGCATTTTTGGGGTATCTTCTTTTGTGATGAAGGTAGGTATCCTTGTTCTACTTTGCTTATGACATAAACATTACACTTTTTGAGCAATGGGTCATTCTCGAAACCAGAGCACAGACTCTTAAAGTGAGATGTCTCCATTTTTCTTTTATGCAAGGTGATTATTCTCGGAACCAGAGCACAGACTCTTAGAGCGAGATGTCACGTTGTAGCATACTTGGGCATAGACTCCTATGAGGTGCTTCTAACCTCCCTTACACACACATGCACGAGGTTGAGTGGAACTAGCGGCATAAGGCTAGACTTTCTCACTCTCCTCCCTTACGTGGATCACCTAGACAGACTCTAGGGGCTAGTTTTCCATGTCCTTTTCCCATGGATCACCTAGACAAGATCTAGGAGCGAGAAGTCCATGTTTTCCCTTTCACTATTCTTCTCATGGATCACCAATGTGTCTATTCATGCTTTTTTCTTTTCTTTTATTCTCTTTGCATTTTGTTTCCATTTACATCCTTCATCTTGTGTTAGAGAACTCTCAAATCCTCACACTCTTTGTTGTGTTGGAATTGAGATTTAGTCCTCTTTCTTACCAAATGATTCTCCATTAGTTTTTGATCTCATATCAAATCTTCTTGTGAGAATTTGTCATCAATATTCTTTAACAATTCAAAGTGGTAAACATGATACCCTGTTTCAACTCACTAAAATTAGCAAGCCGAAACAGGGGGGGGCATATAGCTACCCTTGAATTTTCATCACCTTCCATAGTAAGCATTAGGTGATTTTGTGATCTAACGCGTGTTTTGTAGGGTGCGGTTCCTAACTGTGTACTGCAGATACCACTGGGGGCTTCGTTCGACAGACTTATGGATATATCCTTTTTCAAATAATGTTTACTTTTCTATACTTTAGCTTGCATATGCACATAGTGTTCATATGACCGCTAAAGTGGGGGCTAAATGTAGCGTCATAAATTGTACGCACTTGCTAGGGTGGTACAATTTCACACCTAGTTTAGCACCCGCCTTGGCGCATTTTGCATTGCATTTCCCCTTTAGCACTTAATTAATTAAATTAATTAGGTCTAAGGTCCTATTTTATCATCTCCCATATCATAAAGTTGGGCCCTTTTCATTAAAGTGTGCCCCTTTCATTTTATCCTTCTAATACATCATTTAATCAAAAACCCTAATTAAGTCCTATTTCGAACTTGGGGGCTTGATTTCGGGGGTCAAAACATCTCGAAATCACCTGTAACTTCGGGATTCTCTCTAAAATCATCATATCCGACGGCCCTGAAAATTTGGTGAAAAGTTGTCGGGACCATGGCGCCCGGAGTGCACATGGTCCCGGACATTTTTCCTGAAATTTTAGGAGCGCGATCCAATCATAAAATAAAGCTTAACCCCAAGAAATTGGCAGGAGATTCAATCTCTAGGTCGGCCGAAAGTCAAAATTATGACCTAGGGTTTCCTATATAAGAGCTCTCTTTCTTCATTGGAAGGGATCCGAATTTTGGCGTTCAAGGACCTCATATGCAACGAAAGAGTAGATCTTTGAAGACTTCAACAACATTCAACATCCATCTATCAAGAATCTATCAATTTCATTCATCCATTTAGGGCTTTGAAAGCATTGAAGAGCAATAAGGGATCACCGACTGAAGATTGGCTTGTACCCCTCCCTTGGGGTTGGGTATGATTTCATGTTGTTTTCATGTCTTTGCATAAGCCTCATTATATCATTTGTATTCATGCTTTAGATCACTTTGCATCTTGATTTGGAGCATTTACATTATCATTTACAAGCAATTAGGGTTTACTTTCTAGGTTGCTCTAGTTTGCTTACTTGCATTTTAGGATCTTGCACACACACAAGGTCTGCACACACATTACTTTTACAATACAACTTGGCTATTCATGTAGGTTGAAATCACCAAAGCGGGGTTTTGACTAAGGCAAAACCCTATATAGCCGCCCAAAACACCTTTTCAGATATAATTGCAGATTTTGGGATTCGGACGATGCCGCAAGTTACAGATCAGGGAGAAGCAGACCGAGACAACACTCCACACCAAGTTTCAGAGAAAAAGACTGGGATAGGGGCATGGGGCACCCTGAACCTGCCAGGACAGGGGCGCTAGGTGCCCTGGTCCCTGGGACAGGGGCACTAGGCACCCTGGTCCTCCTGACAGACAGCAGTTTTTAGCATTTTTGACAGTTTTCCAGGTTGCAAAACAGCAGTTTCAGGAGCAGTTTCAGGAGTAGAATCAGGACAGTGGCGCCTGCGCCACCGTCCCGAATATTTTCACTCAGATTTTAACTCCAGGTACACATCTGCATTCTTATCTTGTCCTTGTGTTTATAGCTTTCCATTGTTTAATCTCAATTATGCAATCTTGTTATTAGTTCATACTTGCACTTTAGGGTTAGGGATTGAACTTGCATCATTTTATCTTTCAATTACAACAAAGGAATAGAAATCCTAATAGGTAGCCCGTGGCTCTCTCTTCCACAAAAAGAAGTAGCCAATTGTTTGATACCTCTAGGCTCTTTCGTATTCCACAAGTGTGTGGTTGAAAGTGAGATTAGGGCATGTTTGCTTAGTGTCACTTTTTCTCCTACACAGTTATGTTATTCCTTTCCACAACTCCATTCTGCTGAGGTGTCTAAGGAGCAGAAAATTGTCTTCTTATACCATGCTTGTCACGAAAGTTATTAAACTCATCGGATGTGAATTCTCCACCATGATCTAATCTCAAACATTTAATCTTCAATCCTGTCTCAGTTTTCACTTTAGCCTTAAAGATTTTAAAGTTTCAAATGCTTTAGATTTTTCTCACAAAAAGTAACCCATATCATTCTAGAATAATCATCAATGATTAGCATGAAATATCTATCACCATGAAAACTTTTAACTCTAGTAGGGCCACATAAATCAATATGAATAAGATCAAGAACATCATTTGATTTATCTTGTATACTTTTAAAAGAGGTTCTAACCTATTTACCCATTTGACATTCTTTACATAGCGGATTATAGGGCCTCATAATCTTAGGTATATCCCTAACTTTCTTAGTTGAACTGATATTCACAATGCAATCAAAATTCACATGACACGGCCTTTTATTCCATAGCCAACTCTCATCAATCTGTGTTATCAAATATGTCTTCTCACCGAAGTTCAAATGAAATATATTACCTTTTGTCTGTGTACCAGTTGCAATCTCCAAGTGAGATCTATTAATGATTTTACATTTTCCATCCTTGAACTGTAATTGAAATCCCTTACCTACCAATTTTCCTACACTCAAAATATTATGCTTCAAACCTTCAACATAATAAACATTATCAATATTGTTCTTACCATCCAATGGTATAGTTCCTTTTCCTTTGATCATACATGCCTTGTCATCTCCAAATCGAACTAGTCCACCATCAAATTCTTGCAAAGACAAAAACATCCCTTTATCTCTAGTCATATGATGTGAACAACCACTATCAATTACCCATTGATCCTTGTCCTCAATTTTAGCAGCAAGTGCCTTCTCTTTAGGTACATTCTCTTCCAGTGCTGGATCATCTTCCTTGATAGCCCAAAACACCCATTCCTTCCCATTGCAGGATCCACTAGCAGAGTCTTCTGTGGGTTCATCATCTGAATCAATAATACCTTCCTCATCCACTATGTAGCATGATTTGTCTCTATTTTTCTTGTACTTATATCTGTTTTGATATCTAGGATTAGGCTTAAATGATCTTTTAACTCTTTCTTCAAATCTTGAATTTTTTTTAGGACATCTAGATGCAAAATGACCAATCTTATTACCTGCAAAACATTTAAAAGGTGTTTTTCCTTCATATTTACTTCCTGTTGGTCCTTTTGGTACTCTTCTAGCAAATGGTGCTTCAAGTTTCTCAAACTCATCATCTTCTCTCTTTATATCTTCTAACTCCTTTGCATATAAATCTTTCCAGTCTTTCTTACGAGTTGTAGATGTAGATGCATGAAAAGTAGGTTTAGTCTTCACAGCTCCAAAAGGTCCAAATTCTTCAAGCTCAAAAGTAGATAATTTACCAACCAAGATATCTCTATTGATAGATGTATTAGCCATTTTTCTCAACTCATTAATAGGAGTAGCCTTCATTTTGTAAGCCAGTGATAGGGCTCTCAGAACTTTAGAAATAATTTCATCTTCACTCAAAGTTCCACCACAACATTAAATTCCCATAACAATCTCATTTACCCTTTCCACAAATGCAGTAATCCTTTCATCTTCTTCCATTTTCAGGTTTTCATATCTCACCCCGTAACCATCAAGTTTAGAAATCTTCATTTTAGGGTCACCTTCATTAAGAGTCTCCAACTTATCCCATATAGCATTTCTAGATGATTTGTTAGTTAATCTCATTATTTTCTAATCAGAAAGTGCACACAAGAGGGCTTCTCTTGCTCTACAATCATTCTCAAGCTCCTTGTCCAGGTTTATCGGAGGAGGATTTCTAGATCCCGGATTATAGGGTGTAAAACCATTCTATGTGATCTCCCAAATCTCCTTTCCAAGACATCTCAAATGAGTCTCCATCTAAATCTTCCATATTGTGTAATTTGTTCCATCAAGCCTCAAAATATCCCTTCGAAAGATAGCTCTAGAAGAACTAGATGAACTTGAACTATTAGTCACCATAGGATCTTCCTCAAGTAGTTAAGCTTTCTATAGAGAGGACCAAAGCTCTGATACCAATTGTTAGATAATTTAGATAACTAGAAGACAACTTAGAGGGGGGAGGGGGGGTGAATCATTTGTCACAGATTACAAGAACATTCAGAAATTAAAACTTTAATACTGGAACCTAAAATAATAATACTGGAATATTAGTTAATCAATTAAGCATAAACAATAATCATAGAATAAAATCCATCCACACAACACCAAGATTTGTACGTGGAAAACCTGGTATAGGGAAAAACTATGGTGGGAAGCCTACCCACAGTCAGATAATACTTCTGCAGTAATTATGTGAATTACAATGGAGGGACTTACACTTGTAGGAAGGCCAACAACCTATAGCACACTTCTCATCACAAAAGGAGCCTCACTAACTATATATAAATCCAGACTACAATCCAGAGAAGTGTTAAACTGCAAAAGATAGCATCTCGTATGCCTGAGTACAGTTTTGGTTAAGCTCAATATCGGAGGACTAAATCCTTTTACATAAACCCAATTCGATCTCCAATGATCAACCAAATCCTCTGCCTAAATGATATTACATTATTCCCACATTACGTTCCTTAACCATGACTTCTTACATTAACCATGATGATCTATAATGAGATCTTACATCTATTTATACAAACCCTTGACCATAAACAATCAAGTTGGCCACTAGATAATAAACCAATTACATAATTTCAAACCATGTCAGCCTTAGACCAAACAAGTAATATCAACACATAAGACATCCCAAAAATACATCAATAGGTCCTATCCACACATTATATTAAATTCGGTCCATAACCTAGCTCAACCAAGACCAAGTATAGGTCCACACGCTTCAGCAATGATCTCCAAATGTCAATTCTTGAACATGATCACCAATAGCATCCTAAAAATCCATCAGAAGATACACCAACACCACTTATGCAATTCATCAAAGATCTCCATCAAAAGCTCTGCTGGTGAAACCCTCGCCGGAACCAGAAACCAATCTTCTAAGCAAGCAGGATAGCGTCCAATCATAAGACCAAAACCAACTGACCAAATATGAGTATAAGTATCATGAACAAGCCAAATCCATCACCAAACTATGTCGAAGCTTGCCGGATCATACAAGATCCAAGTTAACTAGAAACCACTTAACCTACTGGGACCAAAAGGGTGTCGGTAAAGCATCCAAATAGCTAGTGTCGACATCAATAAAAAAACATCAATGCAACACATAATCAGTTCCACCAAATGACCAAAACCTTCTACATTGTGATATGCATCCCTACTAAGGACCTTTTCCTTATTTTAGAAGTGTGTCTTTTATAAATGATCTCTCTTTGGTGTCCTTGTCTCCATGCTTGTGGGGCAAGAATAATATTTCAATTCTCTTTGTTTTTCCAAAGATTGTCTTTTCCTTTGTTGAGATACATCATTCATAATTTGATGTCATTTCTTGAATAGAATTTCCTTGTTTGGGACCTATTCTTTGTTTGAAATGGTATATCTTTTTTGAACAATCTCTCCTTAGTGAAAGTGTGCAATCCTAAGAATCCTCTTTTTCCTACACATTGGAGAAGGTGTGTATTCTTAGTCCTATTCTCCTTCCAAGATGTCATTTTTATTAAGGATCTCCTCTACTCTTAGATGTAGATATCTTAATGCAAAGATCTCTTCCTCCTTTGTCAGTCATGCATCCCTCAATAATACCCCTTTTACATTTGCTGCAAGATATATCATTTACAATTATCTATTCCTTACTTAAAGAAATGAAGCCTATTCAGGATTCTTTTTTTCCTAGCTTGTAATGCATACATTATTGATTAGTGGATATCTCCCTAGTGTTGAAGGTGGGTGTCCTTGTTTCTATCTACCTTAAGATATCAACACAGGACTATGTTGACATCTTAAGGGGGGGCATATATGAGGCCTCCTAATTGCATTTTTTGACCATCAATTATCAGTATGGGATTGTTGCATACTCATATTTCATCCCTATTTTGTTCATCATTTATCAGATTATTGCATCCTCATGCTTAATCCTTATTTCATTTTAGATTGTTGCATCCTCATGCTTCATCCTCATTTTATGCATCATTTGTCTTATACGGGGTGTTCATTCTTGAAACCATAAAAGAACAAAGTCTTACACGAGATGCTTTATACCCAAAACCAGACAACATATGCAATAGGATGAGTGGAGCTAGCAAAACATATCTAGACTATTCCAACTCTCCTCCCCAACATGGATCACCTATCTTGATGTAGCTAGCTAGCCTGTGGAATCCATGTTCCTTCTTTCTCTCCCATGAACCCATAGCATAACACAAATTTTCTTGCATTGGATCATGGTTTCTTATACTTTCAATTGGTCTACATCCTTTTTCTTTCTATAAGTCCAGTTTTCCTCTTGTAATAACATATTGGGAATGATATTAATGTTTGAGACATTTTGATTATCTAGGTCTCATCAACTACTTGACCTAGAGCTTTGTGTTTAAGTACTAACACTATTTGCTCTTGATTGTACTTGAAGGTTACTTGCATGGATTGATAGGATACTATGCTTGGGGGATTGATCATCCCTCAGTATTATCCTGTCCCCAATTTGTCTTGCTCTCAGATGCTCCATCTCTCATCTTTCTACTTTACCAAGAGTATGATTGAAAACTTATACTCTGCTAAAGTGGGGGTTAAATCTAGCATTGTAAACTATGCACACTTTATTAGTGTGTTGAATTTCACATTTTCCTAGCACCTATTTTAGTATTTCCCTTTCCTCTATGCATTATAGGACTTTAATTGTAATTTATTAGTATTTAATTCAATATTATGGGTCTTATTTCACTTTATACATCATCACACTCTTATTTGGGCCCTTAATTCTAGGTGTCCCCTTTATCATTTTATTATGATTTTTCCTTAATCCTTCCCTAATTTCAACTCTCAAAACATATTTTGCATATCTACATATCTCAAGTTGAGCCACCAAGCTAGATTTAGCATTAGAATCACGATAGCTCACATCCCTAGAAATTTGGAAAAAAATAGTCAAGACCGGAGTTCCTGTCGCTCTAGTTGTGCACTTTTTTCCTTGAATATTAGGAGGATGATTGGGGAGTCTTATCCTATTCAAATTTAGCTCCATGCAAAAATATATTGATTCTAAGTTAGCCTAAAGGTGATTTCAACTATGCTCAATTCAAGATCAAATCTGATTCAAGGAGCAACAAGCTACATCAAAGCATTTCAACTTATGTTTCAATTATGATTTCATGATAGATTTTATGTGATTTATCATATTATTGGATCAGAACATGGATGAATTATCCTTAGAGCATTGCATCACCTATTGAAGGTATAATCATCTATATTTAAGCATTTCAACCTTTCCCTTGAAAGGCAAACTTTTCCATTTCAGCTCAAGTTAAATTTCTATTTCAATTAGGGTTAATTCCAAACTTGGGGTTTGATCTAAGGAAAAATCCTATTCACAACACAATTTCCCTTCTTTTTGTGTGTATGAAGAAGGTACAAAGATGTGATCTTCAAAATAAGCTTTATTTACATAGATGAATGGATCCCCCATTGAAGTGCAAAAAGTTGGGAGGATCAGAGCGACCGTCACATTGGTCTCGACAAATCAGGAGCTCCTTCTAGGAATAGGTCTGAATTCTCTTACAATATTCAAATCCAAGTTTATGGCTCGATTCGATGACTATAGCTTATTGTTTGTGCATTTTTTTCCCATCAATTCCAACACATTTACCCTAATTTCAACATCTTCAACAAATCAATTCAACTCAAGGGAAATAATAGGCACATTAAACACCCTTGGAATAGGATCAGAGTCTAGATCTATTGGATTTATATCTATCTAATTCCTCTATTTCCCTAATGTAATCATATTTAAGTAAAATTAGTGGTTTTACTACATTCAATGGTGGAAACCCTAATTTTCACATTACAAACCTTTCTCACCATGGTTTTTCCCAGTTAGGGTTTTCCATGTACAAAATTTTGGTGTTGATGTGTTGATTATGTGTTGTTGTTTAATTGATTAAGTGTTGTGTGCCACTACATTAATTTTAATCAGAACTGATTCACCCACCCTCTCAATCCTTCCTTGGGTTTAACATGAGGTCCATTCAGTAGAAAAGTTTTCCATCTAACAAAATAGGTATCGAATCATTCTTTGGCCTAGTAAACTTCTTGAGAAGATTCATTCCTAATTTCCCTGAAATCACTAAACATATAGTTGACATGATGAAATAAGGACAAGGTTTCAAATGAAACGATATTGACAAACAAGCCTTTGATGACATCAAGAAGGCCATTCCACATGCCCCCATTTTGGTTCATCCACATTTCTAAAAGGATTTTATTATTTATTGTTATGCATTAGAACATACCATGTCTACTATCCTTTTACAAGTGAATGAACAGAAGATAGAATCCCCTATTGCCTTTATGAATACTCCCTTAAAAGGTACAAACTATATTATTCACCAATAGAAAAGCATGCTTTCATGGTGGTCAAGGTATTAAATTGTTAGGATAACCGGTGAACAACTGAGAGGCACGGGGGGGGGGGGGCTAAATCAGTTGTTAACAAATTATATCAACCAAACCACTTAATAACCTTTAACTAGGTCACATAAACATTAAGTACCAGAATAGCAGAAACAAATACTGGTAAGCAATAAAACTTAAAAATAAAATAGATAATCAACATAATGCAACCATACCACATAACACCATGATTTGTATGTGGAAAATCTAGAAAGGGAAAAACCATGGTGGGAAGCCTACCCATAGTCAGATGATACTTCTACAGAAAGTATGTGATACAATGAGGGGCCTACACATGCAGGAAGACACACTGCCTAGAGCGTACTGCTCACTGCAAAAGAGTCTCACTAACTATAGAGAGGTTATAACCACCTCAAGATAAATGGACAACAATCTAGAATAATGAACTGCCAAAGATATCTACCATGCTTGATTACAGTCCCGGTTAATCTCAATATCGGAAGCCTTTGACCTCTTCCTTAATCCCAATTCGATCACCTATGATCAACCAAATATCCTTCGCATATGATATTACATTTCCATTCACATACCATGATCTACAATGAGATCATACATCAATTTATACCAACCCTAAGGCCTAAACCAACCAAGTCGGCCACCTAAAAGATATTATAATAATATTATTACATACATCCATATTACAATGATATTCCATGTCGGCTTAAGACCAAAACAACAATAACCAATCGATAAATCATCTTGGTAACATGTAGAGAACACATTAACATGATACTGGTCCATAACCTAGATAGGTACCGGACCTAATCTGGGTCCACAATGCCAAAGAAATGTCTTCAAATAATTGAAGCATAATCAAGGATCACCTTCTACATTCTGAATTCCATGTAGAAGCTGCACCAACACCACTTATTCATTCTGTCAAATATTCTAAGTGAAAGCTTTGTCGGTTAAACATTAAACCCATGTCGGTAAGGGTTTACAAGAGTGTGTGATAGCATCTGATTACCAAGTCAATATCAACTGACTAAAACATGCTCCAAAAGCATGTAACAAATAAATTTAAACATATTCCATAGATCCAAACATACCGGAAGTGTCCAATAGATAGTCCCTTCTGTTGGTAATACTAGATGTTCTACCGGTAACCAAAACCTATCTACCGGTAACCAACCATAACAGCTAGTGTTGACATCAATGAAAAAACATCAATACACACAATCAATTCATCCATAATGCCAACAATCTCCCCCTTTGGTATTGATGGCAACACTAGATGTGAAAAACATCTAATTACCAAAAATGCCAAACAAGTCTCCCCCTGTGGAAGACAACCAACGATCTTCTGTAAAGTTCTGAATTTATTTTTCACATCACTATCTCTCCCCCTTTGACATCAATGCCAGAAATATAACAAAAATATCAAATCAAGAATATAAACCTCTGAATCTCAAAGAAGACTACTCCCCTAAGTAGTAGCACCAGTCATCAGTGTCAGAATGAATAATATATATGATAATGCATGTCGGACTGATGACAAACTACATCAATCAAGTCTCTGCCAGAGGGGCATAAACCCCTATCCTATCTCTCAAATACTCAAATGATTCCTTAGACATCGGTTTAGTGAATATATCTAAAATATTCTCTTTAGTGTTCACATAAACCAATTTGACTTCCTTTTCTTCTACCTTTCCTTTCATAAAGTTATATTTTGTTGATATATGCTTAGTCTTAGAGTGAAATACCAGATTCTCAGACACATCAATAGCTGCAAAGTTATCATAGTAGATAACTACCGGTTCACTACAATTTATCTTGATATCCTTCAACATTTGGTTCATCCATGAGACTTGAGTGCAATTAGTTGCTGCTGCAACATACTCAAATTCTACAATAGATAAAGAAATGCATGACTATTTTTTTCTGATCCATGAAACTCATTTCTTTCCAAGAAAGAAAGCTCCACTAGAAGTGCTCTTCCTATCATCCATATCTCCTGCCCAATCTAAATCAGTATATGCACATAAAGTGAAATAATCATCTCTAGAATAACATAATCCACATTCTATTGTTCCTTGCAAATATGAGAATATCCTCTTTACTGCATATTCATGATTTTCTTTAGGATTACTTTGATATCTTGAAACAACACTTACTGCATTCATAATATCCGGTCTAGTCTGAGTTAGATATAACAAGCCACCAATCATAGACTTATACCTTGTTGGATTTACTGGTGTAGATGTATCTTTGATAGATAATTTCTCACTTGTCACCATAAGAGTACTTACTGATTTGAAATTATCCATACCAAACTTCTTCAACAATTCCCTCAAATACTTAGTTTGATAGATAAAAATGCCTTTGTCAGTTTGAGTAATCTGCAAACCTAAGAAAAATCTCATCTCACCAATCATGGACATTTCAAATTCATTCTTCATATTATTAGAAAATTCCATGCACAATTTATCTTCTCCTCTAGAAATGATATCATCAACACATACTTGAATAATCAGAATATCATCATCAGTGATCTTGTAATACAAATTACTATCAACACCGCCTTTAGTAAAACCAAGCTTCAAAAGATATTTACCTAACCTTGCATACCAAGCTCTAGGAGCTTGTTTCAATCCATATAAAGCTTTCCTCAATCTTCAAACCATATCTTTATTATCTATCAGTGAAAATCCATCAGGTTGTTCAATGTATACTTCTTCCTCAAGTTCACCATTCAAAAATGCACATTTAACATCCATTTGATAGACCTTATAGTTCTTATATGCTGCATAGGCAAGAAGTAGTCTAACAACTTCAATTCTAGCTATAGGTGCAAATGTCTCATTATAGTCAATTCCTTCTATTTGAGAATATCCTTTACAAACCAATCTATCCTTGTTTCTTACAACTTGACCATCCTCATTTAGTTTATTCCTAAAAACCATTAGTTCCAATAACATTCTTATTTTTAGGCCAAGGAACTAAAGTCCAAGTCTCATTTTTCTCTATCTGATCTAATTCATCTTCCATAGCCTTTAACCAATGTTTATCTTTACAATCTTCAATAACAGATGTCGGTTCAATTTGAGAAATAAGGCATACCTCTTCATTTGTCATTCTTCTTCTTGTCATAACTCCCTTGTTCCTATCTCCAATAATTTGATCTTCAGAATGATCTAATCTTACATACTTTGGTGTCTTCTGAACTTCAAGTTCACTGCTCTGATCATCAACCACAATTGAATTTTTTGATTGTACTAGTGTAACTATCTCAGCTTCCTGTACTGGTTGAGGCATTGTCAGTTTAGTTATGATCATTTCTGCTGCCGATTCCCTGTCATATGATATAGATTGATTTTTGTATTTCTCATCCACTTTCACATTAGCGCTCTCCACAATTTTCTACAATCTTTTCTTATAACATCTGTATGCTTTTCTTTGAATTGAATAACCAAGAAATATCCCTTCATCAAATCTAGGATCAAACTTCCCAATTGAATCATCCCTTTTGATATCGCATTTACTTCTAAAAATTCTAAAATATTTAACAGTAGGTGTATGTCCAAACCATAATTCATAAGGGGTCTTACCGGTTTCACCTTTGATGTGAACTCTATTGAGTGTGTAGACTGTTGTACTCACTATTTCTCTCCAGTAGATGTGAGGCAATTTGGCTTCCATCATCATAGATCTTGCTACATCCAAAATGATTCTATTCTTCCTTTCCACTACTCCATTTTGTTGAGGATTCCTAGGTGCAAATAACTATCTCCTAATTCCATTTGTCTCACAATAACTATTAAATTCATGAGAAGTGAACTCACCACCTTGATCTGATCTTAGACATTTGATTATCGATCGAGTTTCTGTTTCAACCTTTTCTTTAAAGATCTTGAACTTCTTAAAGGCTTCAGACTTCTCCCTAAGAAAAGTCACCCACATCATTCTAGAATAATCACCAATTATTAGAATGAAATACCTATCACCTTGAAAGCTTCTAGTCCTTGTTGGACCACATAAGTCAATGTGAATCAAATCAAGCACATCATTATATTTATCATGTATGCTCTTAAAATAAATTCTAACTTGCTTTCCCAATTGACATTCCTTACATATTGGATTATGAGGCTTCATAATCTTAGGTATATCTCTAACTAGCTTTGTTGAACTGATCTTAACAATACAATCAAAATTAACATGACACAACCTTTTATGCCATAGCCAACTCTCATCAATATGATCAATCAAACATGTCTTATTACCAGTGTTCAAGTGAAAGATATTACCTCCAGTCTGAGTACCAGTTGCAATCTCCAAACTAGTTTTGTTAATGATTTTGCATTTTCTATCTTTAAACTAAAGTTGGAATCCCTTGTCCACCAATTGACCAACACTAAAGAGATTATGCTTTAAACCTTCTACATAATAGACATTATCAGTATTATGCTTGCCATCTAGAGAAATAATACCTCTACCTTTGTTCATACATGCTTTGTCATCTCCAAATCTGACTTGACTGCCATTGTATTCTTGCAAGCAAATAACTTTTCTTTTCTCCAGTCATATAATGTGAGCATCCACTATCAATTACCCATTCATCCTTATCTTCAACTTTTTCTGCCAGGGCCTTTTCTTCATTCATGATAGCCAGTTTCGTTTCATCTTCCTTTAAAACATAGAACACCCATTCCTTTCCATTGCTGGATCCATTAGCAGAGTTTGCTACTAGTTCATCCTTAGAGTCATCAATTTCTCCTTCCTCATCCGCTATGGAGCACTATTTGCTTTTCTTAAATCTATATCTGTTCTAATCAAGCTTAAATAATTTCTTAACTCTTTCTTCAAATCTTGCATTCCTTTAAGGACATGTAGATGCAAAATGACCAATCTTATTACATGCAAAACATTTAAATGGTGCTTTTCCTTCATACTTACTTCCTGTCGGTCCTTTAGGTACTCTTCTAGTAAATAAGGCTTCAAGTTGCTCAAATTCTTCATCTTCTTTCTTCATATCTTCCAATTCTTTTGCATATAAGGCTTTCCAATCACTTTTGTTGGTAGATGATGATGATCTGCATGAAAAGCAGGTTCAAACTTTGCAACTCCAAAAGGTCCAAATTCTTCAATCTCAAAAGCAGATAATTTCCCAATCAGAATGTCTCTGTTAACTGAAGTGTTTGCCATTGTTCTCACCTCATTAATTGTAGTTTCTTTCATCTTGTAAGCTGGTGGAAGGGCTCTTAAGACTTTGGAAACTATTTCATCTTCACTTAGAGATCCTCCACAATATTGGATTCCCATAACAATCTCATTTACTCTTTCCATAAACACAACAAATCTTTCATTATCTTCCATCTTTAAGTTTAGAAATTTTGATAGTAGGATCACCTTCATTCAGAGTTTACAATTTATCCCACATAACCTTTGCCAATGATTTATCAGTCAATCCCATGATTTGCTAATCAATAAGTGCACACAAGAGGGCTTCTCTAGCTCTGTAATCATTTTCAATATTCTTGTCTAGGTCTATAGGAGCAAGATTGCTAGATGTCAGATCATAAGGTGTGTATCCTTTCTCAGTGATCTCCCAAATATCCTTTCCAAGACATCTAAGATGACTCTCCATTTGAATTTTCCATATCTCATAATTTGTTCCATCAAGCTTAGGGATTTCTCTTTTGAAAATAGTTGCTAGTGGATTTGAAGTGTTAGCTGTCATAGGATCTACCTCAAGCAGTTAAGATTCTACAAAAGAGGACCAAAGCTCTGATACTAATTGTTAGGATAACTGGCGAATAACTAAGAGAGGGAGGGGGTGAATCAGTTGTTAACAAGTTATACAAACCAAATGACTTAATAACTTTTAACTAGATCACAAAAATATTAAGTACCAGAATAGTAGAAACAAATACCGGTACGGAATAAAACTTAACAATAAAATAGATAATCAATTGAATGCAACCATACCACATAACACCATGATTTTTACATGGAAAACTTGAAAAGGGAAAAACCATGTTGGGAAGCCTACCCATAGCCAAATGATACTTCTGCAAAAAGTATATGATACAATGAGGGGCTTGCACATGTAGGAGGGCACACTGCCTAGATCGTACTGATCATTACAAAAGAGTCTCACTGACTACAGAGAGGTTATAACCACCTCAAGATAAATAGACAACAATCTAGAATAATGAACTGTAAGAGATAACATCTACCATGCCTGATTACAGTTCGGTTAAGCTCAATACCGGAGGCCTTTGACCTCTTCCTTAATCCCAATTTGATCACCTATGATTGACCAAATCTCCTTTGCATATGATATAACATTTCCATTCACATATGATGATCTATAATATCATACATCAAATTATACCAACCCTAAGGCCTGAACCAATTAGGTCGGCCACCTAAAAGATATTACAATAATATTATTACATACATCTATATTACAATGATATGCCATGTCATCTTAAGACCAAAACAACAATAACCAATCCATAAATCACCCTGGTAATGTGTAGAGAACACGTTAACATGATATCGGTCCATAACCTAGATAGGTATCAGACCTAATCTGGGTCCACCACACCAAAGAAATGTCTTCAAATAGTTGAAGCATGATCAGGGATCACCTTTGGCATCCTGAATTCCATCTAGAAGCTGCACCAACACCACTTATTCATTCTGTGAAAGATTCTCAATGAAAGCTCTGCCAGTTAAACCTTAAACCCAGGCCGATAAGGGTTTACAAGAGTGTGTGATAGCATTTGATTACCAAGTCAATACCAACTGACCAAAACATGCTTCAGAAGCATGTAACACATAAAGTCAAACATAATCCATAGATCCAAACATGTTGGAAGTGTCCAACAGATAGTCCCTTCTACTGGTAACACTAGATCTTCTACCAGTAACCAAAACCTGTCTGACAGTAACCAACGATAACAGCTAGTATTGACATCAATGACAAAACATCAATGCAACACATAATCAATGCATTCATAATGCCAACATAAATAAGTTTCAATTCTATGTTCTATAGTCACACACCATTATGTTTATGTTAGATCTAGCAATCAAAATTATTTTAACCCAAGAAGAAGTTGACTATAAAAATAGAGGTGCATGGATAGCCAAAGTGCAAGAATATGACATTTGTTGGCATATGCACACTCCAATGAGACATTGTAGGTGATTGAAGGTTTTGTCATTGATGGCAACCTTACAATCCTATGGCACTGACAAGGCATCACACCGGCATTAACAAGATCAGACTCTGCACTGGCACTTAGACCACCGACACCTATAGTGAAAGGAAGCATACCAACATAGAGGGCGATAGGAATTTTTGTCATATTATATTTTTTTTATTATTGTAAAATCTTTGTAAGCTGACTTGGCAACCTTGCATAATGACTCATATATATAAGAGATCATTGTAGGATATTTGATATGGAGAGATGGTGGAATGTAATTAGGTGAAATAAGGCAGACCTATTATGTGAATTATAGGTTAAGGGTTTATGTAAGAAGTAGAGCAAAAATTGGTACTGGATCTGGCATTATAGATGCTATTCTGAAGCAGTACAAGACATTGGATTTGTATAATCCATTTTTGTAAGTCAGTGAGACTTCCATTTTGTAATTGAGCAGTGAGCTCTAGGCACTTGGCCTTCTTGCATGTGCAAGCCCCTCTTGTAAGTAATATTCTCTTATTGGCTAGTAAGTGAATATTGTGGGTCACAAATCCCACCAAGGTTTTTCCCACACTGGGTTTCCTCGTTAAAACATTGTGTTATGGTGTGCTTTTCATGTGGTTGCTTTTGATTTTGTTTATTGCATTATTTCTTGCTTACTGGTACACAGTTATAATATGTTCTACATGTTTTAAGTTAAGAAATTCAACTCATCAGTTAGATACTGATTCACCCCCCCCTCTCAGTAGCTATGGGAATCCTAACAATTGGTATCAAAGCTTGATCCTGTATTTTTAGAAGCCTAACAGCTTGAGGAAGATCTTGACACCGGTAGAGATGGAAAATCTGATGAAGCAACTAGAAGCAACTCTCTCAGACTATGATACAGAGAAATTGAAAAACATCAAACTTGAAGATGATCTAAAGGCAACACAGGATATCATTCAGGCACTTCAAGAAAATTTTACCATTACAAGAAACAAGAGAAAAGAATTATGTGAAAAGATACAAAATGAGAATGATGAAAAAGAATCACTTAATGATCAGATAAGTAAGCTAAAACAAGAGAACATGACAATTAAGAATGAGATGCAAGACATGACCATGAGATTCTACAAGGAAATTGAAGATAGGAAGAAGAATGAAGAAGAATTGACCAAAAGACTAAGTGATGCAACAAATGAGAACACAAGACTTAGCTATGAAAATGACCTATTGAAAACAAATCTGATGCATACACAGAATGACTCCAATGAACTGATGAGGCAGAAAGAGATCTTACAAAGAGAACTGGACATTGCAAATCAACACAAAGATAAATTCAAGAAAAGCTCAAAAGAACTTGGTGACTTATTGAAGATTCAGAAACCTAATGGTGACACTTGTGGAATTGGCTTTGAAGCAGGAGAAAGCTCCGATACTGCAAACACTCAGGATCACATCAAACTAGTAAGGTAACCTAATGCTTATAATTAAATGGAAAATGCTTTAACTATAATAAGTATGGGCATAGAGAAAATCAATATAGATCTAGAAATTATCAGAATATCAACACACCCACCGGTCAATGTTCAAAATGCAGCAAAGTTGGTCACAACTCTGAAAATTGTAGAATGAATGTGAGATGTTATGTTTGTGGAAGATTTAGACACCTATCTAATCAATGTAGAACACATATCGGCATAGGTTATAGTAAAGCTATTCAAAATAATAATGTGACTTTCTATGCATGTAACAAGATTGGGCATATTGCAAAATTCTGCAGAAGTAAAGGATCACCGACAGACAACAAAAGTTCTAGTTTGAAAGGAAAAGAAAAAGTTGAAGAGGTTAAGCAAGAATTCTCAAAACAATGGATTAGAAAGTCAAATATAAATATTGTTGGGAATACTCCTCCACCAGTAGAACCAATCAACACTTCACTGACAGGACAAAGTAGTGCTTCACTAGCAGGACAGAGTAGCACTCCACCGGCAGGAAGCTCTTCATCGAATTGAAGAAAATTTCCTTTGAGGGTTTGGCAATCAATGAGACATATGCTATTATTCCCTCAGTTAATGGTGAGAAGTTAGAAATTACTTCATTACCAACAGACTATGTTAAGTGACTATTTAACTGACATGCAATAAATATGGTAGATGGAAAATAAACATTATAAATTTGTGATTTTGGCTCCATTTCACTTCATCGAGATTTCAAACTTTTGAAGAGCATGAAATTTGCAGAGCTAAGGCATTTCGAGCAAAGAGGCAAAGCACTTCAACAATCAATCCATCCTAAGGTAGAAAAAGGTATTTATCATCATGGCATCCTCCTCTACACCTGAATTCATAGCAAACCCTATTGTAGTCGAGGTTATAAAATGCCCTAGGCCCGTATTTCAGCTAGTTCCCGAGGTAGTAAAGAAAGATGACAATATAGGTGTTTTTTCCCAAATTTCGAAGGGAGTTGTTTTTGCAAAAGATCCCAGAATATACATCCATTGCAACATAGAGGAATTAGGAGATGAAGAAATCAAACACATGTATAAGACTGTTATTTGTGATGATTCCCAAAATGTAAAGCTTGAACACAAAATGTTTGAAACCCTAGGATTCACTGAAATCCTTTGCATTCCTGAATTTCCCAAGGAGGTGATAAGGATAGTTTTGAGCAGGGTACATGGTTCATTCTTTTGGCTTGACTCAATTCAAAAAATTACTAAGGAAGCCGTGAAGGTTGTAACACGGTTACCTTCCACCGGTAATAGACTAGACAAGACTAAAAAGGTCTCAAATGACCTAGTTATAAACCTAACTGGTGCAACATCTAACAGAAGGTCTCTAAGGGTAAATGATGTGACGGATATAAATGTGAGATTTGTTAGCATGATTTTAGGGTACAAAGAAACTCATGCAAATAGACTTAACTCAGTTTCCAGTTTATGTATAAAGAGTGCATATGACATGGTTAAGGACAATGTAAAAATTGATGTCTATGAATGGCTAAAAGATGAGTTGATTGATAACTTAGGCAAAATCAAGAAGGATAAGAAAGGAACTTTTAGGTTTGGTAATCTACTTGTATGCCTAATGCTACACATAACCAAACAGGTTCTCAGTATAGGCAATAAGAACCTTGGATTTGATATACCGGTAGGGAAATAGTTGTCAGACCTATTCAATAACATGGGTGAAAACAAGGAAAAGAATATCCATGACTATTTTCAAGCACTAAAGGCTAGGATGAAGGAAAGAATTAGTCTGTCACAAAAAATTGTCAACAGATACAAGGATGACATATGTTTGGTAATAAAAAAGGATGAGATCTGGATGGAAGCAGTTATACCAAGAACAACTTGGGTATTGAGAGGGGTTATGAGACCGATGATCATATCATTGAGACATATGCTAAAGCATTTCTGGAAGCACCTAGAGAACCCAAGGAAGAAGTATTTGGTAGTGCTAAGACCATAGAAAGCCAAATTCAATCTAAGAAGAGAGTGAAATAGGTTGAAGCAGTTGTGAGAAGAGGCTCTAGACAGGCTAAGGCTATTAAAGAAGATGTACTGAAACAAACCGGTATCATTAAGGATGAGTTAGCAACTTTACAGCCTAAAACTCACCTATCACCGGTAGCTACTTCTTCAGAGAATGACATGCCTGCAATCTTCAAAAGAGTTTAAGGAAAAGGGATCCTTCATCAGCATCCACACCCTCGCCTAGAAGAACTAGACAAAAACAACAGGCAGTGAGGTCTCTAATTAGAAAAACAACACCAAAGAAAAAGATGACACCAAAGAAGAAGAAGAGGACTCAACAAAACATGGCCCCTCTTGACAAATTACTAAATGAAATCACAGAGGAAGTGAAACTAAAGAAAATAGAAAAGATATATGATACACTGTCAGCAGATGAAAAAGAACAAGTTGAAAACAGTGTCATTCTACACATGGACATCTATAAGAAGTTCTTAATGGAAGTGGTAGATGAACTACCAAATGAACTATTTAAGAGATTAGAAGCAAGAAGACAAGCTATTGTGGAGCTTGATAAGAAAATCAAAATAGAAAAATTACTTGTTGTTTACCCAGTAAACTCACCCAAGGAAATAGATGATTTAATTGCAAAAGCCAATCAGTCAGTTTCTCTACTCCACACCGACATATTTCTTTAATGGTTGGAAGAGTTAATGAAGTAACAGAGGAAACATAAAATGCATGGGATATATTCCTGGTTGGGAAGGAAAAATAGGAAGAATATAGACACCCCAAACAAATAAAGGTATATCGGAAGGAGAAGTACAAAGGAAAAGGAAAGGTTGGTGGACTTCCGAGCATCAAAGTAAAAGACAACTTACTCCCACTGCCTCTGATTACTCCACCGGTAACAACTACTAAAGATCAACCGACAGATGAGAGTATGGACTTAGAGGATACTAATCCTAATCCAGAGGTACTTTACACAGTAGATGTTGATACCCAAATAGTCAACATTATGATAGATCGGGATACAACCAGCAAGACAGATATGGCTAGTGAGCCACCGACAACTGACAACATTGACAATATTGAAGGAAAAATGGAAGATGATAACATAGGAAAATAGGTAGAGACTCAAACTAAGATTGAAATAGAGAAATAAACAAAGAAACAAGAAGAGCAACAAGCTCTGGAATAGGAACAAGTTCACATGGAAACAGTGCCACCGACAACAGGAGAAGAACAAAAACCATTGCTTAAGGAAATGAAAACACAGATAGACCTACCAGAGGTCACTACAATCTTAGTTACTTCCTCCGCCAGTGGAATTCAGAATATTGGTTCCTCCTCAGCAAGTTACAAATCTACAAATGTAACTAAAGTACTTTT
This sequence comes from Cryptomeria japonica, assembly GCF_030272615.1. NCBI lineage: Eukaryota > Viridiplantae > Streptophyta > Pinopsida > Cupressales > Cupressaceae > Cryptomeria > Cryptomeria japonica. The sequence continues at coordinate 253,455,455 of NC_081414.1, forward strand.
GGACTCCATCAAAAGGATAACAGATTGCAGTTCACAGGCTTATAAAGCTATAGATGACACAATCCCAATTTTGAAGATTATAGCTCCTAACTCTAACATAGACAATAAGGATTCTTTAAACCAACTTGACACCTTGTGTAAATACATCACTGAGAACACAGTGACTGTTGAGCAAATAAAGGAAGAGACATTGAAAGATAAGTTGGAAATTGAAAAGCAAAAATTCTTTGAGGATCAGATAAAGAAGTGTACCAGGGAATTTGACACACTTCTACTAGAACTATGCAACTCACTGAAGGAATACAAAACTCCGTATAAAGACATCTACAAGACAAACCTTCTAACAACTAACATAGACAAGAAAATGAGCAAGGTACAGGATGAAATTAATAAACTTGCTGACAATTTTGTTAACTCACCTGATACATTATCATTTTTTGAAAACAAGATAACAAGTTTTGAGGAAGAGTTACTTAAATTAGGAAGAGAAAAGGAGAGAATAGTAAATAAGGAAAAGAATTTGAGACTAAGACTGAGTCCGAGATTGGACTATTTAACATCATTACAAAAGGAAATATCTGAGGCACTAGTACAAGGATAGAGAACACCGACAGAGCATATGCAGCACCTCACTGATACAGTTCAAAGAATAGAGACAACAATAAAGGACAACAAGAAGTTTATGGAGAGTATAAACTTGATTTTGGCAAATCTTTTTCAAATTGTAACCACCTAGTTACAAGGTTGAGACTACAACTCTATTGACACCTTGACAACCTTTATCATTGATGCCAAAGGGGGAGTAGTAGTATGAGAAAGTAACCGGTAGAAGACTTATCTACTCAAGAGGAGCTCTTATATTTTGGTAACACAATTTTTTGGATTACAAGTTTTGGATACACTTTGTGAATTTTCTCATGAGTGTTCCCATCAATTCCAAAGGGGGAGATTGTTGGCATATGCACACTCCAATGAGACATTGTAGGTGATTGAAGGTTTTGTCATTGATGGCAACCTTACAATCCTATGGCATCGGCAAGGCATCACACCGACATTAACAAGATCAGACTCTACACCGGCACCAACAGTGAAAGGAAGCATACTGGTACAGACGCCGACAGGACTTTTTGTCATATTATATTTTGTTTATTATTGTAAAATCTTTGTAAGCCGACTTGGCAACCTTGTATAATGACTCATATATATAATAGATCATTGTAGGATATTTGATATGGAGAGATGGTAGAATGTAATTAGGCGAAATAAGGCAGACCTATTATGTGAATTATAGGTTAAGGGTCTATGTAAGAAGCAGAGCAGAAACCGGTACTGGATCTGGCATTATAGATGCTATTCTGAAGTAGTACAAGACACTGGATTTGTATAATCTATTTTTGTAAGTTAGTGAGACTTCCATTTTGTAATTGAGCAGTGAGCTCTAGGCACTTGGCCTTCCTGCATGTGTAGATCCCTCTTATAAGTAATATTCTCTTATTGGCCAGTAAGTGAATATTGTGGGTCACAAATCCCACTAAGGTTTTTTCCACACTAGGTTTCCTCATTAAAAAATTGTGTTATGGTGTGCTTTTCATGTGGTTGCTTTTGATTCTGTTTATTGCATTATTTCTTGCTTACCGGTACACAATTATAATATGCTCTACATGTTTTAAGTTAAGAAATTCAACTCACTGGTTAGATACTGATTCATCCCCCCCTCTTAGTATTTGTGGGAATCCTAACAACATTGAGATCAAGCCAACCAAGTTGGTTAGAGGGTGAGGATTATGTAAGTTGATAGTAGATAATGAACCTATTGTGGAAGAAAGCATACCTCAAGTACTTTTGGTGAGTTTAAAAGACCCATGTGTTGGACATTGTTGCTGCTACGATATGTTGTTGTCATTGATGTCAACATATTCCTACTCTGGTGATTGCAGATTGGTTTATTGGGATCATGGTTTGCATTTGAAAGGTATTCAAAGGATATATCATTCTATCAATGCATTTTTCTATATTTAGCTCTAGGTATATTTTATTTATCTTTTGCAAATTTGACATGATAACTATTTCCTTGAACATAGTGTTCACATAAATTAATTAAATGAGAAGAAATATAATTAAAAATAAATTATTAAATCAATTTATCAAATATTATAATACAGTTAAAATAATGAGCTTCAATAAAATTATTTGTTAAAGATAAATATGTCGTTAAAAATTATGAACAAAAATAACCATCAATAAAAGAATTTTAATGACCATACAACTTGATTTGGCTTAGTGGTGGAGAACTTTGTGCTCTTGAAAGAGAGGTCACAAGTTCAAATCCTACAAGAGGCTAGGGTATGTACACCTTATCTGCTTTGGCCCATAACCTATCAATTTTTTTTTATTTTCTTTAATGATCTAACTCAATTATCAAATAATTATCTCTTTTATCTTTAAATTTTTTTCCAATAAATAAAGATCCACTAAGAATCTATGTATATTTCTTATAAAACAATCTATGTATATTTAAAGAAATTTCAAAAGATTACCATTAAAATACTTAGAAATGGATATATGTTTTTTATTTAGAAATGGACGTACATTTTTTATTTAGAATGAGGTGTACATTTTTCAATTAAACAAAAGTATATTTTTTATAACATTTTAAAATGATTTTGCTTATACTATATATCACACAATATTATATTATAATACTTTCTATCAAAAATAGTTTCCACATAAACGATGTCCTACGATGGCCCTTGTCATTTCTACTCTAATTGTAGTAAGATAATATAATACCTAATTGTAAATAGTTTTTATTTTTAAACTGAAATAATTTGTTCTAGTTTTGTGAAAAGAAAAGATGGGTTGATTGATCTCAATATTACATATGGAGAAAAATTAATGTGTACAAGTAATAATGTCAAAAGTGCAATAATATGCCAACTAAATTTGATGATAATCATGTTAGAAGTGCAATAAATGATGTATTTACTTTGCATAATAATATATTTTTTAAAGAAATTAAATTTTAAACTTACACAAATCAATAAAAATAAAGAAAAATGATGTTTTATAGTCATTTAAAATAAAAATGAAATTTAGATTATAGAATTTTTGTGAAAATCCTTTGACAAGAACTAAAAAGGGAGAAAAGAAAGAAAGATAAACAAGGAATGAAATGCACCAAGTTCCTACCAATAGTGTGGTAATAGTGAGAGATGAAGAAGGTAACAAAGACAAGTAGAAGAGAGAGTTATCAAGGAAGGCAGAGAGAGGGTAGAAGATAATGAAATGGAGTTACATATACAAATAAGGATTTATTCAGTTTAAAGATAAAGGGGGGCAATAGTGAGAGAGGAAGAAGGTAACAAAGACACGTAGTAGAGAGAGTTATTGAGTGAGGTGAAGAGAGGGTAAATGATAGTGAAATAGAGATATATATAAAGATACAGATACAAATACAGATACAGATACAGATATAGATATAGATACAGATACAGATACAGTGAGTATGTGTGGAAAATTATTATATGGTAATTATTAATTATTGTTTTGTATTTGTGAATAAATTTATTTATTTAGTATGATGATGTTCAAATTGTAAGAATTGCTCCTTCAATTATTGAGTTTTTAGATTACTTTGTGTAGACGTATAAAAATGACCACTTTCCTAACTGAATATTTAATATTCATTTTAACCTCATTCCTCTATTTAATTATATTCTATTTAATTAATTTATCCCCATTCATCTAACTGATTAAATGAATTTATTTATTTATTTAATTAAGTTCACCTAAGCCTTCCATAGCCTTTAATTAAATAAATCACTTTATTTAATTAATTCCCCTTTCTCCCTTTTTAATTAAATTTACATTTAATTAAATTCATCCTTGCAAATAAATAAATCTAATTTATTTATTGTAATCCCCCACTTGTATTTATGCAAGTTGCATCTATTTTTGTTGAATTAAAGTAATTTATTTTAATTAAAATTCCCCTCCATCCACTTACAAAATCCTACATATCCCACTTGCCTCTCTAAACCCCCTTCTAGATTCTTCTAATCACTTCTAATTTACCCTAATCCATCTCCTCAATATTGTCACATCCCTAAGAAAAGGGAAGTCACTTCTCAAACCATCAAAGTCTTTGAAAACCATTAAAGGCTTTATGTCTTCAACAAGTTAACCCTCAAACTCTTCCTAATCATTAATGTTAACTCAACCTTCTTGCATAATTAGAGACTTTCTCTCTAACTCAACCCTCATCTAACCCAATGGTCTCATCAAGAATTCATGGCTTTACCCTTGGTTATCCCTTTAACCCTTGCACAAGAGTTTATCCTTTGGGTGAAAGCTTTATCCAATGGATAACCCTAAGCTAACCTTAACCCTTACCTCCTAAGGTAACCATCATGTCTTCTCAAGCATTTAATGCTTCTTACATCTCCTCTCAAGCAATCTCTTGTTGACAATTGTCACCATTTCATTCGTGAGAATTGTAAATATGGATTGATTAACTTTCAATCCTAGCCCTTGTTAAGATTATCCAATCTTGACCATCCATTTCCCTATTTTTCCTATAAATAGAGCTCTCATTCTCTCATTTTGAGATATCCAAGTTTCATGCATCTAATCTATAGTCATTTTACTAAGCATTTAGCCTCTCTTTGATAAAATCATTTTAATAAGCATTTTAGAAGTAAATTTAAATATCATAGCACATCCATGTTAGACTAGTATATATTGTTAGGATAGGATTAGACATCTTTATCATAACATCATATTCATTGTAGTTTAAATTATTCTAGTTTCAATATCATACACATCTAGGAATGCATTCATGATAAATTAATCAAACGTCCCTCATTCTTGGAGTTTTCATTCCTGAAGTCACTTTTCTCAATGATATGAGAGCAAAGGCATTGACTTGAGGGATCCTGTGAGATAGAGAACAATGGAACATCCCTTGGGGAGTTGAGCTATTCAATATAGCTCCATAACTGGCACCAAGAGTCCCATTGGTGTGTGGACCTTTTTGAATTTGAATTTTCCATTTCCTTGCACCACTTTTCCTATACACATTTCCGTTGCCCACCATGGGGCATAGCCCCATAGAACATATCATTTTTCATGTAGGAGTAACATTGCAGGTACGCGGAAAAGATGAGTTAGCATATTGGAACATTTTGTTAGCACATAGAAACCCTTGGCTAGTGCATTTGGTTTATAGTTTAGCGCACAAGACCCTTTAATTAGCACATTTGGTGTTTCAGTTAGAGCATAATATTTTGACTGTTAACTATAAAATTAAAGTGCATTAGGAAAATAGACTAGTGCATCCAGTAATTAGTGTAGCGCATAGAGATCATTCTGTAGCACTTTTGTTTCTGTAGTACATAGGTGTAACAGTGTAGCACATTGATGTGACAGAAAGGAAAAAATTGTAACAGAAGGAAGATCATTTTAGGCTTGTATAAGCCAACACTAAAATTTCATTGTTTTTGCTAACTGATTTTATGGAGGTTCTAATCTTTTTGTGCAGGAGCGACAGGAGTTAGTTTAAGTTTTTATTGCTTTCTGTCAAAAAGTTGGTTAAAAAGAACTCACTCTTTTTTTTTGCAAAAGCTTAAAATAAACCTCATAATTTCATTTGGATGCTTAAAACAAAATTCATACTTCCTTTTGGTGTTTAAAACAAAATTTCATCTTTTCCTCATTGGATGGTAAAAAGAACAACTAAACAAACCTTTCATTCGTGCAAGTTAGGAAAAACATTTCATTTGGGGCTCTAAAAAGAATAAGCAAATTTACTTTTAGCAAGGTTAAAATGAACTTCACCTTCCTTTGGTGCCTAAAAGGATCAATTTCAATTCATTGCAAAAGTAAAAGAACCCCATCTTTATTTCGTGCAAGGTAAAGAGGGAAAGTTTTTGCTTATCAACTTTAATTTTGTTCACCAAACATCATGATTTATTTTGTTGTCCAGACTTGTTTTACAAAAGTTTTGGAAATACACACTTTGCTATGAAAGGTTAAAAAGAACATCATGCTTGTTGGAGCAACATCTCCGAATAGAAGTTAGCAAATCATTTCCTTAATGGTTAAAAAGAATATTGTTTTCTTTGTATCGAAAGTGGAAGGTATATGCTCTCCCCTGAACTAGGTGACCAAAAAGCCATACCATTCTTTCATTCTTTCTTCATTTCAATTACTTAAAACCTTTAGCAGGCCTGCCCTCTCGAGCTGCTCTTAGAGCACCATTTAAATGGTCGGTGAGAGGGGAACGACCTAAGTGGGAAATGACTTTATCACCAAGTGTTCCAACCCACTATAATCAAAAGTAGAGGTTGATGAAAGTCCCTTCAATTTGTTAGTGATTATCCTTCCCCCAGTATCTTTAAGATACGTAAAGCCTTTGTCCTAAAGGTTGGGAAGCCTCCCGAGGGAGTTTATCATTGAAGACCGAATGGAAGCCTAATTGAGAACTTTAGAAATAGAAACTTTGAGCTGAGTTAGTATCCAAACATCTTCAATATCATAGTGCAAGGGTGGGGAAGAATCCGCCCCCAATATCAGTCACGATATATCTCCCAAGATAACTACTAAATTATGAAGCAATTCACTTTGAGTTAATTTTTTGCAAAAGAAAAAAAAATGGGCGCCCCCTAGGGGGTGACAAGGTTGTTTGAGCTGACAGAGTATCGAGAGTAGTGGGCTATTATATTAATGATGACCCTTGAATAAAGAGTCTATCTGATTTGTATTATTTGTTATCCAAACCTGTGAAAACATTGGGGATTTGAACAAATCCTCATAGAACATACACTATCTATTTAGCATAGGCAAAATTGGTTCTCTTTTATGTCGTGTTTTCAATTTATTTTCATAAAATCATCCAGCAAAGAAAAAAAGTGTTAAGATTTCTAAAAAACAACCAAAAACAGAGCAATCGGGGCAGTTTAGCGCGTAGGAGCAACCTCCTAGCCAATCTCGACCATTTTATAGAGCATACAAACCAGACCATAGTGCTTTCATAGATCAAACTAGTGCATAACTGATATCATAAAGGTTATAATTTCAGTAGCACTTTGTGAGACCATACTAGCACTTTTGAGCATCAGCATAGCGCATAGGAGGCATAACTTAGTGCTTTCAGTCTAAACTATAACATGTCATCAGGACACATTAGTGCATAATTTTTCTAGTCAAAAACTATTTTCAAAAGTCTGAGTAGCATGTAACATAGGCAGCTTAGCGCATTGGGAATTTCCTGTGGTGCATCTAGATCATTAGTTAGCGCATCCAGTCTCTATTTTAGTGCATGGTAAAAACACAAAAACACAGTAAACCAGGCATTTTGGAAAAAATTTATCACTAGTCCTGAATACCCTTTTGGGCCTTTTGTCAAACTCACCAGTTAGAATTTGAACTAGATCATCAGAGAAAACAATTCCAAAATCAAGCAAGCATCCTTAGAACAAATTTGTTGAATCTTAAACTAGCTCGAGATAAGACTTCATCCAGCCAAAATCAGGCAGTATCATCATATTGATCAAAGTTTCATCATCTAACAGATCCTATCACAAACAAAATACCGATTTTAATCCTTAAACTATCAAATCAATTTTTCATATCGGGAGACTCTTATCCATATCATTTGACACACTTTATCGTGGGGGTGAATCTAAACCTCTACTTGATAAATTAATCTTGAGTTTTTCAAACAAAGTATCACAATCCAACATCAAAGGAAACCATTGATCATTCATGTATGACCACTCCTCATATTTTGAGAAGAACAAGTCTTCATCACGATACTGAGTTGAAGAAGAGACAACCTAGTTCTAAAAAACTTGCAAAAAGGAATAAGTTCCTCTATATCAATCGCCAACATTTTAAATCACATCATGCAGTCTTGCGTCACATGCGATTGTATATTCAAGGAAAATCAAATGAATTTGAAAAAGAACCTTTAAGAAGCAGAGCTTATATTTAGAAAATGACATTCAACCAATGCTCAAATCATGGAGGAAGGATCAATCCCACTTTATTCCCATAGTTTTGTATACTTATAATGAAGCTCAACCTGAACCACCAACCCCTGAGAGAGAAGAAGAAGATGAAACTCCCTTTGTAACCAAAAGTTTTTATTGAGTAACATATTCTATCCACCAAACACCATCAAGAACTCCGATTAAAATAAATGCCCATTGTCACTCACTCTCAAAGAAACAAGAAAAGTGAATCACAACCAGAGTCAAGTATGGGTCGTAGATTATCAAACCCTTTCGAGTATACTAATCTGGGAGATACAAAGATCACTGAGGAACTTCTCCAAGAATGTCAAGAAAATCCCTCATTCCAAAAGCTCATGGAAAAGACTCATTGAAGCTGACAAGGAAAAATATATGTTCATGCTAACTAGTAAAGGATTTAGACTTCCTGAAGATTTCGATATTGAAAACTTGAAGAATGTAGACGAACAAATTTTAAGGACAAGGACTAGAAATTATGCCTATCAAGACCAAAAAAGAGAAGAAGAAACCCATGACCCTGAAATCATACTTGAACACAACCATGCCCAAACTAGGGATAATGAAAGGGAAGAAGATTTCCCTCGACGTACAAATGAACCCATGGTTTCTCTTACACAACAAATTCAAGTACTGCAATGGCAAATGCAGGACATGCAACAGGGGACCATAGTGCGATACTCCTTAGATGAGATTTTTCCTTACCCCTTTTATAGGAGATTAAACATGATATCTTTTCCCTTGAATTCTGATATACCAAAATACGATTGTAAAAGTGATCCCCGCGATCATGTTTGGGAATTTTTTACCATAAGCCTAGAATTTTCTCATGATGACACTTACTTAATGAGACTATTCCCAAGAAGTATGGGAGGGCAAACAATGGAGTGGTTGTCTAAATTCTTTGATGAGTTGGTAAACAAATTTATCACACAATACTCCTATTATATTCAACACGCGATCACCATGTTTGATGTATGTAACACCAAACAAAAAAACAATGAAACAATTTTGGTGTTTCTTCAGCATTGGAGACATATGGTTTCAAGATATCCTTAAGACATTCCTGAAAAGGAGAAGATGAAGATCTTTATCGACAATCTAAATAGTAAGATGAGTTATCAACTCAAGCTCCAGTGCATACCATCTTTTGCTAAGTTGATCAAAAATGGAATCCAAGTAGAGGAAGCTTGGATTAAGAAAGGAACATTGAAGTTCTTTAAGGAAGGAACTAACTCATCCAACACTCACTCCTTTAAGAACCAAAACAACAAAAACACTTTAGACAAATCCAGATTCTAGACCAGAAACAAAAACATTGTTAATGAGGGAGGAGCTGATGCTAATCATATGAAGTCCAAACAACTAGTATTAGCTTTATTAGGTAATCCACAATCTAAAAAAAATTAAAAAAAGTGTTAACTAAGGCACTAACACTTATCCACAGAATACCAATCAAGAACCTTCAATTTCAAACACCAACAACAATACCCAAGGCAACAAAAATAACCAAGGCAACAATGCTAACTAAGGGAATAATACAAACCAAAGAGGTAACACCAACACTTTCCCAAATAGACACATCTACACACCATTGGAGAAAACCTTAGAATCAAAATTTTGAGAACTCCTAACAAACAATATTATCACATTGCCAACAATAAAAAACTTTGAACCCCATATCAAACCACCTTGGTGGAATGACTCTCATTTATGTGATTTTCATCGCAACAAAGGACATCACACAAATGATTGCATGAGGCTTAAGAATATTGTTCAAGATATGATCGATAGAGGCAATTTAACAGTTGATGGTCTCAAAACAAATGGTGATCATGATGCCTTTAAAAATCCTATTCCAAATTACAACAAGGAAGGAGCCTCATCATCAAATGATACAAGGGGAGCTCGCATAAATCACATTTACAACAACACTATCAATCACATATCAACAAATGATAACTAAATGAATGTCATAAAGATCAACGACAAACAAGACCATACATCAATCAATGTGACAACTAGAGCTCAAAAATACATCTTGAAAGGGAATACATCAACATCCACCACTATCCCCAAGACTCAATATGATTTGGTTAATCAACTGCAGAGAACTCCCACTCAAATATCCATACTCGAGTTACTCAAACTCTCGCCGAAACATAAGGACATCTTAGAACAAGCACTAGTTGAAACAAATGTTCCTCAAGATCTAGACATTGATAAATTCCAAGCCATGGTCGCTCATATGATAGGGCCTCATAATCTCACCTTTTCCAAACACGATAATATCTCTTTGAGTCATCTACATAACACTCCCCTTCATATTGAAGTCTTAGTCTACAAACATTGAGTTAAAAGAGTATTAATAGATAGAGGAGCTGGTCTCAATATCTATACTTCAAAACTTATCTATGCATTAGGCTTCTCTGAACAATCTATTGATCCACACAAAAAGATCACCATCAAGGCCTATGATGATGAAGAAAGATCATCTAAAGGAATAGTGATACTACCTATATAGGTAGGACCGATACAAAGGGACACTATGTGCTAAGTCTTAGACATAGACTTAACATATAATATTCTATTGGGTCATCCTTGGATACATGAAATGCAAGTAGTACCTTCAACATACCATCAGTGTGTCAAATTTCCATCTCTGCCAATAATAATCCTTTTCAACATTGCAATGCTATAGGGGTAGCTCAAAACACCTTGGTTCCACACAACAGGGAAGCTCCAACTTCCTCAGCATTAGATCATCATCAAGAAAAGCTCAAGTCTTTATCCATGGATTTCAAACAAAAGATAAAAATCAAAGAGCAAGGCATGGGAGAATACTCTTTCAAATCCACGTGTCTATCCAAATTGCCAACATCACCAAAATCTCATGGACAACCTTCTGCATCAGCACATCAAGCAACACAACCCATCACCAAGTTTGATGGAAAATTTATCCAATTGGGTACACTAGCAAATGAATCAAAAGAGAAAGACATGCTTAGTTGGCTATACAAGGACGAGGAAGAGGTCAGAGCTTCTACTCTGGAGGTGGCCATACCAACACAACAATATGGAAAAAGATTCCTGATTAGGCAACGGATGGGATACAATGGCAAAGGACCTATAGGCAAGCATCAAGAAGGCATTACAAAACCACTAGACCCTTCTTCACAATTTTCTCAAGACAAAACAAGATTGGGATCTGGACACAACATATCTCCAAGGCAAAAACAAAATAAGTATCAAAAACCTCAGTGGAAAAAAAAGAAGAAATACAACGAGGACTCATGGCAAGAGGCACTACACCAAGCAACAAAAACAACAAGGAAAGAGAGAGAACACCAGGAAAAAGAGAAGTGACAAGAGGAACTGACCATTCAAAGGGAATAAGCATCTTGTGAGAAAGAGCATCATGTATAGGAACCTATTCAAAACAAGGCAGAGTCACCACCTGAAGAAATCACTTCTCCCAAAGGAGAAATAGTGTACGAACAAATGCAATGGGTACAAGCAGGCTCTGATTCTGAATTAAAAAAAACTACAAGACTGGTATCAATTATAATTAGAGATCTTTTCTCACCCTACAACGTACCTATCAACAACACTCAAAGACTCTAAGATAGTATGTCTAAAACTGATTCTAATGACTATGAATGGGTTAGTAGTTCAAATATTACTAAGGATGTCACCAAAGGTACTATACATTCACACACATCCCTTTCTCAGGAGGGACAAGGTGCAGAGTCTTGATTACATGAATTCGGTCCACAACATATCTACAAGGCTAAGGAAAATGAGAAACGACACTACAAACAAGTCTACATGGAAGATGATACCATAAAAGACCTTGAAAATATCATTAACCTAACTAACATCCTAGACAACCTTAATGATACCTCTATCATGACACTTACCACAACCGACCTCGACCCACCAAATGACTCTCCACTGCTCTTATTTCTTGATTTGATAGACTGGGATGAACCTAAACACCATGATATACCTATTTTACCAGATGATGAATCCATTGTCCATTACCTATGTATAGTCAACCTGAAAACAGGCACTACCAGCAAACAAAATAATGATATCTGCAATCAGGAGAGTGCCAAGTCTCTTAGTCGCAAAAATGAAAGAAACAAAGGATCTAATATTGAAAACCAGTCAATGGCAGAACTATATCACAAAAAAGTCAAAATAAAGGATGCATCTAAGGGTAAAACCTTTTTAAGGCACTTAAGGATGGGTGAATTGACACTATTCCTGAACACTATCAGGAGTAATCACCCATATTGATTGACCCAACTGAATCAATAAACATCGGTACAGAAGCATCAGTTAAAAACATACACCTAGTAGAATCACTAACAGAAGAGGAAAAACTAGTTTATCAGATTCTTCATAGAAAAGAAAATCAATTTTGCTTGGTCCTATGTTGATATGCCTAGAATAGATCCAAACCTAATCATGCATCATTTATCTATTGCTCCAGAAGCTGAACTAGTCAAACAGAAGTTAAGAAAGATGAATCTGCATGTAGCATTAATGGTCAAAGATGAACTAAAGAAGTTATTAGACATCAGATACATTCGACCTATAGACTATGCTGAATGGATTTCAAACATTGTACCAGTTTCAAAACCAAGTGGAAGCATCAGAATATGCACAAATTTTAGAGATGTCAACAAAGCTTGTCCAAAGGATGACTTTCCTTTGCCCAACATTGACATAATTATGGACCTAACAGCGAGCCATGCAATGCTCTCATTAATGGATGGTTTCTCTAGCTATAATCAAATTAAGATAGCTCCAGAGGATCAAGATGAAACTACGTTCACCTATCCTTGGGGAATGTATTGTTGGAACATCATGCCTTTTGGATTGAAGAATGGTGGGGCAACTTATCAAAGAGAAATGACGACAACCTTTCATGATATGATGCATACCTTCATGGAGGACTATGTGGATGATTTATTGGCTAAGTCATTCACCCAGTAGAACATCTAGACATATTAGATAAAATATTTCAAAGATTGGAACAATTCCAAGTCAGGCTAAACCCTAAGAAGTGTGTCTTTGGGGTGACATCTGGTAAATTATTAGGCTACATTGTGTTTGCAAAAGGAATTGAAGTATACATGCCATCATGGAGATGCCACCTCCCAGAAATATTAGTCAAATCAAATCTCTACAAGGACAAGTACAGTCAATCAGGCGATTCATAGCCCAACTAGCAGATAAAAGTTTACCATTTGAATCATCTGTTACATAGGAACATACCATTTAGATGGGAAGCCAAGTGTGCAGAATCATTCTATCAACTCAAGCAATATCTAATGAATCCACAAGTTTTGGTACCACCAATAGCGGGAAAGCCGCTCATTCTCTACATATCAACAACATAAGTATCATTGGGGTCACTGTTAGAAGAAGAAGATCAAGAAGGCAAGGAACGAGCTATATATTACATCAGCCGAACATTAAATGGATATGAGCTAATTTATATATTCATCGAGAAGGATTGTTTAGTTTTGGTATTCGCCTCTCAAAAGTTCCACCATTAGATGCTAGCTCACACAATCAATCTAGTAGCAAAAATTGATCCTCTCAAGTATTTACTCAGCAAAGTAGCTCTTATAGGCCGACTAGCTAAATGGGCCACGATTCTCAGTGAGTTTGATATTCAATACACAAAGCATTGGGCTATCAAGGGACAGGTAATTATAGATCAATTAGTTGAAGCACCACTACCAGATAAACAACCAATGCAAGTGGAATTTCCAGACAAGGATGTCCTTACTTTTACACTCAAGCAATGGACCCTATACTTTGATGGTTCCTACACCCAACATGGATTAGGTGTCAGTATCTTGTTTGTCAGCCCCGAAGGACACATCATTCCAATATCGTATAGACTCATGTTTCCATGCACCAATAACATCGCTGAGTATGAAGCCTTGGTCACAAGAATCAAAATGGCAGTAGAATGGAGAATTAAGGAATTGAAAATTTATGGAGATTCTCAACTGGTTATAAATAAGATCAACAATGAATATCAGACAAAGGATGGCAAGCTGATGCCATATAAAAGAATGGTGGATGACTTCAAACAGTACTTTGTACACATCACCTTTGAGAAAATACCAAGGTTGGACAATAGAGAAGCTGATGCAATGGCCACTATCGCTTCACTGCTACAAATTCCAGAGCAATGGAGTCATTATGAGTTCCTAGTAGAGCAACTATTTTCCCTAGCCTATGACAATTCTGCTTCCCATGTCATCTATGCCTTAACTAGTTTAGACTCTCCTCTATATGGGACAATCTATGAATATCTTAAAACAAATACCCTACCCATTGACCTATCTCGTAACCAAAAACACAACTTTATCCAGCAAGCTGCTCGTTATACATTAACCATTGACACACTTTACCATTGAGGTCTCGATGGTACTCTTCTTTGTTTCCTTGATCATAATGAATCTGACTCTTCTTTACATGAGCTTCATGAGGGTATCTATGGCACACATTCAAGTGGTCCTACTCTCACCAAAAAAATTTTGAAAATGGGATATTACTGGCCGACAATGGAGAAAGACTCTTATAAATTTGCAAAGAAATGTCCTAAGTGCCAAATTCATGGCAATCTTATCCATGCACCAACATGGGAGTTGCAGCCATTTATGACATCTTGGTCTTTCTATTAGTGGGGACTTGATTTAGTAGGGAAAATCCATCCTTACTCTTCAAATGGACACAAGTTCATTACCACTGCAAAAAAGTATTTCACAAAATGGATTGAAGCAGTCCCAATGACCACAATAACTAAAACGAAAATTGCCTCATTTATTCTCAATTATCTAATTTGGAGATATGACATTCCAAGTTCCATAATCATAGACAATGGGTGTCCCTTCAAAAATTAGGATGTGTTTGTTGGCATATGGATACTCCAATGAGACATTGTGTGTGATTGAAGGTTTTGTCATTGATGGCAACCTTGCACCGGCAAAGCATTACACAGGCAAGCTCACAATCCTATGGAACCGGCAAGACACTATACCAGCAAAGCATCATTCAAGCAAGACAGTGCACCAACATCAGCAAGATCACTCTACACTGGCACCAGCACAGAAGATGTACACCGACATAGAAGAAAAGATGTATACTGGCACAGAGGCTGACAAGATTTTTGATATGTAATATTTTGTTTATTATTGTAAGCCAACTTGGAAAATTGTAAAATGACTCTTGTATATAAAAGAGATCATTGTAGTCATTTGTAGGATATGGATAGGAAGCATAAAAAATTATAAGGCAGACCTAATGTGCGAATTGTAGGTCAAGGGTATATGTAAAGAATAGAGAAAGAATTGGTACTGAATCTAGCATTGAAGATGCTATTGTAAAGCAGTACAGATCATTGGATTTGCATAATTCTCATTGTAAGTCAGTGTGACTTCTTATTGAGCAGTGTGCTCTAGGCAGTTGGCCTTCCTGCATGTGCAGGCCCCTATTGTAAGTAATATTCTCTTATTGGCTAGTAAGTGAATATCGTGGGTCACAAATCCCACTGAGGTTTTTCCCACACCGGGTTTCCTCATTAAACATCTTGTGTTATGGTGTTCTTTTCATGTGGATGTTTTTCATTCTGTTAAATACATTAATTCTTTCATACTGGTATACTGTTACTTTATGTTCTGCATGTTCTGTTTCAAGAAAATCTCATTACTGGTTAGATACTGATTCACCCCCCCCTCTCAGTATCTATGGGAACCCTAACAATTGGTATCAGAGCCTGGTCCTCTATTTTCAGAAGCCTGACAGCTTGAGGAAGATCTTGACACCAGTGAAGATGGAAAATCTGATGAAGCAACTTGAAGGAGCTCTTACTGACTATGATGCAGAGAAGTTGAAAAATATCAAATTAGAAGATGATTTAAAAGAAGCTCAGGACATTATTCAGGCACTTCAAGAAAATCTTACTGTTACAAGAAATAAGAGAAGAGAACTTTGTGAAAAATTGCAAAATGAGAATGATGAAAAGGAATCACTAAATGATATGATAAGCAAATTGAAACAAGAGATCATGACAACAAAAAATGAAATGTGGGATATGACCATGAGATTTTGTAAAGAGATTGAGGACAGAAAGAAGAATGAAGAAGAATTGACCAGAAGACTAAGTGATGTAACAAATGAGAACACAAGACTTAGCTATGAAAATGACATGTTGAAAATAGATCTGATGCATACTCAGAATGACTTGAATGAACTAATGAGACAAAAAGAAATCTTGGAAAGGGAATTGGAAACTGCAAATCAACTCAAAGAAAAATTCAAGAAAAGCTCAAAAGAACTTGGTACCTTATTGAAGAATCAAAAACCCAAAGGTGACACTTCTGGAATTGGATTTGAAGTTGGAGAAAGCTCTGGTACTGCAAATACCCAGGATCACAGCAAACTGGTAAGACCTTCTAATACTTACAAATTCAATGGAAAATGCTTTAACTATAATAAATATGGTCATAGGGAAAATGAATGTAGGTCTAGGTATTATCAGAATATCAATCCTCCCACTAGTCAATGCTCCAAATGCAACAAAATTGGTCATAACTCTAAAAATTGCAGAATGAATGTAAGATGTTATGTTTGTGGAAGATTTGGTCATTTATCAAATCAATGCAGAACACAAACCGACATAGGTTATGGGAAAGCTATTTAGAAAAATAATGTAACTTGTTATGCATGTAACAAGATTGGTCATATTGCTAAATTTTGTAGAAGTAAAGGTACACCAGTAGACAACAAAAGTACTAGTTTGAAAGGTAAAGAAAAGGTTGAAGAGGTTAAGCAAGAATTCTCAAAGCAATGGATTAGAAAAGGTGATCTAAATATTGGGGATACTCCTCCACCGGTAGAACCAACAAATGCTCCACCGGCAGGAAAATGTGATGCTCCACCGGTAGGACAAAGCAATGCTCCACCGGCAGGATGTTCTTCATCTAATTGAAGAAAATTATCTTGAGGGTTTGGCAATCTAATGACACATGTGCTATTATTCCCTCGGCTAGAGAAAAGAAGTTGAAAAATCACTCATTACCAGCAAATAAAGTTAAGCTAATACATTACCGGCAAGCAATTAATGTGGTAGGTAGTAGAAAAGACTTTATAAAATAAGGTTTTGGCTCCATTTCACTTCACCGAGCATTCAAACTTTCAGAGAGCGCGAAGATTTCTAAGCTAAGCCATTCTGAGCAAAGAGGCAAAGCACTTCAGCAATCAATCCATCCAAAGGTAGAAAAAGGTATTTATCATCATGGCATCCTCCTCTGCACCTGAATTCATAGCAAACCCTATAGTAGTCAAAGTTATAAAATGACCTAGGCCCGTGTTTGAGCTAGTTCCCAAGGTAGCTAAGAAAGATGACAATACAGGTGCTTTTTCCCAAATTCCAAAAGGTTTTGTTTATGCAGAAGACCCTAGAATGTATATTCATTGCAACATAGATGAATTAGGTGATAAAGAAATTAAAAATATGTATAAGACTGTTATATGTGACATTTCCAGAAATGTAAAACCTGAATATAAAGTTGTTGAAACCCTAGGATTCACTAAAATCCTCTGCATTCTTGAATTTCCAAAGGAAGTGATTAGGATAGTTTTAAGTAGGGTACATGGTTTGTTCTTTTGGCTTGATTCAGTGCACAAAATTACAAAGGAAGCTGTGAAAGCAGTAACAGGGTTACCTTCCACTGGTAAGAGACCTGACAAGACTAAGAAGGTCTCCAATAAGCTAGTAATGAAGTTAACTGGTGCAACATCAGACAATAGGTCTCTGAGGGTTAATGATGTGACCAATACAAATGTTAGATTTGTTAGCATGATTTTAGGGTACAAAGCAACTCATGCTAATAGGCTTAACTCAGTTTCCAGATTATGCATAAAGAGTGCTTATGACATGGTTAAGGAAAATGTGAAAATTGATGTATGCGAATGGTTAAAAGATGAGTTGATTGATAACTTAGACAAAATCAAGAAGGATAAGAAAGGAACCTTTAGATTTGGAAATCTGTTAGTATGTTTGATGCTACACATAACCAAATAGGTTCCCAGTATAGGCAACAAAGATTTTGGATTTGACATACTGGTAGGAAAACAATTATCAGACTTATTCAACAACATGGGTGAAAACAAAGAAAAGAATATCAATGAGTATTTTCAAGTAGTAAAGGTCAGAATGAACAAAAGAATCAGACTATCATAGGAAATTGTCAACAAATACAAGGATGATATATGTTTTGTAATAAAAAAGGATGAGATCTAGATGGAAGCAGTCATCCCAAGGACAATTTGGGTAACAGAGATGGGGTATGAAACAAATGACCACATAGTGGAAACTTATGCTAAAGCACTTCTGGAAGCACCCAGGGAACCAAAGGAAGAAATATTTGGTAGTGCTGAGACCATAGAAAGTCAAATTGAATCTAAGAAGAGAGTGAAAAAGGTTGAGGCATTTGTGAGAAAAGGATCCAGACAAGCAAAAGCCATAAAGGAAGATGTATTAAAGAAAATCGACATAACTGAAGATGAGTTGGCAGCCCAACAACCTGAAGCTCATCTATCACCAGTAGGTACTTCCTCAGAAGGAGATATGCCAGCAACTTTCAAAAGAGTTGTTAGGAAAAGAGACCCCTCACCGGCAACCACTCCTTCACCTAGAAGGACAAGACAGAAGCAACAAGCTGTGAGACCTCCGGTCAAGAAAGTCACACCTAAAAAGAAGCTGACACCCAAAAGGAAGAAAAAGATAAACATAGACTTGGCCCCTCTTGACATATTACTAAATGAGATCATAGAGGAAGGTAAACTAAATAACATAGGGAAAATTTATGACACCCTATTGAATGATGAGAAAGGGCAAGTTGAGGAGAGTGTAATATTACACATGGACATGTATAAAAAGTTTTTTGATGCAAGTCTTGAATGAAATTCCTGATGAACTATACAAAATACTTGAGGCCAGAAGGCAAGGAATAATTGAATTAGATAAGAAAATTAAAATAGAAAAACTACTTGTAGTATACCCAGTTAACTCACCTAAAAAAATTGATGATCTAATAGCTTAGGCCAACCGGATAGTTTTTTCCACTGCAAACCAGCAAATTTCACTGATGGCAGGTAGAGTTACAGAGGTTTTAGAGGAAAAAAAAATGGTTGGGATATATTCTTGGTTGAAAAAGAAAAACAAGAAGAATATAGGAATCCCAAGCCCATTCTGGTATATCAGAAGGACAAAGGGAAAGGTAAAGTTGGTGGACCACCAAATATCAAGATTAGAGACAACTTACCCCTACCTCCTCTAAATACTCCACCGGTAAAAACAACAACCACTGAAGATCAATCGGTAGCTGAGAGTATGGATACAGAGGATAATAATCCTAATCCTGAAGTCCTATGTTGATACTCAGAAGATCAACATAGTGGTAGACAAGGATACAACAGATAAATCAGGTATAGCCAAAGAGCCTCTGGTAACAGGAAACACAGAGCAATTGACAGTAGATACAGAGAAAAAGATGGAATCTAAAACACAAACAGAGGAACCAACAGATCTAAAGGCTCCAAAATAGATGCCACCAGTAAGAAATGAAGCAGGAAAACCAGTGCTTAAAGAAATGCAGACACAAACAAACCTACCAGAGGTCAATACAAGCTTGGTAACTTCCATCGGTACTCAGTTTGTTGGGTCACCATCAAAGTCAACAACTGTGACTGAGGTATTACTTGAATCTATCAAGAAAATAACTGATTATAGCTCACAAGCTTATAAAGCAATAGATGATTCAATTCCATTTTTGAAATCAATAGCTCCTAATTGTAATATAGACAATAAAGATTCTTTAGGCCATTCGGATACACTTTGTAAATATATTTTTGGAAATTTTAAGCAAACAAAGGTATAATCTGTAAAGGAAATTGTAGAAAAAGAGAAACATAAATTATTTGAAGAAGGAATAAAGAAGTGTAACAGGGAATTTGACACACTTCTATCGGAACTGTGTAATTTATTGAAAGAATACAAAACGTTGTACAAAGACACCTGTAAGACAAACTTTTTGACCATAGATGTAGACAAAAAGATGAGCAAGGTACAGGAAGAGATCAATAAACTTGCAGATAATTTTGTTAACTCACCCAATACACTATCAGTTTTTGAGGAAAAGATAACAAATTTTGAGGAAGAAGTACTCAAATTGGAAAGAGAAAAAGAGAAAATAATAAAGAAGGCAAAACTCTTGAGATCTAAACTAAGTCCAAGATTGGACCATTTAGCATCTCTGCAAAAGGAAATCTCAGAGGCACTAACACAAGGAAGCAAAACACCGGCAGAGCACTTGCAGTATCTCACCGGTACAGTAAACAGAACTGAGACAACAATAAAAGATAGTAAGAAGTTTATGGATGGCATAAATTTAATTTTGGGAGATCTTCTTCAAATAATAACTACCCAACTACAAGGTTGAGGTTATGGATTGGTACAACTACAAACTCTACTAACCTTTGTCATTGATGCCAAAGGGGGAGTAGTAGGATGAGAAAATTCAAAAACACAAGGATCATATGCTCAGGGGGAGCTCTCACATTTTTCGTAACATTTTTGGTCTACACATTTTTGGATATCTTTTTGAAATTTCTCATGAGTGTTGCCATCAATGCCAAAGGGGGAGATTGTTGGCATATGGACACTCCAATAAGACATTGTGTGTGATTGAAGGTTTTGTCATTGATGGCAACCTTGCACCGGCAAAGCATTACATAGGCAACCTTGCAATCCTATGGCACCAGGAAGGCACTATACCGGCAAAGCATCATTCAAGCAAGACAGTGCACCGACATCAGCAAGATCACTCTACACCGGCACCAACACAGAAGATGTACACTGGCATAGAAGAAAAGATGTATACTGGCACAGAGGCCGATAGGATTTTTGATATGTAATATTTTGTTTATTATTGTAAGCTAACTTGGAAAATTGTAAAATGACTCTTGTATATAAAAGAGATCATTGTAGTGATTTGTAGGATATGGATAGGAAGCATAAAAAATTATAAGGCAGACCTAATGTGCGAATTGTAGGTCAAGGGTATATGTAAAGAACAGAGCAAGAACCAGTACTGAATATGGCATTGAAGATGCTATTGTAAAGCAGTACAGATCATTGGATTTGCATAATCCTCATTGTAGGTTAGTGTGACTTCTTATTGAGTAGTGTGCTCTAGGTAGTTGGCCTTCCTGCATGTGCAGGCCCCTATTGTAAGTAATATTCTCTTATTGGCTAGTAAGTGAATATTGTGGGTCACAAATCCCACTGAGGTTTTTCCCATACCAGGTTTCCTCGTTAAACATCTCGTGTTATGGTGTTCTTTTCATGTGGATGTTTTTGATTCTGTTAATTACATTAATTATTGCATACCAGTATACTATTACTTTATGTTCTGCATGTTCTGTTTCAAGAAAATCTCATTACTGGTCAGATACTGATTCACCCCCCCCTCTCAGTATCTGTGGGAACCCTAACAGTGTGAGAACTATGTGAGTGATTCAAAATCCCACATCGCTTCTCTAAACCTTAATACCCATAGGGAAATGGTCAAGCAGAAGCAGCCAATAAAACAATCTTGAAAATCCTAAAGAAAACAGTAAATGATGCAAGTAAGGATTGGCATGTACAACTCAATCCGATACTCTGGGCATATAGGACTAGTATTCAGAAACCTACAGGGGCTACGTCATATTCATTGGTGTATGGATTAGAAGCAATTTTACCTCTTGAGGTAGAAATTCCATCACTTAGAGTATCTTTAAAAGGCCACATACCAAATGAGGAGTATTGAGTAAACAGATTGCAAGAACTAGATCTTTTGGATGAAAAGCGACAACATGCCTATGATCACCTCAAAGCATACCTGTAGGGTATGTGCAGAAGCTACAACCACACAATTGTCCCTAGGATTTTTAAATTCGGTGATCTTGTAGTCAAAGAAAATCCTAGAAATCAATAGGGTTGAGAAAAGAAGGGGAAGTTTGAACCTAACTGGTTGGGTCCCTATGTCATCATATCAGCCTATGGATTAGGCGCCTATCAGCTAAGAACTTCAAAAGGAGATGTCCTCGTTGAACCACCCAACAACATCCATCTGAAGAAATTATACACTTGAGTCGTCTAATGGACGAAATAAGTGAAAAATAAAAAAAATACAAAAAACTCAAAAAAGAACAAAAAAGGTGCAATAAAAACAAGTGGTGAAAACCTAGCAATAGGTGCTATTTGTGAGAGAACAACTAATCTATCTATCACTACTCATATCTTTTACATCCATCCAAAGTCAAAGCTAATGGCCATCACCCAACACTTTTCAAGCAGCATTATCCCAAACATACTTAGCATAGTCACTGTCCTTTATTCAGTTCATCATATCCCACCATGGCTTGGTAATCACTATGTATATCCACATCGATATATATCTATAACTAGGGGTAGCATTCCTCTAACTTCAAGCATTCCCGCAATGAGTAAACAAGAATCAAAAAATGCTAAGGAAACCCTATCAACAACAACTCATCAGTCAAGAAAAGAAGACCATTATCCAAATACAACTTCAACACACACATGATAGATGATTTTTTGAATTATAATTTGTTTACATCTCACATGAAGTTTTAACTATTTTGTATCTTAAATTTTTAATCATTGGATCTCTTGAATCTCTCGAAGAGGCATCAAGCTAGAGAAAGCAATAGGGGAGTTTGATATTTTTTGGTTTTGTCTGTGAGGCGGTCACTTGTACGGTGCAAATTTGTCTTATGACATGATTGAAAACATATCATTGAAGACAGTGTTCCACTTTACGCATACAAATGGTTAACTCTTGTCTGTTTTACATAAGCAACACTCAGGTCGTCTTGGTTTAATTATATCTCAACGCTTGTGTCGTCTTACAATATCAAAATGCATGTACATTTTACTCAAGTCATTATGGTTCAATTATACCATTATGCTTGTATAAACTTCCAACAGATCAAAAGCACGATGATGACAAAACAAAAATAGAGCAAAAAAACGTGACTAAATGGGAATGACAACAAGAGAATGAAGATGATCATTTAGTTGCATATCATTTTACACTTGTATTTAGTTGCATTTCATTCTTAAAACTTGCATTTAGTTGCATATCATTTTACACTTGCATTTAGTTGCATTTCATTCTTAAAACTTACATTTAGTTGCATATCATTTTTAAACTTGGCATTTAGTTGCATATCATTTTACACTTGCATTTAAAGCTACCTATCTCATTTTCAAGATCCATCTCACAACATTATCATTATCATACATCTTATTTTCAAGATACATCTCACATCATTATCATTATCATACATCTCATTTTCAAGATACATCTCACATCATTATCATTATCATACATCTCATTTTCAAGATACATCTCACATCATTATCATATCATAAATCAATGAAATCAAGATAAACAAAGAATCATCAAATTTTTATCATCATAGCTCATACATCATAAATCAAAATCAAAAGTATTCCTATCTAAGCATTACATCATCATCATAGCAGCATCATATCAATGCATATCATAAATCATCATCCATAACACATCACATGTGAATTAGAGAAATCAGTGCCATATATACATACATACATACATATATATATATATATATATATATATATATATCTCAAAAATGGTTGAAATGTACAAGGGGTATAATGTCTGTCAAAATACAACAAAATGATCAAAATACAATAGAGACAAGTCTCTCAGGTATAACTATCTCTTGAGGCTGATGGTCTCGCAGCAGATGTCCTAGCTCCTGGATCTCCCTCGAGTGGATCACATTGAGAAGGCCATGTAACACCTCTGCTCTCTGTCCCCATCAGAATCCAAGAGGATCGACTGGCTACATAGCTAGGAGCTCTGTGCTCTCTAGGGACTAGCTCCTCATATAAACGCCTATAGTACTCGACCTCCTTGGTCATGTACCATATCTCCCTCACTGTGTCCCGCATTGGGGCACCACTTGTCGCTCTCTGCAATCTCTCTACAAACTCCTTTGCCTAGTCCCAATGCTCTCTCTTCGTATCCCTCTCTGTCATAATTTGTGTAATCTAGCGCTTTTGTGATAGCACCTGTGCCTATAGCTGTTGCACTATGACCTGTAGGGATCTAATCTATGAGTCTTGTCGATGGGTAGCTACCCTAATCTGAATGGGTACCTATGTTGTGGTCCCACCCATGCCTATCCCTATCCGAGGCGCTGGTGGAGGTAGAACATCCGATATCCTCCTCTGGGCAGGTCGCCTAACATCCTTTATACCCCCAACCCCCACTAACACAACACCTACCCTACTAGCACCACCAAGACCAAGGAGAATTCCTCCTCCTCTCCCTCCATCCTCTCCTCATCCTCTATCTCATCCTCTATCTCTCCCTCCATCACCCCCTCCTACATCACCTCCTCTATCATCCCCACCTCCATCTCTGACCTCCTCTCCCTCCTCATCTCTCTGTCTAACTCCCCCTTGCCTCTCTAGCTTCTCATCCTCATCATCATCAAACAGGTAACATCTCTATTGGATCTGATATCCGTGTCACTGCATGTGCCATGAAGTAGGTCGAGAACTCCTCTATCATCCCCACATCAAAAACTCCAGTTCCATAATCCCAGATTTGGACTGCCAATGGCATGTACTGTACTGTCCCTACACTATCCACTGTGGGCCCCCACTCGAGCACATCCTATCTCTGATGAGCATATAAACATGCTCCCTATGGTATCCCTTGGTATCTCCCATACTGTCATTGCACATGGCTATGCAAAAATCACTCAATAATAAAGGGCACCCACCCAATCAAATATCTAGATATATACACATAGGGCATCTCTAGCCCATCTTCAGCCCACACCTCACAATCCATATATGGTTTCAAGATGATTGTATCAATATCATCCAATGCTCTCCACCACTGCTCTAGTTTGCCCAGCTTACGTTGGACAACTATACCTATATACCCATAAGCATATGCCCGCCCAACTGGCCTATCCCTATCTGCAAGTGGTCTCGCCACAGGAATGTGCTCCCAAGCCCACACCTGTAGTAATGTCACCCCGCTGACAAACTGTTGTGTCCTAGATATACCACCTGGTGAAGCTCTCTATAAAGGTGGGCTAACATACAAGACCCCCATGTAAACCTGCATCCCTATGTAACCATATCCTCCAAAACCAATCCCCATCCCACTGCTAGTCCCTTCGACCTACAGTCGGGACACAAAAATCCACCAATGAAACCTGCTAGTACCAAAGGTAAGGGAGCATAATCTAGATCCACAAACTCTTTCCATGGGATCTCATATCCACAAATCTGATCATCCTAGAAGATGCAATGAAGAGCCTCTATCCCACCCTCCTTAGTCTGCTCATATGGCAACAAGGCCCCCACAATCAGAATCCGTAGAATGCGATAACAATCTCGAGGTGTGACTGTTATCTTGCTAGTAGCCAAATGGAAGGTGTTCGTCTTACTATGCCACCTCTCTACTAGAGTTGTCAACAAACCTCGGTTAATGATATACCAAGGCATGTCTATAGTAAAGAAGATAAACCACATCTCTCAATCACATCCCTATCAGCCTATGACAATTGCGGAATCAATGACCACGGTCACAGAAATTGCTCTTGTGACTGAAGTACACCAAGATGTGCCTGCAAAATAACAAGTGTCCATCATCAGTTCCCACATCTATCTGATATATCCATATCAAAACAAAATCAACTTGAAACAACGAAGCATCAAATCAAGCACCATATCGACAATCAAAAATCCATATCGAAAATTAAAGACCCATATCGAAAATCAAGCACCATATCAAAAATCAAGCACCTTATCGCAAATCAAAGACCCATAATGCAAGCATCATATCGAGAAATCATATCAGAGACCCATATCAACAATCTGACTCATATCGAGAAATCATATCAAAGATCCATAACGCAAGCAATTCAAAATCCATAATGCAAGCATCACATAAGAAATCATATCAGAAATCAAGAATCAAAACTCATATTAGACATCAAATTAATATTGCAAGGCAAAACTCAAAGATCCACATCAATAGAAAATCAGGATCCTCATTCAAACAAATAATCAGCTTGGCACTTCATAACAAAAACAATTTCAAGAGACTCCAAATCATCATATCAAGACTCAGACATCATCACAACAAGTAAAACATTGGCTCAAACCCATCCCACAACACTCAGCATGCACCTATGCACTCCTAAACCATCTACCTCATCTATCCCCCCCCCCCCATGATGCATTCTTCTAAGTTTCTTCTACACATTTTTTTTCCCACATGCCAAAACAAACCTCCCATGCGCTACGCTGCTAACTATGTGCTATCCTTCTTCACCAATTCGCAAGAAAATTTGCTCTATGTGCTAAACTCCTGTATGCACTAATTGGTTTTGCCATTGTGCTACCATGCTCACCCAAAGCGCTAATCTATCCGATGCGCTAATCTATCTACCTTGTGTGCTGACCTATCTACCCTATGTGCTAAGACATCCTACGCACTATAGAATGCAACCTAAACGCTAACCTAGCTAGGTTAAACCTACGCGCTATTGTTCCTATCGTATGTGCTACAAAAAGATCCCTATGCACTAAAATGACAATTTTTAAAGTAAAAAATGAAAAACGTGATAAAAAAAAAAAAAATCAATAAAAAACATGGCAAGAATTAGATGACTTACAGGTGGGCCATACGCAGCAGGCCTTCGGTATAGATGAACATGCTCAAAATGGTGCGAAGCATAGGGAATCGATATTTTCGTCAGAGCTAAGGTGTCACAATCACAAGGAGACAAATGTGCAAATGATAGGAATAAAATCACTTTTTACCCTTTTATAGGGTCAAAGTCAACAAGGTTCATAAGTGGGGCATGTATTTTCCTCATTTTCCTCATTTTTAACCTTATCAACATCATTTTCGGGAGATGAATCAATTTCAACACATTCAACACAGTCAAAATTTTAAAAATGCAATTAATTCAAAAACACTCATCAAATCAACAAATTTTTCAAAATCCTTGATTCATCTCCCAAGGGGGCATCATCAATATCATTCATCAAATCTGGGGCATCATATCGACATCTCAACACATGACATCATATCGATAAAATTTTGATAGCATATCCGACAAATTTTTCTTTGAATCAACATGTGCACACATGTCACTTCAAAGAGGGGAAAAATGTAGATGTATAAAAATGACCACTTTCCTAAGTGAATATTTAATATTCATTTTAACCTCATTCCTCTATTTAATTAAATTCTACTTAATTAATTTCTCCCCATTCATCTATTTGATTAAATGAATTATTTAATTTATTTAATTAAGTTCACCTAAGACTTTCATAGCCTTTAATTAAATAAATCACTTTATTTAATTAGTTTCCCTTTCTCCCTTTTTAATTAAATTGATCCTTGCAAATAAATAAATCTAATTTATTTATTTTAATCCCCCACTTGTATTTATGCAAGTTGCATCTATTTTTGTGGAAATAAAGTAATTTATTTTAATTAAAATTCCCCTCCATCCACTTGCAAAATCCTACATCTCCCACTTGCCTCTCTAAACCCCCTTCTAGATTCTTCTAATCACTTCTGATTTATCCTAATCCATCTCCTAAATATTGTCACATCCCTAAGCAAAGGGAAGTCACTTCTCAAACCCTCAAAGTCTTTGAAAACCATTAAAGGCTTTATGTTTTCAACAAGTTAACCCTATCAAACTATTTGTACCCTTGGTGTTAAGTATTGTTAATCCATTGCTTATTATTGATCGTGAGCCTACTATTAGTAATAAATATATAATAATAATATTTTAATTAGATTTTAAATTATATAATCATAAAATTAATTAATATTAATCAAATAAAATTAATAGTATAAAATATAAATTTTATTAATAATAGTTATTATTTATTTTAATATATATTAGTAAAAAATTATTATTATAAAATTTATGTAGTTTAATCAAAAATAATTGATAAGAGTATATATATGTGTGTGTGTGTGTGTGTGTGTGTGTGTGTAATGGTGGGAAAATGGTGAATGATAAATCAAGAAGGAAACTACCCTTTCCCTCAAAGAGAGATGTGAGTTTTGCTATCAATTACCATTCAAGTACTTTTCACCATGTTACATTAGAAAGAGGAGAGGAAATTGATTGAATTATGTAGTGCAAAAGTGACAAAGAATTGATTATAACTTGAGATCAAAATATGCGATGAAGTTGTGCACCTAGATCTAGCAGTAAAATGTTGAGACGAAGTCACCCTACAAATTTGACGAAAACTTGTCCGGACCGTGGCAGGAATGTACATGGTCCTCTGAAAAATCCATGAAATGAAAAGGGTATTTCCGCCTCTACAAATTAAGCTAGAATCTAAAATTATAGCTGTGCACCTACAACCTACACACAGAAAGGAGAGGACGATGGGTTGGGATTGGGGGTTTGCCTTTAGGTAAAATCCCAGTTTTTGAATTAACTAAGTAATGAAAGAAAGTACTTGCAAGTAGATGTAAATGAAAGACTCAATTGTAAATCACCTCAAGGGAGGTTGTAGTAGCAATGTTGATAGAAATTCTTGTGTGGAATTGAATGTTGAAATCAATCTCCTCTTCAATGGTTGAATCCTTGACTTGAATGCAACACCTAGCCTTGAAAAGAGATTTGAGAATGCTCAATGCTAGAAAAGAATGTTTGAATGCTTGAATGCTCTTGAAAGCTTGATTGCTTGTGAATTTTCCACTTATCCAATTTATTGAACTCCAACCTATATAAATGAGAGGATGAATGCCCCTTAAATACATGTTAGTGGATTTGAATTTCGTCACAAGCTGACATCAGGGGAGTTTCCCGCCTGAGGCACAACTAGCATTGCAACCCTAGGAAGGGTCCTGCCCCAAAATAGGGCAGGGACTGGGGCACCATGCCCCTATCCTAGGAGGAAAAGGGTGCCATGCCCCTATCCAAGGGGGGATAGTGGTGCCATGCCCCTGTCCTACCCCTTTCTCTAGGGTAGAGTGTGGACAGCGTGATGCAAAGGCCAAGGAAGAAGCTGTTTCCACAAGTTGAGCAATCTTTGGTCTTTGATCAAGCTAGAGGATTTTAATTCACATGTGTGAGGACCCTAATGCAGTAAAAAATTGCTAGGGTCACAATTTTATGACACTACATTTAGCCCCCACTTTAGCAGGAGTATAAGTGTATGCCAATACTACCGGTAAAGTACAAGGAAACAAGATTCAAAGACTTTTACCACATCAAGGAGGCAAGATGCACCAAGCCCAAAGTGGACTTAGGATCTTATGACTTCAATTGACAAAGTAAAAGGGAAGATTGATAAGGGGAGAACCATGACTCCAAGTAGAAAAGTTCCCTTCACTATGAGTGATGAAAGAAAGGATACAAAAGATTACAAACCAAAACAAGGTTCACTAAGTAATTCTAAGTATCAAAAGAAGGAAAGTATGAGTGGAGTGTATTCCCCCACGTTAAAGTGATCGCATGTGCCTTATCGGGGTGATTGCCTTAAGGTAGGATACACCCAAGAGAGA
Organism: Cryptomeria japonica; assembly: GCF_030272615.1. Taxonomy (NCBI): domain Eukaryota; kingdom Viridiplantae; phylum Streptophyta; class Pinopsida; order Cupressales; family Cupressaceae; genus Cryptomeria; species Cryptomeria japonica. The sequence goes on from NC_081414.1 coordinate 253,485,210, forward strand.
GAAAATGAGGGAGCATGTTATCGCAAGGATTTAGCCCCCAATTCAGGTATAAACCCAAGGATAATGAACATAAAACATGAGGTAGTGTTGCTTTCCTCGGGGTTAGTATGATGTATGATAACTCATGTATATCATGTATGTATATGTGCATATAATCATCATTCCTCAAAGAAGGACACTACCTTAGAAGAAAGGGAAGAGAGGATGTATTTTGAGTCAACATGAAAGAGACCAAGAGAAGATCTCAATGATTTGCATCATCCCCAAGTAGACATTAAGGGAATAATAGAATAACAGGGATATACAAAGAAGAATGGTCACAAAAGAGAAAGAAAGGAGAGAGAGAAAGATCTACAGTGCTAATATTGCTAATCTAGCACAACATCTACCTCCCAATCTTGCTAATCACTATTTTGGGAAGGCGAGCAACATGCCAAAGGAGCGATATCGAGCACAGTAGATGGATATATCACAACATCCAAACAAGGACTATGCTCATGTTGTAAGTCACTTTGTTCGATTCTAGGAGCTAGGATTAGGGTTTGTGAAAACTCATCTGATAAATGCTTGTCCACATCAACATACTCATACTCACTATTAGAAGCATTAGGATTTGTATTACCATTATGAATAACATTTTCATCCATTTCTTCATCAAAGTTTAAAGAAAGAGGAGTAAGAACACGAATAGGAGTAAAACCATCACATGTTTTGTGAAACTTATGATTTGGAGATGTTGGTTGAACATCTTTCTTAGGAGAAAAGGGAATCATGTCACCTGTTGCAGTCTGAGGAGATTGAGTATTTTGAGGGATAACTTTACAAACTCAAAGACGACGTCTTCGTCGATGTTCTCTCACATAATTATTTCTTTGAGTCTTAGTGGGAGGCTAAGAAGGAGGAGGAACACTAAAAAAAGTAGGAATATTTCTCTGATAGTGGAAGGTTTAGGTTGAGGTCTTTTTGGTTGAACAATAGGAGAAGAATGCCTCTTCTCTCGATAAGAGGAAGGAGGTGGAACTGTGCCATAGAAAGGAGGAATATTAGGTGTAGGAAGGAGACTAGGTCCATCATGAGGAGGAGGTATAGGTCTAACCTTAGGAAGAATATTTTTGTTCTCCTATAGAGAAGGTAAAGTCAGATCCATAGGTATAGGTTGATGATCTTCCTTAGGAGGGAGATTAGTTCTATCCATGAGGGGAAGAATGTCATCTTGAAGAATAATAGGGATGCTTAGTGTTGGCGATCTAGGTTGACTTAAGGATAAGATCATATCTTTCTTCCATTTTTGACAAGATTGAAAAAGAGCATCACTCCTTGATGGAAGAGATTGAAATTGTTTAGGCCAAAAGAGATCAATAGGAACACTAGGGCTTCTTTCAGATGGACAAAATAAGCTATGTTTCATGGTTATGATTTCTCTATTGTGAAGAAATTTGAGACACTTGTGGATTGCAGAAGCAATAGCCTTCATGGAAGATAGCCAAGGATAGCCCAACTTCACACGTAATTGCTCAGAAGATGGTATGATAAGAAAGTCAACATCCATGTATTTAGCATGAACCTCAGTAGGAAGGGTGATAGAACCAATGGTAGGACAAGAGAAACCATCAAATAACTTCACAACCACATTAGAAACATCATATAGTGGTTTATGCAATCGTAAAGTGAAAAGATACTCTTCAGTTATAAAATTAACCATGCAAGAGAGATCAATCAGGGCACCACGAAAAGGGATATCCTTAACCTTTGCAACTATGTATAAAGGGCTATTGGGTGCTCTAATGGTCTCACTAGGGTCAAATGTAATACAAGGATCCTTAGGAAAATCTTGTCTTGTGTTTCTACCATATTAACCAAGTTTGGAGCCATAGAGGTGAATTTTTTAGAAGAGAGAGAATTAGGCACAATCTCAATAACATTAGAGGTATGAGATGGTAAGGGATTAGTGAAAATATTAAGATTTTGATTTGGAGGAGCTACTTATTTATTCCTTTTATCATTCACACCTGCCACAGATATAGTATTATTATCAATCAAGTCTTGAATCTTATTTTTCAATGCAAAACATTTCTCAGTATCATGACCAGGTTGACGATGAAATTAACAAAAGGAATTGTTATCAAAATAAGGAGATGCAAGTTTGGAAGGATCAATTTGTTTTATAGGAGGAAGTTTGATAACATTATGTGCAATAACTAAGACATAATACTATGTAGATATTCATTCAAAGGAGTAAATTGTCTTTCTCTTTGGAAGAATTTTGAAATAGAAGGCACACCTATTGTAGCATTCACATGGTTGTTGTTGATTGGATCATTGAACTTGATGAAACTTTTTGTTGGTTTGAACTTCACAAACAGTTGTTGAACACTCTCCCCCTTATCACTCGGAGCCATAGGAGTGGATTGCTCCATTTGACTCACAACCAGTTGATAATTGTGGAGTGTTGTGCACAACTGTGGGAAGGAAGTAAACTTAGACAAACGAAGCTTTTCCCTGATATCTTTTTGTAAATTAGAAATGAAAATTATTTGAATATCATTATAAGGCACATGAAAAGAAATTTGAGCACACAAATGCATTAAATAAGTCAAAGTGATTTTAGGACCAATGTTGTTTTGAAATTGTTGGATGAAAGCATTTGCCAATTGTTGAAAGGAAGTGATAGAATAAGAAGGTAGAGAGCAATACCATTGTAAGGCCTTATCTCTTAGTGTTCTTGTAAACAATTTTTCAAGCAATCTCTGATCATAAGCAAAATTAGTACACAAGGTTTGAAATGTTTTGACATGCGTAAGAGGATCACCTTTTTCATTATAGAGTTCCAATTGAGGGATCTCCACATGTTTAGGTGGCATGACTTTAACAATATCAAGAGAAAGTGG